>NC_084675.1:0-600000 GCF_028389875.1 Rhea pennata
AGAAGACATCTCGCACTGTCCTGCCTTCCTCGGGGCTGCTTCTGAGCAAGGAGGCACGCGTACAAGCCAGCTGAGATGGGCTTTGCCTAAGAATCAGGGAGGTGGCGAGCGGAACAAGGGATGTGCTGCACAGGTTCCCTCGCAGGCAGATTCCCTCCTGGGGCGCTTACTTCTCCTGCCTTAGTGCCCTGCTTTGTTTGGAGGCTGGTTGCGGACAGCAGCACACACAGCGGGAAGGTGCGCGCTGGCCAGCTCCAAGTCTCGGCACATAGAAGCGCAAGCCAGGCACCTGCTCGCAGTTTGTCCCGGGCATGGGAAGCAGCATGCTGCGTGCCCACAAGACATCTCGCACTGTCCTGCCTGCCACGGGGCTGCTTCTGAGCACGGAGGCACGCCTACAAGCCAGCTGAGATGGGCTTTGCCTAAGAGTCAGGGAAGTTGCGAGCGGAACAATGGATGTGCTGCACAGGTTCCCTCGCAGGCAGATTCCCTCCTGGGGCGCTTACTTCTCCTGCCTTAGTGCCCTGCTTTGTTTGGAGGCTGGTTGCGGACAGCAGCACACACAGCGGGAAGGTGCGCGCTGGCCAGCTCCAAGTCTCGGCACATAGAAGCGCAAGCCAGGCACCTGCTTGCAATTTGTCCCAGGCATGGGAAGCAGCATGCTGCGTGCCCAGAAGACATCTCGCACTGTCCTGCCTGCCACGGGGCTGCTTCTGAGCACGGAGGCACGCCTACAAGCCAGCTGAGATGGGCTTTGCCTAAGAGTCAGGGAAGTGGCGAGCAGAACAAGCGATGTGCTGCACAGCTTCCCTCGCAGGCAGATTCCCTCCTGGGGCGCTGACTTCTCTTGCCTCAGTGCCCTGCTTTGTTTGGAGGCTGGTTGCGGACAGCAGCACACACTGCGGGAAGGTGCGCGCTGGCCAGCTCCAAGTCTCGGCACATAGAAGCGCAAGCCAGGCACCTGCTCGCAGTTTGTCCCGGGCATGGGAAGCAGCATGCTGCGTGCCCAGAAGACATCTCGCACTGTCCTGCCTGCCACGGGGCTGCTTCTGAGCACGGAGGCAGGCCTACAAGCCAGCTGAGATGGGCTTTGCCTAAGAGTCAGGGAAGTGGCGAGCGGAACAAGGGATGTGCTGCACAGCTTCCCTCGCAGGCAGATTCCCTCCTGGGACGCTTACTTCTCTTGCCTTAGTGCCCTGCTTTGTTTGGAGGCTGGTTGCGGACAGCAGCACACACAGCGGGAAGGTGCGCGCTGGCCAGCTCCAAGTCTCGGCACATAGAAGCGCAAGCCAGGCACCTGCTCGCAGTTTGTCCCGGGCATGGGAAGCAGCATGCTGCGTGCCCACAAGACATCTCGCACTGTCCTGCCTGCCACGGGGCTGCTTCTGAGCACGGAGGCAGGCCTACAAGCCAGCTGAGATGGGCTTTGCCTAACAGTCAGGGAAGTGGCGAGCAGAACAAGCGATGTGCTGCACAGCTTCCCTCGCAGGCAGATTCCCTCCTGGGGCGCTTACTTCTCCTGCCTTAGTGCCCTGCTTTGTTTGGAGGCTGTTTGCGGACAGCAGCACACACAGCGGGAAGGTGCGCGCTGGCCAGCTCCAAGTCTCGGCACATAGAAGCGCAAGCCAGGCACCTGCTCGCAGTTTGTCCCGGGCATGGGAAGCAGCATGCTGCGTGCCCACAAGACATCTCGCACTGTCCTGCCTGCCACGGGGCTGCTTCTGAGCAAGGAGGCACGCCTACAAGCCAGCTGAGATGGGCTTTGCCTAAGAGTCAGGGAAGTGGCGAGCGGAACAATGGATGTGCTGCACAGGTTCCCTCGCAGGCAGATTCCCTCCTGGGGCGCTGACTTCTCTTGCCTTAGTGCCCTGCTTTGTTTGGAGGCTGTTTGCGGACAGCAGCACACACAGCGGGAAGGTGCGCGCTGGCCAGCTCCAAGTCTCGGCAGATTGAAGCGCAAGCGAGGCACCTGCTCGCGGTTTGTCCCAGGCATGGGAAGCAGCATGCTGCGTGCCCACAAGACATCTCGCACTGTCCTGCCTTCCTCGGGGCTGCTTCTGAGCAAGGAGGCACGCCTACAAGCCAGCTGAGATGGGCTTTGCCTAAGAATCAGGGAGGTGGCGAGCGGAACAAGGGATGTGCTGCACAGGTTCCCTCGCAGGCAGATTCCCTCCTGGGGCGCTTACTTCTCCTGCCTTAGTGCCCTGCTTTGTTTGGAGGCTGGTTGCGGACAGCAGCACACACAGCGGGAAGGTGCGCGCTGGCCAGCTCCAAGTCTCGGCACATAGAAGCGCAAGCCAGGCACCTGCTTGCAATTTGTCCCGGGAATGGGAAGCAGCATGCTGCGTGCCCAGAAGACATCTCGCACTGTCCTGCCTGCCACGGGGCTGCTTCTGAGCAAGGAGGCACGCGTACAAGCCAGCTGAGATGGGCTTTGCCTAAGAATCAGGGAGGTGGCGAGCGGAACAAGGGATGTGCTGCACAGGTTCCCTCGCAGGCAGATTCCCTCCTGGGGCGCTTACTTCTCCTGCCTTAGTGCCCTGCTTTGTTTGGAGGCTGGTTGCGGACAGCAGCACACACAGCGGGAAGGTGCGCGCTGGCCAGCTCCAAGTCTCGGCACATAGAAGCGCAAGCCAGGCACCTGCTCGCAGTTTGTCGCGGGCATGGGAAGCAGCATGCTGCGTGCCCAGAAGACATCTCGCACTGTCCTGCCTGCCACGGGGCTGCTTCTGAGCACGGAGGCAGGCCTACAAGCCAGCTGAGATGGGCTTTGCCTAAGAGTCAGGGAAGTGGCGAGCAGAACAAGCGATGTGCTGCACAGCTTCCCTCGCAGGCAGATTCCCTCCTGCGGCGCTGACTTCTCTTGCCTCAGTGCCCTGCTTTGTTTGGAGGCTGGTTGCGGACAGCAGCACACACAGCGGGAAGGTGCGCGCTGGCCAGCTCCAAGTCTCGGCACATAGAAGCGCAAGCCAGGCACCTGCTTGCAGTTTGTCGCGGGCATGGGAAGCAGCATGCTGTTTGCCCAGAAGACATCTCGCACTGTCCTGCCTTCCTCGGGGCTGCTTCTGAGCACGGAGGCAGGCCTACAAGCCAGCTGAGATGGGCTTTGCCTAAGAGTCAGGGAAGTGGCGAGCGGAACAAGGGATGTGCTGCACAGCTTTCCTCGCAGGCAAATTCCCTTCTGGGGCGCTTACTTCTCCTGCCTTAGTGCCCTGCTTTGTTTGGAGGCTGTTTGCGGACAGCAGCACACACAGCGGGAAGGTGCGCGCTGGTCAGCTCCAAGTCTCGGCAGATTGAAGCGCAAGCGAGGCACCTGCTCGCGGTTTGTCCCAGGCATGGGAAGCAGCATGCTGCGTGCCCAGAAGACATCTCGCACTGTCCTGCCTTCCTCGGGGCTGCTTCTGAGCAAGGAGGCACGCGTACAAGCCAGCTGAGATGGGCTTTGCCTAAGAGTCAGGGAAGTGGCGAGCGGAACAAGGGATGTGCTGCACAGGTTCCCTCGCAGGCAGATTCCCTCCTGGGGCGCTTACTTCTCCTGCCTTAGTGCCCTGCTTTGTTTGGAGGCTGGTTGCGGACAGCAGCACACACAGCGGGAAGGTGCGCGCTGGCCAGCTCCAAGTCTCGGCACATAGAAGCGCAAGCCAGGCACCTGCTCGCAGTTTGTCGCGGGCATGGGAAGCAGCATGCTGCGTGCCCAGAAGACATCTCGCACTGTCCTGCCTGCCACGGGGCTGCTTCTGAGCACGGAGGCACGCCTACAAGCCAGCTGAGATGGGCTTTGCCTAAGAGTCAGGGAAGTTGCGAGGGAACAAGGGATGTGCTGCACAGCTTCCCTCGCAGGCAGATTCCCTCCTGGGGCGCTTACTTCTCCTGCCTTAGTGCCCTGCTTTGTTTGGAGGCTGGTTGCGGACAGCAGCACACACAGCGGGAAGGTGCGCGCTGGCCAGCTCCAAGTCTCGGCACATAGAAGCGCAAGCCAGGCACCTGCTTGCAATTTGTCCCAGGCATGGGAAGCAGCATGCTGCGTGCCCAGAAGACATCTCGCACTGTCCTGCCTGCCACGGGGCTGCTTCTGAGCACGGAGGCACGCCTACAAGCCAGCTGAGATGGGCTTTGCCTAAGAGTCAGGGAAGTGGCGAGCAGAACAAGCGATGTGCTGCACAGGTTCCCTCGCAGGCAGATTCCCTCCTGGGGCGCTGACTTCTCTTGCCTCAGTGCCCTGCTTTGTTTGGAGGCTGTTTGCGGACAGCAGCACACACAGCGGGAAGGTGCGCGCTGGCCAGCTCCAAGTCTCGGCACATAGAAGCGCAAGCCAGGCACCTGCTCGCAGTTTGTCCCGGGCATGGGAAGCAGCATGCTGCGTGCCCAGAAGACATCTCGCACTGTCCTGCCTGCCACGGGGCTGCTTCTGAGCACGGAGGCAGGCCTACAAGCCAGCTGAGATGGGCTTTGCCTAAGAGTCAGGGAAGTGGCGAGCAGAACAAGCGATGTGCTGCACAGCTTCCCTCGCAGGCAGATTCCCTCCTGGGGCGCTGACTTCTCTTGCCTCAGTGCCCTGCTTTGTTTGGAGGCTGGTTGCGGACAGCAGCACACACAGCGGGAAGGTGCGCGCTGGCCAGCTCCAAGTCTCGGCAGATTGAAGCGCAAGCGAGGCACCTGCTCGCGGTTTGTCCCAGGCATGGGAAGCAGCATGCTGCGTGCCCAGAAGACATCTCGCACTGTCCTGCCTTCCTCGGGGCTGCTTCTGAGCAAGGAGGCACGCGTACAAGCCAGCTGAGATGGGCTTTGCCTAAGAATCAGGGAGGTGGCGAGCGGAACAAGGGATGTGCTGCACAGGTTCCCTCGCAGGCAGATTCCCTCCTGGGGCGCTTACTTCTCCTGCCTTAGTGCCCTGCTTTGTTTGGAGGCTGGTTGCGGACAGCAGCACACACAGCGGGAAGGTGCGCGCTGGCCAGCTCCAAGTCTCGGCACATAGAAGCGCAAGCCAGGCACCTGCTCGCAGTTTGTCGCGGGCATGGGAAGCAGCATGCTGCGTGCCCAGAAGACATCTCGCACTGTCCTGCCTGCCACGGGGCTGCTTCTGAGCACGGAGGCACGCCTACAAGCCAGCTGAGATGGGCTTTGCCTAAGAGTCAGGGAAGTTGCGAGCGGAACAAGGGATGTGCTGCACAGGTTCCCTCGCAGGCAGATTCCCTCCTGGGGCGCTTACTTCTCCTGCCTTAGTGCCCTGCTTTGTTTGGAGGCTGGTTGCGGACAGCAGCACACACAGCGGGAAGGTGCGCGCTGGCCAGCTCCAAGTCTCGGCACATAGAAGCGCAAGCCAGGCACCTGCTTGCAATTTGTCCCAGGCATGGGAAGCAGCATGCTGCGTGCCCAGAAGACATCTCGCACTGTCCTGCCTGCCACGGGGCTGCTTCTGAGCACGGAGGCACGCCTACAAGCCAGCTGAGATGGGCTTTGCCTAAGAGTCAGGGAAGTGGCGAGCGGAACAAGGGATGTGCTGCACAGGTTCCCTCGCAGGCAGATTCCCTCCTGGGGCGCTGACTTCTCTTGCCTCAGTGCCCTGCTTTGTTTGGAGGCTGTTTGCGGACAGCAGCACACACAGCGGGAAGGTGCGCGCTGGCCAGCTCCAAGTCTTGGCACATAGAAGCGCAAGCCAGGCACCTGCTCGCAGTTTGTCCCGGGCATGGGAAGCAGCATGCTGCGTGCCCAGAAGACATCTCGCACTGTCCTGCCTGCCACGGGGCTGCTTCTGAGCACGGAGGCACGCCTACAAGCCAGCTGAGATGGGCTTTGCCTAAGAGTCAGGGAAGTTGCGAGCGGAACAAGGGATGTGCTGCACAGCTTCCCTCGCAGGCAGATTCCCTCCTGGGGCGCTTACTTCTCCTGCCTTAGTGCCCTGCTTTGTTTGGAGGCTGGTTGCGGACAGCAGCACACACAGCGGGAAGGTGCGCGCTGGCCAGCTCCAAGTCTCGGCACATAGAAGCGCAAGCCAGGCACCTGCTTGCAATTTGTCCCAGGCATGGGAAGCAGCATGCTGCGTGCCCACAAGACATCTCGCACTGTCCTGCCTGCCACGGGGCTGCTTCTGAGCACGGAGGCACGCCTACAAGCCAGCTGAGATGGGCTTTGCCTAAGAGTCAGGGAAGTGGCGAGCAGAACAAGCGATGTGCTGCACAGGTTCCCTCGCAGGCAGATTCCCTCCTGGGGCGCTGACTTCTCTTGCCTTAGTGCCCTGCTTTGTTTGGAGGCTGTTTGCGGACAGCAGCACACACTGCGGGAAGGTGCGCGCTGGCCAGCTCCAAGTCTTGGCACATAGAAGCGCAAGCCAGGCACCTGCTCGCAGTTTGTCCCGGGCATGGGAAGCAGCATGCTGCGTGCCCAGAAGACATCTCGCACTGTCCTGCCTGCCACGGGGCTGCTTCTGAGCACGGAGGCACGCCTACAAGCCAGCTGAGATGGGCTTTGCCTAAGAGTCAGGGAAGTTGCGAGCGGAACAAGGGATGTGCTGCACAGCTTCCCTCGCAGGCAGATTCCCTCCTGGGGCGCTTACTTCTCCTGCCTTAGTGCCCTGCTTTGTTTGGAGGCTGGTTGCGGACAGCAGCACACACAGCGGGAAGGTGCGCGCTGGCCAGCTCCAAGTCTCGGCACATAGAAGCGCAAGCCAGGCACCTGCTTGCAATTTGTCCCAGGCATGGGAAGCAGCATGCTGCGTGCCCACAAGACATCTCGCACTGTCCTGCCTGCCACGGGGCTGCTTCTGAGCACGGAGGCACGCCTACAAGCCAGCTGAGATGGGCTTTGCCTAAGAGTCAGGGAAGTGGCGAGCAGAACAAGCGATGTGCTGCACAGGTTCCCTCGCAGGCAGATTCCCTCCTGGGGCGCTGACTTCTCTTGCCTCAGTGCCCTGCTTTGTTTGGAGGCTGTTTGCGGACAGCAGCACACACAGAGGGAAGGTGCGCGCTGGCCAGCTCCAAGTCTTGGCACATAGAAGCGCAAGCCAGGCACCTGCTCGCAGTTTGTCCCGGGAATGGGAAGCAGCATGCTGCGTGCCCAGAAGACATCTCGCACTGTCCTGCCTGCCACGGGGCTGCTTCTGAGCACGGAGGCACGCCTACAAGCCAGCTGAGATGGGCTTTGCCTAAGAGTCAGGGAAGTTGCGAGCGGAACAAGGGATGTGCTGCACAGCTTCCCTCGCAGGCAGATTCCCTCCTGGGGCGCTTACTTCTCCTGCCTTAGTGCCCTGCTTTGTTTGGAGGCTGGTTGCGGACAGCAGCACACACAGCGGGAAGGTGCGCGCTGGCCAGCTCCAAGTCTCGGCACATAGAAGCGCAAGCCAGGCACCTGCTTGCAATTTGTCCCAGGCATGGGAAGCAGCATGCTGCGTGCCCACAAGACATCTCGCACTGTCCTGCCTGCCACGGGGCTGCTTCTGAGCACGGAGGCACGCCTACAAGCCAGCTGAGATGGGCTTTGCCTAAGAGTCAGGGAAGTGGCGAGCAGAACAAGCGATGTGCTGCACAGGTTCCCTCGCAGGCAGATTCCCTCCTGGGGCGCTGACTTCTCTTGCCTCAGTGCCCTGCTTTGTTTGGAGGCTGTTTGCGGACAGCAGCACACACTGCGGGAAGGTGCGCGCTGGCCAGCTCCAAGTCTCGGCACATAGAAGCGCAAGCCAGGCACCTGCTCGCAGTTTGTCCCGGGCATGGGAAGCAGCATGCTGCGTGCCCAGAAGACATCTCGCACTGTCCTGCCTGCCACGGGGCTGCTTCTGAGCACGGAGGCAGGCCTACAAGCCAGCTGAGATGGGCTTTGCCTAAGAGTCAGGGAAGTGGCGAGCAGAACAAGCGATGTGCTGCACAGCTTCCCTCGCAGGCAGATTCCCTCCTGGGGCGCTGACTTCTCTTGCCTCAGTGCCCTGCTTTGTTTGGAGGCTGGTTGCGGACAGCAGCACACACAGCGGGAAGGTGCGCGCTGGCCAGCTCCAAGTCTCGGCAGATTGAAGCGCAAGCGAGGCACCTGCTCGCGGTTTGTCCCAGGCATGGGAAGCAGCATGCTGCGTGCCCAGAAGACATCTCGCACTGTCCTGCCTTCCTCGGGGCTGCTTCTGAGCAAGGAGGCACGCGTACAAGCCAGCTGAGATGGGCTTTGCCTAAGAATCAGGGAGGTGGCGAGCGGAACAAGGGATGTGCTGCACAGGTTCCCTCGCAGGCAGATTCCCTCCTGGGGCGCTTACTTCTCCTGCCTTAGTGCCCTGCTTTGTTTGGAGGCTGGTTGCGGACAGCAGCACACACAGCGGGAAGGTGCGCGCTGGCCAGCTCCAAGTCTCGGCACATAGAAGCGCAAGCCAGGCACCTGCTCGCAGTTTGTCCCGGGCATGGGAAGCAGCATGCTGCGTGCCCACAAGACATCTCGCACTGTCCTGCCTGCCACGGGGCTGCTTCTGAGCACGGAGGCAGGCCTACAAGCCAGCTGAGATGGGCTTTGCCTAAGAGTCAGGGAAGTGGCGAGCGGAACAAGGGATGTGCTGCACAGGTTCCCTCGCAGGCAGATTCCCTCCTGGGGCGCTTACTTCTCCTGCCTTAGTGCCCTGCTTTGTTTGGAGGCTGGTTGCGGACAGCAGCACACACAGCGGGAAGGTGCGCGCTGGCCAGCTCCAAGTCTCGGCACATAGAAGCGCAAGCCAGGCACCTGCTTGCAATTTGTCCCAGGCATGGGAAGCAGCATGCTGCGTGCCCAGAAGACATCTCGCACTGTCCTGCCTGCCACGGGGCTGCTTCTGAGCACGGAGGCACGCCTACAAGCCAGCTGAGATGGGCTTTGCCTAAGAGTCAGGGAAGTGGCGAGCAGAACAAGCGATGTGCTGCACAGCTTCCCTCGCAGGCAGATTCCCTCCTGGGACGCTGACTTCTCTTGCCTTAGTGCCCTGCTTTGTTTGGAGGCTGGTTGCGGACAGCAGCACACACAGCGGGAAGGTGCGCGCTGGCCAGCTCCAAGTCTCGGCACATAGAAGCGCAAGCCAGGCACCTGCTCGCAGTTTGTCGCGGGCATGGGAAGCAGCATGCTGTTTGCCCAGAAGACATCTCGCACTGTCCTGCCTTCCTCGGGGCTGCTTCTGAGCACGGAGGCAGGCCTACAAGCCAGCTGAGATGGGCTTTGCCTAAGAGTCAGGGAAGTGGCGAGCGGAACAAGGGATGTGCTGCACAGCTTTCCTCGCAGGCAAATTCCCTCCTGGGGCGCTTACTTCTCCTGCCTTAGTGCCCTGCTTTGTTTGGAGGCTGTTTGCGGACAGCAGCACACACAGCGGGAAGGTGCGCGCTGGCCAGCTCCAAGTCTCGGCAGATTGAAGCGCAAGCGAGGCACCTGCTCGCGGTTTGTCCCAGGCATGGGAAGCAGCATGCTGCGTGCCCAGAAGACATCTCGCACTGTCCTGCCTTCCTCGGGGCTGCTTCTGAGCACGGAGGCAGGCCTACAAGCCAGCTGAGATGGGCTTTGCCTAAGAGTCAGGGAAGTGGCGAGCGGAACAAGGGATGTGCTGCACAGGTTCCCTCGCAGGCAGATTCCCTCCTGGGGCGCTTACTTCTCCTGCCTTAGTGCCCTGCTTTGTTTGGAGGCTGGTTGCGGACAGCAGCACACACAGCGGGAAGGTGCGCGCTGGCCAGCTCCAAGTCTCGGCACATAGAAGCGCAAGCCAGGCACCTGCTTGCAATTTGTCCCAGGCATGGGAAGCAGCATGCTGCGTGCCCAGAAGACATCTCGCACTGTCCTGCCTGCCACGGGGCTGCTTCTGAGCACGGAGGCACGCCTACAAGCCAGCTGAGATGGGCTTTGCCTAAGAGTCAGGGAAGTGGCGAGCAGAACAAGCGATGTGCTGCACAGCTTCCCTCGCAGGCAGATTCCCTCCTGGGACGCTGACTTCTCTTGCCTTAGTGCCCTGCTTTGTTTGGAGGCTGGTTGCGGACAGCAGCACACACAGCGGGAAGGTGCGCGCTGGCCAGCTCCAAGTCTCGGCACATAGAAGCGCAAGCCAGGCACCTGCTCGCAGTTTGTCGCGGGCATGGGAAGCAGCATGCTGTTTGCCCAGAAGACATCTCGCACTGTCCTGCCTTCCTCGGGGCTGCTTCTGAGCACGGAGGCAGGCCTACAAGCCAGCTGAGATGGGCTTTGCCTAAGAGTCAGGGAAGTGGCGAGCGGAACAAGGGATGTGCTGCACAGCTTTCCTCGCAGGCAAATTCCCTCCTGGGGCGCTTACTTCTCCTGCCTTAGTGCCCTGCTTTGTTTGGAGGCTGTTTGCGGACAGCAGCACACACAGCGGGAAGGTGCGCGCTGGCCAGCTCCAAGTCTCGGCAGATTGAAGCGCAAGCGAGGCACCTGCTCGCGGTTTGTCCCAGGCATGGGAAGCAGCATGCTGCGTGCCCAGAAGACATCTCGCACTGTCCTGCCTTCCTCGGGGCTGCTTCTGAGCAAGGAGGCACGCGTACAAGCCAGCTGAGATGGGCTTTGCCTAAGAGTCAGGGAAGTGGCGAGCGGAACAAGGGATGTGCTGCACAGGTTCCCTCGCAGGCAGATTCCCTCCTGGGGCGCTTACTTCTCCTGCCTTAGTGCCCTGCTTTGTTTGGAGGCTGTTTGCGGACAGCAGCACACACAGCGGGAAGGTGCGCGCTGGCCAGCTCCAAGTCTCGGCACATAGAAGCGCAAGCCAGGCACCTGCTCGCAGTTTGTCCCGGGCATGGGAAGCAGCATGCTGCGTGCCCAGAAGACATCTCGCACTGTCCTGCCTGCCACGGGGCTGCTTCTGAGCACGGAGGCACGCCTACAAGCCAGCTGAGATGGGCTTTGCCTAAGAGTCAGGGAAGTTGCGAGCGGAACAAGGGATGTGCTGCACAGGTTCCCTCGCAGGCAGATTCCCTCCTGGGGCGCTTACTTCTCCTGCCTTAGTGCCCTGCTTTGTTTGGAGGCTGGTTGCGGACAGCAGCACACACAGCGGGAAGGTGCGCGCTGGCCAGCTCCAAGTCTCGGCACATAGAAGCGCAAGCCAGGCACCTGCTTGCAATTTGTCCCAGGCATGGGAAGCAGCATGCTGCGTGCCCAGAAGACATCTCGCACTGTCCTGCCTTCCTCGGGGCTGCTTCTGAGCACGGAGGCACGCCTACAAGCCAGCTGAGATGGGCTTTGCCTAAGAGTCAGGGAAGTGGCGAGCAGAACAAGCGATGTGCTGCACAGGTTCCCTCGCAGGCAGATTCCCTCCTGGGGCGCTGACTTCTCTTGCCTCAGTGCCCTGCTTTGTTTGGAGGCTGTTTGCGGACAGCAGCACACACTGCGGGAAGGTGCGCGCTGGCCAGCTCCAAGTCTCGGCACATAGAAGCGCAAGCCAGGCACCTGCTCGCAGTTTGTCCCGGGCATGGGAAGCAGCATGCTGCGTGCCCAGAAGACATCTCGCACTGTCCTGCCTGCCACGGGGCTGCTTCTGAGCACGGAGGCACGCCTACAAGCCAGCTGAGATGGGCTTTGCCTAAGAGTCAGGGAAGTGGCGAGCAGAACAAGCGATGTGCTGCACAGCTTCCCTCGCAGGCAGATTCCCTCCTGGGGCGCTGACTTCTCTTGCCTCAGTGCCCTGCTTTGTTTGGAGGCTGGTTGCGGACAGCAGCACACACAGCGGGAAGGTGCGCGCTGGCCAGCTCCAAGTCTCGGCACATAGAAGCGCAAGCCAGGCACCTGCTCGCAGTTTGTCCCGGGCATGGGAAGCAGCATGCTGCGTGCCCAGAGTACTTCTCGCACTGTCCTGCCTGCCACGGGGCTGCTTCTGAGCACGCAGGCACGCCTACAAGCCAGCTGAGATGGGCTTTGCCTAAGAGTCAGGGAAGTGGCGAGCAGAACAAGCGATGTGCTGCACAGCTTCCCTCGCAGGCAGATTCCCTCCTGGGGCGCTGACTTCTCTTGCCTCAGTGCCCTGCTTTGTTTGGAGGCTGTTTGCGGACAGCAGCACACACTGCGGGAAGGTGCGCGCTGGCCAGCTCCAAGTCTCGGCACATAGAAGCGCAAGCCAGGCACCTGCTCGCAGTTTGTCGCGGGCATGGGAAGCAGCATGCTGCCTGCCCAGAAGACATCTCGCACTGTCCTGCCTTCCTCAGGGCTGCTTCTGAGCACGGAGGCACGCCTACAAGCCAGCTGAGATGGGCTTTGCCTAAGAGTCAGGGAAGTGGCGAGCGGAACAAGGGATGTGCTGCACAGCTTTCCTCGCAGGCAGATTCCCTCCTGGGGTGCTTACTTCTCCTGCCTTAGTGCCCTGCTTTGTTTGGAGGCTGTTTGCGGACAGCAGCACACACAGCGGGAAGGTGCGCGCTGGCCAGCTCCAAGTCTCGGCAGATAGAAGCGCAAGCGAGGCACCTGCTCGCAGTTTGTCCCGGGCATGGGAAGCAGCATGCTGCGTGCCCACAAGACATCTCGCACTGTCCTGCCTGCCACGGGGCTGCTTCTGAGCACGGAGGCACGCCTACAAGCCAGCTGAGATGGGCTTTGCCTAAGAGTCAGGGAAGTGGCGAGCGGAACAAGGGATGTGCTGCACAGGTTCCCTCGCAGGCAGATTCCCTCCTGGGGCGCTTACTTCTCCTGCCTTAGTGCCCTGCTTTGTTTGGAGGCTGCTTGCGGACAGCAGCACACACAGCGGGAAGGTGCGCGCTGGCCAGCTCCAAGTCTCGGCACATAGAAGCGCAAGCCAGGCACCTGCTCGCAGTTTGTCCCGGGCATGGGAAGCAGCATGCTGCCTGCCCAGAAGACATCTCGCACTGTCCTGCCTGCCACGGGGCTGCTTCTGAGCACGGAGGCACGCCTACAAGCCAGCTGAGATGGGCTTTGCCTAAGAGTCAGGGAAGTGGCGAGCGGAACAAGCGATGTGCTGCACAGCTTCCCTCGCAGGCAGATTCCCTCCTGGGGCGCTTACTTCTCCTGCCTTAGTGCCCTGCTTTGTTTGGAGGCTGTTTGCGGACAGCAGCACACACAGCGGGAAGGTGCGCGCTGGCCAGCTCCAAGTCTCGGCACATAGAAGCGCAAGCCAGGCACCTGCTCGCAGTTTGTCCCGGGCATGGGAAGCAGCATGCTGCATGCCCCGATTACTTCTCGCACTGTCCTGCCTGCCACGGGGCTGCTTCTGAGCACGGAGGCACGCCTACAAGCCAGCTGAGATGGGCTTTGCCTAAGAGTCAGGGAAGTGGCGAGCGGAACAAGGGATGTGCTGCACAGCTTCCCTCGCAGGCAGATTCCCTCCTGGGGCGCTTACTTCTCCTGCCTTAGTGCCCTGCTTTGTTTGGAGGCTGGTTGCGGACAGCAGCACACACAGCGGGAAGGTGCGCGCTGGCCAGCTCCAAGTCTCGGCACATAGAAGCGCAAGCGAGGCACCTGCTCGCAGTTTGTCCCGGGCATGGGAAGCAGCATGCTGCGTGCCCACAAGACATCTCGCAGTGTCCTGCCTGCCACGGGGCTGCTTCTGAGCACGGAGGCACGCCTACAAGCCAGCTGAGATGGGCTTTGCCTAAGAGTCAGGGAAGTGGCGAGCGGAACAAGGGATGTGCTGCACAGGTTCTCTCGCAGGCAGATTCCCTCCTGGGGCGCTTACTTCTCCTGCCTTAGTGCCCTGCTTTGTTTGGAGGCTGTTTGCGGACAGCAGCACACACAGCGGGAAGGTGCGCGCTGGCCAGCTCCAAGTCTCGGCACATAGAAGCGCAAGCCAGGCACCTGCTCGCAGTTTGTCCCGGGCATGGGAAGCAGCATGCTGCATGCCCCGATTACTTCTCGCACTGTCCTGCCTGCCACGGGGCTGCTTCTGAGCACGGAGGCACGCCTACAAGCCAGCTGAGATGGGCTTTGCCTAAGAGTCAGGGAAGTGGCGAGCAGAACAAGGGATGTGCTGCACAGCTTCCCTCGCAGGCAGATTCCCTCCTGGGGCGCTTACTTCTCCTGCCTTAGTGCCCTGCTTTGTTTGGAGGCTGGTTGCGGACAGCAGCACACACAGCGGGAAGGTGCGCGCTGGCCAGCTCCAAGTCTCGGCACATAGAAGCGCAAGCCAGGCACCTGCTTGCAATTTGTCCCGGGCATGGGAAGCAGCATGCTGCGTGCCCAGAAGACATCTCGCACTGTCCTGCCTGCCACGGGGCTGCTTCTGAGCACGGAGGCACGCCTACAAGCCAGCTGAGATGGGCTTTGCCTAAGAGTCAGGGAAGTGGCGAGCGGAACAAGCGATGTGCTGCACAGGTTCCCTCACAGGCAGATTCCCTCCTGGGGCGCTTACTTCTCTTGCCTTAGTGCCCTGCTTTGTTTGGAGGCTGCTTGCGGACAGCAGCACACACAGCGGGAAGGTGCGCGCTGGCCAGCTCCAAGTCTCGGCACATAGAAGCGCAAGCCAGGCACCTGCTCGCAGTTTGTCCCGGGCATGGGAAGCAGCATGCTGCGTGTCCAGAAGACATCTCGCAGTGTCCTGCCTGCCACGGGGCTGCTTCTGAGCACGGAGGCACGCCTACAAGCCAGCTGAGATGGGCTTTGCCTAAGAGTCAGGGAAGTGGCGAGCGGAACAAGGGATGTGCTGCACAGCTTCCCTCGCAGGCAGATTCCCTCCTGGGGCGCTTACTTCTCCTGCCTTAGTGCCCTGCTTTGATTGGAGGCTGTTTGCGGACAGCAGCACACACAGCGGGAAGGTGCGCGCTGGTCAGCTCCAAGTCTCGGCAGATTGAAGCGCAAGCGAGGCACCTGCTCGCGGTTTGTCCCAGGCATGGGAAGCAGCATGCTGCGTGCCCACAAGACATCTCGCACTGTCCTGCCTTCCTCGGGGCTGCTTCTGAGCAAGGAGGCACGCGTACAAGCCAGCTGAGATGGGCTTTGCCTAAGAATCAGGGAAGTGGCGAGCGGAACAAGGGATGTGCTGCACAGCTTCCCTCGCAGGCAGATTCCCTCCTGGGGCGCTTTCTTCTCTTGCCTTAGTGCCCTGCTTTGTTTGGAGGCTGCTTGCGGACAGCAGCACACACAGCGGGAAGGTGCGCGCTGGCCAGCTCCAAGTCTCGGCACATAGAAGCGCAAGCCAGGCACCTGCTCGCAGTTTGTCCCGGGCATGGGAAGCAGCATGCTGCGTGCCCAGAAGACATCTCGCACTGTCCTGCCTGCCACGGGGCTGCTTCTGAGCACGGAGGCAGGCCTACAAGCCAGCTGAGATGGGCTTTGCCTAAGAGTCAGGGAAGTGGCGAGCGGAACAAGGGATGTGCTGCACAGGTTCCCTCGCAGGCAGATTCCCTCCTGGGGCGCTTACTTCTCTTGCCTTAGTGCCCTGCTTTGTTTGGAGGCTGGTTGCAGACAGCAGCACACACAGCGGGAAGGTGCGCGCTGGCCAGCTCCAAGTCTCGGCACATAGAAGCGCAAGCCAGGCACCTGCTCGCAGTTTGTCCCGGGCATGGGAAGCAGCATGCTGCCTGCCCAGAAGACATCTCGCACTGTCCTGCCTGCCACGGGGCTGCTTCTGAGCACGGAGGCACGCCTACAAGCCAGCTGAGATGGGCTTTGCCTAAGAGTCAGGGAAGTGGCGAGCGGAACAAGCGATGTGCTGCACAGCTTCCCTCGCAGGCAGATTCCCTCCTGGGGCGCTTACTTCTCCTGCCTTAGTGCCCTGCTTTGTTTGGAGGCTGGTTGCGGACAGCAGCACACACAGCGGGAAGGTGCGCGCTGGCCAGCTCCAAGTCTCGGCACATAGAAGCGCAAGCCAGGCACCTGCTCGCAGTTTGTCCCGGGCATGGGAAGCAGCATGCTGCATGCCCCGATTACTTCTCGCACTGTCCTGCCTGCCACGGGGCTGCTTCTGAGCACGGAGGCACGCCTACAAGCCAGCTGAGATGGGCTTTGCCTAAGAGTCAGGGAAGTGGCGAGCGGAACAAGGGATGTGCTGCACAGCTTCATACGCAGGCAGATTCCCTCCTGGGGCGCTTACTTCTCCTGCCTTAGTGCCCTGCTTTGTTTGGAGGCTGGTTGCGGACAGCAGCACACACAGCGGGAAGGTGCGCGCTGGCCAGCTCCAAGTCTCGGCACATAGAAGCGCAAGCCAGGCACCTGCTCGCAGTTTGTCCCGGGCATGGGAAGCAGCATGCTGCGTGCCCACAAGACATCTCGCACTGTCCTGCCTTCCTCGGGGCTGCTTCTGAGCACGGAGGCAGGCCTACAAGCCAGCTGAGATGGGCTTTGCCTAAGAGTCAGGGAAGTGGCGAGCGGAACAAGGGATGTGCTGCACAGCTTTCCTCGCAGGCAGATTCCCTCCTGGGGCGCTTACTTCTCCTGCCTTAGTGCCCTGCTTTGTTTGGAGGCTGTTTGCGGACAGCAGCACACACAGCGGGAAGGTGCGCGCTGGTCAGCTCCAAGTCTCGGCAGATTGAAGCGCAAGCGAGGCACCTGCTCGCGGTTTGTCCCAGGCATGGGAAGCAGCATGCTGCGTGCCCAGAAGACATCTCGCACTGTCCTGCCTTCCTCGGGGCTGCTTCTGAGCAAGGAGGCACGCGTACAAGCCAGCTGAGATGGGCTTTGCCTAAGAATCAGGGAAGTGGCGAGCGGAACAAGGGATGTGCTGCACAGGTTCCCTCGCAGGCAGATTCCCTCCTGGGGCGCTTTCTTCTCCTGCCTTAGTGCCCTGCTTTGTTTGGAGGCTGGTTGCGGACAGCAGCACACACAGCGGGAAGGTGCGCGCTGGCCAGCTCCAAGTCTCGGCACATAGAAGCGCAAGCCAGGCACCTGCTCGCAGTTTGTCCCGGGCATGGGAAGGAGCATGCTACCTGCCCAGAAGACATCTCGCACTGTCCTGCCTGCCACGGGGCTGCTTCTGAGCACGGAGGCACGCCTACAAGCCAGCTGAGATGGGCTTTGCCTAAGAGTCAGGGAAGTGGCGAGCGGAACAAGGGATGTGCTGCACAGGTTCCCTCGCAGGCAGATTCCCTCCTGGGGCGCTTACTTCTCCTGCCTTAGTGACCTGCTTTGTTTGGAGGCTGTTTGCGGACAGCAGCACACACAGCGGGAAGGTGCGCGCTGGTCAGCTCCAAGTCTCGGCAGATTGAAGCGCAAGCGAGGCACCTGCTCGCGGTTTGTCCCAGGCATGGGAAGCAGCATGCTGCATGCCCCGATTACTTCTCGCACTGTCCTGCCTGCCACGGGGCTGCTTCTGAGCACGGAGGCACGCCTACAAGCCAGCTGAGATGGGCTTTGCCTAAGAGTCAGGGAAGTGGCGAGCAGAACAAGGGATGTGCTGCACAGCTTCCCTCGCAGGCAGATTCCCTCCTGGGGCGCTTACTTCTCCTGCCTTAGTGCCCTGCTTTGTTTGGAGGCTGGTTGCGGACAGCAGCACACACAGCGGGAAGGTGCGCGCTGGCCAGCTCCAAGTCTCGGCACATAGAAGCGCAAGCCAGGCACCTGCTTGCAATTTGTCCCGGGCATGGGAAGCAGCATGCTGCGTGCCCAGAAGACATCTCGCACTGTCCTGCCTGCCACGGGGCTGCTTCTGAGCACGGAGGCACGCCTACAAGCCAGCTGAGATGGGCTTTGCCTAAGAGTCAGGGAAGTGGCGAGCGGAACAAGCGATGTGCTGCACAGGTTCCCTCACAGGCAGATTCCCTCCTGGGGCGCTTACTTCTCTTGCCTTAGTGCCCTGCTTTGTTTGGAGGCTGCTTGCGGACAGCAGCACACACAGCGGGAAGGTGCGCGCTGGCCAGCTCCAAGTCTCGGCACATAGAAGCGCAAGCCAGGCACCTGCTCGCAGTTTGTCCCGGGCATGGGAAGCAGCATGCTGCGTGTCCAGAAGACATCTCGCAGTGTCCTGCCTGCCACGGGGCTGCTTCTGAGCACGGAGGCACGCCTACAAGCCAGCTGAGATGGGCTTTGCCTAAGAGTCAGGGAAGTGGCGAGCGGAACAAGGGATGTGCTGCACAGCTTCCCTCGCAGGCAGGTTCCCTCCTGGGGCGCTTACTTCTCCTGCCTTAGTGCCCTGCTTTGATTGGAGGCTGTTTGCGGACAGCAGCACACACAGCGGGAAGGTGCGCGCTGGTCAGCTCCAAGTCTCGGCAGATTGAAGCGCAAGCGAGGCACCTGCTCGCGGTTTGTCCCAGGCATGGGAAGCAGCATGCTGCGTGCCCACAAGACATCTCGCACTGTCCTGCCTTCCTCGGGGCTGCTTCTGAGCACGGAGGCACGCCTACAAGCCAGCTGAGATGGGCTTTGCCTAAGAGTCAGGGAAGTGGCGAGCGGAACAAGGGATGTGCTGCACAGCTTCATACGCAGGCAGATTCCCTCCTGGGGCGCTTACTTCTCCTGCCTTAGTGCCCTGCTTTGTTTGGAGGCTGGTTGCGGACAGCAGCACACACAGCGGGAAGGTGCGCGCTGGCCAGCTCCAAGTCTCGGCACATAGAAGCGCAAGCCAGGCACCTGCTCGCAGTTTGTCCCGGGCATGGGAAGCAGCATGCTGCGTGCCCACAAGACATCTCGCACTGTCCTGCCTGCCACGGGGCTGCTTCTGAGCACGGAGGCACGCCTACAAGCCAGCTGAGATGGGCTTTGCCTAAGAGTCAGGGAAGTGGCGAGCGGAACAAGGGATGTGCTGCACAGGTTCCCTCGCAGGCAGATTCCCTCCTGGGGCGCTTACTTCTCCTGCCTTAGTGACCTGCTTTGTTTGGAGGCTGGTTGCGGACAGCAGCACACACAGCGGGAAGGTGCGCGCTGGTCAGCTCCAAGTCTCGGCAGATTGAAGCGCAAGCGAGGCACCTGCTCGCGGTTTGTCCCAGGCATGGGAAGCAGCATGCTGCGTGCCCAGAAGACATCTCGCACTGTCCTGCCTTCCTCGGGGCTGCTTCTGAGCAAGGAGGCACGCGTACAAGCCAGCTGAGATGGGCTTTGCCTAAGAATCAGGGAAGTGGCGAGCGGAACAAGGGATGTGCTGCACAGGTTCCCTCGCAGGCAGATTCCCTCCTGGGGCGCTTACTTCTCCTGTAAGGGTGCCCTGCTTTGTTTGGAGGCTGTTTGCGGACAGCAGCACACACAGCGGGAAGGTGCGCGCTGGCCAGCTCCAAGTCTCGGCACATAGAAGCGCAAGCCAGGCACCTGCTCGCAGTTTGTCCCGGGCATGGGAAGGAGCATGCTACCTGCCCAGAAGACATCTCGCACCGTCCTGCCTGCCACGGGGCTGCTTCTGAGCACGGAGGCACGCCTACAAGCCAGCTGAGATGGGCTTTGCCTAAGAGTCAGGGAAGTGGCGAGCGGAACAAGGGATGTGCTGCACAGGTTCCCTCGCAGGCAGATTCCCTCCTGGGACGCTTACTTCTCCTGCCTTAGTGCCCTGCTTTGTTTGGAGGCTGGTTGCGGACAGCAGCACACACAGCGGGAAGGTGCGCGCTGGCCAGCTCCAAGTCTCGGCACATAGAAGCGCAAGCCAGGCACCTGCTCGCAGTTTGTCCCGGGCATGGGAAGCAGCATGCTGCGTGCCCAGAAGACATCTCGCACTGTCCTGCCTGCCACGGGGCTGCTTCTGAGCACGGAGGCAGGCCTACAAGCCAGCTGAGATGGGCTTTGCCTAAGAGTCAGGGAAGTGGCGAGCAGAACAAGCGATGTGCTGCACAGGTTCCCTCGCAGGCAGATTCCCTCCTGCGGCGCTGACTTCTCTTGCCTCAGTGCCCTGCTTTGTTTGGAGGCTGGTTGCGGACAGCAGCACACACAGCGGGAAGGTGCGCGCTGGTCAGCTCCAAGTCTCGGCACATAGAAGCGCAAGCCAGGCACCTGCTCGCAGTTTGTCGCGGGCATGGGAAGCAGCATGCTGTTTGCCCAGAAGACATCTCGCACTGTCCTGCCTTCCTCGGGGCTGCTTCTGAGCACGGAGGCACGCCTACAAGCCAGCTGAGATGGGCTTTGCCTAAGAGTCAGGGAAGTGGCGAGCGGAACAAGGGATGTGCTGCACAGCTTTCCTCGCAGGCAGATTCCCTCCTGGGGTGCTTACTTCTCCTGCCTTAGTGCCCTGCTTTGTTTGGAGGCTGTTTGCGGACAGCAGCACACACAGCGGGAAGGTGCGCGCTGGTCAGCTCCAAGTCTCGGCAGATTGAAGCGCAAGCGAGGCACCTGCTCGCGGTTTGTCCCAGGCATGGGAAGCAGCATGCTGCGTGCCCAGAAGACATCTCGCACTGTCCTGCCTGCCACGGGGCTGCTTCTGAGCACGGAGGCAGGCCTACAAGCCAGCTGAGATGGGCTTTGCCTAAGAGTCAGGGAAGTGGCGAGCGGAACAAGGGATGTGCTGCACAGCTTCCCTCGCAGGCAGATTCCCTCCTGGGGCGCTTTCTTCTCTTGCCTTAGTGCCCTGCTTTGTTTGGAGGCTGCTTGCGGACAGCAGCACACACAGCGGGAAGGTGCGCGCTGGCCAGCTCCAAGTCTCGGCACATAGAAGCGCAAGCGAGGCACCTGCTCGCAGTTTGTCCCGGGCATGGGAAGCAGCATGCTGCGTGCCCACAAGACATCTCGCACTGTCCTGCCTGCCACGGGGCTGCTTCTGAGCACGGAGGCACGCCTACAAGCCAGCTGAGATGGGCTTTGCCTAAGAGTCAGGGAAGTGGCGAGCGGAACAAGGGATGTGCTGCACAGGTTCCCTCGCAGGCAGATTCCCTCCTGGGGCGCTTACTTCTCCTGCCTTAGTGCCCTGCTTTGTTTGGAGGCTGGTTGCGGACAGCAGCACACACAGCGGGAAGGTGCGCGCTGGCCAGCTCCAAGTCTCGGCACATAGAAGCGCAAGCCAGGCACCTGCTCGCAGTTTGTCCCGGGCATGGGAAGCAGCATGCTGCGTGCCCAGAAGACATCTCGCACTGTCCTGCCTTCCTCGCGCCTGCTTCTGAGCACGGAGGCACGCCTACAAGCCAGCTGAGATGGGCTTTGCCTAAGAGTCAGGGAAGTGGCGAGCGGAACAAGGGATGTGCTGCACAGCTTCCCTCGCAGGCAGATTCCCTCCGGGGGCGCTTGCTTCTCTTGCCTTAGTGCCCTGCTTTGTTTGGAGGCTGTTTGCGGACAGCAGCACACACAGCAGGAAGGTGCTAGCTGGCCAGCTCCAAGTCTCGGCAGATTGAAGCGCAAGCCAGGCACCTGCTCACAGTTTGTCCCGGGCATGGGAAGGAGCATGCTGCGTGCCCAGAAGACATCCCGCACTGTCCTGCCTGCCACGGGGCTGCTTCTGAGCACGGAGGCACGCCTACAAGCCAGCTGAGATGGGCTTTGCCTAAGAGTCAGGGAAGTGGCGAGCGGAACAAGGGATGTGCTGCACAGCTTCCCTCGCAGGCAGATTCCCTCCGGGGGCGCTTACTTCTCCTGCCTTAGTGCCCTGCTTTGTTTGGAGGCTGTTTGCGGACAGCAGCACACACAGCGGGAAGGTGCGCGCTGGCCAGCTCCAAGTCTCGGCACATAGAAGCGCAAGCCAGGAACCTGCTCACAGTTTGTCCCGGGCATGGGAAGCAGCATGCTGCGTGCCCAGAAGACATCCCGCACTGTCCTGCCTGCCACGGGGCTGCTTCTGAGCACGGAGGCACGCCTACAAGCCAGCTGAGACGGGCTTTGCCTAAGAGTCAGGGAAGTGGCGAGCGGAACAAGGGATGTGCTGCACAGCTTCCCTCGCAGGCAGATTCCCTCCGGGGGCGCTTACTTCTCTTGCCTTAGTGCCCTGCTTTTTTTGGAGGCTGTTTGCGGACAGCAGCACACACAGCGAGAAGGTGCGCGCTGGCCAGCTCCAAGTCTCGGCACATAGAAGCGCAAGCCAGGCACCTGCTCACAGTTTGTCCCGGGCATGGGAAGCAGCATGCTGCGTGCCCAGAAGACATCCCGCACTGTCCTGCCGTCCTTGGGCTCCTTCTGAGCACGGAGGCACGCCTACAAGCCAGCTGAGACGGGCTTTGCCTAAGAGTCAGGGAAGTGGCGAGCGGAACAAGGGATGTGCTGCACAGCTTCCCTCGCAGGCAGATTCCCTCCTGGGGCGCTTACTTCTCCTGCCTTAGTGCCCTGCTTTGTTTGGAGGCTGTTTGCGGACAGTAGCACACACAGCGGGAAGGTGCGCGCTGGCCAGCTCCAAGTCTCGGCAGATTGAAGCGCAAGCCAGGCACCTGCTCGCGGTTTGTCCCGGGCATGGGAAGCAGCATGCTGCATGCCCAGAAGACATCCCGCACTGTCCTGCCTGCCACGGGGCTGCTTCTGAGCACAGAGGCACGCCTACAAGCCAGCTGAGACGGGCTTTGCCTAAGAGTCAGGGAAGCGGCAAGCGGAACAAGGGATGTGCTGCACAGCTTCCCTCGCAGGCAGATTCCCTCCTGGGGCGCTTACTTCTCCTGCCTTAGTGCCCTGCTTTGTTTGGAGGCTGGTTGCGGACAGCAGCACACACAGCGGGAAGGTGCGCGCTGGCCAGCTCCAAGTCTCGGCACATAGAAGCGCAAGCCAGGCACCTGCTCACAGTTTGTCCCGGGCATGGGAAGCAGCATGCTGCGTGCCCAGAAGACATCCCGCACTGTCCTGCCTGCCACGGGGCTGCTTCTGAGCACGGAGGCACGCCTACAAGCCAGCTGAGATGGGCTTTGCCTAAGAGTCAGGGAAGTGGCGAGCGGAACAAGGGATGTGCTGCACAGCTTCCCTCGCAGGCAGATTCCCTCCGGGGGCGCTTCCTTCTCTTGCCTTAGTGCCCTGCTTTTTTTGGAGGCTGTTTGCGGACAGCAGCACACACAGCGAGAAGGTGCACGCTGGCCAGCTCCAAGTCTCGGCAGATAGAAGCGCAAGCCAGGCACCTGCTCACAGTTTGTCCCGGGCATGGGAAGCAGCATGCTGCGTGCCCAGAAGACATCTCGCACTGTCCTGCCTGCCACGGGGCTGCTTCTGAGCACGGAGGCACGCCTACAAGCCAGCTGAGATGGGCTTTGCCTAAGAGTCAGGGAAGTGGCGAGCGGAACAAGGGATGTGCTGCACAGCTTCCCTCGCAGGCAGATTCCCTCCTGGGGCGCTTGCTTCTCCTGACTTAGTGCCCTGCTTTGTTTGGAGGCTGTTTGCGGACAGCAGCACACACAGCGGGAAGGTGCGCGCTGGCCAGCTCCAAGTCTCGGCAGATTGAAGCGCAAGCCAGGCACCTGCTCACAGTTTGTCCCGGGCATGGGAAGCAGCATGCTGCGTGCCCAGAAGACATCTCGCACTGTCCTGCCTTCCTCGCGCCTGCTTCTGAGCACGGAGGCAGGCCTACAAGCCAGCTGAGATGGGCTTTGCCTAAGAGTCAGGGAAGTGGCGAGCGGAACAAGGGATGTGCTGCACAGCTTCCCTCGCAGGCAGATTCCCTCCGGGGGCGCTTGCTTCTCTTGCCTTAGTGCCCTGCTTTGTTTGGAGGCTGTTTGCGGACAGCAGCACACACAGCGAGAAGGTGCTAGCTGGCCAGCTCCAAGTCTCGGCAGATTGAAGCGCAAGCCAGGCACCTGCTCACAGTTTGTCCCGGGCATGGGAAGGAGCATGCTGCGTGCCCAGAAGACATCCCGCACTGTCCTGCCTGCCTCGGGGCTGCTTCTGAGCACGGAGGCACGCCTACAAGCCAGCTGAGATGGGCTTTGCCTAAGAGTCAGGGAAGTGGCGAGCGGAACAAGGGATGTGCTGTACAGCTTCCCTCGCAGGCAGATTCCCTCCTGGGGCGCTTACTTCTCCTGCCTTAGTGCCCTGCTTTGTTTGGAGGCTGTTTGCGGACAGCAGCACACACAGCGGGAAGGTGCGCGCCTGCCAGCTCCAAGTCTCGGCACATAGAAGCGCAAGCCAGGAACCTGCTCACAGTTTGTCCCGGGCATGGGAAGGAGCATGCTGCGTGCCCAGAAGACATCCCGCACTGTCCTGCCTGCCACGGGGCTGCTTCTGAGCACGGAGGCACGCCTACAAGCCAGCTGAGATGGGCTTTGCCTAAGAGTCAGGGAAGTGGCGAGCGGAACAAGGGATGTGCTGTACAGCTTCCCTCGCAGGCAGATTCCCTCCGGGGGCGCTTACTTCTCCTGCCTTAGTGCCCTGCTTTGTTTGGAGGCTGTTTGCGGACAGCAGCACACACAGCGGGAAGGTGCGCGCTGGCCAGCTCCAAGTCTCGGCACATAGAAGCGCAAGCCAGGCACCTGCTCGCAGTTTGTCCCAGGCATGGGAAGCAGCATGCTGCGTGCCCAGAAGACATCCCGCACTGTCCTGCCTGCCACGGGGCTGCTTCTGAGCACGGAGGCACGCCTACAAGCCAGCTGAGATGGGCTTTGCCTAAGAGTCAGGGAAGTGGCGAGCGGAACAACGGATGTGCTGCACAGCTTCCCTCGCAGGCAGATTCCCTCCTGGGGCGCTTGCTTCTCCTGACTTAGTGCCCTGCTTTGTTTGGAGGCTGTTTGCGGACAGCAGCACACACAGCGGGAAGGTGCGCGCTGGCCAGCTCCAAGTCTCGGCAGATTGAAGCGCAAGCCAGGCACCTGCTCACAGTTTGTCCCGGGCATGGGAAGCAGCATGCTGCGTGCCCAGAAGACATCTCGCACTGTCCTGCCTGCCACGGGGCTGCTTCTGAGCACGGAGGCACGCCTACAAGCCAGCTGAGACGGGCTTTGCCTAAGAGTCAGGGAAGTGGCGAGCGGAACAAGGGATGTGCTGCACAGCTTCCCTCGCAGGCAGATTCCCTCCTGGGGCGCTTGCTTCTCCTGACTTAGTGCCCTGCTTTGTTTGGAGGCTGTTTGCGGACAGCAGCACACACAGCGGGAAGGTGCGCGCTGGCCAGCTCCAAGTCTCGGCACATAGAAGCGCAAGCCAGGCACCTGCTCACAGTTTGTCCCGGGCATGGGAAGCAGCATGCTGCGTGCCCAGAAGACATCCCGCACTGTCCTGCCGTCCTTGGGCTGCTTCTGAGCACGGAGGCACGCCTACAAGCCAGCTGAGATGGGCTTTGCCTAAGAGTCAGGGAAGTGGCGAGCGGAACAAGGGATGTGCTGCACAGCTTCCCTCGCAGGCAGATTCCCTCCTGGGGCGCTTGCTTCTCCTGACTTAGTGCCCTGCTTTGTTTGGAGGCTGTTTGCGGACAGCAGCACACACAGCGAGAAGGTGCGCGCTGGCCAGCTCCAAGTCTCGGCAGATTGAAGCGCAAGCCAGGCACCTGCTCACAGTTTGTCCCGGGCATGGGAAGCAGCATGCTGCGTGCCCAGAAGACATCCCGCACTGTCCTGCCTGCCACGGGGCTGCTTCTGAGCACGGAGGCACGCCTACAAGCCAGCTGAGATGGGCTTTGCCTAAGAGTCAGGGAAGTGGCGAGCGGAACAAGGGATGTGCTGCACAGCTTCCCTCGCAGGCAGATTCCCTCCGGGGGCGCTTACTTCTCTTGCCTTAGTGCCCTGCTTTTTTTGGAGGCTGTTTGCGGACAGCAGCACACACAGCGAGAAGGTGCGCGCTGGCCAGCTCCAAGTCTCGGCAGATTGAAGCGCAAGCCAGGCACCTGCTCACAGTTTGTCCCGGGCATGGGAAGCAGCATGCTGCGTGCCCAGAAGACATCCCACACTGTCCTGCCTGCCACGGGGCTGCTTCTGAGCACGGAGGCACGCCTACAAGCCAGCTGAGATGGGCTTTGCCTAAGAGTCAGGGAAGTGGCGAGCGGAACAAGGGATGTGCTGTACAGCTTCCCTCGCAGGCAGATTCCCTCCTGGGGCGCTTACTTCTCTTGCCTTAGTGCCCTGCTTTGTTTGGAGGCTGTTTGCAGACAGCAGCACACACAGCGAGAAGGTGCCAGCTGGCCAGCTCCAAGTCTCGGCACATAGAAGCGCAAGCCAGGCACCTGCTCGCAGTTTGTCCCGGGCATGGGAAGCAGCATGCTGCGTGCCCAGAAGACATCCCGCACTGTCCTGCCGTCCTTGGGCTGCTTCTGAGCACGGAGGCACGCCTACAAGCCAGCTGAGATGGGCTTTGCCTAACAGTCAGGGAAGTGGCGAGCAGAACAAGCGATGTGCTGCACAGCTTCCCTCGCAGGCAGATTCCCTCCTGGGGCTCTTAGTTCTCCTGCCTTAGCGCCCTGCTTTGTTTGGAGGCTGTTTGCGGACAGCAGCACACACAGCGAGAAGGTGCTAGCTGGCCAGCTCCAAGTCTCGGCACATAGAAGCGCAAGCCAGGCACCTGCTCGCAGTTTGTCCCGGGCATGGGAAGCAGCATGCTGCGTGCCCAGAAGACATCCCGCACTGTCCTGCCTTCCTCGCGCCTGCTTCTGAGCACGGAGGCACGCCTACAAGCCAGCTGAGATGGGCTTTGCCTAAGAGTCAGGGAAGTGGCGAGCGGAACAAGGGATGTGCTGCACAGCTTCCCTCGCAGGCAGATTCCCTCCTGGGATACTTACTTCTCCTGCCTTAGTGCCCTGCTTTGTTTGGAGGCTGTTTGCGGACAGTAGCACACACTGCGGGAAGGTGCGCGCTGGCCAGCTCCAAGTCTCGGCAGATTGAAGCGCAAGCCAGGCACCTGCTCGCGGTTTGTCCCGGGCATGGGAAGCAGCATGCTGCATGCCCAGAAGACATCCCGCACTGTCCTGCCTGCCACGGGGCTGCTTCTGAGCACGGAGGCACGCCTACAAGCCAGCTGAGACGGGCTTTGCCTAAGAGTCAGGGAAGTGGCGAGCGGAACAAGGGATGTGCTGCACAGCTTCCCTCGCAGGCAGATTCCCTCCTGGGGCGCTTACTTCTCCTGCCTTAGTGCCCTGCTTTGTTTGGAGGCTGTTTGCGGACAGCAGCACACACAGCGGGAAGGTGCGCGCTGGCCAGCTCCAAGTCTCGGCACATAGAAGCGCAAGCCAGGCACCTGCTCACAGTTTGTCCCGGGCATGGGAAGCAGCATGCTGCGTGCCCAGAAGACATCCCGCACTGTCCTGCCTGCCACGGGGCTGCTTCTGAGCACGGAGGCACGCCTACAAGCCAGCTGAGACGGGCTTTGCCTAAGAGTCAGGGAAGTGGCGAGCGGAACAAGGGATGTGCTGCACAGCTTCCCTCGCAGGCAGATTCCCTCCGGGGGCGCTTGCTTCTCCTGCCTTAGTGCCCTGCTTTGTTTGGAGGCTGTTTGCGGACAGCAGCACACACAGCGGGAAGGTGCGCGCTGGCCAGCTCCAAGTCTCGGCACATAGAAGCGCAAGCGAGGCACCTGCTCGCAGTTTGTCCCTGGCATGGGAAGCAGCATGCTGCGTGCCCAGAAGACATCCCGCACTGTCCTGCCTGCCACGGGGCTGCTTCTGAGCACGGAGGCACGCCTACAAGCCAGCTGAGACGGGCTTTGCCTAAGAGTCAGGGAAGTGGCGAGCGGAACAAGGGATGTGCTGCACAGCTTCCCTCGCAGGCAGATTCCCTCCGGGGGCGCTTACTTCTCCTGCCTTAGTGCCCTGCTTTGTTTGGAGGCTGTTTGCAGACAGTAGCACACACAGCGGGAAGGTGCGCGCTGGCCAGCTCCAAGTCTCGGCAGATTGAAGCACAAGCCAGGCACCTGCTCGCGGTTTGTCCCGGGCATGGGAAGCAGCATGCTGCATGCCCAGAAGACATCCCGCACTGTCCTGCCTGCCACGGGGCTGCTTCTGAGCACGGAGGCACGCCTACAAGCCAGCTGAGATGGGCTTTGCCTAAGAGTCAGGGAAGTGGCGAGCGGAACAAGGGATGTGCTGCACAGCTTCCCTCGCAGGCAGATTCCCTCCTGGGATACTTACTTCTCTTGCCTTAGCGCCCTGCTTTGTTTGGAGGCTGTTTGCGGACAGCAGCACACACAGCGGGAAGGTGCGCGCTGGCCAGCTCCAAGTCTCGGCACATAGAAGCGCAAGCCAGGCACCTGCTCACAGTTTGTCCCGGGCATGGGAAGCAGCATGCTGCGTGCCCAGAAGACATCCCGCACTGTCCTGCCTGCCACGGGGCTGCTTCTGAGCACGGAGGCACGCCTACAAGCCAGCTGAGATGGGCTTTGCCTAAGAGTCAGGGAAGTGGCGAGCGGAACAAGGGATGTGCTGCACAGCTTCCCTCGCAGGCAGATTCCCTCCTGGGGCGCTTGCTTCTCCTGACTTAGTGCCCTGCTTTGTTTGGAGGCTGTTTGCGGACAGCAGCACACACAGCGGGAAGGTGCGCGCTGGCCAGCTCCAAGTCTCGGCAGATTGAAGCGCAAGCCAGGCACCTGCTCACAGTTTGTCCCGGGCATGGGAAGCAGCATGCTGCGTGCCCAGAAGACATCTCGCACTGTCCTGCCTTCCTCGCGCCTGCTTCTGAGCACGGAGGCACGCCTACAAGCCAGCTGAGATGGGCTTTGCCTAAGAGTGAGGGAAGTGGCGAGCGGAACAAGGGATGTGCTGCACAGCTTCCCTCGCAGGCAGATTCCCTCCGGGGGCGCTTGCTTCTCTTGCCTTAGTGCCCTGCTTTGTTTGGAGGCTGTTTGCGGACAGCAGCACACACAGCAGGAAGGTGCTAGCTGGCCAGCTCCAAGTCTCGGCAGATTGAAGCGCAAGCCAGGCACCTGCTCACAGTTTGTCCCGGGCATGGGAAGGAGCATGCTGCGTGCCCAGAAGACATCCCGCACTGTCCTGCCTGCCACGGGGCTGCTTCTGAGCACGGAGGCACGCCTACAAGCCAGCTGAGATGGGCTTTGCCTAAGAGTCAGGGAAGTGGCGAGCGGAACAAGGGATGTGCTGCACAGCTTCCCTCGCAGGCAGATTCCCTCCGGGGGCGCTTACTTCTCCTGCCTTAGTGCCCTGCTTTGTTTGGAGGCTGTTTGCGGACAGCAGCACACACAGCGGGAAGGTGCGCGCTGGCCAGCTCCAAGTCTCGGCACATAGAAGCACAAGCCAGGAACCTGCTCACAGTTTGTCCCGGGCATGGGAAGCAGCATGCTGCGTGCCCAGAAGACATCCCGCACTGTCCTGCCTGCCACGGGGCTGCTTCTGAGCACGGAGGCACGCCTACAAGCCAGCTGAGACGGGCTTTGCCTAAGAGTCAGGGAAGTGGCGAGCGGAACAAGGGATGTGCTGCACAGCTTCCCTCGCAGGCAGATTCCCTCCGGGGGCGCTTACTTCTCTTGCCTTAGTGCCCTGCTTTTTTTGGAGGCTGTTTGCGGACAGCAGCACACACAGCGAGAAGGTGCGCGCTGGCCAGCTCCAAGTCTCGGCACATAGAAGCGCAAGCCAGGCACCTGCTCACAGTTTGTCCCGGGCATGGGAAGCAGCATGCTGCGTGCCCAGAAGACATCCCGCACTGTCCTGCCTGCCACGGGGCTGCTTCTGAGCACGGAGGCACGCCTACAAGCCAGCTGAGACGGGCTTTGCCTAAGAGTCAGGGAAGTGGCGAGCGGAACAAGGGATGTGCTGCACAGCTTCCCTCGCAGGCAGATTCCCTCCTGGGGCGCTTACTTCTCCTGCCTTAGTGCCCTGCTTTGTTTGGAGGCTGTTTGCGGACAGTAGCACACACAGCGGGAAGGTGCGCGCTGGCCAGCTCCAAGTCTCGGCAGATTGAAGCGCAAGCCAGGCACCTGCTCGCGGTTTGTCCCGGGCATGGGAAGCAGCATGCTGCGTGCCCAGAAGACATCCCGCACTGTCCTGCCTGCCACGGGGCTGCTTCTGAGCACGGAGGCACGCCTACAAGCCAGCTGAGATGGGCTTTGCCTAAGAGTCAGGGAAGTGGCGAGCGGAACAAGGGATGTGCTGCACAGCTTCCCTCGCAGGCAGATTCCCTCCTGGGATACTTACTTCTCTTGCCTTAGCGCCCTGCTTTGTTTGGAGGCTGTTTGCGGACAGCAGCACACACAGCGGGAAGGTGCGCGCTGGCCAGCTTCAAGTCTCGGCACACAGAAGCGCAAGCCAGGCACCTGCTCGCAGTTTGTCCCGGGCATGGGAAGCAGCATGCTGCGTGCCCAGAAGACATCCCGCACTGTCCTGCCGTCCTTGGGCTCCTTCTGAGCACGGAGGCACGCCTACAAGCCAGCTGAGACGGGCTTTGCCTAAGAGTCAGGGAAGTGACGAGCGGAACAAGGGATGTGCTGCACAGCTTCCCTCGCAGGCAGATTCCCTCCTGGGGCGCTTACTTCTCCTGCCTTAGTGCCCTGCTTTGTTTGGAGGCTGTTTGCGGACAGTAGCACACACAGCGGGAAGGTGCGCGCTGGCCAGCTCCAAGTCTCGGCACATAGAAGCGCAAGCCAGGCACCTGCTCGCGGTTTGTCCCGGGCATGGGAAGCAGCATGCTGCATGCCCAGAAGACATCCCTCACTGTCCTGCCTGCCACGGGGCTGCTTCTGAGCACGGAGGCACGCCTACAAGCCAGCTGAGACGGGCTTTGCCTAAGAGTCAGGGAAGCGGCAAGCGGAACAAGGGATGTGTTGCACAGCTTCCCTCGCAGGCAGATTCCCTCCTGGGGCGCTTACTTCTCCTGCCTTAGTGCCCTGCTTTGTTTGGAGGCTGTTTGCGGACAGCAGCACACACAGCGGGAAGGTGCGCGCTGGCCAGCTCCAAGTCTCGGCACATAGAAGCGCAAGCCAGGCACCTGCTCACAGTTTGTCCCGGGCATGGGAAGCAGCATGCTGCATGCCCAGAAGACATCCCGCACTGTCCTGCCTGCCACGGGGCTGCTTCTGAGCACAGAGGCACGCCTACAAGCCAGCTGAGACGGGCTTTGCCTAAGAGTCAGGGAAGCGGCAAGCGGAACAAGGGATGTGTTGCACAGCTTCCCTCGCAGGCAGATTCCCTCCTGGGGCGCTTACTTCTCCTGCCTTAGTGCCCTGCTTTGTTTGGAGGCTGTTTGCGGACAGCAGCACACACAGCGGGAAGGTGCGCGCTGGCCAGCTCCAAGTCTCGGCACATAGAAGCGCAAGCCAGGCACCTGCTCACAGTTTGTCCCGGGCATGGGAAGCAGCATGCTGCGTGCCCAGAAGACATCCCGCACTGTCCTGCCTGCCACGGGGCTGCTTCTGAGCACGGAGGCACGCCTACAAGCCAGCTGAGATGGGCTTTGCCTAAGAGTCAGGGAAGTGGCGAGCGGAACAAGGGATGTGCTGCACAGCTTCCCTCGCAGGCAGATTCCCTCCGGGGGCGCTTACTTCTCTTGCCTTAGTGCCCTGCTTTGTTTGGAGGCTGTTTGCGGACAGCAGCACACACAGCGGGAAGGTGCGCGCTGGCCAGCTCCAAGTCTCGGCAGATTGAAGCGCAAGCCAGGCACCTGCTCACAGTTTGTCCCGGGCATGGGAAGCAGCATGCTGCGTGCCCAGAAGACATCTCGCACTGTCCTGCCTTCCTCGCGCCTGCTTCTGAGCACGGAGGCACGCCTACAAGCCAGCTGAGACGGGCTTTGCCTAAGAGTCAGGGAAGTGGCGAGCGGAACAAGGGATGTGCTGCACAGCTTCCCTCGCAGGCAGATTCCCTCCTGGGGCGCTTGCTTCTCCTGACTTAGTGCCCTGCTTTGTTTGGAGGCTGTTTGCGGACAGCAGCACACACAGCGGGAAGGTGCGCGCTGGCCAGCTCCAAGTCTCGGCAGATTGAAGCGCAAGCCAGGCACCTGCTCACAGTTTGTCCCGGGCATGGGAAGCAGCATGCTGCGTGCCCAGAAGACATCTCGCACTGTCCTGCCTTCCTCGCGCCTGCTTCTGAGCACGGAGGCACGCCTACAAGCCAGCTGAGATGGGCTTTGCCTAAGAGTCAGGGAAGTGGCGAGCGGAACAAGGGATGTGCTGCACAGCTTCCCTCGCAGGCAGATTCCCTCCGGGGGCGCTTGCTTCTCTTGCCTTAGTGCCCTGCTTTGTTTGGAGGCTGTTTGCGGACAGCAGCACACACAGCGAGAAGGTGCTAGCTGGCCAGCTCCAAGTCTCGGCAGATTGAAGCGCAAGCCAGGCACCTGCTCACAGTTTGTCCCGGGCATGGGAAGGAGCATGCTGCGTGCCCAGAAGACATCCCGCACTGTCCTGCCTGCCACGGGGCTGCTTCTGAGCACGGAGGCACGCCTACAAGCCAGCTGAGATGGGCTTTGCCTAAGAGTCAGGGAAGTGGCGAGCGGAACAAGGGATGTGCTGTACAGCTTCCCTCGCAGGCAGATTCCCTCCTGGGGCGCTTACTTCTCCTGCCTTAGTGCCCTGCTTTGTTTGGAGGCTGTTTGCGGACAGCAGCACACACAGCGGGAAGGTGCGCGCTGGCCAGCTCCAAGTCTCGGCACATAGAAGCGCAAGCCAGGCACCTGCTCGCAGTTTGTCCCGGGCATGGGAAGCAGCATGCTGCGTGCCCAGAAGACATCCCGCACTGTCCTGCCGTCCTTGGGCTCCTTCTGAGCACGGAGGCACGCCTACAAGCCAGCTGAGACGGGCTTTGCCTAAGAGTCAGGGAAGTGACGAGCGGAACAAGGGATGTGCTGCACAGCTTCCCTCGCAGGCAGATTCCCTCCGGGGGCGCTTACTTCTCCTGCCTTAGTGCCCTGCTTTGTTTGGAGGCTGTTTGCGGACAGTAGCACACACAGCGGGAAGGTGCGCGCTGGCCAGCTCCAAGTCTCGGCACATAGAAGCGCAAGCCAGGCACCTGCTCGCGGTTTGTCCCGGGCATGGGAAGCAGCATGCTGCATGCCCAGAAGACATCCCTCACTGTCCTGCCTGCCACGGGGCTGCTTCTGAGCACGGAGGCACGCCTACAAGCCAGCTGAGACGGGCTTTGCCTAAGAGTCAGGGAAGCGGCAAGCGGAACAAGGGATGTGTTGCACAGCTTCCCTCGCAGGCAGATTCCCTCCTGGGGCGCTTACTTCTCCTGCCTTAGTGCCCTGCTTTGTTTGGAGGCTGTTTGCGGACAGCAGCACACACAGCGGGAAGGTGCGCGCTGGCCAGCTCCAAGTCTCGGCACATAGAAGCGCAAGCCAGGCACCTGCTCACAGTTTGTCCCGGGCATGGGAAGCAGCATGCTGCATGCCCAGAAGACATCCCGCACTGTCCTGCCTGCCACGGGGCTGCTTCTGAGCACAGAGGCACGCCTACAAGCCAGCTGAGACGGGCTTTGCCTAAGAGTCAGGGAAGCGGCAAGCGGAACAAGGGATGTGTTGCACAGCTTCCCTCGCAGGCAGATTCCCTCCTGGGGCGCTTACTTCTCCTGCCTTAGTGCCCTGCTTTGTTTGGAGGCTGTTTGCGGACAGCAGCACACACAGCGGGAAGGTGCGCGCTGGCCAGCTCCAAGTCTCGGCACATAGAAGCGCAAGCCAGGCACCTGCTCACAGTTTGTCCCGGGCATGGGAAGCAGCATGCTGCGTGCCCAGAAGACATCCCGCACTGTCCTGCCTGCCACGGGGCTGCTTCTGAGCACGGAGGCACGCCTACAAGCCAGCTGAGATGGGCTTTGCCTAAGAGTCAGGGAAGTGGCGAGCGGAACAAGGGATGTGCTGCACAGCTTCCCTCGCAGGCAGATTCCCTCCGGGGGCGCTTACTTCTCTTGCCTTAGTGCCCTGCTTTGTTTGGAGGCTGTTTGCGGACAGCAGCACACACAGCGGGAAGGTGCGCGCTGGCCAGCTCCAAGTCTCGGCAGATTGAAGCGCAAGCCAGGCACCTGCTCACAGTTTGTCCCGGGCATGGGAAGCAGCATGCTGCGTGCCCAGAAGACATCTCGCACTGTCCTGCCTTCCTCGCGCCTGCTTCTGAGCACGGAGGCACGCCTACAAGCCAGCTGAGACGGGCTTTGCCTAAGAGTCAGGGAAGTGGCGAGCGGAACAAGGGATGTGCTGCACAGCTTCCCTCGCAGGCAGATTCCCTCCTGGGGCGCTTGCTTCTCCTGACTTAGTGCCCTGCTTTGTTTGGAGGCTGTTTGCGGACAGCAGCACACACAGCGGGAAGGTGCGCGCTGGCCAGCTCCAAGTCTCGGCAGATTGAAGCGCAAGCCAGGCACCTGCTCACAGTTTGTCCCGGGCATGGGAAGCAGCATGCTGCGTGCCCAGAAGACATCTCGCACTGTCCTGCCTTCCTCGCGCCTGCTTCTGAGCACGGAGGCACGCCTACAAGCCAGCTGAGATGGGCTTTGCCTAAGAGTCAGGGAAGTGGCGAGCGGAACAAGGGATGTGCTGCACAGCTTCCCTCGCAGGCAGATTCCCTCCGGGGGCGCTTGCTTCTCTTGCCTTAGTGCCCTGCTTTGTTTGGAGGCTGTTTGCGGACAGCAGCACACACAGCGAGAAGGTGCTAGCTGGCCAGCTCCAAGTCTCGGCAGATTGAAGCGCAAGCCAGGCACCTGCTCACAGTTTGTCCCGGGCATGGGAAGGAGCATGCTGCGTGCCCAGAAGACATCCCGCACTGTCCTGCCTGCCACGGGGCTGCTTCTGAGCACGGAGGCACGCCTACAAGCCAGCTGAGATGGGCTTTGCCTAAGAGTCAGGGAAGTGGCGAGCGGAACAAGGGATGTGCTGTACAGCTTCCCTCGCAGGCAGATTCCCTCCTGGGGCGCTTACTTCTCCTGCCTTAGTGCCCTGCTTTGTTTGGAGGCTGTTTGCGGACAGCAGCACACACAGCGGGAAGGTGCGCGCTGGCCAGCTCCAAGTCTCGGCACATAGAAGCGCAAGCCAGGCACCTGCTCGCAGTTTGTCCCGGGCATGGGAAGCAGCATGCTGCGTGCCCAGAAGACATCCCGCACTGTCCTGCCTGCCACGGGGCTGCTTCTGAGCACGGAGGCACGCCTACAAGCCAGCTGAGATGGGCTTTGCCTAAGAGTCAGGGAAGTGGCGAGCGGAACAACGGATGTGCTGCACAGCTTCCCTCGCAGGCAGATTCCCTCCTGGGGCGCTTGCTTCTCCTGACTTAGTGCCCTGCTTTGTTTGGAGGCTGTTTGCGGACAGCAGCACACACAGCGGGAAGGTGCGCGCTGGCCAGCTCCAAGTCTCGGCAGATTGAAGCGCAAGCCAGGCACCTGCTCACAGTTTGTCCCGGGCATGGGAAGCAGCATGCTGCGTGCCCAGAAGACATCCCGCACTGTCCTGCCTTCCTCGCGCCTGCTTCTGAGCACGGAGGCACGCCTACAAGCCAGCTGAGATGGGCTTTGCCTAAGAGTCAGGGAAGTGGCGAGCGGAACAAGGGATGTGCTGCACAGCTTCCCTCGCAGGCAGATTCCCTCCGGGGGCACTTGCTTCTCTTGCCTTAGTGCCCTGCTTTGTTTGGAGGCTGTTTGCGGACAGCAGCACACACAGCGAGAAGGTGCTAGCTGGCCAGCTCCAAGTCTCGGCAGATTGAAGCGCAAGCCAGGCACCTGCTCACAGTTTGTCCCGGGCATGGGAAGGAGCATGCTGCGTGCCCAGAAGACATCCCGCACTGTCCTGCCTGCCACGGGGCTGCTTCTGAGCACGGAGGCACGCCTACAAGCCAGCTGAGATGGGCTTTGCCTAAGAGTCAGGGAAGTGGCGAGCGGAACAAGGGATGTGCTGTACAGCTTCCCTCGCAGGCAGATTCCCTCCTGGGGCGCTTACTTCTCCTGCCTTAGTGCCCTGCTTTGTTTGGAGGCTGTTTGCGGACAGCAGCACACACAGCGGGAAGGTGCGTGCTGGCCAGCTCCAAGTCTCGGCACATAGAAGCGCAAGCCAGGCACCTGCTCGCAGTTTGTCCCGGGCATGGGAAGCAGCATTCTGCGTGCCCAGAAGACATCCCGCACTGTCCTGCCTTCCTCGGGGCTACTTCTGAGCACGGAGGCACGCCTACAAGCCAGCTGAGATGGGCTTTGCCTAAGAGTCAGGGAAGTGGCGAGCGGAACAAGGGATGTGCTGCACAGCTTCCCTCGCAGGCAGATTCCCTCCTGGGGCACTTAGTTCTCCTGCCTTAGTGCCCTGCTTTGTTTGGAGGCTGTTTGCGGACAGCAGCACACACAGCGGGAAGGTGTGCGCTGGCCAGCTCCAAGTCTCGGCACATAGAAGCGCAAGCCAGGCACCTGCTCGCAGTTTGTCCCGGGCATGGGAAGGAGCATGCTGCGTGCCCAGAAGACATCCCGCACTGTCCTACCTGCCACGGGGCTGCTTCTGAGCACGGAGGCACGCCTACAAGCCAGCTGAGACGGGCTTTGCCTAAGAGTCAGGGAAGTGGCGAGCGGAACAAGGGATGTGCTGCACAGCTTCCCTCGCAGGCAGATTCCCTCCGGGGGCGCTTACTTCTCCTGCCTTAGTGCCCTGCTTTGTTTGGAGGCTGTTTGCGGACAGTAGCACACACAGCGGGAAGGTGCGCGCTGGCCAGCTCCAAGTCTCGGCAGATTGAAGCGCAAGCCAGGCACCTGCTCGCGGTTTGTCCCGGGCATGGGAAGCAGCATGCTGCGTGCCCAGAAGACATCCCGCACTGTCCTGCCTGCCACGGGGCTGCTTCTGAGCACGGAGGCACGCCTACAAGCCAGCTGAGATGGGCTTTGCCTAAGAGTCAGGGAAGTGGCGAGCGGAACAAGGGATGTGCTGCACAGCTTCCCTCGCAGGCAGATTCCCTCCTGGGATACTTACTTCTCTTGCCTTAGCGCCCTGCTTTGTTTGGAGGCTGTTTGCGGACAGCAGCACACACAGCGGGAAGGTGCGTGCTGGCCAGCTCCAAGTCTCGGCACACAGAAGCGCAAGCCAGGCACCTGCTCGCAGTTTGTCCCGGGCATGGGAAGCAGCATGCTGCGTGCCCAGAAGACATCCCGCACTGTCCTGCCGTCCTTGGGCTCCTTCTGAGCACGGAGGCACGCCTACAAGCCAGCTGAGACGGGCTTTGCCTGAGAGTCAGGGAAGTGGCGAGCGGAACAAGGGATGTGCTGCACAGCTTCCCTCGCAGGCAGATTCCCTCCGGGGGCGCTTGCTTCTCCTGCCTTAGTGCCCTGCTTTGTTTGGAGGCTGTTTGCGGACAGTAGCACACACAGCGGGAAGGTGCGCGCTGGCCAGCTCCAAGTCTCGGCAGATTGAAGCGCAAGCCAGGCACCTGCTCGCGGTTTGTCCCGGGCATGGGAAGCAGCATGCTGCGTGCCCAGAAGACATCCCGCACTGTCCTGCCTGCCACGGGGCTGCTTCTGAGCACGGAGGCACGCCTACAAGCCAGCTGAGATGGGCTTTGCCTAAGAGTCAGGGAAGTGGCGAGCGGAACAAGGGATGTGCTCCACAGCTTCCCTCGCAGGCAGATTCCCTCCTGGGGCGCTTACTTCTCTTGCCTTAGCGCCCTGCTTTGTTTGGAGGCTGTTTGCGGACAGCAGCACACACAGCGAGAAGGTGCGCGCTGGCCAGCTCCAAGTCTCGGCACACAGAAGCGCAAGCCAGGCACCTGCTCGCAGTTTGTCCCGGGCATGGGAAGCAGCATGCTGCGTGCCCAGAAGACATCCCGCACTGTCCTGCCGTCCTTGGGCTCCTTCTGAGCACGGAGGCACGCCTACAAGCCAGCTGAGACGGGCTTTGCCTAAGAGTCAGGGAAGTGGCGAGCGGAACAAGGGATGTGCTGCACAGCTTCCCTCGCAGGCAGATTCCCTCCTGGGGCGCTTAGTTCTCCTGCCTTAGTGCCCTGCTTTGTTTGGAGGCTGTTTGCGGACAGTAGCACACACAGCGGGAAGGTGCGCGCTGGCCAGCTCCAAGTCTCGGCAGATTGAAGCGCAAGCCAGGCACCTGCTCGCGGTTTGTCCCGGGCATGGGAAGCAGCATGCTGCATGCCCAGAAGACATCCCGCACTGTCCTGCCTGCCACGGGGCTGCTTCTGAGCACAGAGGCACGCCTACAAGCCAGCTGAGACGGGCTTTGCCTAAGAGTCAGGGAAGTGGCAAGCGGAACAAGGGATGTGCTGCACAGCTTCCCTCGCAGGCAGATTCCCTCCTGGGGCGCTTACTTCTCCTGCCTTAGTGCCCTGCTTTGTTTGGAGGCTGTTTGCGGACAGTAGCACACACAGCGGGAAGGTGCGCGCTGGCCAGCTCCAAGTCTCGGCAGATTGAAGCGCAAGCCAGGCACCTGCTCGCGGTTTGTCCCGGGCATGGGAAGCAGCATGCTGCGTGCCCAGAAGACATCCCGCACTGTCCTGCCTGCCACGGGGCTGCTTCTGAGCACGGAGGCACGCCTACAAGCCAGCTGAGATGGGCTTTGCCTAAGAGTCAGGGAAGTGGCGAGCGGAACAAGGGATGTGCTGCACAGCTTCCCTCGCAGGCAGATTCCCTCCTGGGATACTTACTTCTCTTGCCTTAGCGCCCTGCTTTGTTTGGAGGCTGTTTGCGGACAGCAGCACACACAGCGGGAAGGTGCGTGCTGGCCAGCTCCAAGTCTCGGCACACAGAAGCGCAAGCCAGGCACCTGCTCGCAGTTTGTCCCGGGCATGGGAAGCAGCATGCTGCGTGCCCAGAAGACATCCCGCACTGTCCTGCCGTCCTTGGGCTCCTTCTGAGCACGGAGGCACGCCTACAAGCCAGCTGAGACGGGCTTTGCCTAAGAGTCAGGGAAGTGGCGAGCGGAACAAGGGATGTGCTGCACAGCTTCCCTCGCAGGCAGATTCCCTCCGGGGGCGCTTGCTTCTCCTGCCTTAGTGCCCTGCTTTGTTTGGAGGCTGTTTGCGGACAGTAGCACACACAGCGGGAAGGTGCGCGCTGGCCAGCTCCAAGTCTCGGCAGATTGAAGCGCAAGCCAGGCACCTGCTCGCGGTTTGTCCCGGGCATGGGAAGCAGCATGCTGCGTGCCCAGAAGACATCCCGCACTGTCCTGCCTGCCACGGGGCTGCTTCTGAGCACGGAGGCACGCCTACAAGCCAGCTGAGATGGGCTTTGCCTAAGAGTCAGGGAAGTGGCGAGCGGAACAAGGGATGTGCTCCACAGCTTCCCTCGCAGGCAGATTCCCTCCTGGGGCGCTTACTTCTCTTGCCTTAGCGCCCTGCTTTGTTTGGAGGCTGTTTGCGGACAGCAGCACACACAGCGAGAAGGTGCGCGCTGGCCAGCTCCAAGTCTCGGCACACAGAAGCGCAAGCCAGGCACCTTCTCGCAGTTTGTCCCGGGAATGGGAAGCAGCATGCTGCGTGCCCAGAAGACATCCCGCACTGTCCTGCCGTCCTTGGGCTCCTTCTGAGCACGGAGGCACGCCTACAAGCCAGCTGAGACGGGCTTTGCCTAAGAGTCAGGGAAGTGGCGAGCGGAACAAGGGATGTGCTGCACAGCTTCCCTCGCAGGCAGATTCCCTCCTGGGGCGCTTACTTCTCCTGCCTTAGTGCCCTGCTTTGTTTGGAGGCTGTTTGCGGACAGTAGCACACACAGCGGGAAGGTGCGCGCTGGCCAGCTCCAAGTCTCGGCAGATTGAAGCGCAAGCCAGGCACCTGCTCGCGGTTTGTCCCGGGCATGGGAAGCAGCATGCTGCATGCCCAGAAGACATCCCGCACTGTCCTGCCTGCCACGGGGCTGCTTCTGAGCACAGAGGCACGCCTACAAGCCAGCTGAGACGGGCTTTGCCTAAGAGTCAGGGAAGTGGCAAGCGGAACAAGGGATGTGCTGCACAGCTTCCCTCGCAGGCAGATTCCCTCCTGGGGCGCTTACTTCTCCTGCCTTAGTGCCCTGCTTTGTTTGGAGGCTGTTTGCGGACAGCAGCACACACAGCGGGAAGGTGCGCGCTGGCCAGCTCCAAGTCTCGGCACATAGAAGCGCAAGCCAGGCACCTGCTCGCAGTTTGTCCCGGGCATGGGAAGCAGCATGCTGCGTGCCCAGAAGACATCCCGCACTGTCCTGCCTGCAACGGGGCTGCTTCTGAGCACGGAGGCACGCCTACAAGCCAGCTGAGACGGGCTTTGCCTAAGAGTCAGGGAAGTGGCGAGCGGAACAAGGGATGTGCTGCACAGCTTCCCTCGCAGGCAGATTCCCTCCTGGGGCGCTTGCTTCTCCTGCCTTAGTGCCCTGCTTTGTTTGGAGGCTGTTTGCGGACAGCAGCACACACAGCGGGAAGGTGCGCGCTGGCCAGCTCCAAGTCTCGGCACATAGAAGCGCAAGCCAGGCACCTGCTCGCAGTTTGTCCCGGGCATGGGAAGCAGCATGCTGCGTGCCCAGAAGACATCCCGCACTGTCCTGCCTGCCACGGGGCTGCTTCTGAGCACGGAGGCACGCCTACAAGCCAGCTGAGATGGGCTTTGCCTAAGAGTCAGGGAAGTGGCGAGCGGAACAAGGGATGTGCTGCACAGCTTCCCTCGCAGGCAGATTCCCTCCTGGGGCGCTTGCTTCTCCTGACTTAGTGCCCTGCTTTGTTTGGAGGCTGTTTGCGGACAGCAGCACACACAGCGAGAAGGTGCGCGCTGGCCAGCTCCAAGTCTCGGCAGATTGAAGCGCAAGCCAGGCACCTGCTCACAGTTTGTCCCGGGCATGGGAAGCAGCATGCTGCGTGCCCAGAAGACATCCCGCACTGTCCTGCCTGCCACGGGGCTGCTTCTGAGCACGGAGGCACGCCTACAAGCCAGCTGAGATGGGCTTTGCCTAAGAGTCAGGGAAGTGGCGAGCGGAACAAGGGATGTGCTGCACAGCTTCCCTCGCAGGCAGATTCCCTCCGGGGGCGCTTACTTCTCTTGCCTTAGTGCCCTGCTTTTTTTGGAGGCTGTTTGCGGACAGCAGCACACACAGCGAGAAGGTGCGCGCTGGCCAGCTCCAAGTCTCGGCACATAGAAGCGCAAGCCAGGCACCTGCTCACAGTTTGTCCCAGGCATGGGAAGCAGCATGCTGCGTGCCCAGAAGACATCCCGCACTGTCCTGCCTGCCACGGGGCTGCTTCTGAGCACGGAGGCACGCCTACAAGCCAGCTGAGATGGGCTTTGCCTAAGAGTCAGGGAAGTGGCGAGCGGAACAAGGGATGTGCTGCACAGCTTCCCTCGCAGGCAGATTCCCTCCTGGGGTGCTTGCTTCTCCTGACTTAGTGCCCTGCTTTGTTTGGAGGCTGTTTGCGGACAGCAGCACACACAGCGGGAAGGTGCACGCTGGCCAGCTCCAAGTCTCGGCAGATTGAAGCGCAAGCCAGGCACCTGCTCACAGTTTGTCCCGGGCATGGGAAGCAGCATGCTGCGTGCCCAGAAGACATCTCGCACTGTCCTGCCTTCCTCGCGCCTGCTTCTGAGCACGGAGGCACGCCTACAAGCCAGCTGAGATGGGCTTTGCCTAAGAGTCAGGGAAGTGGCGAGCGGAACAAGGGATGTGCTGCACAGCTTCCCTCGCAGGCAGATTCCCTCCGGGGGCGCTTGCTTCTCTTGCCTTAGTGCCCTGCTTTGTTTGGAGGCTGTTTGCGGACAGCAGCACACACAGCGAGAAGGTGCTAGCTGGCCAGCTCCAAGTCTCGGCAGATTGAAGCGCAAGCCAGGCACCTGCTCGCAGTTTGTCCCGGGCATGGGAAGGAGCATGCTGCGTGCCCAGAAGACATCCCGCACTGTCCTGCCTGCCACGGGGCTGCTTCTGAGCACGGAGGCATGCCTACAAGCCAGCTGAGATGGGCTTTGCCTAAGAGTCAGGGAAGTGGCGAGCGGAACAAGGGATGTGCTGTACAGCTTCCCTCGCAGGCAGATTCCCTCCTGGGGCGCTTACTTCTCTTGCCTTAGTGCCCTGCTTTGTTTGGAGGCTCTTTGCGGACAGCAGCACACACAGCGAGAAGGTGCCAGCTGGCCAGCTCCAAGTCTCGGCACATAGAAGCGCAAGCCAGGCACCTGCTCGCAGTTTGTCCCGGGCATGGGAAGCAGCATGCTGCGTGCCCAGAAGACATCCCGCACTGTCCTGCCGTCCTTGGGCTGCTTCTGAGCACGGAGGCACGCCTACAAGCCAGCTGAGATGGGCTTTGCCTAAGAGTCAGGGAAGTGGCGAGCAGAACAAGGGATGTGCTGCACAGCTTCCCTCCCAGGCAGATTCCCTCCTGGGGCGCTTACTTCTCCTGCCTTAGTGCCCTGCTTTGTTTGGAGGCTGTTTGCGGACAGCAGCACACACAGCGAGAAGGTGCTAGCTGGCCAGCTCCAAGTCTCGGCACATAGAAGCGCAAGCCAGGCACCTGCTCGCAGTTTGTCCCGGGCATGGGAAGCAGCATGCTGCGTGCCCAGAAGACATCCCGCACTGTCCTGCCTTCCTCGGGGCTGCTTCTGAGCACGGAGGCACGCCTACAAGCCAGCTGAGATGGGCTTTGCCTAAGAGTCAGGGAAGTGGCGAGCGGAACAAGGGATGTGCTGCACAGCTTCCCTCGCAGGCAGATTCCCTCCTGGGGCACTTAGTTCTCCTGCCTTAGTGCCCTGCTTTGTTTGGAGGCTGTTTGCGGACAGCAGCACACACAGCGGGAAGGTGTGCGCTGGCCAGCTCCAAGTCTCGGCACATAGAAGCGCAAGCCAGGCACCTGCTCGCAGTTTGTCCCGGGCATGGGAAGCAGCATGCTGCGTGCCCAGAAGACATCCCGCACTGTCCTACCTGCCACGGGGCTGCTTCTGAGCACGGAGGCACGCCTACAAGCCAGCTGAGACGGGCTTTGCCTAAGAGTCAGGGAAGTGGCGAGCGGAACAAGGGATGTGCTGCACAGCTTCCCTCGCAGGCAGATTCCCTCCGGGGGCGCTTACTTCTCCTGCCTTAGTGCCCTGCTTTGTTTGGAGGCTGTTTGCGGACAGTAGCACACACAGCGGGAAGGTGCGCGCTGGCCAGCTCCAAGTCTCGGCAGATTGAAGCGCAAGCCAGGCACCTGCTCGCGGTTTGTCCCGGGCATGGGAAGCAGCATGCTGCGTGCCCAGAAGACATCCCGCACTGTCCTGCCTGCCACGGGGCTGCTTCTGAGCACGGAGGCACGCCTACAAGCCAGCTGAGATGGGCTTTGCCTAAGAGTCAGGGAAGTGGCGAGCAGAACAAGGGATGTGCTGCACAGCTTCCCTCGCAGGCAGATTCCCTCCTGGGGCTCTTAGTTCTCCTGCCTTAGCGCCCTGCTTTGTTTGGAGGCTGTTTGCGGACAGCAGCACACACAGCGAGAAGGTGCTAGCTGGCCAGCTCCAAGTCTCGGCACATAGAAGCGCAAGCCAGGCACCTGCTCGCAGTTTGTCCCGGGCATGGGAAGCAGCATGCTGCGTGCCCAGAAGACATCCCGCACTGTCCTGCCTGCCACGGGGCTGCTTCTGAGCACGGAGGCACGCCTACAAGCCAGCTGAGATGGGCTTTGCCTAAGAGTCAGGGAAGTGTCGAGCGGAACAACGGATGTGCTGCACAGCTTCCCTCGCAGGCAGATTCCCTCCGGGGGCGCTTCCTTCTCTTGCCTTAGTGCCCTGCTTTGTTTGGAGGCTGTTTGCGGACAGCAGCACACACAGCGAGAAGGTGCTAGCTGGCCAGCTCCAAGTGTCGGCAGATAGAAGCGCAAGCGAGGCACCTGCTCGCAGTTTGTCCCGGGCATGGGAAGCAGCATGCTGCGTGCCCAGAAGACATCCCGCACTGTCCTGCCTGCCACGGGGCTGCTTCTGAGCACGGAGGCACGCCTACAAGCCAGCTGAGATGGGCTTTGCCTAAGAGTCAGGGAAGTGTCGAGCGGAACAACGGATGTGCTGCACAGCTTCCCTCGCAGGCAGATTCCCTCCGGGGGCGCTTGCTTCTCTTGCCTTAGTGCCCTGCTTTGTTTGGAGGCTGTTTGCGGACAGCAGCACACACAGCGAGAAGGTGCTAGCTGGCCAGCTCCAAGTCTCGGCACATAGAAGCGCAAGCCAGGCACCTGCTCACAGTTTGTCCCGGGCATGGGAAGGAGCATGCTGCGTGCCCAGAAGACATCCCGCACTGTCCTGCCTGCCACGGGGCTGCTTCTGAGCACGGAGGCACGCCTACAAGCCAGCTGAGATGGGCTTTGCCTAAGAGTCAGGGAAGTGGCGAGCGGAACAAGGGATGTGCTGCACAGCTTCCCTCGCAGGCAGATTCCCTCCTGGGGCGCTTGCTTCTCCTGCCTTAGTGCCCTGCTTTGTTTGGAGGCTGTTTGCGGACAGCAGCACACACAGCGGGAAGGTGCGCGCTGGCCAGCTCCAAGTCTCGGCACATAGAAGCGCAAGCCAGGCACCTGCTCGCGATTTGTCCCGGGCATGGGAAGCAGCATGCTGCGTGCCCAGAAGACATCCCGCACTGTCCTGCCTGCCACGGGGCTGCTTCTGAGCACGGAGGCACGCCTACAAGCCAGCTGAGATGGGCTTTGCCTAAGAGTCAGGGAAGTGTCGAGCGGAACAACGGATGTGCTGCACAGCTTCCCTCGCAGGCAGATTCCCTCCGGGGGCGCTTGCTTCTCTTGCCTTAGTGCCCTGCTTTGTTTGGAGGCTGTTTGCGGACAGCAGCACACACAGCGAGAAGGTGCTAGCTGGCCAGCTCCAAGTGTCGGCAGATAGAAGCGCAAGCGAGGCACCTGCTCGCAGTTTGTCCCGGGCATGGGAAGCAGCATGCTGCGTGCCCAGAAGACATCCCGCACTGTCCTGCCTGCCACGGGGCTGCTTCTGAGCACGGAGGCACGCCTACAAGCCAGCTGAGATGGGCTTTGCCTAAGAGTCAGGGAAGTGGCGAGCGGAACAAGGGATGTGCTGCACAGCTTCCCTCCCAGGCAGATTCCCTCCTGGGGCGCTTGCTTCTCCTGCCTTAGTGCCCTGCTTTGTTTGGAGGCTGTTTGCGGACAGCAGCACACACAGCGGGAAGGTGCGCGCTGGCCAGCTCCAAGTCTCGGCAGATTGAAGCGCAAGCCAGGCACCTGCTCACAGTTTGTCCCGGGCATGGGAAGGAGCATGCTGCGTGCCCAGAAGACATCCCGCACTGTCCTGCCTGCCACGGGGCTGCTTCTGAGCACGGAGGCACGCCTACAAGCCAGCTGAGATGGGCTTTGCCTAAGAGTCAGGGAAGTGGCGAGCGGAACAAGGGATGTGCTGCACAGCTTCCCTCGCAGGCAGATTCCCTCCTGGGGCGCTTACTTCTCCTGCCTTAGTGCCCTGCTTTGTTTGGAGGCTGTTTGCGGACAGCAGCACACACAGCGGGAAGGTGCGCGCTGGCCAGCTCCAAGTCTCGGCAGATAGAAGCGCAAGCCAGGCACCTGCTCACAGTTTGTCCCGGGCATGGGAAGCAGCATGCTGCGTGCCCAGAAGACATCCCGCACTGTCCTGCCTGCCTCGGGGCTGCTTCTGAGCACGGAGGCACGCCTACAAGCCAGCTGAGATGGGCTTTGCCTAAGAGTCAGGGAAGTGGCGAGCGGAACAAGGGATGTGCTGCACAGCTTCCCTCCCAGGCAGATTCCCTCCTGGGGCGCTTGCTTCTCCTGCCTTAGTGCCCTGCTTTGTTTGGAGGCTGTTTGCGGACAGCAGCACACACAGCGGGAAGGTGCGCGCTGGTCAGCTCCAAGTCTCGGCACATAGAAGCGCAAGCCAGGCACCTGCTCACAGTTTGTCCCGGGCATGGGAAGCAGCATGCTGCGTGCCCAGAAGACATCCCGCACTGTCCTGCCTTCCTCGGGGCTGCTTCTGAGCACGGAGGCACGCCTACAAGCCAGCTGAGATGGGCTTTGCCTAAGAGTGAGGGAAGTGGCGAGCAGAACAAGGGATGTGCTGCACAGCTTCCCTCGCAGGCAGATTCCCTCCCGGGGCGCTTGCTTCTCTTGCCTTAGTGCCCTGCTTTGTTTGGAGGCTGTTTGCGGACAGCAGCACACACAGCGAGAAGGTGCTAGCTGGCCAGCTCCAAGTCTTGGCAGATAGAAGCGCAAGCCAGGCACCTGCTCACAGTTTGTCCCGGGCATGGGAAGCAGCATGCTGCGTGCCCAGAAGACATCCCGCACTGACCTGCCTGCCACGGGGCTGCTTCTGAGCACGGAGGCACGCCTACAAGCCAGCTGAGATGGGCTTTGCCTAAGAGTCAGGGAAGTGGCGAGCGGAACAAGGGATGTGCTGCACAGCTTCCCTCGCAGGCAGATTCCCTCCTGGGGCGCTTGCTTCTCCTGACTTAGTGCCCTGCTTTGTTTGGAGGCTGTTTGCGGACAGCAGCACACACAGCGAGAAGGTGCGCGCTGGCCAGCTCCAAGTCTCGGCAGATTGAAGCGCAAGCCAGGCACCTGCTCACAGTTTGTCCCGGGCATGGGAAGCAGCATGCTGCGTGCCCAGAAGACATCCCGCACTGTCCTGCCTGCCACGGGGCTGCTTCTGAGCACGGAGGCACGCCTACAAGCCAGCTGAGATGGGCTTTGCCTAAGAGTCAGGGAAGTGGCGAGCGGAACAAGGGATGTGCTGCACAGCTTCCCTCGCAGGCAGATTCCCTCCGGGGGCGCTTACTTCTCTTGCCTTAGTGCCCTGCTTTTTTTGGAGGCTGTTTGCGGACAGCAGCACACACAGCGAGAAGGTGCGCGCTGGCCAGCTCCAAGTCTCGGCACATAGAAGCGCAAGCCAGGCACCTGCTCACAGTTTGTCCCAGGCATGGGAAGCAGCATGCTGCGTGCCCAGAAGACATCCCGCACTGTCCTGCCTGCCACGGGGCTGCTTCTGAGCACGGAGGCACGCCTACAAGCCAGCTGAGATGGGCTTTGCCTAAGAGTCAGGGAAGTGGCGAGCGGAACAAGGGATGTGCTGCACAGCTTCCCTCGCAGGCAGATTCCCTCCTGGGGTGCTTGCTTCTCCTGACTTAGTGCCCTGCTTTCTTTGGAGGCTGTTTGCGGACAGCAGCACACACAGCGGGAAGGTGCACGCTGGCCAGCTCCAAGTCTCGGCAGATTGAAGCGCAAGCCAGGCACCTGCTCACAGTTTGTCCCGGGCATGGGAAGCAGCATGCTGCGTGCCCAGAAGACATCTCGCACTGTCCTGCCTTCCTCGCGCCTGCTTCTGAGCACGGAGGCACGCCTACAAGCCAGCTGAGATGGGCTTTGCCTAAGAGTCAGGGAAGTGGCGAGCGGAACAAGGGATGTGCTGCACAGCTTCCCTCGCAGGCAGATTCCCTCCGGGGGCGCTTGCTTCTCTTGCCTTAGTGCCCTGCTTTGTTTGGAGGCTGTTTGCGGACAGCAGCACACACAGCGAGAAGGTGCTAGCTGGCCAGCTCCAAGTCTCGGCAGATTGAAGCGCAAGCCAGGCACCTGCTCGCAGTTTGTCCCGGGCATGGGAAGGAGCATGCTGCGTGCCCAGAAGACATCCCGCACTGTCCTGCCTGCCACGGGGCTGCTTCTGAGCACGGAGGCATGCCTACAAGCCAGCTGAGATGGGCTTTGCCTAAGAGTCAGGGAAGTGGCGAGCGGAACAAGGGATGTGCTGTACAGCTTCCCTCGCAGGCAGATTCCCTCCTGGGGCGCTTACTTCTCTTGCCTTAGTGCCCTGCTTTGTTTGGAGGCTCTTTGCGGACAGCAGCACACACAGCGAGAAGGTGCCAGCTGGCCAGCTCCAAGTCTCGGCACATAGAAGCGCAAGCCAGGCACCTGCTCGCAGTTTGTCCCGGGCATGGGAAGCAGCATGCTGCGTGCCCAGAAGACATCCCGCACTGTCCTGCCGTCCTTGGGCTGCTTCTGAGCACGGAGGCACGCCTACAAGCCAGCTGAGATGGGCTTTGCCTAAGAGTCAGGGAAGTGGCGAGCAGAACAAGGGATGTGCTGCACAGCTTCCCTCGCAGGCAGATTCCCTCCTGGGGCTCTTAGTTCTCCTGCCTTAGCGCCCTGCTTTGTTTGGAGGCTGTTTGCGGACAGCAGCACACACAGCGAGAAGGTGCTAGCTGGCCAGCTCCAAGTCTCGGCACATAGAAGCGCAAGCCAGGCACCTGCTCGCAGTTTGTCCCGGGCATGGGAAGCAGCATGCTGCGTGCCCAGAAGACATCCCGCACTGTCCTGCCTTCCTCGGGGCTGCTTCTGAGCACGGAGGCACGCCTACAAGCCAGCTGAGATGGGCTTTGCCTAAGAGTCAGGGAAGTGGCGAGCGGAACAAGGGATGTGCTGCACAGCTTCCCTCGCAGGCAGATTCCCTCCTGGGGCACTTAGTTCTCCTGCCTTAGTGCCCTGCTTTGTTTGGAGGCTGTTTGCGGACAGCAGCACACACAGCGGGAAGGTGTGCGCTGGCCAGCTCCAAGTCTCGGCACATAGAAGCGCAAGCCAGGCACCTGCTCGCAGTTTGTCCCGGGCATGGGAAGCAGCATGCTGCGTGCCCAGAAGACATCCCGCACTGTCCTACCTGCCACGGGGCTGCTTCTGAGCACGGAGGCACGCCTACAAGCCAGCTGAGACGGGCTTTGCCTAAGAGTCAGGGAAGTGGCGAGCGGAACAAGGGATGTGCTGCACAGCTTCCCTCGCAGGCAGATTCCCTCCGGGGGCGCTTACTTCTCCTGCCTTAGTGCCCTGCTTTGTTTGGAGGCTGTTTGCGGACAGTAGCACACACAGCGGGAAGGTGCGCGCTGGCCAGCTCCAAGTCTCGGCAGATTGAAGCGCAAGCCAGGCACCTGCTCGCGGTTTGTCCCGGGCATGGGAAGCAGCATGCTGCGTGCCCAGAAGACATCCCGCACTGTCCTGCCTGCCACGGGGCTGCTTCTGAGCACGGAGGCACGCCTACAAGCCAGCTGAGATGGGCTTTGCCTAAGAGTCAGGGAAGTGGCGAGCAGAACAAGGGATGTGCTGCACAGCTTCCCTCGCAGGCAGATTCCCTCCTGGGGCTCTTAGTTCTCCTGCCTTAGCGCCCTGCTTTGTTTGGAGGCTGTTTGCGGACAGCAGCACACACAGCGAGAAGGTGCTAGCTGGCCAGCTCCAAGTCTCGGCACATAGAAGCGCAAGCCAGGCACCTGCTCGCAGTTTGTCCCGGGCATGGGAAGCAGCATGCTGCGTGCCCAGAAGACATCCCGCACTGTCCTGCCTGCCACGGGGCTGCTTCTGAGCACGGAGGCACGCCTACAAGCCAGCTGAGATGGGCTTTGCCTAAGAGTCAGGGAAGTGTCGAGCGGAACAACGGATGTGCTGCACAGCTTCCCTCGCAGGCAGATTCCCTCCGGGGGCGCTTCCTTCTCTTGCCTTAGTGCCCTGCTTTGTTTGGAGGCTGTTTGCGGACAGCAGCACACACAGCGAGAAGGTGCTAGCTGGCCAGCTCCAAGTGTCGGCAGATAGAAGCGCAAGCGAGGCACCTGCTCGCAGTTTGTCCCGGGCATGGGAAGCAGCATGCTGCGTGCCCAGAAGACATCCCGCACTGTCCTGCCTGCCACGGGGCTGCTTCTGAGCACGGAGGCACGCCTACAAGCCAGCTGAGATGGGCTTTGCCTAAGAGTCAGGGAAGTGTCGAGCGGAACAACGGATGTGCTGCACAGCTTCCCTCGCAGGCAGATTCCCTCCGGGGGCGCTTGCTTCTCTTGCCTTAGTGCCCTGCTTTGTTTGGAGGCTGTTTGCGGACAGCAGCACACACAGCGAGAAGGTGCTAGCTGGCCAGCTCCAAGTCTCGGCACATAGAAGCGCAAGCCAGGCACCTGCTCACAGTTTGTCCCGGGCATGGGAAGGAGCATGCTGCGTGCCCAGAAGACATCCCGCACTGTCCTGCCTGCCACGGGGCTGCTTCTGAGCACGGAGGCACGCCTACAAGCCAGCTGAGATGGGCTTTGCCTAAGAGTCAGGGAAGTGGCGAGCGGAACAAGGGATGTGCTGCACAGCTTCCCTCGCAGGCAGATTCCCTCCTGGGGCGCTTGCTTCTCCTGCCTTAGTGCCCTGCTTTGTTTGGAGGCTGTTTGCGGACAGCAGCACACACAGCGGGAAGGTGCGCGCTGGCCAGCTCCAAGTCTCGGCACATAGAAGCGCAAGCCAGGCACCTGCACGCGATTTGTCCCGGGCATGGGAAGCAGCATGCTGCGTGCCCAGAAGACATCCCGCACTGTCCTGCCTGCCACGGGGCTGCTTCTGAGCACGGAGGCACGCCTACAAGCCAGCTGAGATGGGCTTTGCCTAAGAGTCAGGGAAGTGTCGAGCGGAACAACGGATGTGCTGCACAGCTTCCCTCGCAGGCAGATTCCCTCCGGGGGCGCTTGCTTCTCTTGCCTTAGTGCCCTGCTTTGTTTGGAGGCTGTTTGCGGACAGCAGCACACACAGCGAGAAGGTGCTAGCTGGCCAGCTCCAAGTGTCGGCAGATAGAAGCGCAAGCGAGGCACCTGCTCGCAGTTTGTCCCGGGCATGGGAAGCAGCATGCTGCGTGCCCAGAAGACATCCCGCACTGTCCTGCCTGCCACGGGGCTGCTTCTGAGCACGGAGGCACGCCTACAAGCCAGCTGAGATGGGCTTTGCCTAAGAGTCAGGGAAGTGGCGAGCGGAACAACGGATGTGCTGCACAGCTTCCCTCCCAGGCAGATTCCCTCCTGGGGCGCTTGCTTCTCCTGCCTTAGTGCCCTGCTTTGTTTGGAGGCTGTTTGCGGACAGCAGCACACACAGCGGGAAGGTGCGCGCTGGCCAGCTCCAAGTCTCGGCAGATTGAAGCGCAAGCCAGGCACCTGCTCACAGTTTGTCCCGGGCATGGGAAGGAGCATGCTGCGTGCCCAGAAGACATCCCGCACTGTCCTGCCTGCCACGGGGCTGCTTCTGAGCACGGAGGCACGCCTACAAGCCAGCTGAGATGGGCTTTGCCTAAGAGTCAGGGAAGTGGCGAGCGGAACAAGGGATGTGCTGCACAGCTTCCCTCGCAGGCAGATTCCCTCCTGGGGCGCTTACTTCTCCTGCCTTAGTGCCCTGCTTTGTTTGGAGGCTGTTTGCGGACAGCAGCACACACAGCGGGAAGGTGCGCGCTGGCCAGCTCCAAGTCTCGGCAGATAGAAGCGCAAGCCAGGCACCTGCTCACAGTTTGTCCCGGGCATGGGAAGCAGCATGCTGCGTGCCCAGAAGACATCCCGCACTGTCCTGCCTGCCTCGGGGCTGCTTCTGAGCACGGAGGCACGCCTACAAGCCAGCTGAGATGGGCTTTGCCTAAGAGTCAGGGAAGTGGCGAGCGGAACAAGGGATGTGCTGCACAGCTTCCCTCCCAGGCAGATTCCCTCCTGGGGCGCTTGCTTCTCCTGCCTTAGTGCCCTGCTTTGTTTGGAGGCTGTTTGCGGACAGCAGCACACACAGCGGGAAGGTGCGCGCTGGTCAGCTCCAAGTCTCGGCACATAGAAGCGCAAGCCAGGCACCTGCTCACAGTTTGTCCCGGGCATGGGAAGCAGCATGCTGCGTGCCCAGAAGACATCCCGCACTGTCCTGCCTTCCTCGGGGCTGCTTCTGAGCACGGAGGCACGCCTACAAGCCAGCTGAGATGGGCTTTGCCTAAGAGTGAGGGAAGTGGCGAGCAGAACAAGGGATGTGCTGCACAGCTTCCCTCGCAGGCAGATTCCCTCCCGGGGCGCTTGCTTCTCTTGCCTTAGTGCCCTGCTTTGTTTGGAGGCTGTTTGCGGACAGCAGCACACACAGCGAGAAGGTGCTAGCTGGCCAGCTCCAAGTCTTGGCAGATAGAAGCGCAAGCCAGGCACCTGCTCACAGTTTGTCCCGGGCATGGGAAGCAGCATGCTGCGTGCCCAGAAGACATCCCGCACTGACCTGCCTGCCACGGGGCTGCTTCTGAGCACGGAGGCACGCCTACAAGCCAGCTGAGATGGGCTTTGCCTAAGAGTCAGGGAAGTGGCGAGCGGAACAAGGGATGTGCTGCACAGCTTCCCTCGCAGGCAGATTCCCTCCGGGGGCGCTTGCTTCTCTTGCCTTAGTGCCCTGCTTTGTTTGGAGGCTGTTTGCGGACAGCAGCACACACAGCGAGAAGGTGCTAGCTGGCCAGCTCCAAGTCTCGGCACATAGAAGCGCAAGCCAGGCACCTGCTCACAGTTTGTCCCGGGCATGGGAAGGAGCATGCTGCGTGCCCAGAAGACATCCCGCACTGTCCTGCCTGCCACGGGGCTGCTTCTGAGCACGGAGGCACGCCTACAAGCCAGCTGAGATGGGCTTTGCCTAAGAGTCAGGGAAGTGGCGAGCGGAACAAGGGATGTGCTGCACAGCTTCCCTCCCAGGCAGATTCCCTCCTGGGGCGCTTACTTCTCCTGCCTTAGTGCCCTGCTTTGTTTGGAGGCTGTTTGCGGACAGCAGCACACACAGCGGGAAGGTGCCCGCTGGCCAGCTCCAAGTCTCGGCAGATTGAAGCGCAAGCCAGGCACCTGCTCACAGTTTGTCCCGGGCATGGGAAGCAGCATGCTGCGTGCCCAGAAGACATCCCGCACTGTCCTGCCTGCCTCGGGGCTGCTTCTGAGCACGGAGGCACGCCTACAAGCCAGCTGAGATGGGCTTTGCCTAAGAGTCAGGGAAGTGGCGAGCGGAACAAGGGATGTGCTGCACAGCTTCCCTTGCAGGCAGATTCCCTCCGGGGGCGCTTACTTCTCTTGCCTTAGTGCCCTGCTTTGTTTGGAGGCTGTTTGCGGACAGCAGCACACACAGCGAGAAGGTGCGAGCTGGCCAGCTCCAAGTCTCGGCAGATAGAAGCGCAAGCCAGGCACCTGCTCGCAGTTTGTCCCGGGCATGGGAAGCAGCATGCTGCGTGCCCAGAAGACATCCCGCACTGTCCTGCCTTCCTCGGGCTGCTTCTGAGCACGGAGGCAAGCCTACAAGCCAGCTGAGATGGGCTTTGCCTAAGAGTCAGGGAAGTGGCGAGCGGAACAAGGGATGTGCTGCACAGCTTCCCTCGCAGGCAGATTCCCTCCTGGGGCGCTTGCTTCTCCTGCCTTAGTGCCCTGCTTTGTTTGGAGGCTGTTTGTGGACAGCAGCACACACAGCGGGAAGGTGCGCGCTGGTCAGCTCCAAGTCTCGGCAGATTGAAGCGCAAGCCAGGCACCTGCTCACAGTTTGTCCCGGGCATGGGAAGCAGCATGCTGCGTGCCCAGAAGACATCCCGCACTGTCCTGCTGTCCTCGGGGCTGCTTCTGAGCACGGAGGCACGCCTACAAGCCAGCTGAGATGGGCTTTGCCTAAGAGTCAGGGAAGTGGCGAGCGGAACAACGGATGTGCTGCACAGCTTCCCTCACAGGCAGATTCCCTCCTGGGGCGCTTACTTCTCCTGCCTTAGTGCCCTGCTTTGTTTGGAGGCTGTTTGCGGAAGCAGCACACACAGCGGGAAGGTGCGCGCTGGCCAGCTCCAAGTCTCGGCACATAGAAGCGCAAGCCAGGCACCTGCTCGCAGTTTGTCCCGGGCATGGGAAGCAGCATGCTGCGTGCCCAGAAGACATCCCGCACTGTCCTGCCTGCCACGGGGCTGCTTCTGAGCACGGAGGCACGCCTACAAGCCAGCTGAGATGGGCTTTGCCTAAGAGTCAGGGAAGTGGCGAGCAGAACAAGGGATGTGCTGCACAGCTTCCCTCGCAGGCAGATTCCCTCCCGGGGCGCTTGCTTCTCTTGCCTTAGTGCCCTGCTTTGTTTGGAGGCTGTTTGCGGACAGCAGCACACACAGCGAGAAGGTGCGCGCTGGCCAGCTCCAAGTCTCGGCACATAGAAGCGCAAGACAGGCACCTGCACACAGTTTGTCCCGGGCATGGGAAGGAGCATGCTGCGTGCCCAGAAGACATCCCGCACTGTCCTGCCTGCCACGGGGCTGCTTCTGAGCACGGAGGCACGCCTACAAGCCAGCTGAGATGGGCTTTGCCTAAGAGTCAGGGAAGTGGCGAGCGGAACAAGGGATGTGCTGCACAGCTTCCCTCGCAGGCAGATTCCCTCCGGGGGCGCTTACTTCTCCTGCCTTAGTGCCCTGCTTTGTTTGGAGGCTGTTTGCGGACAGTAGCACACACAGCAGGAAGGTGCGCGCTGGCCAGCTCCAAGTGTCGGCAGATTGAAGCGCAAGCCAGGCACCTGCTCGCAGTTTGTCCCGGGCATGGGAAGCAGCATGCTGCGTGCCCAGAAGACATCCCGCACTGTCCTGCCTGCCACGGGGCTGCTTCTGAGCACGGAGGCACGCCTACAAGCCAGCTGAGACGGGCTTTGCCTAAGAGTCAGGGAAGTGGCGAGCGGAACAAGGGATGTGCTGCACAGCTTCCCTCCCAGGCAGATTCCCTCCGGGGGCGCTTACTTCTCCTGCCTTAGTGCCCTGCTTTGTTTGGAGGCTGTTTGCGGACAGCAGCACACACAGCGGGAAGGTGCGCGCTGGCCAGCTCCAAGTCTCGGCACATAGAAGCGCAAGCCAGGCACCTGCTCGCAGTTTGTCCCGGGCATGGGAAGCAGCATGCTGCGTGCCCAGAAGACATCCCGCACTGTCCTGCCGTCCTTGGGCTCCTTCTGAGCACGGAGGCACGCCTACAAGCCAGCTGAGATGGGCTTTGCCTAAGAGTCAGGGAAGTGACGAGCGGAACAAGGGATGTGCTGCACAGCTTCCCTCGCAGGCAGATTCCCTCCGGGGGCGCTTACTTCTCCTGCCTTAGTGCCCTGCTTTGTTTGGAGGCTGTTTGCGGACAGCAGCACACACAGCGGGAAGGTGCGCGCCTGCCAGCTCCAAGTCTCGGCACATAGAAGCGCAAGCCAGGAACCTGCTCACAGTTTGTCCCGGGCATGGGAAGGAGCATGCTGCGTGCCCAGAAGACATCCCGCACTGTCCTGCCTGCCACGGGGCTGCTTCTGAGCACGGAGGCACGCCTACAAGCCAGCTGAGATGGGCTTTGCCTAAGAGTCAGGGAAGTGGCGAGCGGAACAAGGGATGTGCTGCACAGCTTCCCTCGCAGGCAGATTCCCTCCGGGGGCGCTTACTTCTCTTGCCTTAGTGCCCTGCTTTTTTTGGAGGCTGTTTGCGGACAGCAGCACACACAGCGAGAAGGTGCGCGCTGGCCAGCTCCAAGTCTCGGCACATAGAAGCGCAAGCCAGGCACCTGCTCACAGTTTGTCCCGGGCATGGGAAGCAGCATGCTGCGTGCCCAGAAGACATCCCGCACTGTCCTGCCTGCCACGGGGCTGCTTCTGAGCACGGAGGCACGCCTACAAGCCAGCTGAGATGGGCTTTGCCTAAGAGTCAGGGAAGTGGCGAGCGGAACAAGGGATGTGCTGCACAGCTTCCCTTGCAGGCAGATTCCCTCCGGGGGCGCTTACTTCTCTTGCCTTAGTGCCCTGCTTTGTTTGGAGGCTGTTTGCGGACAGCAGCACACACAGCGAGAAGCTGCGAGCTGGCCAGCTCCAAGTCTCGGCAGATAGAAGCGCAAGCCAGGCACCTGCTCGCAGTTTGTCCCGGGCATGGGAAGCAGCATGCTGCGTGCCCAGAAGACATCCCGCACTGTCCTGCTGTCCTCGGGCTGCTTCTGAGCACGGAGGCACGCCTACAAGCCAGCTGAGATGGGCTTTGCCTAAGAGTCAGGGAAGTGGCGAGCGGAACAAGGGATGTGCTGCACAGCTTCCCTCCCAGGCAGATTCCCTCCTGGGGCGCTTACTTCTCCTGCCTTAGTGCCCTGCTTTGTTTGGAGGCTGTTTGCGGACAGCAGCACACACAGCGGGAAGGTGCGCGCTGGTCAGCTCCAAGTCTCGGCAGATTGAAGCGCAAGCCAGGCACCTGCTCACAGTTTGTCCCGGGCATGGGAAGCAGCATGCTGCGTGCCCAGAAGACATCCCGCACTGTCCTGCTGTCCTCGGGGCTGCTTCTGAGCACGGAGGCACGCCTACAAGCCAGCTGAGACGGGCTTTGCCTAAGAGTCAGGGAAGTGGCGAGCGGAACAAGGGATGTGCTGCACAGCTTCCCTCGCAGGCAGATTCCCTCCTGGGGCGCTTGCTTCTCCTGCCTTAGTGCCCTGCTTTGTTTGGAGGCTGTTTGCGGACAGCAGCACACACAGCGGGAAGGTGCGCGCTGGCCAGCTCCAAGTCTCGGCAGATTGAAGCGCAAGCCAGGCACCTGCTCACAGTTTGTCCCGGGCATGGGAAGCAGCATGCTGCGTGCCCAGAAGACATCTCGCACTGTCCTGCCTTCCTCGCGCCTGCTTCTGAGCACGGAGGCACGCCTACAAGCCAGCTGAGATGGGCTTTGCCTAAGAGTCAGGGAAGTGGCGAGCGGAACAAGGGATGTGCTGCACAGCTTCCCTCGCAGGCAGATTCCCTCCGGGGGCGCTTGCTTCTCTTGCCTTAGTGCCCTGCTTTGTTTGGAGGCTGTTTGCGGACAGCAGCACACACAGCGAGAAGGTGCTAGCTGGCCAGCTCCAAGTCTCGGCACATAGAAGCGCAAGCCAGGCACCTGCTCACAGTTTGTCCCGGGCATGGGAAGGAGCATGCTGCGTGCCCAGAAGACATCCCGCACTGTCCTGCCTGCCACGGGGCTGCTTCTGAGCACGGAGGCACGCCTACAAGCCAGCTGAGATGGGCTTTGCCTAAGAGTCAGGGAAGTGGCGAGCGGAACAAGGGATGTGCTGCACAGCTTCCCTCGCAGGCAGATTCCCTCCGGGGGCGCTTACTTCTCCTGCCTTAGTGCCCTGCTTTGTTTGGAGGCTGTTTGCGGACAGCAGCACACACAGCGAGAAGGTGCGAGCTGGCCAGCTCCAAGTCTCGGCAGATAGAAGCGCAAGCCAGGCACCTGCTCACAGTTTGTCCCGGGCATGGGAAGCAGCATGCTGCGTGCCCAGAAGACATCCCGCACTGTCCTGCTGTCCTCGGGCTGCTTCTGAGCACGGAGGCACGCCTACAAGCCAGCTGAGATGGGCTTTGCCTAAGAGTCAGGGAAGTGGCGAGCGGAACAAGGGATGTGCTGCACAGCTTCCCTCGCAGGCAGATTCCCTCCTGGGGCGCTTACTTCTCCTGCCTTAGTGCCCTGCTTTGTTTGGAGGCTGTTTGCGGAAGCAGCACACACAGCGGGAAGGTGCGCGCTGGCCAGCTCCAAGTCTCGGCACATAGAAGCGCAAGCCAGGCACCTGCTCGCAGTTTGTCCCGGGCATGGGAAGCAGCATGCTGCGTGCCCAGAAGACATCCCTCACTGTCCTGCCTGCCACGGGGCTGCTTCTGAGCACGGAGGCACGCCTACAAGCCAGCTGAGATGGGCTTTGCCTAAGAGTCAGGGAAGTGGCGAGCAGAACAAGGGATGTGCTGCACAGCTTCCCTCGCAGGCAGATTCCCTCCGGGGGCGCTTGCTTCTCTTGCCTTAGTGCCCTGCTTTGTTTGGAGGCTGTTTGCGGACAGCAGCACACACAGCGAGAAGGTGCTAGCTGGCCAGCTCCAAGTCTCGGCAGATAGAAGCGCAAGCCAGGCACCTGCTCACAGTTTGTCCCGGGCATGGGAAGCAGCATGCTGCGTGCCCAGAAGACATCCCGCACTGTCCTGCCTGCCACGGGGCTGCTTCTGAGCACGGAGGCATGCCTACAAGCCAGCTGAGATGGGCTTTGCCTAAGAGTCAGGGAAGTGGCGAGCGGAACAAGGGATGTGCTGCACAGCTTCCCTCGCAGGCAGATTCCCTCCGGGGGCGCTTGCTTCTCTTGCCTTAGTGCCCTGCTTTGTTTGGAGGCTGTTTGCGGACAGCAGCACACACAGCGAGAAGGTGCTAGCTGGCCAGCTCCAAGTGTCGGCACATAGAAGCGCAAGCCAGGCACCTGCTCACAGTTTGTCCCAGGCATGGGAAGCAGCATGCTGCGTGCCCAGAAGACATCCCGCACTGTCCTGCCTGCCACGGGGCTGCTTCTGAGCACGGAGGCACGCCTACAAGCCAGCTGAGATGGGCTTTGCCTAAGAGTCAGGGAAGTGGCGAGCGGAACAAGGGATGTGCTGCACAGCTTCCCTCGCAGGCAGATTCCCTCCTGGGGCGCTTACTTCTCCTGCCTTAGTGCCCTGCTTTGTTTGGAGGCTGTTTGCGGACAGTAGCACACACTGCAGGAAGGTGCGCGCTGGCCAGCTCCAAGTCTCGGCAGATTGAAGCGCAAGCCAGGCACCTGCTCGCGGTTTGTGCCAGGCATGGGAAGCAGCATGCTGCGTGCCCAGAAGACATCCCGCACTGTCCTGCCTGCCACGGGGCTGCTTCTGAGCACGGAGGCACGCCTACAAGCCAGCTGAGACGGGCTTTGCCTAAGAGTCAGGGAAGTGGCGAGCGGAACAAGGGATGTTCTGCACAGCTTCCCTCGCAGGCAGATTCCCTCCTGGGGCGCTTACTTCTCCTGCCTTAGTGCCCTGCTTTGTTTGGAGGCTGTTTGCGGACAGCAGCACACACAGCGGGAAGGTGCGCGCTGGCCAGCTCCAAGTCTCGGCAGATAGAAGCGCAAGCCAGGAACCTGCTCACAGTTTGTCCCGGGCATGGGAAGCAGCATGCTGCGTGCCCAGAAGACATCCCGCACTGTCCTGCCTGCCACGGGGCTGCTTCTGAGCACGGAGGCACGCCTACAAGCCAGCTGAGATGGGCTTTGCCTAAGAGTCAGGGAAGTGGCGAGCGGAACAAGGGATGTGCTGCACAGCTTCCCTCGCAGGCAGATTCCCTCCGGGGGCGCTTACTTCTCTTGCCTTAGTGCCCTGCTTTTTTTGGAGGCTGTTTGCGGACAGCAGCACACACAGCGAGAAGGTGCGCGCTGGCCAGCTCCAAGTCTCGGCACATAGAAGCGCAAGCCAGGCACCTGCTCACAGTTTGTCCCGGGCATGGGAAGCAGCATGCTGCGTGCCCAGAAGACATCCCGCACTGTCCTGCCTGCCACGGGGCTGCTTCTGAGCACGGAGGCACGCCTACAAGCCAGCTGAGATGGGCTTTGCCTAAGAGTCAGGGAAGTGGCGAGCGGAACAAGGGATGTGCTGCACAGCTTCTCTCGCAGGCAGATTCCCTCCTGGGGCGCTTGCTTCTCCTGCCTTAGTGCCCTGCTTTGTTTGGAGGCTGTTTGCGGACAGCAGCACACACAGCGGGAAGGTGCGCGCTGGCCAGCTCCAAGTCTCGGCAGATTGAAGCGCAAGCCAGGCACCTGCTCACAGTTTGTCCCGGGCATGGGAAGCAGCATGCTGCATGCCCAGAAGACATCCCGCACTGTCCTGCCTGCCACGGGGCTGCTTCTGAGCACGGAGGCACGCCTACAAGCCAGCTGAGACGGGCTTTGCCTAAGAGTCAGGGAAGTGGCGAGCGGAACAAGGGATGTGCTGCACAGCTTCCCTCGCAGGCAGATTCCCTCCGGGGGCGCTTACTTCTCCTGCCTTAGTGCCCTGCTTTGTTTGGAGGCTGTTTGCGGACAGCAGCACACACAGCGGGAAGGTGCGCGCTGGCCAGCTCCAAGTCTCGGCACATAGAAGCGCAAGCCAGGCACCTGCTCGCAGTTTGTCCCGGGCATGGGAAGCAGCATGCTGCGTGCCCAGAAGACATCCCGCACTGTCCTGCCTTCCTCGGGGCTGCTTCTGAGCACGGAGGCACGCCTACAAGCCAGCTGAGATGGGCTTTGCCTAAGAGTCAGGGAAGTGGCGAGCGGAACAAGGGATGTGCTGCACAGCTTCCCTCGCAGGCAGATTCCCTCCTGGGGCGCTTACTTCTCTTGCCTTAGTGCCCTGCTTTGTTTGGAGGCTGTTTGCGGACAGCAGCACACACAGCGGGAAGGTGCGCGCTGGCCAGCTCCAAGTCTCGGCAGATAGAAGCGCAAGCCAGGCACCTGCTCACAGTTTGTCCCGGGCATGGGAAGCAGCATGCTGCGTGCCCAGAAGACATCCCGCACTGTCCTGCCTTCCTCGGGGCTGCTTCTGAGCACGGAGGCACGCCTACAAGCCAGCTGAGACGGGCTTTGCCTAAGAGTCAGGGAAGTGGCGAGCGGAACAAGGGATGTGCTGCACAGCTTCCCTCGCAGGCAGATTCCCTCCGGGGGCGCTTACTTCTCCTGCCTTAGTGCCCTGCTTTGTTTGGAGGCTGTTTGCGGACAGTAGCACACACAGCGGGAAGGTGCGCGCTGGCCAGCTCCAAGTCTCGGCAGATTGAAGCGCAAGCCAGGCACCTGCTCGCGGTTTGTCCCGGGCATGGGAAGCAGCATGCTGCATGCCCAGAAGACATCCCGCACTGTCCTGCCTGCCACGGGGCTGCTTCTGAGCACAGAGGCACGCCTACAAGCCAGCTGAGACGGGCTTTGCCTAAGAGTCAGGGAAGTGGCGAGCGGAACAAGGGATGTGCTGCACAGCTTCCCTCGCAGGCAGATTCCCTCCTGGGGCGCTTACTTCTCCTGCCTTAGTGCCCTGCTCTGTTTGGAGGCTGTTTGCGGACAGCAGCACACACAGCGGGAAGGTGCGCGCTGGCCAGCTCCAAGTCTCGGCACATAGAAGCGCAAGCCAGGAACCTGCTCACAGTTTGTCCCGGGCATGGGAAGCAGCATGCTGCGTGCCCAGAAGACATCCCGCACTGTCCTGCCTGCCACGGGGCTGCTTCTGAGCACGGAGGCACGCCTACAAGCCAGCTGAGACGGGCTTTGCCTAAGAGTCAGGGAAGTGGCGAGCGGAACAAGGGATGTGCTGCACAGCTTCCCTCGCAGGCAGATTCCCTCCGGGGGCGCTTACTTCTCTTGCCTTAGTGCCCTGCTTTTTTTGGAGGCTGTTTGCGGACAGCAGCACACACAGCGAGAAGGTGCGCGCTGGCCAGCTCCAAGTCTCGGCAGATTGAAGCGCAAGCCAGGCACCTGCTCACAGTTTGTCCCGGGCATGGGAAGCAGCATGCTGCGTGCCCAGAAGACATCCCGCACTGTCCTGCCTTCCTCGGGGCTGCTTCTGAGCACGGAGGCACGCCTACAAGCCAGCTGAGATGGGCTTTGCCTAAGAGTCAGGGAAGTGGCGAGCGGAACAAGGGATGTGCTGCACAGCTTCCCTCGCAGGCAGATTCCCTCCTGGGGCGCTTGCTTCTCCTGCCTTAGTGCCCTGCTTTGTTTGGAGGCTGTTTGTGGACAGCAGCACACACAGCGGGAAGGTGCGCGCTGGTCAGCTCCAAGTCTCGGCAGATTGAAGCGCAAGCCAGGCACCTGCTCACAGTTTGTCCCGGGCATGGGAAGCAGCATGCTGCGTGCCCAGAAGACATCCCGCACTGTCCTGCTGTCCTCGGGGCTGCTTCTGAGCACGGAGGCACGCCTACAAGCCAGCTGAGATGGGCTTTGCCTAAGAGTCAGGGAAGTGGCGAGCGGAACAACGGATGTGCTGCACAGCTTCCCTCACAGGCAGATTCCCTCCTGGGGCGCTTACTTCTCCTGCCTTAGTGCCCTGCTTTGTTTGGAGGCTGTTTGCGGAAGCAGCACACACAGCGGGAAGGTGCGCGCTGGCCAGCTCCAAGTCTCGGCACATAGAAGCGCAAGCCAGGCACCTGCTCGCAGTTTGTCCCGGGCATGGGAAGCAGCATGCTGCGTGCCCAGAAGACATCCCGCACTGTCCTGCCTGCCACGGGGCTGCTTCTGAGCACGGAGGCACGCCTACAAGCCAGCTGAGATGGGCTTTGCCTAAGAGTCAGGGAAGTGGCGAGCAGAACAAGGGATGTGCTGCACAGCTTCCCTCGCAGGCAGATTCCCTCCCGGGGCGCTTGCTTCTCTTGCCTTAGTGCCCTGCTTTGTTTGGAGGCTGTTTGCGGACAGCAGCACACACAGCGAGAAGGTGCGCGCTGGCCAGCTCCAAGTCTCGGCACATAGAAGCGCAAGACAGGCACCTGCACACAGTTTGTCCCGGGCATGGGAAGGAGCATGCTGCGTGCCCAGAAGACATCCCGCACTGTCCTGCCTGCCACGGGGCTGCTTCTGAGCACGGAGGCACGCCTACAAGCCAGCTGAGATGGGCTTTGCCTAAGAGTCAGGGAAGTGGCGAGCGGAACAAGGGATGTGCTGCACAGCTTCCCTCGCAGGCAGATTCCCTCCGGGGGCGCTTACTTCTCCTGCCTTAGTGCCCTGCTTTGTTTGGAGGCTGTTTGCGGACAGTAGCACACACAGCAGGAAGGTGCGCGCTGGCCAGCTCCAAGTGTCGGCAGATTGAAGCGCAAGCCAGGCACCTGCTCGCAGTTTGTGCCGGGCATGGGAAGCAGCATGCTGCGTGCCCAGAAGACATCCCGCACTGTCCTGCCTGCCACGGGGCTGCTTCTGAGCACGGAGGCACGCCTACAAGCCAGCTGAGACGGGCTTTGCCTAAGAGTCAGGGAAGTGGCGAGCGGAACAAGGGATGTGCTGCACAGCTTCCCTCCCAGGCAGATTCCCTCCGGGGGCGCTTACTTCTCCTGCCTTAGTGCCCTGCTTTGTTTGGAGGCTGTTTGCGGACAGCAGCACACACAGCGGGAAGGTGCGCGCTGGCCAGCTCCAAGTCTCGGCACATAGAAGCGCAAGCCAGGCACCTGCTCGCAGTTTGTCCCGGGCATGGGAAGCAGCATGCTGCGTGCCCAGAAGACATCCCGCACTGTCCTGCCGTCCTTGGGCTCCTTCTGAGCACGGAGGCACGCCTACAAGCCAGCTGAGATGGGCTTTGCCTAAGAGTCAGGGAAGTGACGAGCGGAACAAGGGATGTGCTGCACAGCTTCCCTCGCAGGCAGATTCCCTCCGGGGGCGCTTACTTCTCCTGCCTTAGTGCCCTGCTTTGTTTGGAGGCTGTTTGCGGACAGCAGCACACACAGCGGGAAGGTGCGCGCCTGCCAGCTCCAAGTCTCGGCACATAGAAGCGCAAGCCAGGAACCTGCTCACAGTTTGTCCCGGGCATGGGAAGGAGCATGCTGCGTGCCCAGAAGACATCCCGCACTGTCCTGCCTGCCACGGGGCTGCTTCTGAGCACGGAGGCACGCCTACAAGCCAGCTGAGATGGGCTTTGCCTAAGAGTCAGGGAAGTGGCGAGCGGAACAAGGGATGTGCTGCACAGCTTCCCTCGCAGGCAGATTCCCTCCGGGGGCGCTTACTTCTCTTGCCTTAGTGCCCTGCTTTTTTTGGAGGCTGTTTGCGGACAGCAGCACACACAGCGAGAAGGTGCGCGCTGGCCAGCTCCAAGTCTCGGCACATAGAAGCGCAAGCCAGGCACCTGCTCACAGTTTGTCCCGGGCATGGGAAGCAGCATGCTGCGTGCCCAGAAGACATCCCGCACTGTCCTGCCTGCCACGGGGCTGCTTCTGAGCACGGAGGCACGCCTACAAGCCAGCTGAGATGGGCTTTGCCTAAGAGTCAGGGAAGTGGCGAGCGGAACAAGGGATGTGCTGCACAGCTTCCCTTGCAGGCAGATTCCCTCCGGGGGCGCTTACTTCTCTTGCCTTAGTGCCCTGCTTTGTTTGGAGGCTGTTTGCGGACAGCAGCACACACAGCGAGAAGCTGCGAGCTGGCCAGCTCCAAGTCTCGGCAGATAGAAGCGCAAGCCAGGCACCTGCTCGCAGTTTGTCCCGGGCATGGGAAGCAGCATGCTGCGTGCCCAGAAGACATCCCGCACTGTCCTGCTGTCCTCGGGCTGCTTCTGAGCACGGAGGCACGCCTACAAGCCAGCTGAGATGGGCTTTGCCTAAGAGTCAGGGAAGTGGCGAGCGGAACAAGGGATGTGCTGCACAGCTTCCCTCGCAGGCAGATTCCCTCCGGGGGCGCTTGCTTCTCTTGCCTTAGTGCCCTGCTTTGTTTGGAGGCTGTTTGCGGACAGCAGCACACACAGCGAGAAGGTGCTAGCTGGCCAGCTCCAAGTCTCGGCACATAGAAGCGCAAGCCAGGCACCTGCTCACAGTTTGTCCCGGGCATGGGAAGGAGCATGCTGCGTGCCCAGAAGACATCCCGCACTGTCCTGCCTGCCACGGGGCTGCTTCTGAGCACGGAGGCACGCCTACAAGCCAGCTGAGATGGGCTTTGCCTAAGAGTCAGGGAAGTGGCGAGCGGAACAAGGGATGTGCTGCACAGCTTCCCTCGCAGGCAGATTCCCTCCGGGGGCGCTTACTTCTCCTGCCTTAGTGCCCTGCTTTGTTTGGAGGCTGTTTGCGGACAGCAGCACACACAGCGAGAAGGTGCGAGCTGGCCAGCTCCAAGTCTCGGCAGATAGAAGCGCAAGCCAGGCACCTGCTCACAGTTTGTCCCGGGCATGGGAAGCAGCATGCTGCGTGCCCAGAAGACATCCCGCACTGTCCTGCTGTCCTCGGGCTGCTTCTGAGCACGGAGGCACGCCTACAAGCCAGCTGAGATGGGCTTTGCCTAAGAGTCAGGGAAGTGGCGAGCGGAACAAGGGATGTGCTGCACAGCTTCCCTCGCAGGCAGATTCCCTCCTGGGGCGCTTACTTCTCCTGCCTTAGTGCCCTGCTTTGTTTGGAGGCTGTTTGCGGAAGCAGCACACACAGCGGGAAGGTGCGCGCTGGCCAGCTCCAAGTCTCGGCACATAGAAGCGCAAGCCAGGCACCTGCTCGCAGTTTGTCCCGGGCATGGGAAGCAGCATGCTGCGTGCCCAGAAGACATCCCTCACTGTCCTGCCTGCCACGGGGCTGCTTCTGAGCACGGAGGCACGCCTACAAGCCAGCTGAGATGGGCTTTGCCTAAGAGTCAGGGAAGTGGCGAGCAGAACAAGGGATGTGCTGCACAGCTTCCCTCGCAGGCAGATTCCCTCCGGGGGCGCTTGCTTCTCTTGCCTTAGTGCCCTGCTTTGTTTGGAGGCTGTTTGCGGACAGCAGCACACACAGCGAGAAGGTGCTAGCTGGCCAGCTCCAAGTCTCGGCAGATAGAAGCGCAAGCCAGGCACCTGCTCACAGTTTGTCCCGGGCATGGGAAGCAGCATGCTGCGTGCCCAGAAGACATCCCGCACTGTCCTGCCTGCCACGGGGCTGCTTCTGAGCACGGAGGCATGCCTACAAGCCAGCTGAGATGGGCTTTGCCTAAGAGTCAGGGAAGTGGCGAGCGGAACAAGGGATGTGCTGCACAGCTTCCCTCGCAGGCAGATTCCCTCCGGGGGCGCTTGCTTCTCTTGCCTTAGTGCCCTGCTTTGTTTGGAGGCTGTTTGCGGACAGCAGCACACACAGCGAGAAGGTGCTAGCTGGCCAGCTCCAAGTGTCGGCACATAGAAGCGCAAGCCAGGCACCTGCTCACAGTTTGTCCCAGGCATGGGAAGCAGCATGCTGCGTGCCCAGAAGACATCCCGCACTGTCCTGCCTGCCACGGGGCTGCTTCTGAGCACGGAGGCACGCCTACAAGCCAGCTGAGATGGGCTTTGCCTAAGAGTCAGGGAAGTGGCGAGCGGAACAAGGGATGTGCTGCACAGCTTCCCTCGCAGGCAGATTCCCTCCTGGGGCGCTTACTTCTCCTGCCTTAGTGCCCTGCTTTGTTTGGAGGCTGTTTGCGGACAGTAGCACACACTGCAGGAAGGTGCGCGCTGGCCAGCTCCAAGTCTCGGCAGATTGAAGCGCAAGCCAGGCACCTGCTCGCGGTTTGTGCCAGGCATGGGAAGCAGCATGCTGCGTGCCCAGAAGACATCCCGCACTGTCCTGCCTGCCACGGGGCTGCTTCTGAGCACGGAGGCACGCCTACAAGCCAGCTGAGACGGGCTTTGCCTAAGAGTCAGGGAAGTGGCGAGCGGAACAAGGGATGTTCTGCACAGCTTCCCTCGCAGGCAGATTCCCTCCTGGGGCGCTTACTTCTCCTGCCTTAGTGCCCTGCTTTGTTTGGAGGCTGTTTGCGGACAGCAGCACACACAGCGGGAAGGTGCGCGCTGGCCAGCTCCAAGTCTCGGCAGATAGAAGCGCAAGCCAGGAACCTGCTCACAGTTTGTCCCGGGCATGGGAAGCAGCATGCTGCGTGCCCAGAAGACATCCCGCACTGTCCTGCCTGCCACGGGGCTGCTTCTGAGCACGGAGGCACGCCTACAAGCCAGCTGAGATGGGCTTTGCCTAAGAGTCAGGGAAGTGGCGAGCGGAACAAGGGATGTGCTGCACAGCTTCCCTCGCAGGCAGATTCCCTCCGGGGGCGCTTACTTCTCTTGCCTTAGTGCCCTGCTTTTTTTGGAGGCTGTTTGCGGACAGCAGCACACACAGCGAGAAGGTGCGCGCTGGCCAGCTCCAAGTCTCGGCAGATTGAAGCGCAAGCCAGGCACCTGCTCACAGTTTGTCCCGGGCATGGGAAGCAGCATGCTGCGTGCCCAGAAGACATCCCGCACTGTCCTGCCTGCCACGGGGCTGCTTCTGAGCACGGAGGCACGCCTACAAGCCAGCTGAGATGGGCTTTGCCTAAGAGTCAGGGAAGTGGCGAGCGGAACAAGGGATGTGCTGCACAGCTTCCCTCGCAGGCAGATTCCCTCCTGGGGCGCTTGCTTCTCCTGCCTTAGTGCCCTGCTTTGTTTGGAGGCTGTTTGCGGACAGCAGCACACACAGCGGGAAGGTGCGCGCTGGCCAGCTCCAAGTCTCGGCAGATTGAAGCGCAAGCCAGGCACCTGCTCACAGTTTGTCCCGGGCATGGGAAGCAGCATGCTGCATGCCCAGAAGACATCCCGCACTGTCCTGCCTGCCACGGGGCTGCTTCTGAGCACGGAGGCACGCCTACAAGCCAGCTGAGACGGGCTTTGCCTAAGAGTCAGGGAAGTGGCGAGCGGAACAAGGGATGTGCTGCACAGCTTCCCTCGCAGGCAGATTCCCTCCGGGGGCGCTTACTTCTCCTGCCTTAGTGCCCTGCTTTGTTTGGAGGCTGTTTGCGGACAGCAGCACACACAGCGGGAAGGTGCGCGCTGGCCAGCTCCAAGTCTCGGCACATAGAAGCGCAAGCCAGGCACCTGCTCGCAGTTTGTCCCGGGCATGGGAAGCAGCATGCTGCGTGCCCAGAAGACATCCCGCACTGTCCTGCCTTCCTCGGGGCTGCTTCTGAGCACGGAGGCACGCCTACAAGCCAGCTGAGATGGGCTTTGCCTAAGAGTCAGGGAAGTGGCGAGCGGAACAAGGGATGTGCTGCACAGCTTCCCTCGCAGGCAGATTCCCTCCTGGGGCGCTTACTTCTCTTGCCTTAGTGCCCTGCTTTGTTTGGAGGCTGTTTGCGGACAGCAGCACACACAGCGGGAAGGTGCGCGCTGGCCAGCTCCAAGTCTCGGCAGATAGAAGCGCAAGCCAGGCACCTGCTCACAGTTTGTCCCGGGCATGGGAAGCAGCATGCTGCGTGCCCAGAAGACATCCCGCACTGTCCTGCCTTCCTCGGGGCTGCTTCTGAGCACGGAGGCACGCCTACAAGCCAGCTGAGACGGGCTTTGCCTAAGAGTCAGGGAAGTGGCGAGCGGAACAAGGGATGTGCTGCACAGCTTCCCTCGCAGGCAGATTCCCTCCGGGGGCGCTTACTTCTCCTGCCTTAGTGCCCTGCTTTGTTTGGAGGCTGTTTGCGGACAGTAGCACACACAGCGGGAAGGTGCGCGCTGGCCAGCTCCAAGTCTCGGCAGATTGAAGCGCAAGCCAGGCACCTGCTCGCGGTTTGTCCCGGGCATGGGAAGCAGCATGCTGCATGCCCAGAAGACATCCCGCACTGTCCTGCCTGCCACGGGGCTGCTTCTGAGCACAGAGGCACGCCTACAAGCCAGCTGAGACGGGCTTTGCCTAAGAGTCAGGGAAGTGGCGAGCGGAACAAGGGATGTGCTGCACAGCTTCCCTCGCAGGCAGATTCCCTCCTGGGGCGCTTACTTCTCCTGCCTTAGTGCCCTGCTCTGTTTGGAGGCTGTTTGCGGACAGCAGCACACACAGCGGGAAGGTGCGCGCTGGCCAGCTCCAAGTCTCGGCACATAGAAGCGCAAGCCAGGAACCTGCTCACAGTTTGTCCCGGGCATGGGAAGCAGCATGCTGCGTGCCCAGAAGACATCCCGCACTGTCCTGCCTGCCACGGGGCTGCTTCTGAGCACGGAGGCACGCCTACAAGCCAGCTGAGACGGGCTTTGCCTAAGAGTCAGGGAAGTGGCGAGCGGAACAAGGGATGTGCTGCACAGCTTCCCTCGCAGGCAGATTCCCTCCGGGGGCGCTTACTTCTCTTGCCTTAGTGCCCTGCTTTTTTTGGAGGCTGTTTGCGGACAGCAGCACACACAGCGAGAAGGTGCGCGCTGGCCAGCTCCAAGTCTCGGCAGATTGAAGCGCAAGCCAGGCACCTGCTCACAGTTTGTCCCGGGCATGGGAAGCAGCATGCTGCGTGCCCAGAAGACATCCCGCACTGTCCTGCCTTCCTCGGGGCTGCTTCTGAGCACGGAGGCACGCCTACAAGCCAGCTGAGATGGGCTTTGCCTAAGAGTCAGGGAAGTGGCGAGCGGAACAAGGGATGTGCTGCACAGCTTCCCTCGCAGGCAGATTCCCTCCGGGGGCGCTTACTTCTCCTGCCTTAGTGCCCTGCTTTGTTTGGAGGCTGTTTGCGGACAGCAGCACACACAGCGGGAAGGTGCGCGCTGGCCAGCTCCAAGTCTCGGCACATAGAAGCGCAAGCCAGGCACCTGCTCACAGTTTGTCCCGGGCATGGGAAGGAGCATGCTGCGTGCCCAGAAGACATCCCGCACTGTCCTGCCTGCCTCGCGGCTGCTTCTGAGCACGGAGGCACGCCTACAAGCCAGCTGAGATGGGCTTTGCCTAAGAGTCAGGGAAGTGGCGAGCGGAACAAGGGATGTGCTGCACAGCTTCCCTCGCAGGCAGATTCCCTCCGGGGGCGCTTACTTCTCTTGCCTTAGTGCCCTGCTTTTTTTGGAGGCTGTTTGCGGACAGCAGCACACACAGCGAGAAGGTGCGCGCTGGCCAGCTCCAAGTCTCGGCACATAGAAGCGCAAGCCAGGCACCTGCTCACAGTTTGTCCCGGGCATGGGAAGCAGCATGCTGCGTGCCCAGAAGACATCCCGCACTGTCCTGCCTGCCACGGGGCTGCTTCTGAGCACGGAGGCACGCCTACAAGCCAGCTGAGATGGGCTTTGCCTAAGAGTCAGGGAAGTGGCGAGCGGAACAAGGGATGTGCTGCACAGCTTCTCTCGCAGGCAGATTCCCTCCTGGGGCGCTTGCTTCTCCTGCCTTAGTGCCCTGCTTTGTTTGGAGGCTGTTTGCGGACAGCAGCACACACAGCGGGAAGGTGCGCGCTGGCCAGCTCCAAGTCTCGGCAGATTGAAGCGCAAGCCAGGCACCTGCTCACAGTTTGTCCCGGGCATGGGAAGCAGCATGCTGCGTGCCCAGAAGACATCTCGCACTGTCCTGCCTTCCTCGCGCCTGCTTCTGAGCACGGAGGCACGCCTACAAGCCAGCTGAGATGGGCTTTGCCTAAGAGTCAGGGAAGTGGCGAGCAGAACAAGGGATGTGCTGCACAGCTTCCCTCGCAGGCAGATTCCCTCCGGGGGCGCTTGCTTCTCTTGCCTTAGTGCCCTGCTTTGTTTGGAGGCTGTTTGCGGACAGCAGCACACACAGCGGGAAGGTGCGCGCTGGCCAGCTCCAAGTCTCGGCACATAGAAGCGCAAGCCAGGCACCTGCTCACAGTTTGTCCCGGGCATGGGAAGCAGCATGCTGCGTGCCCAGAAGACATCCCGCACTGTCCTGCCTGCCTCGGGGCTGCTTCTGAGCACGGAGGCACGCCTACAAGCCAGCTGAGATGGGCTTTGCCTAAGAGTCAGGGAAGTGGCGAGCGGAACAAGGGATGTGCTGCACAGCTTCCCTTGCAGGCAGATTCCCTCCTGGGGCGCTTACTTCTCTTGCCTTAGTGCCCTGCATTGTTTGGAGGCTGTTTGCGGACAGCAGCACACACAGCGAGAAGGTGCCAGCTGGCCAGCTCCAAGTCTCGGCACATAGAAGCGCAAGCCAGGCACCTGCTCGCAGTTTGTCCCGGGCATGGGAAGCAGCATGCTGCGTGCCCAGAAGACATCCCGCACTGTCCTGCCTTCCTCGGGGCTGCTTCTGAGCACGGAGGCACGCCTACAAGCCAGCTGAGATGGGCTTTGCCTAAGAGTGAGGGAAGTGGTGAGCAGAACAAGGGATGTGCTGCACAGCTTCCCTCGCAGGCAGATTCCCTCCTGGGGCACTTAGTTCTCCTGCCTTAGTGCCCTGCTTTGTTTGGAGGCTGTTTGCGGACAGCAGCACACACAGCGGGAAGGTGTGCGCTGGCCAGCTCCAAGTCTCGGCACATAGAAGCGCAAGCCAGGCACCTGCTCGCAGTTTGTCCCGGGCATGGGAAGCAGCATGCTGCGTGCCCAGAAGACATCCCGCACTGTCCTGCCTGCCACGGGGCTGCTTCTGAGCACGGAGGCACGCCTACAAGCCAGCTGAGACGGGCTTTGCCTAAGAGTCAGGGAAGTGGCGAGCGGAACAAGGGATGTGCTGCACAGCTTCCCTCGCAGGCAGATTCCCTCCGGGGGCGCTTACTTCTCCTGCCTTAGTGCCCTGCTTTGTTTGGAGGCTGTTTGCGGACAGTAGCACACACAGCGGGAAGGTGCGCGCTGGCCAGCTCCAAGTCTCGGCAGATTGAAGCGCAAGCCAGGCACCTGCTCGCGGTTTGTCCCGGGCATGGGAAGCAGCATGCTGCGTGCCCAGAAGACATCCCGCACTGTCCTGCCTTCCTCGGGGCTGCTTCTGAGCACGGAGGCACGCCTACAAGCCAGCTGAGACGGGCTTTGCCTAAGAGTCAGGGAAGTGGCGAGCGGAACAAGGGATGTGCTGCACAGCTTCCCTCCCAGGCAGATTCCCTCCGGGGGCGCTTACTTCTCTTGCCTTAGTGCCCTGCTTTGTTTGGAGGCTGTTTGCGGACAGCAGCACACACAGCGGGAAGGTGCGCGCTGGCCAGCTCCAAGTCTCGGCAGATAGAAGCGCAAGCCAGGCACCTGCTCACAGTTTGTCCCGGGCATGGGAAGCAGCATGCTGCGTGCCCAGAAGACATCTCGCACTGTCCTGCCTTCCTCGCGCCTGCTTCTGAGCACGGAGGCACGCCTACAAGCCAGCTGAGATGGGCTTTGCCTAAGAGTCAGGGAAGTGGCGAGCGGAACAAGGGATGTGCTGCACAGCTTCCCTCGCAGGCAGATTCCCTCCGGGGGCGCTTGCTTCTCTTGCCTTAGTGCCCTGCTTTGTTTGGAGGCTGTTTGCGGACAGCAGCACACACAGCGAGAAGGTGCTAGCTGGCCAGCTCCAAGTCTCGGCACATAGAAGCGCAAGCCAGGCACCTGCTCACAGTTTGTCCCGGGCATGGGAAGCAGCATGCTGCGTGCCCAGAAGACATCCCGCACTGTCCTGCCTGCCACGGGGCTGCTTCTGAGCACGGAGGCACGCCTACAAGCCAGCTGAGATGGGCTTTGCCTAAGAGTCAGGGAAGTGGCGAGCAGAACAAGGGATGTGCTGCACAGCTTCCCTCACAGGCAGATTCCCTCCTGGGGCGCTTACTTCTCCTGCCTTAGTGCCCTGCTTTGTTTGGAGGCTGTTTGCGGACAGCAGCACACACAGCGGGAAGGTGCGCGCTGGCCAGCTCCAAGTCTCGGCACATAGAAGCGCAAGCCAGGCACCTGCTCACAGTTTGTCCCGGGCATGGGAAGCAGCATGCTGCGTGCCCAGAAGACATCCCGCACTGTCCTGCTGTCCTCGGGCTGCTTCTGAGCACGGAGGCACGCCTACAAGCCAGCTGAGACGGGCTTTGCCTAAGAGTCAGGGAAGTGGCGAGCGGAACAAGGGATGTGCTGCACAGCTTCCCTCGCAGGCAGATTCCCTCCGGGGGCGCTTACTTCTCTTGCCTTAGTGCCCTGCTTTTTTTGGAGGCTGTTTGCGGACAGCAGCACACACAGCGAGAAGGTGCGCGCTGGCCAGCTCCAAGTCTCGGCAGATTGAAGCGCAAGCCAGGCACCTGCTCACAGTTTGTCCCGGGCATGGGAAGCAGCATGCTGCGTGCCCAGAAGACATCCCGCACTGTCCTGCCTTCCTCGGGGCTGCTTCTGAGCACGGAGGAACACCTACAAGCCAGCTGAGATGGGCTTTGCCTAAGAGTCAGGGAAGTGGCGAGCGGAACAAGGGATGTGCTGCACAGCTTCCCTCGCAGGCAGATTCCCTCCGGGGGCGCTTACTTCTCCTGCCTTAGTGCCCTGCTTTGTTTGGAGGCTGTTTGCGGACAGCAGCACACACAGCGGGAAGGTGCGCGCTGGCCAGCTCCAAGTCTCGGCAGATAGAAGCGCAAGCCAGGCACCTGCTCGCAGTTTGTCCCGGGCATGGGAAGCAGCATGCTGCGTGCCCAGAAGACATCCCGCACTGTCCTGCCTGCCTCGGGGCTGCTTCTGAGCACGGAGGCACGCCTACAAGCCAGCTGAGATGGGCTTTGCCTAAGAGTCAGGGAAGTGGCGAGCGGAACAAGGGATGTGCTGCACAGCTTCCCTTGCAGGCAGATTCCCTCCGGGGGCGCTTACTTCTCTTGCCTTAGTGCCCTGCTTTGTTTGGAGGCTGTTTGCGGACAGCAGCACACACAGCGAGAAGGTGCGCGCTGGCCAGCTCCAAGTCTCGGCAGATTGAAGCGCAAGCCAGGCACCTGCTCACAGTTTGTCCCGGGCATGGGAAGCAGCATGCTGCGTGCCCAGAAGACATCCCGCACTGTCCTGCCTGCCACGGGGCTGCTTCTGAGCACGGAGGCACGCCTACAAGCCAGCTGAGACGGGCTTTGCCTAAGAGTCAGGGAAGTGGCGAGCGGAACAAGGGATGTGCTGCACAGCTTCCCTCGCAGGCAGATTCCCTCCGGGGGCGCTTACTTCTCTTGCCTTAGTGCCCTGCTTTTTTTGGAGGCTGTTTGCGGACAGCAGCACACACAGCGAGAAGGTGCGCGCTGGCCAGCTCCAAGTCTCGGCAGATTGAAGCGCAAGCCAGGCACCTGCTCACAGTTTGTCCCGGGCATGGGAAGCAGCATGCTGCGTGCCCAGAAGACATCCCGCACTGTCCTGCCTTCCTCGGGGCTGCTTCTGAGCACGGAGGCACACCTACAAGCCAGCTGAGATGGGCTTTGCCTAAGAGTCAGGGAAGTGGCGAGCGGAACAAGGGATGTGCTGCACAGCTTCCCTCGCAGGCAGATTCCCTCCGGGGGCGCTTACTTCTCCTGCCTTAGTGCCCTGCTTTGTTTGGAGGCTGTTTGCGGACAGCAGCACACACAGCGGGAAGGTGCGCGCTGGCCAGCTCCAAGTCTCGGCAGATAGAAGCGCAAGCCAGGCACCTGCTCGCAGTTTGTCCCGGGCATGGGAAGCAGCATGCTGCGTGCCCAGAAGACATCCCGCACTGTCCTGCCTGCCTCGGGGCTGCTTCTGAGCACGGAGGCACGCCTACAAGCCAGCTGAGATGGGCTTTGCCTAAGAGTCAGGGAAGTGGCGAGCGGAACAAGGGATGTGCTGCACAGCTTCCCTTGCAGGCAGATTCCCTCCGGGGGCGCTTACTTCTCTTGCCTTAGTGCCCTGCTTTGTTTGGAGGCTGTTTGCGGACAGCAGCACACACAGCGAGTAGGTGCGAGCTGGCCAGCTCCAAGTCTCGGCAGATAGAAGCGCAAGCCAGGCACCTGCTCACAGTTTGTCCCGGGCATGGGAAGCAGCATGCTGCGTGCCCAGAAGACATCTCGCACTGTCCTGCCTTCCTCGCGCCTGCTTCTGAGCACGGAGGCACGCCTACAAGCCAGCTGAGATGGGCTTTGCCTAAGAGTGAGGGAAGTGGCGAGCGGAACAAGGGATGTGCTGCACAGCTTCCCTTGCAGGCAGATTCCCTCCGGGGGCGCTTACTTCTCTTGCCTTAGTGCCCTGCTTTGTTTGGAGGCTGTTTGCGGACAGCAGCACACACAGCGAGTAGGTGCGAGCTGGCCAGCTCCAAGTCTCGGCAGATAGAAGCGCAAGCCAGGCACCTGCTCGCAGTTTGTCCCGGGCATGGGAAGCAGCATGCTGCGTGCCCAGAAGACATCCCGCACTGTCCTGCCTTCCTCGGGGCTGTTTCTGAGCACGGAGGCACGCCTACAAGCCAGCTGAGATGGGCTTTGCCTAAGAGTCAGGGAAGTGGCGAGCGGAACAAGGGATGTGCTGCACAGCTTCCCTTGCAGGCAGATTCCCTCCTGGGGCGCTTACTTCTCCTGCCTTAGTGCCCTGCTTTGTTTGGAGGCTGTTTGCGGACAGCAGCACACACAGCGGGAAGGTGCGCGCTGGCCAGCTCCAAGTCTCGGCACATAGAAGCGCAAGCCAGGCACCTGCTCACAGTTTGTCCCGGGCATGGGAAGCAGCATGCTGCGTGCCCAGAAGACATCCCGCACTGTCCTGCCTGCCTCGGGGCTGCTTCTGAGCACGGAGGCACGCCTACAAGCCAGCTGAGATGGGCTTTGCCTAAGAGTCAGGGAAGTGGCGAGCGGAACAAGGGATGTGCTGCACAGCTTCCCTCGCAGGCAGATTCCCTCCGGGGGCGCTTGCTTCTCCTGCCTTAGTGCCCTGCTTTGTTTGGAGGCTGTTTGCGGACAGCAGCACACACAGCGGGAAGGTGCGCGCTGGCCAGCTCCAAGTCTCGGCACATAGAAGCGCAAGCCAGGCACCTGCTCGCGGTTTGTCCCGGGCATGGGAAGCAGCATGCTGCGTGCCCAGAAGACATCCCGCACTGTCCTGCCTGCCACGGGGCTGCTTCTGAGCACGGAGGCACGCCTACAAGCCAGCTGAGACGGGCTTTGCCTAAGAGTCAGGGAAGTGGCGAGCGGAACAAGGGATGTGCTGCACAGCTTCCCTCGCAGGCAGATTCCCTCCGGGGGCGCTTACTTCTCCTGCCTTAGTGCCCTGCTTTGTTTGGAGGCTGTTTGCGGACAGTAGCACACACAGCGGGAAGGTGCGCGCTGGCCAGCTCCAAGTCTCGGCAGATTGAAGCGCAAGCCAGGCACCTGCTCGCGGTTTGTCCCGGGCATGGGAAGCAGCATGCTGCGTGCCCAGAAGACATCCCGCACTGTCCTGCCTGCCACGGGGCTGCTTCTGAGCACGGAGGCACGCCTACAAGCCAGCTGAGACGGGCTTTGCCTAAGAGTCAGGGAAGTGGCGAGCGGAACAAGGGATGTGCTGCACAGCTTCCCTCGCAGGCAGATTCCCTCCTGGGATACTTACTTCTCTTGCCTTAGCGCCCTGCTTTGTTTGGAGGCTGTTTGCGGACAGCAGCACACACAGCGGGAAGGTGCGCGCTGGCCAGCTCCAAGTCTCGGCACACAGAAGCGCAAGCCAGGCACCTGCTCGCAGTTTGTCCCGGGCATGGGAAGCAGCATGCTGCGTGCCCAGAAGACATCCCGCACTGTCCTGCCTGCCTCGGGGCTGCTTCTGAGCACGGAGGCACGCCTACAAGCCAGCTGAGATGGGCTTTGCCTAAGAGTCAGGGTAGTGGCGAGCGGAACAAGGGATGTGCTGCACAGCTTCCCTCCCAGGCAGATTCCCTCCGGGGGCGCTTACTTCTCTTGCCTTAGTGCCCTGCTTTTTTTGGAGGCTGTTTGCGGACAGCAGCACACACAGCGAGAAGGTGCGCGCTGGCCAGCTCCAAGTCTCGGCAGATAGAAGCGCAAGCCAGGCACCTGCTCACAGTTTGTCCCGGGCATGGAAGCAGCATGCTGCGTGCCCAGAAGACATCCCTCACTGTCCTGCCTGCCACGGGGCTGCTTCTGAGCACGGAGGCACGCCTACAAGCCAGCTGAGATGGGCTTTGCCTAAGAGTCAGGGAAGTGGCGAGCAGAACAAGGGATGTGCTGCACAGCTTCCCTCGCAGGCAGATTCCCTCCTGGGGCTCTTAGTTCTCCTGCCTTAGCGCCCTGCTTTGTTTGGAGGCTGTTTGCGGACAGCAGCACACACAGCGAGAAGGTGCCAGCTGGCCAGCTCCAAGTCTCGGCACATAGAAGCGCAAGCAGGCACCTGCTCACAGTTTGTCCCGGGCATGGGAAGCAGCATGCTGCGTGCCCAGAAGACATCCCGCACTGTCCTGCCGTCCTTGGGCTGCTTCTGAGCACGGAGGCACGCCTACAAGCCAGCTGAGATGGGCTTTGCCTAAGAGTCAGGGAAGTGGCGAGCGGAACAAGGGATGTGCTGCACAGCTTCCCTCGCAGGCAGATTCCCTCCGGGGGCGCTTACTTCTCCTGCCTTAGTGCCCTGCTTTGTTTGGAGGCTGTTTGCGGACAGCAGCACACACAGCGAGAAGGTGCTAGCTGGCCAGCTCCAAGTCTCGGCACATAGAAGCGCAAGCCATGCACCTGCTCACAGTTTGTCCCGGGCATGGGAAGGAGCATGCTGCGTGCCCAGAAGACATCCCGCACTGTCCTGCCTTCCTCGGGGCTGCTTCTGAGCACGGAGGCACGCCTACAAGCCAGCTGAGATGGGCTTTGCCTAAGAGTCAGGGAAGTGGCGAGCAGAACAAGGGATGTGCTGCACAGCTTCCCTCGCAGGCAGATTCCCTCCTGGGGCGCTTACTTCTCCTGCCTTAGTGCCCTGCTTTGTTTGGAGACTGTTTGCGGACAGTAGCACACACAGCGGGAAGGTGCGCGCTGGCCAGCTCCAAGTCTCGGCAGATTGAAGCGCAAGCCAGGCACCTGCTCGCGGTTTGTCCCGGGCATGGGAAGCAGCATGCTGCGTGCCCAGAAGACATCCCGCACTGTCCTGCCTGCCACGGGGCTGCTTCTGAGCACGGAGGCACGCCTACAAGCCAGCTGAGATGGGCTTTGCCTAAGAGTCAGGGAAGTGGCGAGCGGAACAAGGGATGTGCTGCACAGCTTCCCTCGCAGGCAGATTCCCTCCGGGGATACTTACTTCTCTTGCCTTAGCGCCCTGCTTTGTTTGGAGGCTGTTTGCGGACAGCAGCACACACAGCGAGAAGGTGCTAGCTGGCCAGCTCCAAGTCTCGGCACATAGAAGCGCAAGCCAGGCACCTGCTCACAGTTTGTCCCGGGCATGGGAAGCAGCATGCTGCGTGCCCAGAAGACATCCCGCACTGTCCTGCCTGCCACGGGGCTGCTTCTGAGCACGGAGGCACGCCTACAAGCCAGCTGAGATGGGCTTTGCCTAAGAGTCAGGGAAGTGGCGAGCGGAACAAGGGATGTGCTGCACAGCTTCCCTCGCAGGCAGATTCCCTCCTGGGGCGCTTACTTCTCTTGCCTTAGTGCCCTGCTTTGTTTGGAGGCTGTTTGCGGACAGCAGCACACACAGCGGGAAGGTGCGCGCTGGCCAGCTCCAAGTCTCGGCACATAGAAGCGCAAGCCAGGCACCTGCTCGCAGTTTGTCCCGGGCATGGGAAGGAGCATGCTGCGTGCCCAGAAGACATCCCGCACTGTCCTGCCTGCCACGGGGCTGCTTCTGAGCACGGAGGCACGCCTACAAGCCAGCTGAGATGGGCTTTGCCTAAGAGTCAGGGAAGTGGCGAGCGGAACAAGGGATGTGCTGCACAGCTTCCCTCGCAGGCAGATTCCCTCCTGGGGCGCTTGCTTCTCCTGACTTAGTGCCCTGCTTTGTTTGGAGGCTGTTTGCGGACAGCAGCACACACAGCGGGAAGGTGCGCGCTGGCCAGCTCCAAGTCTCGGCAGATTGAAGCGCAAGCCAGGCACCTGCTCACAGTTTTTCCCGGGCATGGGAAGCAGCATGCTGCGTGCCCAGAAGACATCCCGCACTGTCCTGCCTGCCACGGGGCTGCTTCTGAGCACGGAGGCACGCCTACAAGCCAGCTGAGATGGGCTTTGCCTAAGAGTCAGGGAAGTGGCGAGCGGAACAAGGGATGTGCTGCACAGCTTCCCTCGCAGGCAGATTCCCTCCTGGGGCGCTTGCTTCTCCTGACTTAGTGCCCTGCTTTGTTTGGAGGCTGTTTGCGGACAGCAGCACACACAGCGGGAAGGTGCGCGCTGGCCAGCTCCAAGTCTCGGCAGATTGAAGCGCAAGCCAGGCACCTGCTCACAGTTTGTCCCGGGCATGGGAAGCAGCATGCTGCGTGCCCAGAAGACATCTCGCTCTGTCCTGCCTTCCTCGCGCCTGCTTCTGAGCACGGAGGCACGCCTACAAGCCAGCTGAGATGGGCTTTGCCTAAGAGTCAGGGAAGTGGCGAGCGGAACAAGGGATGTGCTGCACAGCTTCCCTCGCAGGCAGATTCCCTCCGGGGGCGCTTACTTCTCCTGCCTTAGTGCCCTGCTTTGTTTGGAGGCTGTTTGCGGACAGTAGCACACACAGCGGGAAGGTGCGCGCTGGCCAGCTCCAAGTCTCGGCAGATTGAAGCGCAAGCCAGGCACCTGCTCGCGGTTTGTCCCGGGCATGGGAAGCAGCATGCTGCATGCCCAGAAGACATCCCGCACTGTCCTGCCTGCCACGGGGCTGCTTCTGAGCACGGAGGCACGCCTACAAGCCAGCTGAGACGGGCTTTGCCTAAGAGTCAGGGAAGTGGCGAGCGGAACAAGGGATGTGCTGCACAGCTTCCCTCGCAGGCAGATTCCCTCCTGGGGCGCTTACTTCTCCTGCCTTAGTGCCCTGCTTTGTTTGGAGGCTGTTTGCGGACAGCAGCACACACAGCGGGAAGGTGCGCGCTGGCCAGCTCCAAGTCTTGGCACATAGAAGCGCAAGCCAGGAACCTGCTCACAGTTTGTCCCGGGCATGGGAAGCAGCATGCTGCGTGCCCAGAAGACATCCCGCACTGTCCTGCCTGCCACGGGGCTGCTTCTGAGCACGGAGGCACGCCTACAAGCCAGCTGAGATGGGCTTTGCCTAAGAGTCAGGGAAGTGGCGAGCGGAACAAGGGATGTGCTGCACAGCTTCCCTCGCAGGCAGATTCCCTGCTGGGGCGCTTACTTCTCTTGCCTTAGTGCCCTGCTTTTTTTGGAGGCTGTTTGCGGACAGCAGCACACACAGCGAGAAGGTGCGCGCTGGCCAGCTCCAAGTCTCGGCACATAGAAGCGCAAGCCAGGCACCTGCTCACAGTTTGTCCCGGGCATGGGAAGCAGCATGCTGCGTGCCCAGAAGACATCCCGCACTGTCCTGCCTGCCACGGGGCTGCTTCTGAGCACGGAGGCACGCCTACAAGCCAGCTGAGATGGGCTTTGCCTAAGAGTCAGGGAAGTGGCGAGCGGAACAAGGGATGTGCTGCACAGCTTCCCTCGCAGGCAGATTCCCTCCTGGGGCGCTTGCTTCTCCTGACTTAGTGCCCTGCTTTGTTTGGAGGCTGTTTGCGGACAGCAGCACACACAGCGGGAAGGTGCGCGCTGGCCAGCTCCAAGTCTCGGCACATAGAAGCGCAAGCCAGGCACCTGCTCACAGTTTTTCCCGGGCATGGGAAGCAGCATGCTGCGTGCCCAGAAGACATCCCGCACTGTCCTGCCTTCCACGGGGCTGCTTCTGAGCACGGAGGCACGCCTACAAGCCAGCTGAGACGGGCTTTGCCTAAGAGTCAGGGAAGTGGCGAGCGGAACAAGGGATGTGCTGCACAGCTTCCCTCGCAGGCAGATTCCCTCCTGGGGCGCTTGCTTCTCCTGCCTTAGTGCCCTGCTTTGTTTGGAGGCTGTTTGCGGACAGCAGCACACACAGCGGGAAGGTGCGCGCTGGCCAGCTCCAAGTCTCGGCACATAGAAGCGCAAGCGAGGCACCTGCTCGCAGTTTGTCCCTGGCATGGGAAGCAGCATGCTGCGTGCCCAGAAGACATCCCGCACTGTCCTGCCTGCCACGGGGCTGCTTCTGAGCACGGAGGCACGCCTACAAGCCAGCTGAGACGGGCTTTGCCTAAGAGTCAGGGAAGTGGCGAGCGGAACAAGGGATGTGCTGCACAGCTTCCCTCGCAGGCAGATTCCCTCCTGGGATACTTACTTCTCTTGCCTTAGCGCCCTGCTTTGTTTGGAGGCTGTTTGCGGACAGCAGCACACACAGCGGGAAGGTGCGCGCTGGCCAGCTCCAAGTCTCGGCACACAGAAGCGCAAGCCAGGCACCTGCTCGCAGTTTGTCCCGGGCATGGGAAGCAGCATGCTGCGTGCCCAGAAGACATCCCGCACTGTCCTGCCTGCCACGGGGCTGCTTCTGAGCACGGAGGCACGCCTACAAGCCAGCTGAGATGGGCTTTGCCTAAGAGTCAGGGAAGTGGCGAGCGGAACAAGGGATGTGCTGCACAGCTTCCCTCGCAGGCAGATTCCCTCCTGGGGCGCTTACTTCTCTTGCCTTAGTGCCCTGCTTTGTTTGGAGGCTGTTTGCGGACAGCAGCACACACAGCGGGAAGGTGCGCGCTGGCCAGCTCCAAGTCTCGGCACATAGAAGCGCAAGCCAGGCACCTGCTCGCAGTTTGTCCCGGGCATGGGAAGCAGCATGCTGCGTGCCCAGAAGACATCCCGCACTGTCCTGCCTGCCACGGGGCTGCTTCTGAGCACGGAGGCACGCCTACAAGCCAGCTGAGATGGGCTTTGCCTAAGAGTCAGGGAAGTGGCGAGCGGAACAAGGGATGTGCTGCACAGCTTCCCTCGCAGGCAGATTCCCTCCTGGGGCGCTTGCTTCTCCTGACTTAGTGCCCTGCTTTGTTTGGAGGCTGTTTGCGGACAGCAGCACACACAGCGGGAAGGTGCGCGCTGGCCAGCTCCAAGTCTCGGCAGATTGAAGCGCAAGCCAGGCACCTGCTCACAGTTTGTCCCGGGCATGGGAAGCAGCATGCTGCGTGCCCAGAAGACATCCCGCACTGTCCTGCCTGCCACGGGGCTGCTTCTGAGCACGGAGGCACGCCTACAAGCCAGCTGAGATGGGCTTTGCCTAAGAGTCAGGGAAGTGGCGAGCGGAACAAGGGATGTGCTGCACAGCTTCCCTCGCAGGCAGATTCCCTCCTGGGGCGCTTGCTTCTCCTGCCTTAGTGCCCTGCTTTGTTTGGAGGCTGTTTGCGGACAGCAGCACACACAGCGGGAAGGTGCGCGCTGGCCAGCTCCAAGTCTCGGCACATAGAAGCGCAAGCGAGGCACCTGCTCGCAGTTTGTCCCTGGCATGGGAAGCAGCATGCTGCGTGCCCAGAAGACATCCCGCACTGTCCTGCCTGCCACGGGGCTGCTTCTGAGCACGGAGGCACGCCTACAAGCCAGCTGAGATGGGCTTTGCCTAAGAGTCAGGGAAGTGGCGAGCGGAACAAGGGATGTGCTGCACAGCTTCCCTCGCAGGCAGATTCCCTCCTGGGATACTTACTTCTCTTGCCTTAGTGCCCTGCTTTGTTTGGAGGCTGTTTGCGGACAGCAGCACACACAGCGGGAAGGTGCGCGCTGGCCAGCTCCAAGTCTCGGCACACAGAAGCGCAAGCCAGGCACCTGCTCGCAGTTTGTCCCGGGCATGGGAAGCAGCATGCTGCGTGCCCAGAAGACATCTCGCACTGTCCTGCCTGCCACGGGGCTGCTTTAAGCACGGTGGCACGCCTACAAGCAAGCTGAGATGGGCTTTGCCTAAGAGTCAGGGAAGTGGCGAGCGGAACAAGGGATGTGCTGCACAGCTTCCCTCCCAGGCAGATTCCCTCCGGGGGCTCTTGCTTCTCTTGCCTTAGTGCCCTGCTTTGTTTGGAGGCTGTTTGCGGACAGCAGCACACACAGCGAGAAGGTGCGAGCTAGTCAGCTCCAAGTCTCGGCAGATTGAAGCGCAAGCGAGGCACCTGCTCTCAGTTTGTCCCGGGCATGGGAAGCAGCATGCTGCGTGCCCAGAAGACATCCCGCACTGTCCTGCCTGCCTCGCGGCTGCTTCTGAGCACGGAGGCACGCCTACAAGCCAGCTGAGATGGGCTTTGCCTAAGAGTCAGGGAAGTGGCGAGCAGAACAAGGGATGTGCTGCACAGCTTCCCTTGCAGGCAGATTCCCTCCGGGGGCGCTTACTTCTCTTGCCTTAGTGCCCTGCTTTGTTTGGAGGCTGTTTGCGGACAGCAGCACACACAGCGAGAAGGTGCGCGCTGGCCAGCTCCAAATCTCGGCACATAGAAGCGCAAGCCAGGCACCTGCTCGCAGTTTGTCCCGGGCATGGGAAGCAGCATGCTGCAGCCCAGAAGACATCCCGCACTGTCCTGCCTTCCTTGGGGCTGCTTCTGAGCACGGAGGCACGCCTACAAGCCAGCTGAGATGGGCTTTGCCTAAGAGTCAGGGAAGTGGCGAGCAGAACAAGGGATGTGCTGCACAGCTTCCCTCGCAGGCAGATTCCCTCCAGGGGCGCTTACTTCTCCTGCCTTAGTGCCCTGCTTTGTTTGAAGGCTGTTTGCGGACAGTAGCACACACAGCGGGAAGGTGCTAGCTGGCCAGCTCCAAGTCTCGGCAGATTGAAGCGCAAGCCAGGCACCTGCTCGCGGTTTGTCCCGGGCATGGGAAGCAGCATGCTGCGTGCCCAGAAGACATCCCGCACTGTCCTGCCTGCCACGGGGCTGCTTCTGAGCACGGAGGCACGCCTACAAGCCAGCTGAGACGGGCTTTGCCTAAGAGTCAGGGAAGTGGCGAGCGGAACAAGGGATGTGCTGCACAGCTTCCCTCGCAGGCAGATTCCCTCCGGGGGCGCTTACTTCTCTTGCCTTAGTGCCCTGCTTTGTTTGGAGGCTGTTTGCGGACAGCAGCACACACAGCGAGAAGGTGCTAGCTGGCCAGCTCCAAGTCTCGGCAGATTGAAGCGCAAGCCAGGCACCTGCTCACAGTTTGTCCCGGGCATGGGAAGCAGCATGCTGCGTGCCCAGAAGACATCCCGCACTGTCCTGCCTGCCACGGGGCTGCTTCTGAGCACGGAGGCACGCCTACAAGCCAGCTGAGATGGGCTTTGCCTAAGAGTCAGGGAAGTGGCGAGCGGAACAAGGGATGTGCTGCACAGCTTCCCTCGCAGGCAGATTCCCTCCGGGGGCGCTTACTTCTCCTGCCTTAGTGCCCTGCTTTGTTTGGAGGCTGTTTGCGGACAGTAGCACACACAGCGGGAAGGTGCGCGCTGGCCAGCTCCAAGTCTCGGCAGATTGAAGCGCAAGCCAGGCACCTGCTCGCGGATTGTCCCGGGCATGGGAAGCAGCATGCTGCGTGCCCAGAAGACATCCCGCACTGTCCTGCCTGCCTCGCGGCTGCTTCTGAGCACGGAGGCACGCCTACAAGCCAGCTGAGATGGGCTTTGCCTAAGAGTCAGGGAAGTGGCGAGCGGAACAAGGGATGTGCTGCACAGCTTCCCTTGCAGGCAGATTCCCTCCGGGGGCGCTTACTTCTCTTGCCTTAGTGCCCTGCTTTGTTTGGAGGCTGTTTGCGGACAGCAGCACACACAGCGAGTAGGTGCGAGCTGGCCAGCTCCAAGTCTCGGCAGATAGAAGCGCAAGCCAGGCACCTGCTCGCGGTTTGTCCCGGGCATGGGAAGCAGCATGCTGCGTGCCCAGAAGACATCCCGCACTGTCCTGCTGTCCTCGGGCTGCTTCTGAGCACGGAGGCACGCCTACAAGCCAGCTGAGATGGGCTTTGCCTAAGAGTCAGGGAAGTGGCGAGCGGAACAAGGGATGTGCTGCACAGCTTCCCTCCCAGGCAGATTCCCTCCGGGGGCGCTTACTTCTCCTGCCTTAGTGCCCTGCTTTGTTTGGAGGCTGTTTGCGGACAGCAGCACACACAGCGGGAAGGTGCGCGCTGGCCAGCTCCAAGTCTCGGCAGATAGAAGCGCAAGCCAGGCACCTGCTCGCAGTTTGTCCCGGGCATGGGAAGCAGCATGCTGCGTGCCCAGAAGACATCCCGCACTGTCCTGCCTGCCACGGGGCTGCTTCTGAGCACGGAGGCACGCCTACAAGCCAGCTGAGACGGGCTTTGCCTAAGAGTCAGGGAAGTGGCGAGCGGAACAAGGGATGTGCTGCACAGCTTCCCTCGCAGGCAGATTCCCTCCGGGGGCGCTTACTTCTCCTGCCTTAGTGCCCTGCTTTGTTTGGAGGCTGTTTGCGGACAGCAGCACACACAGCGGGAAGGTGCGCGCTGGCCAGCTCCAAGTCTCGGCACATAGAAGCGCAAGCCAGGCACCTGCTCGCAGTTTGTCCCGGGCATGGGAAGCAGCATGCTGCGTGCCCAGAAGACATCCCGCACTGTCCTGCCTTCCACGGGGCTGCTTCTGAGCACGGAGGCACGCCTACAAGCCAGCTGAGACGGGCTTTGCCTAAGAGTCAGGGAAGTGGCGAGCGGAACAAGGGATGTGCTGCACAGCTTCCCTCGCAGGCAGATTCCCTCCTGGGGCGCTTGCTTCTCCTGCCTTAGTGCCCTGCTTTGTTTGGAGGCTGTTTGCGGACAGCAGCACACACAGCGGGAAGGTGCGCGCTGGCCAGCTCCAAGTCTCGGCACATAGAAGCGCAAGCGAGGCACCTGCTCGCAGTTTGTCCCTGGCATGGGAAGCAGCATGCTGCGTGCCCAGAAGACATCCCGCACTGTCCTGCCTGCCACGGGGCTGCTTCTGAGCACGGAGGCACGCCTACAAGCCAGCTGAGACGGGCTTTGCCTAAGAGTCAGGGAAGTGGCGAGCGGAACAAGGGATGTGCTGCACAGCTTCCCTCGCAGGCAGATTCCCTCCTGGGATACTTACTTCTCTTGCCTTAGCGCCCTGCTTTGTTTGGAGGCTGTTTGCGGACAGCAGCACACACAGCGGGAAGGTGCGCGCTGGCCAGCTCCAAGTCTCGGCACACAGAAGCGCAAGCCAGGCACCTGCTCGCAGTTTGTCCCGGGCATGGGAAGCAGCATGCTGCGTGCCCAGAAGACATCCCGCACTGTCCTGCCTGCCACGGGGCTGCTTCTGAGCACGGAGGCACGCCTACAAGCCAGCTGAGATGGGCTTTGCCTAAGAGTCAGGGAAGTGGCGAGCGGAACAAGGGATGTGCTGCACAGCTTCCCTCGCAGGCAGATTCCCTCCTGGGGCGCTTACTTCTCTTGCCTTAGCGCCCTGCTTTGTTTGGAGGCTGTTTGCGGACAGCAGCACACACAGCGGGAAGGTGCGCGCTGGCCAGCTCCAAGTCTCGGCACATAGAAGCGCAAGCCAGGCACCTGCTCGCAGTTTGTCCCGGGCATGGGAAGGAGCATGCTGCGTGCCCAGAAGACATCCCGCACTGTCCTGCCTGCCACGGGGCTGCTTCTGAGCACGGAGGCACGCCTACAAGCCAGCTGAGATGGGCTTTGCCTAAGAGTCAGGGAAGTGGCGAGCGGAACAAGGGATGTGCTGCACAGCTTCCCTCGCAGGCAGATTCCCTCCTGGGGCGCTTGCTTCTCCTGACTTAGTGCCCTGCTTTGTTTGGAGGCTGTTTGCGGACAGCAGCACACACAGCGGGAAGGTGCGCGCTGGCCAGCTCCAAGTCTCGGCAGATTGAAGCGCAAGCCAGGCACCTGCTCACAGTTTGTCCCGGGCATGGGAAGCAGCATGCTGCGTGCCCAGAAGACATCCCGCACTGTCCTGCCTGCCACGGGGCTGCTTCTGAGCACGGAGGCACGCCTACAAGCCAGCTGAGATGGGCTTTGCCTAAGAGTCAGGGAAGTGGCGAGCGGAACAAGGGATGTGCTGCACAGCTTCCCTCGCAGGCAGATTCCCTCCTGGGGCGCTTGCTTCTCCTGCCTTAGTGCCCTGCTTTGTTTGGAGGCTGTTTGCGGACAGCAGCACACACAGCGGGAAGGTGCGCGCTGGCCAGCTCCAAGTCTCGGCACACAGAAGCGCAAGCCAGGCACCTGCTCGCAGTTTGTCCCGGGCATGGGAAGCAGCATGCTGCGTGCCCAGAAGACATCTCGCACTGTCCTGCCTGCCACGGGGCTGCTTTAAGCACGGTGGCACGCCTACAAGCAAGCTGAGATGGGCTTTGCCTAAGAGTCAGGGAAGTGGCGAGCGGAACAAGGGATGTGCTGCACAGCTTCCCTCCCAGGCAGATTCCCTCCGGGGGCTCTTGCTTCTCTTGCCTTAGTGCCCTGCTTTGTTTGGAGGCTGTTTGCGGACAGCAGCACACACAGCGAGAAGGTGCGAGCTAGTCAGCTCCAAGTCTCGGCAGATTGAAGCGCAAGCGAGGCACCTGCTCTCAGTTTGTCCCGGGCATGGGAAGCAGCATGCTGCGTGCCCAGAAGACATCCCGCACTGTCCTGCCTGCCTCGCGGCTGCTTCTGAGCACGGAGGCACGCCTACAAGCCAGCTGAGATGGGCTTTGCCTAAGAGTCAGGGAAGTGGCGAGCAGAACAAGGGATGTGCTGCACAGCTTCCCTTGCAGGCAGATTCCCTCCGGGGGCGCTTACTTCTCTTGCCTTAGTGCCCTGCTTTGTTTGGAGGCTGTTTGCGGACAGCAGCACACACAGCGAGAAGGTGCGCGCTGGCCAGCTCCAAATCTCGGCACATAGAAGCGCAAGCCAGGCACCTGCTTGCAGTTTGTCCCGGGCATGGGAAGCAGCATGCTGCAGCCCAGAAGACATCCCGCACTGTCCTGCCTTCCTTGGGGCTGCTTCTGAGCACGGAGGCACGCCTACAAGCCAGCTGAGATGGGCTTTGCCTAAGAGTCAGGGAAGTGGCGAGCAGAACAAGGGATGTGCTGCACAGCTTCCCTCGCAGGCAGATTCCCTCCAGGGGCGCTTACTTCTCCTGCCTTAGTGCCCTGCTTTGTTTGAAGGCTGTTTGCGGACAGTAGCACACACAGCGGGAAGGTGCTAGCTGGCCAGCTCCAAGTCTCGGCAGATTGAAGCGCAAGCCAGGCACCTGCTCGCGGTTTGTCCCGGGCATGGGAAGCAGCATGCTGCGTGCCCAGAAGACATCCCGCACTGTCCTGCCTGCCACGGGGCTGCTTCTGAGCACGGAGGCACGCCTACAAGCCAGCTGAGACGGGCTTTGCCTAAGAGTCAGGGAAGTGGCGAGCGGAACAAGGGATGTGCTGCACAGCTTCCCTCGCAGGCAGATTCCCTCCGGGGGCGCTTACTTCTCTTGCCTTAGTGCCCTGCTTTGTTTGGAGGCTGTTTGCGGACAGCAGCACACACAGCGAGAAGGTGCTAGCTGGCCAGCTCCAAGTCTCGGCAGATTGAAGCGCAAGCCAGGCACCTGCTCACAGTTTGTCCCGGGCATGGGAAGCAGCATGCTGCGTGCCCAGAAGACATCCCGCACTGTCCTGCCTGCCACGGGGCTGCTTCTGAGCACGGAGGCACGCCTACAAGCCAGCTGAGATGGGCTTTGCCTAAGAGTCAGGGAAGTGGCGAGCGGAACAAGGGATGTGCTGCACAGCTTCCCTCGCAGGCAGATTCCCTCCGGGGGCGCTTACTTCTCCTGCCTTAGTGCCCTGCTTTGTTTGGAGGCTGTTTGCGGACAGTAGCACACACAGCGGGAAGGTGCGCGCTGGCCAGCTCCAAGTCTCGGCAGATTGAAGCGCAAGCCAGGCACCTGCTCGCGGATTGTCCCGGGCATGGGAAGCAGCATGCTGCGTGCCCAGAAGACATCCCGCACTGTCCTGCCTGCCTCGCGGCTGCTTCTGAGCACGGAGGCACGCCTACAAGCCAGCTGAGATGGGCTTTGCCTAAGAGTCAGGGAAGTGGCGAGCGGAACAAGGGATGTGCTGCACAGCTTCCCTTGCAGGCAGATTCCCTCCGGGGGCGCTTACTTCTCTTGCCTTAGTGCCCTGCTTTGTTTGGAGGCTGTTTGCGGACAGCAGCACACACAGCGAGTAGGTGCGAGCTGGCCAGCTCCAAGTCTCGGCAGATAGAAGCGCAAGCCAGGCACCTGCTCGCGGTTTGTCCCGGGCATGGGAAGCAGCATGCTGCGTGCCCAGAAGACATCCCGCACTGTCCTGCTGTCCTCGGGCTGCTTCTGAGCACGGAGGCACGCCTACAAGCCAGCTGAGATGGGCTTTGCCTAAGAGTCAGGGAAGTGGCGAGCGGAACAAGGGATGTGCTGCACAGCTTCCCTCCCAGGCAGATTCCCTCCGGGGGCGCTTACTTCTCCTGCCTTAGTGCCCTGCTTTGTTTGGAGGCTGTTTGCGGACAGCAGCACACACAGCGGGAAGGTGCGCGCTGGCCAGCTCCAAGTCTCGGCAGATAGAAGCGCAAGCCAGGCACCTGCTCGCAGTTTGTCCCGGGCATGGGAAGCAGCATGCTGCGTGCCCAGAAGACATCCCGCACTGTCCTGCCTGCCACGGGGCTGCTTCTGAGCACGGAGGCACGCCTACAAGCCAGCTGAGACGGGCTTTGCCTAAGAGTCAGGGAAGTGGCGAGCGGAACAAGGGATGTGCTGCACAGCTTCCCTCGCAGGCAGATTCCCTCCGGGGGCGCTTACTTCTCCTGCCTTAGTGCCCTGCTTTGTTTGGAGGCTGTTTGCGGACAGCAGCACACACAGCGGGAAGGTGCGCGCTGGCCAGCTCCAAGTCTCGGCACATAGAAGCGCAAGCCAGGCACCTGCTCGCAGTTTGTCCCGGGCATGGGAAGCAGCATGCTGCGTGCCCAGAAGACATCCCGCACTGTCCTGCCTGCCACGGGGCTGCTTCTGAGCACGGAGGCACGCCTACAAGCCAGCTGAGACGGGCTTTGCCTAAGAGTCAGGGAAGTGGCGACTGGAACAAGGGATGTGCTGCACAGCTTCCCTCGCAGGCAGATTCCCTCCGGGGGCGCTTACTTCTCTTGCCTTAGTGCCCTGCTTTGTTTGGAGGCTGTTTGCGGACAGCAGCACACACAGCGGGAAGGTGCGCGCTGGCCAGCTCCAAGTCTCGGCAGATAGAAGCGCAAGCCAGGCACCTGCTCACAGTTTGTCCCGGGCATGGGAAGCAGCATGCTGCGTGCCCAGAAGACATCTCGCACTGTCCTGCCTTCCTCGCGCCTGCTTCTGAGCACGGAGGCACGCCTACAAGCCAGCTGAGATGGGCTTTGCCTAAGAGTCAGGGAAGTGGCGAGCGGAACAAGGGATGTGCTGCACAGCTTCCCTCGCAGGCAGATTCCCTGCTGGGGCGCTTGCTTCTCTTGCCTTAGTGCCCTGCTTTGTTTGGAGGCTGTTTGCGGACAGCAGCACACACAGCGAGAAGGTGCTAGCTGGCCAGCTCCAAGTCTCGGCACATAGAAGCGCAAGCCAGGCACCTGCTCACAGTTTGTCCCGGGCATGGGAAGGAGCATGCTGCGTGCCCAGAAGACATCCCGCACTGTCCTGCCTGCCACGGGGCTGCTTCTGAGCACGCAGGCACGCCTACAAGCCAGCTGAGATGGGCTTTGCCTAAGAGTCAGGGAAGTGGCGAGCAGAACAAGGGATGTGCTGCACAGCTTCCCTCGCAGGCAGATTCCCTCCTGGGGCGCTTCCTTCTCTTGCCTTAGTGCCCTGCTTTGTTTGGAGGCTGTTTGCGGACAGCAGCACACACAGCGGGAAGGTGCGCGCTGGCCAGCTCCAAGTCTCGGCACATAGAAGCGCAAGCCAGGCACCTGCTCACAGTTTGTCCCGGGCATGGGAAGCAGCATGCTGCGTGCCCAGAAGACATCCCGCACTGTCCTACCTGCCACGGGGCTGCTTCTGAGCACGGAGGCACGCCTACAAGCCAGCTGAGACGGGCTTTGCCTAAGAGTCAGGGAAGTGGCGAGCGGAACAAGGGATGTGCTGCACAGCTTCCCTCGCAGGCAGATTCCCTCCGGGGGCGCTTACTTCTCCTGCCTTAGTGCCCTGCTTTGTTTGGAGGCTGTTTGCGGACAGTAGCACACACAGCGGGAAGGTGCGCGCTGGCCAGCTCCAAGTCTCGGCAGATTGAAGCGCAAGCCAGGCACCTGCTCGCGGTTTGTCCCGGGCATGGGAAGCAGCATGCTGCGTGCCCAGAAGACATCCCGCACTGTCCTGCCTGCCACGGGGCTGCTTCTGAGCACGGAGGCACGCCTACAAGCCAGCTGAGATGGGCTTTGCCTAAGAGTCAGGGAAGTGGCGAGCGGAACAAGGGATGTGCTGCACAGCTTCCCTCGCAGGCAGATTCCCTCCGGGGGCTCTTACTTCTCCTGCCTTAGCGCCCTGCTTTGTTTGGAGGCTGTTTGCGGACAGCAGCACACACAGCGAGAAGGTGCCAGCTGGCCAGCTCCAAGTCTCGGCACATAGAAGCGCAAGCCAGGCACCTGCTCACAGTTTGTCCCTGGCATGGGAAGCAGCATGCTGCGTGCCCAGAAGACATCCCGCACTGTCCTGCCTGCCACGGGGCTGCTTCTGAGCACGGAGGCACGCCTACAAGCCAGCTGAGACGGGCTTTGCCTAAGAGTCAGGGAAGTGGCGAGCGGAACAACGGATGTGCTGCACAGCTTCCCTCGCAGGCAGATTCCCTCCGGGGGCGCTTGCTTCTCTTGCCTTAGTGCCCTGCTTTGTTTGGAGGCTGTTTGCAGACAGCAGCACACACAGCGAGAAGGTGCTAGCTGGCCAGCTCCAAGTGTCGGCAGATAGAAGCGCAAGCCAGGCACCTGCTCACAGTTTGTCCCGGGCATGGGAAGGAGCATGCTGCGTGCCCAGAAGACATCCCGCACTGTCCTGCCTGCCACGGGGCTGCTTCTGAGCACGGAGGCACGCCTACAAGCCAGCTGAGACGGGCTTTGCCTAAGAGTCAGGGAAGTGGCGAGCGGAACAACGGATGTGCTGCACAGCTTCCCTCGCAGGCAGATTCCCTCCTGGGGCGCTTACTTCTCCTGCCTTAGTGCCCTGCTTTGTTTGGAGGCTGTTTGTGGACAGCAGCACACACAGCGGGAAGGTGCGCGCTGGCCAGCTCCAAGTCTCGGCACATAGAAGCGCAAGCCAGGCACCTGCTCGCAGTTTGTCCCGGGCATGGGAAGCAGCATGCTGCGTGCCCAGAAGACATCCCGCACTGTCTGCCTGCCACGGGGCTGCTTCTGAGCACGGAGGCACGCCTACAAGCCAGCTGAGATGGGCTTTGCCTAAGAGTCAGGGAAGTGGCGAGCGGAACAAGGGATGTGCTGCACAGCTTCCCTTGCAGGCAGATTCCCTCCGGGGGCGCTTGCTTCTCTTGCCTTAGTGCCCTGCTTTGTTTGGAGGCTGTTTGCGGACAGCAGCACACACAGCGAGAAGGTGCTAGCTGGCCAGCTCCAAGTGTCGGCAGATTGAAGCGCAAGCCAGGCACCTGCTCACAGTTTGTCCCGGGCATGGGAAGCAGCATGCTGCGTGCCCAGAAGACATCCCGCACTGTCCTGCCTGCCACGGGGCTGCTTCTGAGCACGGAGGCACGCCTACAAGCCAGCTGAGATGGGCTTTGCCTAAGAGTCAGGGAAGTGGCGAGCGGAACAAGGGATGTGCTGCACAGCTTCCCTCGCAGGCAGATTCCCTCCTGGGGCACTTACTTCTCCTGCCTTAGTGCCCTGCTTTGTTTGGAGGCTGTTTGCGGACAGCAGCACACACAGTGGGAAGGTGCGCGCTGGCCAGCTCCAAGTCTCGGCAGATAGAAGCGCAAGCCAGGCACCTGCTCACAGTTTGTCCCGGGCATGGGAAGCAGCATGCTGCGTGCCCAGAAGACATCCCGCACTGTCCTGCCTGCCACGGGGCTGCTTCTGAGCACGGAGGCACGCCTACAAGCCAGCTGAGATGGGCTTTGCCTAAGAGTCAGGGAAGTGGCGAGCGGAACAAGGGATGTGCTGCACAGCTTCCCTCGCAGGCAGATTCCCTCCGGGGGCGCTTGCTTCTCTTGCCTTAGTGCCCTGCTTTGTTTGGAGGCTGTTTGCGGACAGCAGCACACACAGCGAGAAGGTGCTAGCTGGCCAGCTCCAAGTCTCGGCACATAGAAGCGCAAGCCAGGCACCTGCTCACAGTTTGTCCCGGGCATGGGAAGCAGCATGCTGCGTGCCCAGAAGACATCCCGCACTGTCCTGCCTGCCACGGGGCTGCTTCTGAGCACGGAGGCACGCCTACAAGCCAGCTGAGATGGGCTTTGCCTAAGAGTCAGGGAAGTGGCGAGCGGAACAAGGGATGTGCTGCACAGCTTCCCTCGCAGGCAGATTCCCTCCTGGGGCGCTTACTTCTCTTGCCTTAGTGCCCTGCTTTGTTTGGAGGCTGTTTGCGGACAGCAGCACACACAGCGGGAAGGTGCGCGCTGGCCAGCTCCAAGTCTCGGCACATAGAAGCGCAAGCCAGGCACCTGCTCGCAGTTTGTCCCGGGCATGGGAAGGAGCATGCTGCGTGCCCAGAAGACATCCCGCACTGTCCTGCCTGCCACGGGGCTGCTTCTGAGCACGGAGGCACGCCTACAAGCCAGCTGAGATGGGCTTTGCCTAAGAGTCAGGGAAGTGGCGAGCGGAACAAGGGATGTGCTGCACAGCTTCCCTCGCAGGCAGATTCCCTCCTGGGGCGCTTGCTTCTCCTGACTTAGTGCCCTGCTTTGTTTGGAGGCTGTTTGCGGACAGCAGCACACACAGCGGGAAGGTGCGCGCTGGCCAGCTCCAAGTCTCGGCAGATTGAAGCGCAAGCCAGGCACCTGCTCACAGTTTTTCCCGGGCATGGGAAGCAGCATGCTGCGTGCCCAGAAGACATCCCGCACTGTCCTGCCTGCCACGGGGCTGCTTCTGAGCACGGAGGCACGCCTACAAGCCAGCTGAGATGGGCTTTGCCTAAGAGTCAGGGAAGTGGCGAGCGGAACAAGGGATGTGCTGCACAGCTTCCCTCGCAGGCAGATTCCCTCCTGGGGCGCTTGCTTCTCCTGACTTAGTGCCCTGCTTTGTTTGGAGGCTGTTTGCGGACAGCAGCACACACAGCGGGAAGGTGCGCGCTGGCCAGCTCCAAGTCTCGGCAGATTGAAGCGCAAGCCAGGCACCTGCTCACAGTTTGTCCCGGGCATGGGAAGCAGCATGCTGCGTGCCCAGAAGACATCTCGCTCTGTCCTGCCTTCCTCGCGCCTGCTTCTGAGCACGGAGGCACGCCTACAAGCCAGCTGAGATGGGCTTTGCCTAAGAGTCAGGGAAGTGGCGAGCGGAACAAGGGATGTGCTGCACAGCTTCCCTCGCAGGCAGATTCCCTCCGGGGGCGCTTACTTCTCCTGCCTTAGTGCCCTGCTTTGTTTGGAGGCTGTTTGCGGACAGTAGCACACACAGCGGGAAGGTGCGCGCTGGCCAGCTCCAAGTCTCGGCAGATTGAAGCGCAAGCCAGGCACCTGCTCGCGGTTTGTCCCGGGCATGGGAAGCAGCATGCTGCATGCCCAGAAGACATCCCGCACTGTCCTGCCTGCCACGGGGCTGCTTCTGAGCACGGAGGCACGCCTACAAGCCAGCTGAGACGGGCTTTGCCTAAGAGTCAGGGAAGTGGCGAGCGGAACAAGGGATGTGCTGCACAGCTTCCCTCGCAGGCAGATTCCCTCCTGGGGCGCTTACTTCTCCTGCCTTAGTGCCCTGCTTTGTTTGGAGGCTGTTTGCGGACAGCAGCACACACAGCGGGAAGGTGCGCGCTGGCCAGCTCCAAGTCTTGGCACATAGAAGCGCAAGCCAGGAACCTGCTCACAGTTTGTCCCGGGCATGGGAAGCAGCATGCTGCGTGCCCAGAAGACATCCCGCACTGTCCTGCCTGCCACGGGGCTGCTTCTGAGCACGGAGGCACGCCTACAAGCCAGCTGAGATGGGCTTTGCCTAAGAGTCAGGGAAGTGGCGAGCGGAACAAGGGATGTGCTGCACAGCTTCCCTCGCAGGCAGATTCCCTCCGGGGGCGCTTACTTCTCTTGCCTTAGTGCCCTGCTTTTTTTGGAGGCTGTTTGCGGACAGCAGCACACACAGCGAGAAGGTGCGCGCTGGCCAGCTCCAAGTCTCGGCACATAGAAGCGCAAGCCAGGCACCTGCTCACAGTTTGTCCCGGGCATGGGAAGCAGCATGCTGCGTGCCCAGAAGACATCCCGCACTGTCCTGCCTGCCACGGGGCTGCTTCTGAGCACGGAGGCACGCCTACAAGCCAGCTGAGATGGGCTTTGCCTAAGAGTCAGGGAAGTGGCGAGCGGAACAAGGGATGTGCTGCACAGCTTCCCTCGCAGGCAGATTCCCTCCTGGGGCGCTTGCTTCTCCTGACTTAGTGCCCTGCTTTGTTTGGAGGCTGTTTGCGGACAGCAGCACACACAGCGGGAAGGTGCGCGCTGGCCAGCTCCAAGTCTCGGCAGATTGAAGCGCAAGCCAGGCACCTGCTCGCGGTTTGTCCCGGGCATGGGAAGCAGCATGCTGCGTGCCCAGAAGACATCCCGCACTGTCCTGCCTGCCACGGGGCTGCTTCTGAGCACGTAGGCACGCCTACAAGCCAGCTGAGATGTTCTTTGCCTAAGAGTCAGGGAAGTGGCGAGCGGAACAAGGGATGTGCTGCACAGCTTCCCTCGCAGGCAGATTCCCTCCTGGGGCACTTACTTCTCCTGCCTTAGTGCCCTGCTTTGTTTGGAGGCTGTTTGCGGACAGCAGCACACACAGTGGGAAGGTGCGCGCTGGCCAGCTCCAAGTCTCGGCAGATAGAAGCGCAAGCCAGGCACCTGCTCACAGTTTTTCCCGGGCATGGGAAGCAGCATGCTGCGTGCCCAGAAGACATCCCGCACTGTCCTGCCTGCCACGGGGCTGCTTCTGAGCACGGAGGCACACCTACAAGCCAGCTGAGATGGGCTTTGCCTAAGAGTCAGGGAAGTGGCGAGCGGAACAAGGGATGTGCTGCACAGCTTCCCTCGCAGGCAGATTCCCTCCGGGGGCGCTTGCTTCTCTTGCCTTAGTGCCCTGCTTTGTTTGGAGGCTGTTTGCGGACAGCAGCACACACAGCGAGAAGGTGCTAGCGGGCCAGCTCCAAGTCTCGGCACATAGAAGCGCAAGCCAGGCACCTGCTCACAGTTTGTCCCGGGCATGGGAAGCAGCATGCTGCGTGCCCAGAAGACATCCCGCACTGTCCTGCCTGCCACGGGGCTGCTTCTGAGCACGGAGGCACGCCTACAAGCCAGCTGAGATGGGCTTTGCCTAAGAGTCAGGGAAGTGGCGAGCGGAACAAGGGATGTGCTGCACAGCTTCCCTCGCAGGCAGATTCCCTCCTGGGGCGCTTACTTCTCTTGCCTTAGTGCCCTGCTTTGTTTGGAGGCTGTTTGCGGACAGCAGCACACACAGCGGGAAGGTGCGCGCTGGCCAGCTCCAAGTCTCGGCACATAGAAGCGCAAGCCAGGCACCTGCTCGCAGTTTGTCCCGGGCATGGGAAGGAGCATGCTGCGTGCCCAGAAGACATCCCGCACTGTCCTGCCTGCCACGGGGCTGCTTCTGAGCACGGAGGCACGCCTACAAGCCAGCTGAGATGGGCTTTGCCTAAGAGTCAGGGAAGTGGCGAGCGGAACAAGGGATGTGCTGCACAGCTTCCCTCGCAGGCAGATTCCCTCCTGGGGCGCTTGCTTCTCCTGACTTAGTGCCCTGCTTTGTTTGGAGGCTGTTTGCGGACAGCAGCACACACAGCGGGAAGGTGCGCGCTGGCCAGCTCCAAGTCTCGGCAGATTGAAGCGCAAGCCAGGCACCTGCTCACAGTTTTTCCCGGGCATGGGAAGCAGCATGCTGCGTGCCCAGAAGACATCCCGCACTGTCCTGCCTGCCACGGGGCTGCTTCTGAGCACGGAGGCACGCCTACAAGCCAGCTGAGATGGGCTTTGCCTAAGAGTCAGGGAAGTGGCGAGCGGAACAAGGGATGTGCTGCACAGCTTCCCTCGCAGGCAGATTCCCTCCTGGGGCGCTTGCTTCTCCTGCCTTAGTGCCCTGCTTTGTTTGGAGGCTGTTTGCGGACAGCAGCACACACAGCGGGAAGGTGCGCGCTGGCCAGCTCCAAGTCTCGGCACATAGAAGCGCAAGCGAGGCACCTGCTCGCAGTTTGTCCCTGGCATGGGAAGCAGCATGCTGCGTGCCCAGAAGACATCCCGCACTGTCCTGCCTGCCACGGGGCTGCTTCTGAGCACGGAGGCACGCCTACAAGCCAGCTGAGATGGGCTTTGCCTAAGAGTCAGGGAAGTGGCGAGCGGAACAAGGGATGTGCTGCACAGCTTCCCTCGCAGGCAGATTCCCTCCTGGGATACTTACTTCTCTTGCCTTAGCGCCCTGCTTTGTTTGGAGGCTGTTTGCGGACAGCAGCACACACAGCGGGAAGGTGCGCGCTGGCCAGCTCCAAGTCTCGGCACACAGAAGCGCAAGCCAGGCACCTGCTCGCAGTTTGTCCCGGGCATGGGAAGCAGCATGCTGCGTGCCCAGAAGACATCTCGCACTGTCCTGCCTGCCACGGGGCTGCTTTAAGCACGGTGGCACGCCTACAAGCAAGCTGAGATGGGCTTTGCCTAAGAGTCAGGGAAGTGGCGAGCGGAACAAGGGATGTGCTGCACAGCTTCCCTCCCAGGCAGATTCCCTCCGGGGGCTCTTGCTTCTCTTGCCTTAGTGCCCTGCTTTGTTTGGAGGCTGATTGCGGACAGCAGCACACACAGCGAGAAGGTGCGAGCTAGTCAGCTCCAAGTCTCGGCAGATTGAAGCGCAAGCGAGGCACCTGCTCTCAGTTTGTCCCGGGCATGGGAAGCAGCATGCTGCGTGCCCAGAAGACATCCCGCACTGTCCTGCCTGCCTCGCGGCTGCTTCTGAGCACGGAGGCACGCCTACAAGCCACCTGAGATGGGCTTTGCCTAAGAGTCAGGGAAGTGGCGAGCAGAACAAGGGATGTGCTGCACAGCTTCCCTTGCAGGCAGATTCCCTCCGGGGGCGCTTACTTCTCTTGCCTTAGTGCCCTGCTTTGTTTGGAGGCTGTTTGCGGACAGCAGCACACACTGCGAGAAGGTGCGCGCTGGCCAGCTCCAAATCTCGGCACATAGAAGCGCAAGCCAGGCACCTGCTCGCAGTTTGTCCCGGGCATGGGAAGCAGCATGCTGCAGCCCAGAAGACATCCCGCACTGTCCTGCCTTCCTTGGGGCTGCTTCTGAGCACGGAGGCACGCCTACAAGCCAGCTGAGATGGGCTTTGCCTAAGAGTCAGGGAAGTGGCGAGCAGAACAAGGGATGTGCTGCACAGCTTCCCTCGCAGGCAGATTCCCTCCTGGGGCGCTTACTTCTCTTGCCTCAGTGCCCTGCTTTGTTTGGAGGCTGTTTGCGGACAGCAGCACACACAGCGAGAAGGTGCGCACTGGCCAGCTCCAAATCTCGGCACATAGAAGCGCAAGCCAGGCACCTGCTCGCAGTTTGTCCCGGGCATGGGAAGCAGCATGCTGCGTGCCCAGAAGACATCCCGCACTGTCCTGCCTGCCACGGGGCTGCTTCTGAGCACGGAGGCACGCCTACAAGCCAGCTGAGATGGGCTTTGCCTAAGAGTCAGGGAAGTGGCGAGCGGAACAAGGGATGTGCTGCACAGCTTCCCTCGCAGGCAGATTCCCTCCAGGGGCGCTTACTTCTCCTGCCTTAGTGCCCTGCTTTGTTTGAAGGCTGTTTGCGGACAGTAGCACACACAGCGGGAAGGTGCTAGCTGGCCAGCTCCAAGTCTCGGCAGATTGAAGCGCAAGCCAGGCACCTGCTCGCGGTTTGTCCCGGGCATGGGAAGCAGCATGCTGCGTGCCCAGAAGACATCCCGCACTGTCCTGCCTGCCACGGGGCTGCTTCTGAGCACGGAGGCACGCCTACAAGCCAGCTGAGACGGGCTTTGCCTAAGAGTCAGGGAAGTGGCGAGCGGAACAAGGGATGTGCTGCACAGCTTCCCTCGCAGGCAGATTCCCTCCGGGGGCGCTTACTTCTCTTGCCTTAGTGCCCTGCTTTGTTTGGAGGCTGTTTGCGGACAGCAGCACACACAGCGAGAAGGTGCTAGCTGGCCAGCTCCAAGTGTCGGCAGATTGAAGCGCAAGCCAGGCACCTGCTCACAGTTTGTCCCGGGCATGGGAAGCAGCATGCTGCGTGCCCAGAAGACATCCCGCACTGTCCTGCCTGCCACGGGGCTGCTTCTGAGCACGGAGGCACGCCTACAAGCCAGCTGAGATGGGCTTTGCCTAAGAGTCAGGGAAGTGGCGAGCGGAACAAGGGATGTGCTGCACAGCTTCCCTCGCAGGCAGATTCCCTCCGGGGGCGCTTACTTCTCCTGCCTTAGTGCCCTGCTTTGTTTGGAGGCTGTTTGCGGACAGTAGCACACACAGCGGGAAGGTGCGCGCTGGCCAGCTCCAAGTCTCGGCAGATTGAAGCGCAAGCCAGGCACCTGCTCGCGGATTGTCCCGGGCATGGGAAGCAGCATGCTGCGTGCCCAGAAGACATCCCGCACTGTCCTGCCTTCCTCGGGGCTGCTTCTGAGCACGGAGGCACGCCTACAAGCCAGCTGAGATGGGCTTTGCCTAAGAGTCAGGGAAGTGGCGAGCGGAACAAGGGATGTGCTGCACAGCTTCCCTCGCAGGCAGATTCCCTCCGGGGGCGCTTACTTCTCTTGCCTTAGTGCCCTGCTTTGTTTGGAGGCTGTTTGCGGACAGCAGCACACACAGCGAGTAGGTGCGAGCTGGCCAGCTCCAAGTCTCGGCAGATAGAAGCGCAAGCCAGGCACCTGCTCGCGGTTTGTCCCGGGCATGGGAAGCAGCATGCTGCGTGCCCAGAAGACATCCCGCACTGTCCTGCTGTCCTCGGGCTGCTTCTGAGCACGGAGGCACGCCTACAAGCCAGCTGAGATGGGCTTTGCCTAAGAGTCAGGGAAGTGGCGAGCGGAACAAGGGATGTGCTGCACAGCTTCCCTCGCAGGCAGATTCCCTCCGGGGGCGCTTACTTCTCCTGCCTTAGTGCCCTGCTTTGTTTGGAGGCTGTTTGCGGACAGCAGCACACACAGCGGGAAGGTGCGCGCTGGCCAGCTCCAAGTCTCGGCAGATAGAAGCGCAAGCCAGGCACCTGCTCGCAGTTTGTCCCGGGCATGGGAAGCAGCATGCTGCGTGCCCAGAAGACATCCCGCACTGTCCTGCCTGCCACGGGGCTGCTTCTGAGCACGGAGGCACGCCTACAAGCCAGCTGAGACGGGCTTTGCCTAAGAGTCAGGGAAGTGGCGAGCGGAACAAGGGATGTGCTGCACAGCTTCCCTCGCAGGCAGATTCCCTCCTGGGGCGCTTACTTCTCCTGCCTTAGTGCCCTGCTTTGTTTGGAGGCTGTTTGCGGACAGCAGCACACACAGCGGGAAGGTGCGCGCTGGCCAGCTCCAAGTCTCGGCACATAGAAGCGCAAGCCAGGCACCTGCTCGCAGTTTGTCCCGGGCATGGGAAGCAGCATGCTGCGTGCCCAGAAGACATCCCGCACTGTCCTGCCTGCCACGGGGCTGCTTCTGAGCACGGAGGCACGCCTACAAGCCAGCTGAGACGGGCTTTGCCTAAGAGTCAGGGAAGTGGCGAGCGGAACAAGGGATGTGCTGCACAGCTTCCCTCGCAGGCAGATTCCCTCCGGGGGCGCTTACTTCTCTTGCCTTAGTGCCCTGCTTTGTTTGGAGGCTGTTTGCGGACAGCAGCACACACAGCGGGAAGGTGCGCGCTGGCCAGCTCCAAGTCTCGGCACATAGAAGCGCAAGCCAGGCACCTGCTCACAGTTTGTCCCGAGCATGGGAAGCAGCATGCTGCGTGCCCAGAAGACATCTCGCACTGTCCTGCCTTCCTCGCGCCTGCTTCTGAGCACGGAGGCACGCCTACAAGCCAGCTGAGATGGGCTTTGCCTAAGAGTCAGGGAAGTGGCGAGCGGAACAAGGGATGTGCTGCACAGCTTACCTCGCAGGCAGATTCCCTCCGGGGGCGCTTGCTTCTCTTGCCTTAGTGCCCTGCTTTGTTTGGAGGCTGTTTGCGGACAGCAGCACACACAGCGAGAAGGTGCTAGCTGGCCAGCTCCAAGTCTCGGCACATAGAAGCGCAAGCCAGGCACCTGCTCACAGTTTGTCCCGGGCATGGGAAGGAGCATGCTGCGTGCCCAGAAGACATCCCGCACTGTCCTGCCTGCCACGGGGCTGCTTCTGAGCACGGAGGCACGCCTACAAGCCAGCTGAGATGGGCTTTGCCTAAGAGTCAGGGAAGTGGCGAGCAGAACAAGGGATGTGCTGCACAGCTTCCCTCGCAGGCAGATTCCCTCCTGGGGCGCTTCCTTCTCTTGCCTTAGTGCCCTGCTTTGTTTGGAGGCTGTTTGCGGACAGCAGCACACACAGCGGGAAGGTGCGCGCTGGCCAGCTCCAAGTCTCGGCACATAGAAGCGCAAGCCAGGCACCTGCTCACAGTTTGTCCCGGGCATGGGAAGCAGCATGCTGCGTGCCCAGAAGACATCCCGCACTGTCCTACCTGCCACGGGGCTGCTTCTGAGCACGGAGGCACGCCTACAAGCCAGCTGAGACGGGCTTTGCCTAAGAGTCAGGGAAGTGGCGAGCGGAACAAGGGATGTGCTGCACAGCTTCCCTCGCAGGCAGATTCCCTCCGGGGGCGCTTACTTCTCCTGCCTTAGTGCCCTGCTTTGTTTGGAGGCTGTTTGCGGACAGTAGCACACACAGCGGGAAGGTGCGCGCTGGCCAGCTCCAAGTCTCGGCAGATTGAAGCGCAAGCCAGGCACCTGCTCGCGGTTTGTCCCGGGCATGGGAAGCAGCATGCTGCGTGCCCAGAAGACATCCCGCACTGTCCTGCCTGCCACGGGGCTGCTTCTGAGCACGGAGGCACGCCTACAAGCCAGCTGAGATGGGCTTTGCCTAAGAGTCAGGGAAGTGGCGAGCGGAACAAGGGATGTGCTGCACAGCTTCCCTCGCAGGCAGATTCCCTCCGGGGGCTCTAACTTCTCCTGCCTTAGCGCCCTGCTTTGTTTGGAGGCTGTTTGCGGACAGCAGCACACACAGCGAGAAGGTGCCAGCTGGCCAGCTCCAAGTCTCGGCACATAGAAGCGCAAGCCAGGCACCTGCTCACAGTTTGTCCCTGGCATGGGAAGCAGCATGCTGCGTGCCCAGAAGACATCCCGCACTGTCCTGCCGTCCTTGGGCTGCTTCTGAGCACGGAGGCACGCCTACAAGCCAGCTGAGCTGGGCTTTGCCTAAGAGTCAGGGAAGTGGCGAGCGGAACAAGGGATGTGCTGCACAGCTTCCCTCGCAGGCAGATTCCCTCCTGGGGCGCTTACTTCTCCTGCCTTAGTGCCCTGCTTTGTTTGGAGGCTGTTTGCGGACAGCAGCACACACAGCGGGAAGGTGCGCGCTGGCCAGCTCCAAGTCTCGGCAGATAGAAGCGCAAGCCAGGCACCTGCTCACAGTTTGTCCCGGGCATGGGAAGCAGCATGCTGCGTGCCCAGAAGACATCTCGCACTGTCCTGCCTTCCTCGCGCCTGCTTCTGAGCACGGAGGCACGCCTACAAGCCAGCTGAGATGGGCTTTGCCTAAGAGTCAGGGAAGTGGCGAGCGGAACAAGGGATGTGCTGCACAGCTTCCCTCGCAGGCAGATTCCCTCCGGGGGCGCTTGCTTCTCTTGCCTTAGTGCCCTGCTTTGTTTGGAGGCTGTTTGCGGACAGCAGCACACACAGCGAGAAGGTGCTAGCTGGCCAGCTCCAAGTCTCGGCACATAGAAGCGCAAGCCAGGCACCTGCTCACAGTTTGTCCCGGGCATGGGAAGGAGCATGCTGCGTGCCCAGAAGACATCCCGCACTGTCCTGCTGTCCTCGGGCTGCCTCTGAGCACGGAGGCACGCCTACAAGCCAGCTGAGATGGGCTTTGCCTAAGAGTCAGGGAAGTGGCGAGCGGAACAAGGGATGTGCTGCACAGCTTCCCTCGCAGGCAGATTCCCTCCTGGGGCGCTTGCTTCTCCTGCCTTAGTGCCCTGCTTTGTTTGGAGGCTGTTTGCGGACAGCAGCACACACAGCGGGAAGGTGCGCGCTGGCCAGCTCCAAGTCTCGGCAGATTGAAGCGCAAGCGAGGCACCTGCTCGCAGTTTGTCCCGGGCATGGGAAGCAGCATGCTGCGTGCCCAGAAGACATCCCGCACTGTCCTGCTGTCCTCGGGGCTGCTTCTGAGCACGGAGGCACGCCTACAAGCCAGCTGAGATGGGCTTTGCCTAAGAGTCAGGGAAGTGGCGAGCAGAACAAGGGATGTGCTGCACAGCTTCCCTCGCAGGCAGATTCCCTCCCGGGGCGCTTGCTTCTCTTGCCTTAGTGCCCTGCTTTGTTTGGAGGCTGTTTGCGGACAGCAGCACACACAGCGAGAAGGTGCTAGCTGGCCAGCTCCAAGTCTCGGCAGATAGAAGCGCAAGCCAGGCACCTGCTTGCAGTTTGTCCCGGGCATGGGAAGCAGCATGCTGCGTGCCCAGAAGACATCCCGCACTGTCCTGCCTGCCACGGGGCTGCTTCTGAGCACGGAGGCACGCCTACAAGCCAGCTGAGACGGGCTTTGCCTAAGAGTCAGGGAAGTGGCGAGCGGAACAACGGATGTGCTGCACAGCTTCCCTCGCAGGCAGATTCCCTCCTGGGGCGCTTGCTTCTCCTGCCTTAGTGCCCTGCTTTGTTTGGAGGCTGTTTGCGGACAGCAGCACACACAGCGAGAAGGTGCGCGCTGGTCAGCTCCAAGTCTCGGCAGATTGAAGCGCAAGCCAGGCACCTGCTCACAGTTTGTCCCGGGCATGGGAAGCAGCATGCTGCGTGCCCAGAAGACATCCCGCACTGTCCTGCCTTCCTCGCGCCTGCTTCTGAGCACGGAGGCACGCCTACAAGCCAGCTGAGATGGGCTTTGCCTAAGAGTCAGGGAAGTGGCGAGCGGAACAAGAGATGTGCTGCACAGCTTCCCTCCCAGGCAGATTCCCTCTGGGGGCGCTTGCTTCTCTTGCCTTAGTGCCCTGCTTTGTTTGGAGGCTGTTTGCGGACAGCAGCACACACAGCGAGAAGGTGCTAGCTGGCCAGCTCCAAGTGTCGGCAGATTGAAGCGCAAGCCAGGCACCTGCTCACAGTTTGTCCCGGGCATGGGAAGCAGCATGCTGCGTGCCCAGAAGACATCCCGCACTGTCCTGCCTGCCACGGGGCTGCTTCTGAGCACGGAGGCACGCCTACAAGCCAGCTGAGATGGGCTTTGCCTAAGAGTCAGGGAAGTGGCGAGCGGAACAAGGGATGTGCTGCACAGCTTCCCTCGCAGGCAGATTCCCTCCTGGGGCACTTACTTCTCCTGCCTTAGTGCCCTGCTTTGTTTGGAGGCTGTTTGCGGACAGCAGCACACACAGTGGGAAGGTGCGCGCTGGCCAGCTCCAAGTCTCGGCACATAGAAGCGCAAGCCAGGCACCTGCTCGCAGTTTGTCCCGGGCATGGGAAGCAGCATGCTGCGTGCCCAGAAGACATCCCGCACTGTCCTGCCTGCCACGGGGCTGCTTCTGAGCACGGAGGCACGCCTACAAGCCAGCTGAGATGGGCTTTGCCTAAGAGTCAGGGAAGTGGCGAGCGGAACAAGGGATGTGCTGCACAGCTTCCCTCGCAGGCAGATTCCCTCCTGGGGCGCTTGCTTCTCCTGACTTAGTGCCCTGCTTTGTTTGGAGGCTGTTTGCGGACAGCAGCACACACAGCGGGAAGGTGCGCGCTGGCCCGCTCCAAGTCTCGGCAAATAGAAGCGCAAGCCAGGCACCTGCTCGCGGTTTGTCCCAGGCATGGGAAGCAGCATGCTGCGTGCCCAGAAGACATCCCGCACTGTCCTGCCTGCCTCGGGGCTGCTTCTGAGCACGGAGGCACGCCTACAAGCCAGCTGAGATGGGCTTTGCCTAAGAGTCAGGGAAGTGGCGAGCGGAACAAGGGATGTGCTGCACAGCTTCCCTTGCAGGCAGATTCCCTCCGGGGGCGCTTGCTTCTCTTGCCTTAGTGCCCTGCTTTGTTTGGAGGCTGTTTGCGGACAGCAGCACACACAGCGAGAAGGTGCTAGCTGGCCAGCTCCAAGTGTCGGCAGATTGAAGCGCAAGCCAGGCACCTGCTCACAGTTTGTCCCGGGCATGGGAAGCAGCATGCTGCGTGCCCAGAAGACATCCCGCACTGTCCTGCCTTCCTCGGGCTGCTTCTGAGCACGGAGGCACGCCTACAAGCCAGCTGAGATGGGCTTTGCCTAAGAGTCAGGGAAGTGGCGAGCGGAACAAGGGATGTGCTGCACAGCTTCCCTCGCAGGCAGATTCCCTCCGGGGGCGCTTGCTTCTCTTGCCTTAGTGCCCTGCTTTGTTTGGAGGCTGTTTGCGGACAGCAGCACACACAGCGAGAAGGTGCGCGCTGGCCAGCTCCAAGTCTCGGCAGATAGAAGCGCAAGCCAGGCACCTGCTTGCAGTTTGTCCCGGGCATGGGAAGCAGCATGCTGCGTGCCCAGAAGACATCCCGCACTGTCCTGCCTGCCACGGGGCTGCTTCTGAGCACGGAGGCACGCCTACAAGCCAGCTGAGACGGGCTTTGCCTAAGAGTCAGGGAAGTGGCGAGCGGAACAACGGATGTGCTGCACAGCTTCCCTCGCAGGCAGATTCCCTCCTGGGGCGCTTGCTTCTCCTGCCTTAGTGCCCTGCTTTGTTTTGAGGCTGTTTGCGGACAGCAGCACACACAGCGAGAAGGTGCGCGCCGGTCAGCTCCAAGTCTCGGCAGATTGAAGCGCAAGCCAGGCACCTGCTCACAGTTTGTCCCGGGCATGGGAAGCAGCATGCTGCGTGCCCAGATGACATCCCGCACTGTCCTGCCTTCCTCGCGCCTGCTTCTGAGCACGGAGGCACGCCTACAAGCCAGCTGAGATGGGCTTTGCCTAAGAGTCAGGGAAGTGGCGAGCGGAACAAGAGATGTGCTGCACAGCTTCCCTCCCAGGCAGATTCCCTCTGGGGGCGCTTGCTTCTCTTGCCTTAGTGCCCTGCTTTGTTTGGAGGCTGTTTGCGGACAGCAGCACACACAGCGAGAAGGTGCTAGCTGGCCAGCTCCAAGTGTCGGCAGATTGAAGCGCAAGCCAGGCACCTGCTCACAGTTTGTCCCGGGCATGGGAAGCAGCATGCTGCGTGCCCAGAAGACATCCCGCACTGTCCTGCCTGCCACGGGGCTGCTTCTGAGCACGGAGGCACGCCTACAAGCCAGCTGAGATGGGCTTTGCCTAAGAGTCAGGGAAGTGGCGAGCGGAACAAGGGATGTGCTGCACAGCTTCCCTCGCAGGCAGATTCCCTCCTGGGGCACTTACTTCTCCTGCCTTAGTGCCCTGCTTTGTTTGGAGGCTGTTTGCGGACAGCAGCACACACAGTGGGAAGGTGCGCGCTGGCCAGCTCCAAGTCTCGGCACATAGAAGCGCAAGCCAGGCACCTGCTCGCAGTTTGTCCCGGGCATGGGAAGCAGCATGCTGCGTGCCCAGAAGACATCCCGCACTGTCCTGCCTGCCACGGGGCTGCTTCTGAGCACGGAGGCACGCCTACAAGCCAGCTGAGATGGGCTTTGCCTAAGAGTCAGGGAAGTGGCGAGCGGAACAAGGGATGTGCTGCACAGCTTCCCTCGCAGGCAGATTCCCTCCTGGGGCGCTTGCTTCTCCTGACTTAGTGCCCTGCTTTGTTTGGAGGCTGTTTGCGGACAGCAGCACACACAGCGGGAAGGTGCGCGCTGGCCCGCTCCAAGTCTCGGCAAATAGAAGCGCAAGCCAGGCACCTGCTCGCGGTTTGTCCCGGGCATGGGAAGCAGCATGCTGCGTGCCCAGAAGACATCCCGCACTGTCCTGCCTGCCTCGGGGCTGCTTCTGAGCACGGAGGCACGCCTACAAGCCAGCTGAGATGGGCTTTGCCTAAGAGTCAGGGAAGTGGCGAGCGGAACAAGGGATGTGCTGCACAGCTTCCCTTGCAGGCAGATTCCCTCCGGGGGCGCTTGCTTCTCTTGCCTTAGTGCCCTGCTTTGTTTGGAGGCTGTTTGCGGACAGCAGCACACACAGCGAGAAGGTGCTAGCTGGCCAGCTCCAAGTGTCGGCAGATTGAAGCGCAAGCCAGGCACCTGCTCACAGTTTGTCCCGGGCATGGGAAGCAGCATGCTGCGTGCCCAGAAGACATCCCGCACTGTCCTGCCTTCCTCGGGCTGCTTCTGAGCACGGAGGCACGCCTACAAGCCAGCTGAGATGGGCTTTGCCTAAGAGTCAGGGAAGTGGCGAGCGGAACAAGGGATGTGCTGCACAGCTTCCCTCGCAGGCAGATTCCCTCCTGGGGCACTTACTTCTCCTGCCTTAGTGCCCTGCTTTGTTTGGAGGCTGTTTGCGGACAGCAGCACACACAGCGAGAAGGTGCTAGCTGGCCAGCTCCAAGTCTCGGCACATAGAAGCGCAAGCCAGGCACCTGCTCACAGTTTGTCCCGGGCATGGGAAGCAGCATGCTGCGTGCCCAGAAGACATCCCGCACTGTCCTGCCTGCCACGGGGCTGCTTCTGAGCACGGAGGCACGCCTACAAGCCAGCTGAGATGGGCTTTGCCTAAGAGTCAGGGAAGTGGCGAGCGGAACAAGGGATGTGCTGCACAGCTTCCCTCGCAGGCAGATTCCCTCCGGGGGCGCTTGCTTCTCTTGCCTTAGTGCCCTGCTTTGTTTGGAGGCTGTTTGCGGACAGCAGCACACACAGCGAGAAGGTGCTAGCTGGCCAGCTCCAAGTCTCGGCACATAGAAGCGCAAGCCAGGCACCTGCTCACAGTTTGTCCCGGGCATGGGAAGCAGCATGCTGCGTGCCCAGAAGACATCCCGCACTGTCCTGCCTGCCACGGGGCTGCTTCTGAGCACGGAGGCACGCCTACAAGCCAGCTGAGATGGGCTTTGCCTAAGAGTCAGGGAAGTGGCGAGCGGAACAAGGGATGTGCTGCACAGCTTCCCTCGCAGGCAGATTCCCTCCTGGGGCGCTTACTTCTCTTGCCTTAGTGCCCTGCTTTGTTTGGAGGCTGTTTGCGGACAGCAGCACACACAGCGGGAAGGTGCGCGCTGGCCAGCTCCAAGTCTCGGCACATAGAAGCGCAAGCCAGGCACCTGCTCACAGTTTGTCCCGGGCATGGGAAGCAGCATGCTGCGTGCCCAGAAGACATCCCGCACTGTCCTGCCTGCCACGGGGCTGCTTCTGAGCACGGAGGCACGCCTACAAGCCAGCTGAGACGGGCTTTGCCTAAGAGTCAGGGAAGTGGCGAGCGGAACAAGGGATGTGCTGCACAGCTTCCCTCGCAGGCAGATTCCCTCCGGTGGCGCTTACTTCTCCTGCCTTAGTGCCCTGCTTTGTTTGGAGGCTGTTTGCGGACAGTAGCACACACAGCGGGAAGGTGCGCGCTGGCCAGCTCCAAGTCTCGGCAGATTGAAGCGCAAGCCAGGCACCTGCTCGCGGTTTGTCCCGGGCATGGGAAGCAGCATGCTGCATGCCCATAAGACATCCCGCACTGTCCTGCCTGCCACGGGGCTGCTTCTGAGCACGGAGGCACGCCTACAAGCCAGCTGAGATGGGCTTTGCCTAAGAGTCAGGGAAGTGGCGAGCGGAACAAGGGATGTGCTGCACAGCTTCCCTCGCAGGCAGATTCCCTCCGGGGGCGCTTACTTCTCTTGCCTTAGTGCCCTGCTTTTTTTGGAGGCTGTTTGCGGACAGCAGCACACACAGCGGGAAGGTGCGCGCTGGCCAGCTCCAAGTCTCGGCACATAGAAGCGCAAGCCAGGCACCTGCTCACAGTTTGTCCCGGGCATGGGAAGCAGCATGCTGCGTGCCCAGAAGACATCCCGCACTGTCCTGCCTGCCACGGGGCTGCTTCTGAGCACGGAGGCACGCCTACAAGCCAGCTGAGATGGGCTTTGCCTAAGAGTCAGGGAAGTGGCGAGCGGAACAAGGGATGTGCTGCACAGCTTCCCTCGCAGGCAGATTCCCTCCTGGGGCGCTTGCTTCTCCTGACTTAGTGCCCTGCTTTGTTTGGAGGCTGTTTGCGGACAGCAGCACACACAGCGGGAAGGTGCGCGCTGGCCAGCTCCAAGTCTCGGCAGATTGAAGCGCAAGCCAGGCACCTGCTCGCGGTTTGTCCCGGGCATGGGAAGCAGCATGCTGCGTGCCCAGAAGACATCTCGCACTGTCCTGCCTGCCACGGGGCTGCTTCTGAGCACGGAGGCACGCCTACAAGCCAGCTGAGATGGGCTTTGCCTAAGAGTCAGGGAAGTGGCGAGCGGAACAAGGGATGTGCTGCACAGCTTCCCTCGCAGGCAGATTCCCTCCTGGGGCGCTTGCTTCTCTTGCCTTAGTGCCCTGCTTTGTTTGGAGGCTGTTTGCGGACAGCAGCACACACAGCGAGAAGGTGCGCGCTGGCCAGCTCCAAGTCTCGGCAGATTGAAGCGCAAGCCAGGCACCTGCTCACAGTTTGTCCCGGGCATGGGAAGGAGCATGCTGCGTGCCCAGAAGACATCCCGCACTGTCCTGCCTGCCACGGGGCTGCTTCTGAGCACGGAGGCACGCCTACAAGCCAGCTGAGATGGGCTTTGCCTAAGAGTCAGGGAAGTGGCGAGCGGAACAAGGGATGTGCTGCACAGCTTCCCTTGCAGGCAGATTCCCTCCTGGGGCGCTTACTTCTCTTGCCTTAGTGCCCTGCTTTGTTTGGAGGCTGTTTGCGGACAGCAGCACACACAGCGGGAAGGTGCGCGCTGGCCAGCTCCAAGTCTCGGCACATAGAAGCGCAAGCCAGGCACCTGCTCGCAGTTTGTCCCGGGCATGGGAAGCAGCATGCTGCGTGCCCAGAAGACATCCCTCACTGTCCTGCCTGCCACGGGGCTGCTTCTGAGCACGGAGGCACGCCTACAAGCCAGCTGAGATGGGCTTTGCCTAAGAGTCAGGGAAGTGGCGAGCAGAACAAGGGATGTGCTGCACAGCTTCCCTCGCAGGCAGATTCCCTCCGGGGGCGCTTGCTTCTCTTGCCTTAGTGCCCTGCTTTGTTTGGAGGCTGTTTGCGGACAGCAGCACACACAGCGAGAAGGTGCTAGCTGGCCAGCTCCAAGTCTCGGCACATAGAAGCGCAAGCCAGGCACCTGCTCACAGTTTGTCCCGGGCATGGGAAGCAGCATGCTGCGTGCCCAGAAGACATCCCGCACTGTCCTGCCTGCCTCGGGGCTGTTTCTGAGCACGGAGGCACGCCTACAAGCCAGCTGAGACGGGCTTTGCCTAAGAGTCAGGGAAGTGGCGAGCAGAACAAGGGATGTGCTGCACAGCTTCCCTCGCAGGCAGATTCCCTCCGGGGGCGCTTGCTTCTCTTGCCTTAGTGCCCTGCTTTGTTTGGAGGCTGTTTGCGGACAGCAGCACACACAGCGAGAAGGTGCGCGCTGGCCAGCTCCAAATCTCGGCACATAGAAGCGCAAGCCAGGCACCTGCTCGCAGTTTGTCCCGGGCATGGGAAGCAGCATGCTGCGTGCCCAGAAGACATCCCGCACTGTCCTGCCTTCCTTGGGGCTGCTTCTGAGCACGGAGGCACGCCTACAAGCCAGCTGAGATGGGCTTTGCCTAAGAGTCAGGGAAGTGGCGAGCGGAACAAGGGATGTGCTGCACAGCTTCCCTCGCAGGCAGATTCCCTCCTGGGGCGCTTACTTCTCCTGCCTTAGTGCCCTGCTTTGTTTGGAGGCTGTTTGCGGACAGCAGCACACACAGCGAGAAGGTGCGCGCTGGCCAGCTCCAAGTCTGGGCACATAGAAGCGCAAGCCAGGCACCTGCTCGCAGTTTGTCCCGGGCATGGGAAGCAGCATGCTGCAGCCCAGAAGACATCTCGCACTGTCCTGCCTGCCACGGGGCTGCTTCTGAGCACGGAAGCACGCCTACAAGCCAGCTGAGATGGGCTTTGCCTAAGAGTCAGGGAAGTGGCGAGCAGAACAAGGGATGTGCTGCACAGCTTCCCTCGCAGGCAGATTCCCTCCTGGGGCTCTTACTTCTCCTGCCTTAGCGCCCTGCTTTGTTTGGAGGCTGTTTGCGGACAGCAGCACACACAGCGAGAAGGTGCGCGCTGGCCAGCTCCAAGTCTCGGCACATAGAAGCGCAAGCCAGGCACCTGCTCTCAGTTTGTCCCGGGCATGGGAAGCAGCATGCTGCGTGCCCAGAAGACATCCCGCACTGTCCTGCCTGCCACGGGGCTGCTTCTGAGCACGGAGGCACGCCTACAAGCCAGCTGAGATGGGCTTTGCCTAAGAGTCAGGGAAGTGGCGAGCGGAACAAGGGATGTGCTGCACAGCTTCCCTCGCAGGCAGATTCCCTCCGGGGGCGCTTACTTCTCTTGCCTTAGTGCCCTGCTTTGTTTGGAGGCTGTTTGCGGACAGCAGCACACACAGCGAGAAGGTGCGCGCTGGCCAGCTCCAAATCTCGGCACATAGAAGCGCAAGCCAGGCACCTGCTCGCAGTTTGTCCCGGGCATGGGAAGCAGCATGCTGCGTGCCCAGAAGACATCCCGCACTGTCCTGCCTTCCTTGGGGCTGCTTCTGAGCACGGAGGCACGCCTACAAGCCAGCTGAGATAGGCTTTGCCTAAGAGTCAGGGAAGTGGCGAGCGGAACAAGGGATGTGCTGCACAGCTTCCCTCGCAGGCAGATTCCCTCCGGGGGCGCTTGCTTCTCTTGCCTTAGTGCCCTGCTTTGTTTGGAGGCTGTTTGCGGACAGCAGCACACACAGCGAGAAGGTGCGAGCTAGTCAGCTCCAAGTCTCGGCAGATTGAAGCGCAAGCGAGGCACCTGCTCTCAGTTTGTCCCGGGCATGGGAAGCAGCATGCTGCGTGCCCAGAAGACATCCCGCACTGTCCTGCCTTCCTCGGGGCTGCTTCTGAGCACGGAGGCATGCCTACAAGCCAGCTGAGATGGGCTTTGCCTAAGAGTCAGGGAAGTGGCGAGCAGAACAAGGGATGTGCTGCACAGCTTCCCTTGCAGGCAGATTCCCTCCTGGGGCGCTTACTTCTCTTGCCTTAGTGCCCTGCTTTGTTTGGAGGCTGTTTGCGGACAGCAGCACACACAGCGGGAAGGTGCGCGCTGGCCAGCTCCAAATCTCGGCACATAGAAGCGCAAGCCAGGCACCTGCTCGCAGTTTGTCCCGGGCATGGGAAGCAGCATGCTGCGTGCCCAGAAGACATCCCGCACTGTCCTGCCTTCCTTGGGGCTGCTTCTGAGCACGGAGGCACGCCTACAAGCCAGCTGAGATGGGCTTTGCCTAAGAGTCAGGGAAGTGGCGAGCGGAACAAGGGATGTGCTGCACAGCTTCCCTCGCAGGCAGATTCCCTCCTGGGGCGCTTACTTCTCCTGCCTTAGTGCCCTGCTTTGTTTGGAGGCTGTTTGCGGACAGCAGCACACACAGCGGGAAGGTGCGCGCTGGCCAGCTCCAAGTCTCGGCACATAGAAGCGCAAGCCAGGCACCTGCTCGCAGTTTGTCCCAGGCATGGGAAGCAGCATGCTGCAGCCCAGAAGACATCTCGCACTGTCCTGCCTGCCACGGGGCTGCTTCTGAGCACGGAGGCACGCCTACAAGCCAGCTGAGATGGGCTTTGCCTAAGAGTCAGGGAAGTGGCGAGCGGAACAAGGGATGTGCTGCACAGCTTCCCTCGCAGGCAGATTCCCTCCGGGGGCGCTTGCTTCTCTTGCCTTAGTGCCCTGCTTTGTTTGGAGGCTGTTTGCGGACAGCAGCACACACAGCGAGAAGGTGCTAGCTGGCCAGCTCCAAGTCTCGGCACATAGAAGCGCAAGCCAGGCACCTGCTCACAGTTTGTCCCGGGCATGGGAAGCAGCATGCTGCGTGCCCAGAAGACATCCCGCACTGTCCTGCCTGCCACGGGGCTGCTTCTGAGCACGGAGGCACGCCTACAAGCCAGCTGAGATGGGCTTTGCCTAAGAGTCAGGGAAGTGGCGAGCGGAACAAGGGATGTGCTGCACAGCTTCCCTCGCAGGCAGATTCCCTCCTGGGGCGCTTACTTCTCCTGCCTTAGTGCCCTGCTTTGTTTGGAGGCTGTTTGCGGACAGTAGCACACACAGCAGGAAGGTGCGCGCTGGCCAGCTCCAAGTCTCGGCAGATTGAAGCGCAAGCCAGGCACCTGCTCGCGGTTTGTGCCGGGCATGGGAAGCAGCATGCTGCGTGCCCAGAAGACATCCCGCACTGTCCTGCCTGCCACGGGGCTGCTTCTGAGCACGGAGGCACGCCTACAAGCCAGCTGAGACGGGCTTTGCCTAAGAGTGAGGGAAGTGGCGAGCAGAACAAGGGATGTGCTGCACAGCTTCCCTTGCAGGCAGATTCCCTCCGGGGGCGCTTGCTTCTCTTGCCTTAGTGCCCTGCTTTGTTTGGAGGCTGTTTGCGGACAGCAGCACACACAGCGGGAAGGTGCTAGCTGGCCAGCTCCAAGTGTCGGCAGATTGAAGCGCAAGCCAGGCACCTGCTCACAGTTTGTCCCGGGCATGGGAAGCAGCATGCTGCGTGCCCAGAAGACATCCCGCACTGTCCTGCCTTCCTCGGGCTGCTTCTGAGCACGGAGGCACGCCTACAAGCCAGCTGAGATGGGCTTTGCCTAAGAGTCAGGGAAGTGGCGAGCAGAACAAGGGATGTGCTGCACAGCTTCCCTTGCAGGCAGATTCCCTCCTGGGGCGCTTACTTCTCTTGCCTTAGTGCCCTGCTTTGTTTGGAGGCTGTTTGCGGACAGCAGCACACACAGCGGGAAGGTGCGCGCTGGCCAGCTCCAAATCTCGGCACATAGAAGCGCAAGCCAGGCACCTGCTCGCAGTTTGTCCCGGGCATGGGAAGCAGCATGCTGCGTGCCCAGAAGACATCCCGCACTGTCCTGCCTTCCTTGGGGCTGCTTCTGAGCACGGAGGCACGCCTACAAGCCACCTGAGATGGGCTTTGCCTAAGAGTCAGGGAAGTGGCGAGCGGAACAAGGGATGTGCTGCACAGCTTCCCTCGCAGGCAGATTCCCTCCTGGGGCGCTTACTTCTCCTGCCTTAGTGCCCTGCTTTGTTTGGAGGCTGTTTGCGGACAGTAGCACACACAGCAGGAAGGTGCGCGCTGGCCAGCTCCAAGTCTCGGCAGATTGAAGCGCAAGCCAGGCACCTGCTCGCGGTTTGTGCCGGGCATGGGAAGGAGCATGCTGCGTGCCCAGAAGACATCCCGCACTGTCCTGCCTGCCACGGGGCTGCTTCTGAGCACGGAGGCACGCCTACAAGCCAGCTGAGACGGGCTTTGCCTAAGAGTGAGGGAAGTGGCGAGCAGAACAAGGGATGTGCTGCACAGCTTCCCTTGCAGGCAGATTCCCTCCGGGGGCGCTTGCTTCTCTTGCCTTAGTGCCCTGCTTTGTTTGGAGGCTGTTTGCGGACAGCAGCACACACAGAGAGAAGGTGCTAGCTGGCCAGCTCCAAGTGTCGGCAGATTGAAGCGCAAGCCAGGCACCTGCTCACAGTTTGTCCCGGGCATGGGAAGCAGCATGCTGCGTGCCCAGAAGACATCCCGCACTGTCCTGCCTTCCTCGGGCTGCTTCTGAGCACGGAGGCACGCCTACAAGCCAGCTGAGATGGGCTTTGCCTAAGAGTCAGGGAAGTGGCGAGCAGAACAAGGGATGTGCTGCACAGCTTCCCTTGCAGGCAGATTCCCTCCTGGGGCGCTTACTTCTCTTGCCTTAGTGCCCTGCTTTGTTTGGAGGCTGTTTGCGGACAGCAGCACACACAGCGGGAAGGTGCGCGCTGGCCAGCTCCAAATCTCGGCACATAGAAGCGCAAGCCAGGCACCTGCTCGCAGTTTGTCCCGGGCATGGGAAGCAGCATGCTGCGTGCCCAGAAGACATCCCGCACTGTCCTGCCTTCCTTGGGGCTGCTTCTGAGCACGGAGGCACGCCTACAAGCCACCTGAGATGGGCTTTGCCTAAGAGTCAGGGAAGTGGCGAGCGGAACAAGGGATGTGCTGCACAGCTTCCCTCGCAGGCAGATTCCCTCCTGGGGCGCTTACTTCTCCTGCCTTAGTGCCCTGCTTTGTTTGGAGGCTGTTTGCGGACAGCAGCACACACAGCGAGAAGGTGCGCGCTGGCCAGCTCCAAGTCTGGGCACATAGAAGCGCAAGCCAGGCACCTGCTCGCAGTTTGTCCCAGGCATGGGAAGCAGCATGCTGCAGCCCAGAAGACATCTCGCACTGTCCTGCCTGCCACGGGGCTGCTTCTGAGCACGGAGGCACGCCTACAAGCCAGCTGAGATGGGCTTTGCCTAAGAGTCAGGGAAGTGGCGAGCGGAACAACGGATGTGCTGCACAGCTTCCCTCGCAGGCAGATTCCCTCCGGGGGCGCTTGCTTCTCTTGCCTTAGTGCCCTGCTTTGTTTGGAGGCTGTTTGCGGACAGCAGCACACACAGCGAGAAGGTGCTAGCTGGCCAGCTCCAAGTCTCGGCACATAGAAGCGCAAGCCAGGCACCTGCTCACAGTTTGTCCCGGGCATGGGAAGCAGCATGCTGCGTGCCCAGAAGACATCCCGCACTGTCCTGCCTGCCACGGGGCTGCTTCTGAGCACGCAGGCACGCCTACAAGCCAGCTGAGACGGGCTTTGCCTAAGAGTCAGGGAAGTGGCGAGCAGAACAAGGGATGTGCTGCACAGCTTCCCTCGCAGGCAGATTCCCTCCTGGGGCGCTTGCTTCTCCTGACTTAGTGCCCTGCTTTGTTTGGAGGCTGTTTGCGGACAGCAGCACACACAGCGGGAAGGTGCGCGCTGGCCAGCTCCAAGTCTCGGCAGATTGAAGCGCAAGCCAGGCACCTGCTCACAGTTTGTCCCGGGCATGGGAAGCAGCATGCTGCGTGCCCAGAAGACATCCCGCACTGTCCTGCCTGCCACGGGGCTGCTTCTGAGCACGGAGGCACGCCTACAAGCCAGCTGAGATGGGCTTTGCCTAAGAGTCAGGGAAGTGGCGAGCAGAACAAGGGATGTGCTGTACAGCTTCCCTCGCAGGCAGATTCCCTCCGGGGGCGCTTACTTCTCCTGCCTTAGTGCCCTGCTTTGTTTGGAGGCTGTTTGCGGACAGCAGCACACACAGCGGGAAGGTGCGCGCTGGCCAGCTCCAAGTCTCGGCACATAGAAGCGCAAGCCAGGCACCTGCTCACAGTTTGTGCGGGCATGGGAAGCAGCATGCTGCGTGCCCAGAAGACATCCCGCACTGTCCTGCCTGCCTCGGGGCTGTTTCTGAGCACGGAGGCACGCCTACAAGCCAGCTGAGATGGGCTTTGCCTAAGAGTCAGGGAAGTGGCGAGCGGAACAAGGGATGTGCTGCACAGCTTCCCTCGCAGGCAGATTCCCTCCTGGGGCGCTTACTTCTCCTGCCTTAGTGCCCTGCTTTGTTTGGAGGCTGTTTGCGGACAGCAGCACACACAGCGAGAAGGTGCGCGCTGGCCAGCTCCAAGTCTGGGCACATAGAAGCGCAAGCCAGGCACCTGCTCACAGTTTGTCCCAGGCATGGGAAGCAGCATGCTGCAGCCCAGAAGACATCTCGCACTGTCCTGCCTGCCACGGGGCTGCTTCTGAGCACGGAGGCACGCCTACAAGCCAGCTGAGACGGGCTTTGCCTAAGAGTCAGGGAAGTGGCGAGCGGAACAAGGGATGTGCTGCACAGCTTCCCTCGCAGGCAGATTCCCTCCGGGGGCGCTTGCTTCTCTTGCCTTAGTGCCCTGCTTTGTTTGGAGGCTGTTTGCGGACAGCAGCACACACAGCGAGAAGGTGCGCGCTGGTCAGCTCCAAGTCTCAGCAGATTGAAGCGCAAGCCAGGCACCTGCTCACAGTTTGTCCCGGGCATGGGAAGCAGCATGCTGCGTGCCCAGAAGACATCCCGCACTGTCCTGCCTTCCTCGCGCCTGCTTCTGAGCACGGAGGCACGCCTACAAGCCAGCTGAGATGGGCTTTGCCTAAGAGTCAGGGAAGTGGCGAGCGGAACAAGAGATGTGCTGCACAGCTTCCCTCGCAGGCAGATTCCCTCCTGGGGCGCTTGCTTCTCTTGCCTTAGTGCCCTGCTTTGTTTGGAGGCTGTTTGCGGACAGCAGCACACACAGCGAGAAGGTGCGCGCTGGCCAGCTCCAAGTCTCGGCAGATTGAAGCGCAAGCCAGGCACCTGCTCACAGTTTGTCCCGGGCATGGGAAGCAGCATGCTGCGTGCCCAGAAGACATCCCGCACTGTCCTGCCTGCCACGGGGCTGCTTCTGAGCACGGAGGCACGCCTACAAGCCAGCTGAGATGGGCTTTGCCTAAGAGTCAGGGAAGTGGCGAGCGGAACAAGGGATGTGCTGCACAGCTTCCCTCGCAGGCAGATTCCCTCCTGGGGCGCTTACTTCTCCTGCCTTAGTGCCCTGCTTTGTTTGGAGGCTGTTTGCGGACAGCAGCACACACAGCGGGAAGGTGCGCGCTGGCCAGCTCCAAGTCTCGGCACATAGAAGCGCAAGCCAGGAACCTGCTCACAGTTTGTCCCGGGCATGGGAAGCAGCATGCTGCGTGCCCAGAAGACATCCCGCACTGTCCTGCCTGCCACGGGGCTGCTTCTGAGCACGGAGGCACGCCTACAAGCCAGCTGAGATGGGCTTTGCCTACGAGTCAGGGAAGTGGCGAGCGGAACAAGGGATGTGCTGCACAGCTTCCCTCGCAGGCAGATTCCCTCCGGGGGCGCTTACTTCTCTTGCCTTAGTGCCCTGCTTTTTTTGGAGGCTGTTTGCGGACAGCAGCACACACAGCGGGAAGGTGCGCGCTGGCCAGCTCCAAGTCTCGGCACATAGAAGCGCAAGCCAGGCACCTGCTCACAGTTTGTCCCGGGCATGGGAAGCAGCATGCTGCGTGCCCAGAAGACATCCCGCACTGTCCTGCCTGCCACGGGGCTGCTTCTGAGCACGGAGGCACGCCTACAAGCCAGCTGAGATGGGCTTTGCCTAAGAGTCAGGGAAGTGGCGAGCGGAACAAGGGATGTGCTGCACAGCTTCCCTCGCAGGCAGATTCCCTCCGGGGGCGCTTACTTCTCTTGCCTTAGTGCCCTGCTTTTTTTGGAGGCTGTTTGCGGACAGCAGCACACACAGCGGGAAGGTGCGCGCTGGCCAGCTCCAAGTCTCGGCAGATTGAAGCGCAAGCCAGGCACCTGCTCACAGTTTGTGCGGGCATGGGAAGCAGCATGCTGCGTGCCCAGAAGACATCCCGCACTGTCCTGCCTGCCTCGGGGCTGTTTCTGAGCACGGAGGCACGCCTACAAGCCAGCTGAGATGGGCTTTGCCTAAGAGTCAGGGAAGTGGCGAGCGGAACAAGGGATGTGCTGCACAGCTTCCCTCGCAGGCAGATTCCCTCCTGGGGCGCTTACTTCTCCTGCCTTAGTGCCCTGCTTTGTTTGGAGGCTGTTTGCGGACAGCAGCACACACAGCGAGAAGGTGCGCGCTGGCCAGCTCCAAGTCTCGGCACATAGAAGCGCAAGCCAGGCACCTGCTCACAGTTTGTCCCAGGCATGGGAAGCAGCATGCTGCAGCCCAGAAGACATCTCGCACTGTCCTGCCTGCCACGGGGCTGCTTCTGAGCACGGAGGCACGCCTACAAGCCAGCTGAGATGGGCTTTGCCTAAGAGTCAGGGAAGTGGCGAGCAGAACAAGGGATGTGCTGCACAGCTTCCCTCGCAGGCAGATTCCCTCCTGGGGCTCTTACTTCTCCTGCCTTAGTGCCCTGCTTTGTTTGGAGGCTGTTTGCGGACAGCAGCACACACAGCGAGAAGGTGCCAGCTGGCCAGCTCCAAGTCTCTGCACATAGAAGCGCAAGCCAGGCACCTGCTCACAGTTTGTCCCTGGCATGGGAAGCAGCATGCTGCGTGCCCAGAAGACATCCCGCACTGTCCTGCCTGCCTCGGGGCTGCTTCTGAGCACGGAGGCACGCCTACAAGCCAGCTGAGATGGGCTTTGCCTAAGAGTGAGGGAAGTGGCGAGCGGAACATGGGATGTGCTGCACAGCTTCCCTCGCAGGCAGATTCCCTCCGTGGGCGCTTGCTTCTCTTGCCTTAGTGCCCTGCTTTGTTTGGAGGCTGTTTGCGGACAGCAGCACACACAGCGAGAAGGTGCTAGCTGGCCAGCTCCAAGTCTCGGCAGATTGAAGCGCAAGCCAGGCACCTGCTCACAGTTTGTCCCGGGCATGGGAAGGAGCATGCTGCGTGCCCAGAAGACATCCCGCACTGTCCTGCCTGCCACGGGGCTGCTTCTGAGCACGGAGGCACGCCTACAAGCCAGCTGAGATGGGCTTTGCCTAAGAGTCAGGGAAGTGGCGAGCAGAACAAGGGATGTGCTGTACAGCTTCCCTCGCAGGCAGATTCCCTCCGGGGGCGCTTACTTCTCCTGCCTTAGCGCCCTGCTTTGTTTGGAGGCTGTTTGCGGACAGCAGCACACACAGCGAGAAGGTGCGCGCTGGCCAGCTCCAAGTCTCGGCACATAGAAGCGCAAGCCAGGCACCTGCTCACAGTTTGTCCCGGGCATGGGAAGCAGCATGCTACAGCCCAGAAGACATCTCGCACTGTCCTGCCTGCCACGGGGCTGCTTCTGAGCACGGAAGCACGCCTACAAGCCAGCTGAGATGGGCTTTGCCTAAGAGTCAGGGAAGTGGCGAGCAGAACAAGGGATGTGCTGCACAGCTTCCCTCGCAGGCAGATTCCCTCCTGGGGCTCTTACTTCTCCTGCCTTAGCGCCCTGCTTTGTTTGGAGGCTGTTTGCGGACAGCAGCACACACAGCGAGAAGGTGCCAGCTGGCCAGCTCCAAGTCTCGGCACATAGAAGCGCAAGCCAGGCACCTGCTCACAGTTTGTCCCTGGCATGGGAAGCAGCATGCTGCGTGCCCAGAAGACATCCCGCACTGTCCTGCCTGCCTCGGGGCTGCTTCTGAGCACGGAGGCACGCCTACAAGCCACCTGAGATGGGCTTTGCCTAAGAGTCAGGGAAGTGGCGAGCGGAACATGGGATGTGCTGCACAGCTTCCCTCGCAGGCAGATTCCCTCCGGGGGCGCTTACTTCTCCTGCCTTAGTGCCCTGCTTTGTTTGGAGGCTGTTTGCGGACAGCAGCACACACAGCGGGAAGGTGCGCGCTGGCCAGCTCCAAGTCTCGGCAGATAGAAGCGCAAGCCAGGCACCTGCTCGCAGTTTGTCCCGGGCATGGGAAGCAGCATGCTGCGTGCCCAGAAGACATCCCGCACTGTCCTGCCTGCCACGGGGCTGCTTCTGAGCACGGAGGCACGCCTACAAGCCAGCTGAGATGGGCTTTGCCTAAGAGTCAGGGAAGTGGCGAGCGGAACAAGGGATGTGCTGCACAGCTTCCCTCCCAGGCAGATTCCCTCCTGGGGCGCTTGCTTCTCTTGCCTTAGTGCCCTGCTTTGTTTGGAGGCTGTTTGCGGACAGCAGCACACACAGCGAGAAGGTGCGAGCTAGTCAGCTCCAAGTCTCGGCAGATTGAAGCGCAAGCCAGGCACCTGCTCTCAGTTTGTCCCGGGCATGGGAAGCAGCATGCTGCGTGCCCAGAAGACATCCCGCACTGTCCTGCCTTCCTCGGGGCTGCTTCTGAGCACGGAGGCATGCCTACAAGCCAGCTGAGATGGGCTTTGCCTAAGAGTCAGGGAAGTGGCGAGCGGAACAAGGGATGTGCTGCACAGCTTCCCTTGCAGGCAGATTCCCTCCTGGGGCGCTTACTTCTCTTGCCTTAGTGCCCTGCTTTGTTTGGAGGCTGTTTGCGGACAGCAGCACACACAGCGGGAAGGTGCGCGCTGGCCAGCTCCAAATCTCGGCACATAGAAGCGCAAGCCAGGCACCTGCTCGCAGTTTGTCCCGGGCATGGGAAGCAGCATGCTGCGTGCCCAGAAGACATCCCGCACTGTCCTGCCTTCCTTGGGGCTGCTTCTGAGCACGGAGGCACGCCTACAAGCCAGCTGAGATGGGCTTTGCCTAAGAGTCAGGGAAGTGGCGAGCGGAACAAGGGATGTGCTGCACAGCTTCCCTCGCAGGCAGATTCCCTCCTGGGGCGCTTACTTCTCCTGCCTTAGTGCCCTGCTTTGTTTGGAGGCTGTTTGCGGACAGCAGCACACACAGCGAGAAGGTGCGCGCTGGCCAGCTCCAAGTCTGGGCACATAGAAGCGCAAGCCAGGCACCTGCTCGCAGTTTGTCCCGGGCATGGGAAGCAGCATGCTGCAGCCCAGAAGACATCTCGCACTGTCCTGCCTGCCACGGGGCTGCTTCTGAGCACGGAAGCACGCCTACAAGCCAGCTGAGATGGGCTTTGCCTAAGAGTCAGGGAAGTGGCGAGCAGAACAAGGGATGTGCTGCACAGCTTCCCTCGCAGGCAGATTCCCTCCTGGGGCTCTTACTTCTCCTGCCTTAGCGCCCTGCTTTGTTTGGAGGCTGTTTGCGGACAGCAGCACACACAGCGAGAAGGTGCGCGCTGGCCAGCTCCAAGTCTCGGCACATAGAAGCGCAAGCCAGGCACCTGCTCTCAGTTTGTCCCGGGCATGGGAAGCAGCATGCTGCGTGCCCAGAAGACATCCCGCACTGTCCTGCCTGCCACGGGGCTGCTTCTGAGCACGGAGGCACGCCTACAAGCCAGCTGAGATGGGCTTTGCCTAAGAGTCAGGGAAGTGGCGAGCGGAACAAGGGATGTGCTGCACAGCTTCCCTCGCAGGCAGATTCCCTCCGGGGGCGCTTACTTCTCTTGCCTTAGTGCCCTGCTTTGTTTGGAGGCTGTTTGCGGACAGCAGCACACACAGCGAGAAGGTGCGCGCTGGCCAGCTCCAAATCTCGGCACATAGAAGCGCAAGCCAGGCACCTGCTCGCAGTTTGTCCCGGGCATGGGAAGCAGCATGCTGCGTGCCCAGAAGACATCCCGCACTGTCCTGCCTTCCTTGGGGCTGCTTCTGAGCACGGAGGCACGCCTACAAGCCAGCTGAGATAGGCTTTGCCTAAGAGTCAGGGAAGTGGCGAGCGGAACAAGGGATGTGCTGCACAGCTTCCCTCGCAGGCAGATTCCCTCCGGGGGCGCTTGCTTCTCTTGCCTTAGTGCCCTGCTTTGTTTGGAGGCTGTTTGCGGACAGCAGCACACACAGCGAGAAGGTGCGAGCTAGTCAGCTCCAAGTCTCGGCAGATTGAAGCGCAAGCGAGGCACCTGCTCTCAGTTTGTCCCGGGCATGGGAAGCAGCATGCTGCGTGCCCAGAAGACATCCCGCACTGTCCTGCCTTCCTCGGGGCTGCTTCTGAGCACGGAGGCATGCCTACAAGCCAGCTGAGATGGGCTTTGCCTAAGAGTCAGGGAAGTGGCGAGCAGAACAAGGGATGTGCTGCACAGCTTCCCTTGCAGGCAGATTCCCTCCTGGGGCGCTTACTTCTCTTGCCTTAGTGCCCTGCTTTGTTTGGAGGCTGTTTGCGGACAGCAGCACACACAGCGGGAAGGTGCGCGCTGGCCAGCTCCAAATCTCGGCACATAGAAGCGCAAGCCAGGCACCTGCTCGCAGTTTGTCCCGGGCATGGGAAGCAGCATGCTGCGTGCCCAGAAGACATCCCGCACTGTCCTGCCTTCCTTGGGGCTGCTTCTGAGCACGGAGGCACGCCTACAAGCCAGCTGAGATGGGCTTTGCCTAAGAGTCAGGGAAGTGGCGAGCGGAACAAGGGATGTGCTGCACAGCTTCCCTCGCAGGCAGATTCCCTCCTGGGGCGCTTACTTCTCCTGCCTTAGTGCCCTGCTTTGTTTGGAGGCTGTTTGCGGACAGCAGCACACACAGCGGGAAGGTGCGCGCTGGCCAGCTCCAAGTCTGGGCACATAGAAGCGCAAGCCAGGCACCTGCTCGCAGTTTGTCCCAGGCATGGGAAGCAGCATGCTGCAGCCCAGAAGACATCTCGCACTGTCCTGCCTGCCACGGGGCTGCTTCTGAGCACGGAGGCACGCCTACAAGCCAGCTGAGATGGGCTTTGCCTAAGAGTCAGGGAAGTGGCGAGCGGAACAAGGGATGTGCTGCACAGCTTCCCTCGCAGGCAGATTCCCTCCGGGGGCGCTTGCTTCTCTTGCCTTAGTGCCCTGCTTTGTTTGGAGGCTGTTTGCGGACAGCAGCACACACAGCGAGAAGGTGCTAGCTGGCCAGCTCCAAGTCTCGGCACATAGAAGCGCAAGCCAGGCACCTGCTCACAGTTTGTCCCGGGCATGGGAAGCAGCATGCTGCGTGCCCAGAAGACATCCCGCACTGTCCTGCCTGCCACGGGGCTGCTTCTGAGCACGGAGGCACGCCTACAAGCCAGCTGAGATGGGCTTTGCCTAAGAGTCAGGGAAGTGGCGAGCGGAACAAGGGATGTGCTGCACAGCTTCCCTCGCAGGCAGATTCCCTCCTGGGGCGCTTACTTCTCCTGCCTTAGTGCCCTGCTTTGTTTGGAGGCTGTTTGCGGACAGTAGCACACACAGCGGGAAGGTGCGCGCTGGCCAGCTCCAAGTCTCGGCAGATTGAAGCGCAAGCCAGGCACCTGCTCGCGGTTTGTGCCGGGCATGGGAAGCAGCATGCTGCGTGCCCAGAAGACATCCCGCACTGTCCTGCCTGCCACGGGGCTGCTTCTGAGCACGGAGGCACGCCTACAAGCCAGCTGAGACGGGCTTTGCCTAAGAGTGAGGGAAGTGGCGAGCAGAACAAGGGATGTGCTGCACAGCTTCCCTTGCAGGCAGATTCCCTCCGGGGGCGCTTGCTTCTCTTGCCTTAGTGCCCTGCTTTGTTTGGAGGCTGTTTGCGGACAGCAGCACACACAGCGGGAAGGTGCTAGCTGGCCAGCTCCAAGTGTCGGCAGATTGAAGCGCAAGCCAGGCACCTGCTCACAGTTTGTCCCGGGCATGGGAAGCAGCATGCTGCGTGCCCAGAAGACATCCCGCACTGTCCTGCCTTCCTCGGGCTGCTTCTGAGCACGGAGGCACGCCTACAAGCCAGCTGAGATGGGCTTTGCCTAAGAGTCAGGGAAGTGGCGAGCAGAACAAGGGATGTGCTGCACAGCTTCCCTTGCAGGCAGATTCCCTCCTGGGGCGCTTACTTCTCTTGCCTTAGTGCCCTGCTTTGTTTGGAGGCTGTTTGCGGACAGCAGCACACACAGCGGGAAGGTGCGCGCTGGCCAGCTCCAAATCTCGGCACATAGAAGCGCAAGCCAGGCACCTGCTCGCAGTTTGTCCCGGGCATGGGAAGCAGCATGCTGCGTGCCCAGAAGACATCCCGCACTGTCCTGCCTTCCTTGGGGCTGCTTCTGAGCACGGAGGCACGCCTACAAGCCACCTGAGATGGGCTTTGCCTAAGAGTCAGGGAAGTGGCGAGCGGAACAAGGGATGTGCTGCACAGCTTCCCTCGCAGGCAGATTCCCTCCTGGGGCGCTTACTTCTCCTGCCTTAGTGCCCTGCTTTGTTTGGAGGCTGTTTGCGGACAGTAGCACACACAGCAGGAAGGTGCGCGCTGGCCAGCTCCAAGTCTCGGCAGATTGAAGCGCAAGCCAGGCACCTGCTCGCGGTTTGTGCCGGGCATGGGAAGGAGCATGCTGCGTGCCCAGAAGACATCCCGCACTGTCCTGCCTGCCACGGGGCTGCTTCTGAGCACGGAGGCACGCCTACAAGCCAGCTGAGACGGGCTTTGCCTAAGAGTGAGGGAAGTGGCGAGCAGAACAAGGGATGTGCTGCACAGCTTCCCTTGCAGGCAGATTCCCTCCGGGGGCGCTTGCTTCTCTTGCCTTAGTGCCCTGCTTTGTTTGGAGGCTGTTTGCGGACAGCAGCACACACAGCGGGAAGGTGCTAGCTGGCCAGCTCCAAGTGTCGGCAGATTGAAGCGCAAGCCAGGCACCTGCTCACAGTTTGTCCCGGGCATGGGAAGCAGCATGCTGCGTGCCCAGAAGACATCCCGCACTGTCCTGCCTTCCTCGGGCTGCTTCTGAGCACGGAGGCACGCCTACAAGCCAGCTGAGATGGGCTTTGCCTAAGAGTCAGGGAAGTGGCGAGCAGAACAAGGGATGTGCTGCACAGCTTCCCTTGCAGGCAGATTCCCTCCTGGGGCGCTTACTTCTCTTGCCTTAGTGCCCTGCTTTGTTTGGAGGCTGTTTGCGGACAGCAGCACACACAGCGGGAAGGTGCGCGCTGGCCAGCTCCAAATCTCGGCACATAGAAGCGCAAGCCAGGCACCTGCTCGCAGTTTGTCCCGGGCATGGGAAGCAGCATGCTGCGTGCCCAGAAGACATCCCGCACTGTCCTGCCTTCCTTGGGGCTGCTTCTGAGCACGGAGGCACGCCTACAAGCCACCTGAGATGGGCTTTGCCTAAGAGTCAGGGAAGTGGCGAGCGGAACAAGGGATGTGCTGCACAGCTTCCCTCGCAGGCAGATTCCTTCCTGGGGCGCTTACTTCTCCTGCCTTAGTGCCCTGCTTTGTTTGGAGGCTGTTTGCGGACAGCAGCACACACAGCGAGAAGGTGCGCGCTGGCCAGCTCCAAGTCTGGGCACATAGAAGCGCAAGCCAGGCACCTGCTCGCAGTTTGTCCCAGGCATGGGAAGCAGCATGCTGCAGCCCAGAAGACATCTCGCACTGTCCTGCCTGCCACGGGGCTGCTTCTGAGCACGGAGGCACGCCTACAAGCCAGCTGAGATGGGCTTTGCCTAAGAGTCAGGGAAGTGGCGAGCGGAACAACGGATGTGCTGCACAGCTTCCCTCGCAGGCAGATTCCCTCCTGGGGCGCTTGCTTCTCTTGCCTTAGTGCCCTGCTTTGTTTGGAGGCTGTTTGCGGACAGCAGCACACACAGCGAGAAGGTGCTAGCTGGCCAGCTCCAAGTCTCGGCACATAGAAGCGCAAGCCAGGCACCTGCTCACAGTTTGTCCCGGGCATGGGAAGCAGCATGCTGCGTGCCCAGAAGACATCCCGCACTGTCCTGCCTGCCACGGGGCTGCTTCTGAGCACGGAGGCACGCCTACAAGCCAGCTGAGATGGGCTTTGCCTAAGAGTCAGGGAAGTGGCGAGCGGAACAAGGGATGTGCTGCACAGCTTCCCTCGCAGGCAGATTCCCTCCTGGGGCGCTTGCTTCTCTTGCCTTAGTGCCCTGCTTTGTTTGGAGGCTGTTTGCGGACAGTAGCACACACAGCAGGAAGGTGCGCGCTGGCCAGCTCCAAGTCTCGGCAGATTGAAGCGCAAGCCAGGCACCTGCTCGCGGTTTGTGCCGGGCATGGGAAGGAGCATGCTGCGTGCCCAGAAGACATCCCGCACTGTCCTGCCTGCCACGGGGCTGCTTCTGAGCACGGAGGCACGCCTACAAGCCAGCTGAGACGGGCTTTGCCTAAGAGTGAGGGAAGGGGCGAGCAGAACAAGGGATGTGCTGCACAGCTTCCCTTGCAGGCAGATTCCCTCCGGGGGCGCTTGCTTCTCTTGCCTTAGTGCCCTGCTTTGTTTGGAGGCTGTTTGCGGACAGCAGCACACACAGCGGGAAGGTGCTAGCTGGCCAGCTCCAAGTGTCGGCAGATTGAAGCGCAAGCCAGGCACCTGCTCACAGTTTGTCCCGGGCATGGGAAGCAGCATGCTGCGTGCCCAGAAGACATCCCGCACTGTCCTGCCTGCCACGGGGCTGCTTCTGAGCACGGAGGCACGCCTACAAGCCAGCTGAGATGGGCTTTGCCTAAGAGTCAGGGAAGTGGCGAGCGGAACAAGGGATGTGCTGCACAGCTTCCCTCGCAGGCAGATTCCCTCCGGGGGCGCTTGCTTCTCTTGCCTTAGTGCCCTGCTTTGTTTGGAGGCTGTTTGCGGACAGCAGCACACACAGCGAGAAGGTGCTAGCTGGCCAGCTCCAAGTCTCGGCACATAGAAGCGCAAGCCAGGCACCTGCTCACAGTTTGTCCCGGGCATGGGAAGCAGCATGCTGCGTGCCCAGAAGACATCTCGCACTGTCCTGCCTGCCACGGGGCTGCTTTTAAGCACGGTGGCACGCCTACAAGCAAGCTGAGATGGGCTTTGCCTAAGAGTCAGGGAAGTGGCGAGCAGAACAAGGGATGTGCTGCACAGCTTCCCTCGCAGGCAGATTCCCTCCTGGGGCGCTTACTTCTCCTGCCTTAGTGCCCTGCTTTGTTTGGAGGCTGTTTGCGGACAGCAGCACACACAGTGGGAAGGTGCGCGCTGGCCAGCTCCAAGTCTCGGCAGATAGAAGCGCAAGCCAGGCACCTGCTCACAGTTTGTCCCGGGCATGGGAAGCAGCATGCTGCGTGCCCAGAAGACATCCCGCACAGTCCTGCCTGCCACGGGGCTGCTTCTGAGCACGGAGGCACGCCTACAAGCCAGCTGAGATGGGCTTTGCCTAAGAGTCAGGGAAGTGGCGAGCGGAACAACGGATGTGCTGCACAGCTTCCCTCGCAGGCAGATTCCCTCCGGGGGCGCTTGCTTCTCTTGCCTTAGTGCCCTGCTTTGTTTGGAGGCTGTTTGCGGACAGCAGCACACACAGCGAGAAGGTGCTAGCTGGCCAGCTCCAAGTCTCGGCACATAGAAGCGCAAGCCAGGCACCTGCTCACAGTTTGTCCCGGGCATGGGAAGCAGCATGCTGCGTGCCCAGAAGACATCCCGCACTGTCCTGCCTGCCACGGGGCTGCTTCTGAGCACGGAGGCACGCCTACAAGCCAGCTGAGATGGGCTTTGCCTAAGAGTCAGGGAAGTGGCGAGCGGAACAAGGGATGTGCTGCACAGCTTCCCTCGCAGGCAGATTCCCTCCGGGGGCGCTTACTTCTCCTGCCTTAGTGCCCTGCTTTGTTTGGAGGCTGTTTGCGGACAGTAGCACACACAGCGGGAAGGTGCGCGCTGGCCAGCTCCAAGTCTCGGCAGATTGAAGCGCAAGCCAGGCACCTGCTCGCGGTTTGTGCCGGGCATGGGAAGCAGCATGCTGCGTGCCCAGAAGACATCCCGCACTGTCCTGCCTGCCACGGGGCTGCTTCTGAGCACGGAGGCACGCCTACAAGCCAGCTGAGACGGGCTTTGCCTAAGAGTGAGGGAAGTGGCGAGCAGAACAAGGGATGTGCTGCACAGCTTCCCTTGCAGGCAGATTCCCTCCGGGGGCGCTTGCTTCTCTTGCCTTAGTGCCCTGCTTTGTTTGGAGGCTGTTTGCGGACAGCAGCACACACAGCGGGAAGGTGCTAGCTGGCCAGCTCCAAGTGTCGGCAGATTGAAGCGCAAGCCAGGCACCTGCTCACAGTTTGTCCCGGGCATGGGAAGCAGCATGCTGCGTGCCCAGAAGACATCCCGCACTGTCCTGCCTTCCTCGGGCTGCTTCTGAGCACGGAGGCACGCCTACAAGCCAGCTGAGATGGGCTTTGCCTAAGAGTCAGGGAAGTGGCGAGCAGAACAAGGGATGTGCTGCACAGCTTCCCTTGCAGGCAGATTCCCTCCTGGGGCGCTTACTTCTCTTGCCTTAGTGCCCTGCTTTGTTTGGAGGCTGTTTGCGGACAGCAGCACACACAGCGGGAAGGTGCGCGCTGGCCAGCTCCAAATCTCGGCACATAGAAGCGCAAGCCAGGCACCTGCTCGCAGTTTGTCCCGGGCATGGGAAGCAGCATGCTGCGTGCCCAGAAGACATCCCGCACTGTCCTGCCTTCCTTGGGGCTGCTTCTGAGCACGGAGGCACGCCTACAAGCCACCTGAGATGGGCTTTGCCTAAGAGTCAGGGAAGTGGCGAGCGGAACAAGGGATGTGCTGCACAGCTTCCCTCGCAGGCAGATTCCCTCCTGGGGCGCTTACTTCTCCTGCCTTAGTGCCCTGCTTTGTTTGGAGGCTGTTTGCGGACAGTAGCACACACAGCAGGAAGGTGCGCGCTGGCCAGCTCCAAGTCTCGGCAGATTGAAGCGCAAGCCAGGCACCTGCTCGCGGTTTGTGCCGGGCATGGGAAGGAGCATGCTGCGTGCCCAGAAGACATCCCGCACTGTCCTGCCTGCCACGGGGCTGCTTCTGAGCACGGAGGCACGCCTACAAGCCAGCTGAGACGGGCTTTGCCTAAGAGTGAGGGAAGTGGCGAGCAGAACAAGGGATGTGCTGCACAGCTTCCCTTGCAGGCAGATTCCCTCCGGGGGCGCTTGCTTCTCTTGCCTTAGTGCCCTGCTTTGTTTGGAGGCTGTTTGCGGACAGCAGCACACACAGCGGGAAGGTGCTAGCTGGCCAGCTCCAAGTGTCGGCAGATTGAAGCGCAAGCCAGGCACCTGCTCACAGTTTGTCCCGGGCATGGGAAGCAGCATGCTGCGTGCCCAGAAGACATCCCGCACTGTCCTGCCTTCCTCGGGCTGCTTCTGAGCACGGAGGCACGCCTACAAGCCAGCTGAGATGGGCTTTGCCTAAGAGTCAGGGAAGTGGCGAGCAGAACAAGGGATGTGCTGCACAGCTTCCCTTGCAGGCAGATTCCCTCCTGGGGCGCTTACTTCTCTTGCCTTAGTGCCCTGCTTTGTTTGGAGGCTGTTTGCGGACAGCAGCACACACAGCGGGAAGGTGCGCGCTGGCCAGCTCCAAATCTCGGCACATAGAAGCGCAAGCCAGGCACCTGCTCGCAGTTTGTCCCGGGCATGGGAAGCAGCATGCTGCGTGCCCAGAAGACATCCCGCACTGTCCTGCCTTCCTTGGGGCTGCTTCTGAGCACGGAGGCACGCCTACAAGCCACCTGAGATGGGCTTTGCCTAAGAGTCAGGGAAGTGGCGAGCGGAACAAGGGATGTGCTGCACAGCTTCCCTCGCAGGCAGATTCCTTCCTGGGGCGCTTACTTCTCCTGCCTTAGTGCCCTGCTTTGTTTGGAGGCTGTTTGCGGACAGCAGCACACACAGCGAGAAGGTGCGCGCTGGCCAGCTCCAAGTCTGGGCACATAGAAGCGCAAGCCAGGCACCTGCTCGCAGTTTGTCCCAGGCATGGGAAGCAGCATGCTGCAGCCCAGAAGACATCTCGCACTGTCCTGCCTGCCACGGGGCTGCTTCTGAGCACGGAGGCACGCCTACAAGCCAGCTGAGATGGGCTTTGCCTAAGAGTCAGGGAAGTGGCGAGCGGAACAAGGGATGTGCTGCACAGCTTCCCTCGCAGGCAGATTCCCTCCTGGGGCGCTTGCTTCTCTTGCCTTAGTGCCCTGCTTTGTTTGGAGGCTGTTTGCGGACAGTAGCACACACAGCAGGAAGGTGCGCGCTGGCCAGCTCCAAGTCTCGGCAGATTGAAGCGCAAGCCAGGCACCTGCTCGCGGTTTGTGCCGGGCATGGGAAGGAGCATGCTGCGTGCCCAGAAGACATCCCGCACTGTCCTGCCTGCCACGGGGCTGCTTCTGAGCACGGAGGCACGCCTACAAGCCAGCTGAGACGGGCTTTGCCTAAGAGTGAGGGAAGGGGCGAGCAGAACAAGGGATGTGCTGCACAGCTTCCCTTGCAGGCAGATTCCCTCCGGGGGCGCTTGCTTCTCTTGCCTTAGTGCCCTGCTTTGTTTGGAGGCTGTTTGCGGACAGCAGCACACACAGCGGGAAGGTGCTAGCTGGCCAGCTCCAAGTGTCGGCAGATTGAAGCGCAAGCCAGGCACCTGCTCACAGTTTGTCCCGGGCATGGGAAGCAGCATGCTGCGTGCCCAGAAGACATCCCGCACTGTCCTGCCTGCCACGGGGCTGCTTCTGAGCACGGAGGCACGCCTACAAGCCAGCTGAGATGGGCTTTGCCTAAGAGTCAGGGAAGTGGCGAGCGGAACAAGGGATGTGCTGCACAGCTTCCCTCGCAGGCAGATTCCCTCCGGGGGCGCTTGCTTCTCTTGCCTTAGTGCCCTGCTTTGTTTGGAGGCTGTTTGCGGACAGCAGCACACACAGCGAGAAGGTGCTAGCTGGCCAGCTCCAAGTCTCGGCACATAGAAGCGCAAGCCAGGCACCTGCTCACAGTTTGTCCCGGGCATGGGAAGCAGCATGCTGCGTGCCCAGAAGACATCTCGCACTGTCCTGCCTGCCACGGGGCTGCTTTTAAGCACGGTGGCACGCCTACAAGCAAGCTGAGATGGGCTTTGCCTAAGAGTCAGGGAAGTGGCGAGCAGAACAAGGGATGTGCTGCACAGCTTCCCTCGCAGGCAGATTCCCTCCTGGGGCGCTTACTTCTCCTGCCTTAGTGCCCTGCTTTGTTTGGAGGCTGTTTGCGGACAGCAGCACACACAGTGGGAAGGTGCGCGCTGGCCAGCTCCAAGTCTCGGCAGATAGAAGCGCAAGCCAGGCACCTGCTCACAGTTTGTCCCGGGCATGGGAAGCAGCATGCTGCGTGCCCAGAAGACATCCCGCACAGTCCTGCCTGCCACGGGGCTGCTTCTGAGCACGGAGGCACGCCTACAAGCCAGCTGAGATGGGCTTTGCCTAAGAGTCAGGGAAGTGGCGAGCGGAACAACGGATGTGCTGCACAGCTTCCCTCGCAGGCAGATTCCCTCCGGGGGCGCTTGCTTCTCTTGCCTTAGTGCCCTGCTTTGTTTGGAGGCTGTTTGCGGACAGCAGCACACACAGCGAGAAGGTGCTAGCTGGCCAGCTCCAAGTCTCGGCACATAGAAGCGCAAGCCAGGCACCTGCTCACAGTTTGTCCCGGGCATGGGAAGCAGCATGCTGCGTGCCCAGAAGACATCCCGCACTGTCCTGCCTGCCACGGGGCTGCTTCTGAGCACGGAGGCACGCCTACAAGCCAGCTGAGATGGGCTTTGCCTAAGAGTCAGGGAAGTGGCGAGCGGAACAAGGGATGTGCTGCACAGCTTCCCTCGCAGGCAGATTCCCTCCGGGGGCGCTTACTTCTCCTGCCTTAGTGCCCTGCTTTGTTTGGAGGCTGTTTGCGGACAGCAGCACACACAGCGGGAAGGTGCGCGCTGGCCAGCTCCAAGTCTCGGCACATAGAAGCGCAAGCCAGGAACCTGCTCACAGTTTGTCCCGGGCATGGGAAGCAGCATGCTGCGTGCCCAGAAGACATCCCGCACTGTCCTGCCTGCCACGGGGCTGCTTCTGAGCACGGAGGCACGCCTACAAGCCAGCTGAGATGGGCTTTGCCTACGAGTCAGGGAAGTGGCGAGCGGAACAAGGGATGTGCTGCACAGCTTCCCTCGCAGGCAGATTCCCTCCGGGGGCGCTTACTTCTCTTGCCTTAGTGCCCTGCTTTTTTTGGAGGCTGTTTGCGGACAGCAGCACACACAGCGGGAAGGTGCGCGCTGGCCAGCTCCAAGTCTCGGCACATAGAAGCGCAAGCCAGGCACCTGCTCACAGTTTGTCCCGGGCATGGGAAGCAGCATGCTGCGTGCCCAGAAGACATCCCGCACTGTCCTGCCTGCCACGGGGCTGCTTCTGAGCACGGAGGCACGCCTACAAGCCAGCTGAGATGGGCTTTGCCTAAGAGTCAGGGAAGTGGCGAGCGGAACAAGGGATGTGCTGCACAGCTTCCCTCGCAGGCAGATTCCCTCCGGGGGCGCTTACTTCTCTTGCCTTAGTGCCCTGCTTTTTTTGGAGGCTGTTTGCGGACAGCAGCACACACAGCGGGAAGGTGCGCGCTGGCCAGCTCCAAGTCTCGGCAGATTGAAGCGCAAGCCAGGCACCTGCTCACAGTTTGTGCGGGCATGGGAAGCAGCATGCTGCGTGCCCAGAAGACATCCCGCACTGTCCTGCCTGCCTCGGGGCTGTTTCTGAGCACGGAGGCACGCCTACAAGCCAGCTGAGATGGGCTTTGCCTAAGAGTCAGGGAAGTGGCGAGCGGAACAAGGGATGTGCTGCACAGCTTCCCTCGCAGGCAGATTCCCTCCTGGGGCGCTTACTTCTCCTGCCTTAGTGCCCTGCTTTGTTTGGAGGCTGTTTGCGGACAGCAGCACACACAGCGAGAAGGTGCGCGCTGGCCAGCTCCAAGTCTCGGCACATAGAAGCGCAAGCCAGGCACCTGCTCACAGTTTGTCCCAGGCATGGGAAGCAGCATGCTGCAGCCCAGAAGACATCTCGCACTGTCCTGCCTGCCACGGGGCTGCTTCTGAGCACGGAGGCACGCCTACAAGCCAGCTGAGATGGGCTTTGCCTAAGAGTCAGGGAAGTGGCGAGCAGAACAAGGGATGTGCTGCACAGCTTCCCTCGCAGGCAGATTCCCTCCTGGGGCTCTTACTTCTCCTGCCTTAGCGCCCTGCTTTGTTTGGAGGCTGTTTGCGGACAGCAGCACACACAGCGAGAAGGTGCCAGCTGGCCAGCTCCAAGTCTCGGCACATAGAAGCGCAAGCCAGGCACCTGCTCACAGTTTGTCCCTGGCATGGGAAGCAGCATGCTGCGTGCCCAGAAGACATCCCGCACTGTCCTGCCTGCCTCGGGGCTGCTTCTGAGCACGGAGGCACGCCTACAAGCCAGCTGAGATGGGCTTTGCCTAAGAGTGAGGGAAGTGGCGAGCGGAACATGGGATGTGCTGCACAGCTTCCCTCGCAGGCAGATTCCCTCCGTGGGCGCTTGCTTCTCTTGCCTTAGTGCCCTGCTTTGTTTGGAGGCTGTTTGCGGACAGCAGCACACACAGCGAGAAGGTGCTAGCTGGCCAGCTCCAAGTCTCGGCAGATTGAAGCGCAAGCCAGGCACCTGCTCACAGTTTGTCCCGGGCATGGGAAGGAGCATGCTGCGTGCCCAGAAGACATCCCGCACTGTCCTGCCTGCCACGGGGCTGCTTCTGAGCACGGAGGCACGCCTACAAGCCAGCTGAGATGGGCTTTGCCTAAGAGTCAGGGAAGTGGCGAGCAGAACAAGGGATGTGCTGTACAGCTTCCCTCGCAGGCAGATTCCCTCCGGGGGCGCTTACTTCTCCTGCCTTAGCGCCCTGCTTTGTTTGGAGGCTGTTTGCGGACAGCAGCACACACAGCGAGAAGGTGCGCGCTGGCCAGCTCCAAGTCTCGGCACATAGAAGCGCAAGCCAGGCACCTGCTCACAGTTTGTCCCGGGCATGGGAAGCAGCATGCTACAGCCCAGAAGACATCTCGCACTGTCCTGCCTGCCACGGGGCTGCTTCTGAGCACGGAAGCACGCCTACAAGCCAGCTGAGATGGGCTTTGCCTAAGAGTCAGGGAAGTGGCGAGCAGAACAAGGGATGTGCTGCACAGCTTCCCTCGCAGGCAGATTCCCTCCTGGGGCTCTTACTTCTCCTGCCTTAGCGCCCTGCTTTGTTTGGAGGCTGTTTGCGGACAGCAGCACACACAGCGAGAAGGTGCCAGCTGGCCAGCTCCAAGTCTCGGCACATAGAAGCGCAAGCCAGGCACCTGCTCACAGTTTGTCCCTGGCATGGGAAGCAGCATGCTGCGTGCCCAGAAGACATCCCGCACTGTCCTGCCTGCCTCGGGGCTGCTTCTGAGCACGGAGGCACGCCTACAAGCCACCTGAGATGGGCTTTGCCTAAGAGTCAGGGAAGTGGCGAGCGGAACATGGGATGTGCTGCACAGCTTCCCTCGCAGGCAGATTCCCTCCGGGGGCGCTTACTTCTCCTGCCTTAGTGCCCTGCTTTGTTTGGAGGCTGTTTGCGGACAGCAGCACACACAGCGGGAAGGTGCGCGCTGGCCAGCTCCAAGTCTCGGCAGATAGAAGCGCAAGCCAGGCACCTGCTCGCAGTTTGTCCCGGGCATGGGAAGCAGCATGCTGCGTGCCCAGAAGACATCCCGCACTGTCCTGCCTGCCACGGGGCTGCTTCTGAGCACGGAGGCACGCCTACAAGCCAGCTGAGATGGGCTTTGCCTAAGAGTCAGGGAAGTGGCGAGCGGAACAAGGGATGTGCTGCACAGCTTCCCTCCCAGGCAGATTCCCTCCTGGGGCGCTTGCTTCTCTTGCCTTAGTGCCCTGCTTTGTTTGGAGGCTGTTTGCGGACAGCAGCACACACAGCGAGAAGGTGCGAGCTAGTCAGCTCCAAGTCTCGGCAGATTGAAGCGCAAGCCAGGCACCTGCTCTCAGTTTGTCCCGGGCATGGGAAGCAGCATGCTGCGTGCCCAGAAGACATCCCGCACTGTCCTGCCTTCCTCGGGGCTGCTTCTGAGCACGGAGGCATGCCTACAAGCCAGCTGAGATGGGCTTTGCCTAAGAGTCAGGGAAGTGGCGAGCGGAACAAGGGATGTGCTGCACAGCTTCCCTTGCAGGCAGATTCCCTCCTGGGGCGCTTACTTCTCTTGCCTTAGTGCCCTGCTTTGTTTGGAGGCTGTTTGCGGACAGCAGCACACACAGCGGGAAGGTGCGCGCTGGCCAGCTCCAAATCTCGGCACATAGAAGCGCAAGCCAGGCACCTGCTCGCAGTTTGTCCCGGGCATGGGAAGCAGCATGCTGCGTGCCCAGAAGACATCCCGCACTGTCCTGCCTTCCTTGGGGCTGCTTCTGAGCACGGAGGCACGCCTACAAGCCAGCTGAGATGGGCTTTGCCTAAGAGTCAGGGAAGTGGCGAGCGGAACAAGGGATGTGCTGCACAGCTTCCCTCGCAGGCAGATTCCCTCCTGGGGCGCTTACTTCTCCTGCCTTAGTGCCCTGCTTTGTTTGGAGGCTGTTTGCGGACAGCAGCACACACAGCGAGAAGGTGCGCGCTGGCCAGCTCCAAGTCTGGGCACATAGAAGCGCAAGCCAGGCACCTGCTCGCAGTTTGTCCCGGGCATGGGAAGCAGCATGCTGCAGCCCAGAAGACATCTCGCACTGTCCTGCCTGCCACGGGGCTGCTTCTGAGCACGGAAGCACGCCTACAAGCCAGCTGAGATGGGCTTTGCCTAAGAGTCAGGGAAGTGGCGAGCAGAACAAGGGATGTGCTGCACAGCTTCCCTCGCAGGCAGATTCCCTCCTGGGGCTCTTACTTCTCCTGCCTTAGCGCCCTGCTTTGTTTGGAGGCTGTTTGCGGACAGCAGCACACACAGCGAGAAGGTGCGCGCTGGCCAGCTCCAAGTCTCGGCACATAGAAGCGCAAGCCAGGCACCTGCTCTCAGTTTGTCCCGGGCATGGGAAGCAGCATGCTGCGTGCCCAGAAGACATCCCGCACTGTCCTGCCTGCCACGGGGCTGCTTCTGAGCACGGAGGCACGCCTACAAGCCAGCTGAGATGGGCTTTGCCTAAGAGTCAGGGAAGTGGCGAGCAGAACAAGGGATGTGCTGCACAGCTTCCCTCGCAGGCAGATTCCCTCCGGGGGCGCTTACTTCTCTTGCCTTAGTGCCCTGCTTTGTTTGGAGGCTGTTTGCGGACAGCAGCACACACAGCGAGAAGGTGCGCGCTGGCCAGCTCCAAATCTCGGCACATAGAAGCGCAAGCCAGGCACCTGCTCGCAGTTTGTCCCGGGCATGGGAAGCAGCATGCTGCGTGCCCAGAAGACATCCCGCACTGTCCTGCCTTCCTTGGGGCTGCTTCTGAGCACGGAGGCACGCCTACAAGCCAGCTGAGATAGGCTTTGCCTAAGAGTCAGGGAAGTGGCGAGCGGAACAAGGGATGTGCTGCACAGCTTCCCTCGCAGGCAGATTCCCTCCGGGGGCGCTTGCTTCTCTTGCCTTAGTGCCCTGCTTTGTTTGGAGGCTGTTTGCGGACAGCAGCACACACAGCGAGAAGGTGCGAGCTAGTCAGCTCCAAGTCTCGGCAGATTGAAGCGCAAGCGAGGCACCTGCTCTCAGTTTGTCCCGGGCATGGGAAGCAGCATGCTGCGTGCCCAGAAGACATCCCGCACTGTCCTGCCTTCCTCGGGGCTGCTTCTGAGCACGGAGGCATGCCTACAAGCCAGCTGAGATGGGCTTTGCCTAAGAGTCAGGGAAGTGGCGAGCGGAACAAGGGATGTGCTGCACAGCTTCCCTTGCAGGCAGATTCCCTCCTGGGGCGCTTACTTCTCTTGCCTTAGTGCCCTGCTTTGTTTGGAGGCTGTTTGCGGACAGCAGCACACACAGCGGGAAGGTGCGCGCTGGCCAGCTCCAAATCTCGGCACATAGAAGCGCAAGCCAGGCACCTGCTCGCAGTTTGTCCCGGGCATGGGAAGCAGCATGCTGCGTGCCCAGAAGACATCCCGCACTGTCCTGCCTTCCTTGGGGCTGCTTCTGAGCACGGAGGCACGCCTACAAGCCAGCTGAGATGGGCTTTGCCTAAGAGTCAGGGAAGTGGCGAGCGGAACAAGGGATGTGCTGCACAGCTTCCCTCGCAGGCAGATTCCCTCCTGGGGCGCTTACTTCTCCTGCCTTAGTGCCCTGCTTTGTTTGGAGGCTGTTTGCGGACAGCAGCACACACAGCGGGAAGGTGCGCGCTGGCCAGCTCCAAGTCTGGGCACATAGAAGCGCAAGCCAGGCACCTGCTCGCAGTTTGTCCCAGGCATGGGAAGCAGCATGCTGCAGCCCAGAAGACATCTCGCACTGTCCTGCCTGCCACGGGGCTGCTTCTGAGCACGGAGGCACGCCTACAAGCCAGCTGAGATGGGCTTTGCCTAAGAGTCAGGGAAGTGGCGAGCGGAACAAGGGATGTGCTGCACAGCTTCCCTCGCAGGCAGATTCCCTCCGGGGGCGCTTGCTTCTCTTGCCTTAGTGCCCTGCTTTGTTTGGAGGCTGTTTGCGGACAGCAGCACACACAGCGAGAAGGTGCTAGCTGGCCAGCTCCAAGTCTCGGCACATAGAAGCGCAAGCCAGGCACCTGCTCACAGTTTGTCCCGGGCATGGGAAGCAGCATGCTGCGTGCCCAGAAGACATCCCGCACTGTCCTGCCTGCCACGGGGCTGCTTCTGAGCACGGAGGCACGCCTACAAGCCAGCTGAGATGGGCTTTGCCTAAGAGTCAGGGAAGTGGCGAGCGGAACAAGGGATGTGCTGCACAGCTTCCCTCGCAGGCAGATTCCCTCCTGGGGCGCTTACTTCTCCTGCCTTAGTGCCCTGCTTTGTTTGGAGGCTGTTTGCGGACAGTAGCACACACAGCGGGAAGGTGCGCGCTGGCCAGCTCCAAGTCTCGGCAGATTGAAGCGCAAGCCAGGCACCTGCTCGCGGTTTGTGCCGGGCATGGGAAGCAGCATGCTGCGTGCCCAGAAGACATCCCGCACTGTCCTGCCTGCCACGGGGCTGCTTCTGAGCACGGAGGCACGCCTACAAGCCAGCTGAGACGGGCTTTGCCTAAGAGTGAGGGAAGTGGCGAGCAGAACAAGGGATGTGCTGCACAGCTTCCCTTGCAGGCAGATTCCCTCCGGGGGCGCTTGCTTCTCTTGCCTTAGTGCCCTGCTTTGTTTGGAGGCTGTTTGCGGACAGCAGCACACACAGCGGGAAGGTGCGCGCTGGCCAGCTCCAAGTCTCGGCACATAGAAGCGCAAGCCAGGCACCTGCTCTCAGTTTGTCCCGGGCATGGGAAGCAGCATGCTGCGTGCCCAGAAGACATCCCGCACTGTCCTGCCTGCCACGGGGCTGCTTCTGAGCACGGAGGCACGCCTACAAGCCAGCTGAGATGGGCTTTGCCTAAGAGTCAGGGAAGTGGCGAGCGGAACAAGGGATGTGCTGCACAGCTTCCCTCGCAGGCAGATTCCCTCCGGGGGCGCTTACTTCTCTTGCCTTAGTGCCCTGCTTTGTTTGGAGGCTGTTTGCGGACAGCAGCACACACAGCGAGAAGGTGCGCGCTGGCCAGCTCCAAATCTCGGCACATAGAAGCGCAAGCCAGGCACCTGCTCGCAGTTTGTCCCGGGCATGGGAAGCAGCATGCTGCGTGCCCAGAAGACATCCCGCACTGTCCTGCCTTCCTTGGGGCTGCTTCTGAGCACGGAGGCACGCCTACAAGCCAGCTGAGATAGGCTTTGCCTAAGAGTCAGGGAAGTGGCGAGCGGAACAAGGGATGTGCTGCACAGCTTCCCTCGCAGGCAGATTCCCTCCTGGGGCGCTTGCTTCTCTTGCCTTAGTGCCCTGCTTTGTTTGGAGGCTGTTTGCGGACAGCAGCACACACAGCGAGAAGGTGCGAGCTAGTCAGCTCCAAGTCTCGGCAGATTGAAGCGCAAGCGAGGCACCTGCTCTCAGTTTGTCCCGGGCATGGGAAGCAGCATGCTGCGTGCCCAGAAGACATCCCGCACTGTCCTGCCTTCCTCGGGGCTGCTTCTGAGCACGGAGGCATGCCTACAAGCCAGCTGAGATGGGCTTTGCCTAAGAGTCAGGGAAGTGGCGAGCAGAACAAGGGATGTGCTGCACAGCTTCCCTTGCAGGCAGATTCCCTCCTGGGGCGCTTACTTCTCTTGCCTTAGTGCCCTGCTTTGTTTGGAGGCTGTTTGCGGACAGCAGCACACACAGCGGGAAGGTGCGCGCTGGCCAGCTCCAAATCTCGGCACATAGAAGCGCAAGCCAGGCACCTGCTCGCAGTTTGTCCCGGGCATGGGAAGCAGCATGCTGCGTGCCCAGAAGACATCCCGCACTGTCCTGCCTTCCTTGGGGCTGCTTCTGAGCACGGAGGCACGCCTACAAGCCAGCTGAGATGGGCTTTGCCTAAGAGTCAGGGAAGTGGCGAGCGGAACAAGGGATGTGCTGCACAGCTTCCCTCGCAGGCAGATTCCCTCCTGGGGCGCTTACTTCTCCTGCCTTAGTGCCCTGCTTTGTTTGGAGGCTGTTTGCGGACAGCAGCACACACAGCGGGAAGGTGCGCGCTGGCCAGCTCCAAGTCTGGGCACATAGAAGCGCAAGCCAGGCACCTGCTCGCAGTTTGTCCCAGGCATGGGAAGCAGCATGCTGCAGCCCAGAAGACATCTCGCACTGTCCTGCCTGCCACGGGGCTGCTTCTGAGCACGGAGGCACGCCTACAAGCCAGCTGAGATGGGCTTTGCCTAAGAGTCAGGGAAGTGGCGAGCGGAACAAGGGATGTGCTGCACAGCTTCCCTCGCAGGCAGATTCCCTCCGGGGGCGCTTGCTTCTCTTGCCTTAGTGCCCTGCTTTGTTTGGAGGCTGTTTGCGGACAGCAGCACACACAGCGAGAAGGTGCTAGCTGGCCAGCTCCAAGTCTCGGCACATAGAAGCGCAAGCCAGGCACCTGCTCACAGTTTGTCCCGGGCATGGGAAGCAGCATGCTGCGTGCCCAGAAGACATCCCGCACTGTCCTGCCTGCCACGGGGCTGCTTCTGAGCACGGAGGCACGCCTACAAGCCAGCTGAGATGGGCTTTGCCTAAGAGTCAGGGAAGTGGCGAGCGGAACAAGGGATGTGCTGCACAGCTTCCCTCGCAGGCAGATTCCCTCCTGGGGCGCTTACTTCTCCTGCCTTAGTGCCCTGCTTTGTTTGGAGGCTGTTTGCGGACAGTAGCACACACAGCGGGAAGGTGCGCGCTGGCCAGCTCCAAGTCTCGGCAGATTGAAGCGCAAGCCAGGCACCTGCTCGCGGTTTGTGCCGGGCATGGGAAGCAGCATGCTGCGTGCCCAGAAGACATCCCGCACTGTCCTGCCTGCCACGGGGCTGCTTCTGAGCACGGAGGCACGCCTACAAGCCAGCTGAGACGGGCTTTGCCTAAGAGTGAGGGAAGTGGCGAGCAGAACAAGGGATGTGCTGCACAGCTTCCCTTGCAGGCAGATTCCCTCCGGGGGCGCTTGCTTCTCTTGCCTTAGTGCCCTGCTTTGTTTGGAGGCTGTTTGCGGACAGCAGCACACACAGCGGGAAGGTGCTAGCTGGCCAGCTCCAAGTGTCGGCAGATTGAAGCGCAAGCCAGGCACCTGCTCACAGTTTGTCCCGGGCATGGGAAGCAGCATGCTGCGTGCCCAGAAGACATCCCGCACTGTCCTGCCTTCCTCGGGCTGCTTCTGAGCACGGAGGCACGCCTACAAGCCAGCTGAGATGGGCTTTGCCTAAGAGTCAGGGAAGTGGCGAGCAGAACAAGGGATGTGCTGCACAGCTTCCCTTGCAGGCAGATTCCCTCCTGGGGCGCTTACTTCTCTTGCCTTAGTGCCCTGCTTTGTTTGGAGGCTGTTTGCGGACAGCAGCACACACAGCGGGAAGGTGCGCGCTGGCCAGCTCCAAATCTCGGCACATAGAAGCGCAAGCCAGGCACCTGCTCGCAGTTTGTCCCGGGCATGGGAAGCAGCATGCTGCGTGCCCAGAAGACATCCCGCACTGTCCTGCCTTCCTTGGGGCTGCTTCTGAGCACGGAGGCACGCCTACAAGCCACCTGAGATGGGCTTTGCCTAAGAGTCAGGGAAGTGGCGAGCGGAACAAGGGATGTGCTGCACAGCTTCCCTCGCAGGCAGATTCCCTCCTGGGGCGCTTACTTCTCCTGCCTTAGTGCCCTGCTTTGTTTGGAGGCTGTTTGCGGACAGTAGCACACACAGCAGGAAGGTGCGCGCTGGCCAGCTCCAAGTCTCGGCAGATTGAAGCGCAAGCCAGGCACCTGCTCGCGGTTTGTGCCGGGCATGGGAAGGAGCATGCTGCGTGCCCAGAAGACATCCCGCACTGTCCTGCCTGCCACGGGGCTGCTTCTGAGCACGGAGGCACGCCTACAAGCCAGCTGAGACGGGCTTTGCCTAAGAGTGAGGGAAGTGGCGAGCAGAACAAGGGATGTGCTGCACAGCTTCCCTTGCAGGCAGATTCCCTCCGGGGGCGCTTGCTTCTCTTGCCTTAGTGCCCTGCTTTGTTTGGAGGCTGTTTGCGGACAGCAGCACACACAGCGGGAAGGTGCTAGCTGGCCAGCTCCAAGTGTCGGCAGATTGAAGCGCAAGCCAGGCACCTGCTCACAGTTTGTCCCGGGCATGGGAAGCAGCATGCTGCGTGCCCAGAAGACATCCCGCACTGTCCTGCCTTCCTCGGGCTGCTTCTGAGCACGGAGGCACGCCTACAAGCCAGCTGAGATGGGCTTTGCCTAAGAGTCAGGGAAGTGGCGAGCAGAACAAGGGATGTGCTGCACAGCTTCCCTTGCAGGCAGATTCCCTCCTGGGGCGCTTACTTCTCTTGCCTTAGTGCCCTGCTTTGTTTGGAGGCTGTTTGCGGACAGCAGCACACACAGCGGGAAGGTGCGCGCTGGCCAGCTCCAAATCTCGGCACATAGAAGCGCAAGCCAGGCACCTGCTCGCAGTTTGTCCCGGGCATGGGAAGCAGCATGCTGCGTGCCCAGAAGACATCCCGCACTGTCCTGCCTTCCTTGGGGCTGCTTCTGAGCACGGAGGCACGCCTACAAGCCACCTGAGATGGGCTTTGCCTAAGAGTCAGGGAAGTGGCGAGCGGAACAAGGGATGTGCTGCACAGCTTCCCTCGCAGGCAGATTCCCTCCTGGGGCGCTTACTTCTCCTGCCTTAGTGCCCTGCTTTGTTTGGAGGCTGTTTGCGGACAGCAGCACACACAGCGGGAAGGTGCGCGCTGGCCAGCTCCAAGTCTGGGCACATAGAAGCGCAAGCCAGGCACCTGCTCGCAGTTTGTCCCAGGCATGGGAAGCAGCATGCTGCAGCCCAGAAGACATCTCGCACTGTCCTGCCTGCCACGGGGCTGCTTCTGAGCACGGAGGCACGCCTACAAGCCAGCTGAGATGGGCTTTGCCTAAGAGTCAGGGAAGTGGCGAGCGGAACAACGGATGTGCTGCACAGCTTCCCTCGCAGGCAGATTCCCTCCTGGGGCGCTTGCTTCTCTTGCCTTAGTGCCCTGCTTTGTTTGGAGGCTGTTTGCGGACAGCAGCACACACAGCGAGAAGGTGCTAGCTGGCCAGCTCCAAGTCTCGGCACATAGAAGCGCAAGCCAGGCACCTGCTCACAGTTTGTCCCGGGCATGGGAAGCAGCATGCTGCGTGCCCAGAAGACATCCCGCACTGTCCTGCCTGCCACGGGGCTGCTTCTGAGCACGGAGGCACGCCTACAAGCCAGCTGAGATGGGCTTTGCCTAAGAGTCAGGGAAGTGGCGAGCAGAACAAGGGATGTGCTGCACAGCTTCCCTCGCAGGCAGATTCCCTCCTGGGGCGCTTGCTTCTCTTGCCTTAGTGCCCTGCTTTGTTTGGAGGCTGTTTGCGGACAGTAGCACACACAGCAGGAAGGTGCGCGCTGGCCAGCTCCAAGTCTCGGCAGATTGAAGCGCAAGCCAGGCACCTGCTCGCGGTTTGTGCCGGGCATGGGAAGGAGCATGCTGCGTGCCCAGAAGACATCTCGCACTGTCCTGCCTGCCACGGGGCTGCTTTTAAGCACGGTGGCACGCCTACAAGCAAGCTGAGATGGGCTTTGCCTAAGAGTCAGGGAAGTGGCGAGCAGAACAAGGGATGTGCTGCACAGCTTCCCTCGCAGGCAGATTCCCTCCTGGGGCGCTTACTTCTCCTGCCTTAGTGCCCTGCTTTGTTTGGAGGCTGTTTGCGGACAGCAGCACACACAGTGGGAAGGTGCGCGCTGGCCAGCTCCAAGTCTCGGCAGATAGAAGCGCAAGCCAGGCACCTGCTCACAGTTTGTCCCGGGCATGGGAAGCAGCATGCTGCGTGCCCAGAAGACATCCCGCACAGTCCTGCCTGCCACGGGGCTGCTTCTGAGCACGGAGGCACGCCTACAAGCCAGCTGAGATGGGCTTTGCCTAAGAGTCAGGGAAGTGGCGAGCGGAACAACGGATGTGCTGCACAGCTTCCCTCGCAGGCAGATTCCCTCCGGGGGCGCTTGCTTCTCTTGCCTTAGTGCCCTGCTTTGTTTGGAGGCTGTTTGCGGACAGCAGCACACACAGCGAGAAGGTGCTAGCTGGCCAGCTCCAAGTCTCGGCACATAGAAGCGCAAGCCAGGCACCTGCTCACAGTTTGTCCCGGGCATGGGAAGCAGCATGCTGCGTGCCCAGAAGACATCCCGCACTGTCCTGCCTGCCACGGGGCTGCTTCTGAGCACGGAGGCACGCCTACAAGCCAGCTGAGATGGGCTTTGCCTAAGAGTCAGGGAAGTGGCGAGCGGAACAAGGGATGTGCTGCACAGCTTCCCTCGCAGGCAGATTCCCTCCGGGGGCGCTTACTTCTCCTGCCTTAGTGCCCTGCTTTGTTTGGAGGCTGTTTGCGGACAGTAGCACACACAGCGGGAAGGTGCGCGCTGGCCAGCTCCAAGTCTCGGCAGATTGAAGCGCAAGCCAGGCACCTGCTCGCGGTTTGTGCCGGGCATGGGAAGCAGCATGCTGCGTGCCCAGAAGACATCCCGCACTGTCCTGCCTGCCACGGGGCTGCTTCTGAGCACGCAGGCACGCCTACAAGCCAGCTGAGACGGGCTTTGCCTAAGAGTCAGGGAAGTGGCGAGCAGAACAAGGGATGTGCTGCACAGCTTCCCTCGCAGGCAGATTCCCTCCTGGGGCGCTTGCTTCTCCTGACTTAGTGCCCTGCTTTGTTTGGAGGCTGTTTGCGGACAGCAGCACACACAGCGGGAAGGTGCGCGCTGGCCAGCTCCAAGTCTCGGCAGATTGAAGCGCAAGCCAGGCACCTGCTCACAGTTTGTCCCGGGCATGGGAAGCAGCATGCTGCGTGCCCAGAAGACATCCCGCACTTTCCTGCCTGCCACGGGGCTGCTTCTGAGCACGGAGGCACGCCTACAAGCCAGCTGAGATGGGCTTTGCCTAAGAGTCAGGGAAGTGGCGAGCGGAACAAGGGATGTGCTGCACAGCTTCCCTCGCAGGCCAATTCCCTCCTGGGGCACTTACTTCTCCTGCCTTAGTGCCCTGCTTTGTTTGGAGGTTGTTTGCGGACAGCAGCACACACAGCGGGAAGGTGCGCGCTGGCCAGCTCCAAGTCTCGGCAGATTGAAGCGCAAGCCAGGCACCTGCTCGCGGTTTGTCCCGGGCATGGGAAGCAGCATGCTGCATGCCCAGAAGACATCCCGCACTGTCCTGCCTGCCACGGGGCTGCTTCTGAGCACGGAGGCACGCCTACAAGCCAGCTGAGATGGGCTTTGCCTAAGAGTCAGGGAAGTGGCGAGCGGAACAAGGGATGTGCTGCACAGCTTCCCTCGCAGGCAGATTCCCTCCTGGGGCGCTTACTTCTCCTGCTTAGTGCCCTGCTTTGTTTGGAGGCTGTTTGCGGACAGCAGCACACACAGCGGGAAGGTGCGCGCTGGCCAGCTCCAAGTCTCGGCACATAGAAGCGCAAGCCAGGAACCTGCTCACAGTTTGTCCCGGGCATGGGAAGCAGCATGCTGCGTGCCCAGAAGACATCCCGCACTGTCCTGCCTGCCACGGGGCTGCTTCTGAGCACGGAGGCACGCCTACAAGCCAGCTGAGATGGGCTTTGCCTAAGAGTCAGGGAAGTGGCGAGCGGAACAAGGGATGTGCTGCACAGCTTCCCTCGCAGGCAGATTCCCTCCGTGGGCGCTTGCTTCTCTTGCCTTAGTGCCCTGCTTTGTTTGGAGGCTGTTTGCGGACAGCAGCACACACAGCGAGAAGGTGCTAGCTGGCCAGCTCCAAGTCTCGGCAGATTGAAGCGCAAGCCAGGCACCTGCTCACAGTTTGTCCCGGGCATGGGAAGGAGCATGCTGCGTGCCCAGAAGACATCCCGCACTGTCCTGCCTGCCACGGGGCTGCTTCTGAGCACGGAGGCACGCCTACAAGCCAGCTGAGATGGGCTTTGCCTAAGAGTCAGGGAAGTGGCGAGCAGAACAAGGGATGTGCTGTACAGCTTCCCTCGCAGGCAGATTCCCTCCGGGGGCGCTTACTTCTCCTGCCTTAGTGCCCTGCTTTGTTTGGAGGCTGTTTGCAGACAGCAGCACACACAGCGGGAAGGTGCGCGCTGGCCAGCTCCAAGTCTCGGCACATAGAAGCGCAAGCCAGGCACCTGCTCACAGTTTGTGCGGGCATGGGAAGCAGCATGCTGCGTGCCCAGAAGACATCCCGCACTGTCCTGCCTGCCTCGGGGCTGTTTCTGAGCACGGAGGCACGCCTACAAGCCAGCTGAGATGGGCTTTGCCTAAGAGTCAGGGAAGTGGCGAGCGGAACAAGGGATGTGCTGCACAGCTTCCCTCGCAGGCAGATTCCCTCCTGGGGCGCTTACTTCTCCTGCCTTAGTGCCCTGCTTTGTTTGGAGGCTGTTTGCGGACAGCAGCACACACAGCGAGAAGGTGCGCGCTGGCCAGCTCCAAGTCTGGGCACATAGAAGCGCAAGCCAGGCACCTGCTCACAGTTTGTCCCAGGCATGGGAAGCAGCATGCTGCAGCCCAGAAGACATCTCGCACTGTCCTGCCTGCCACGGGGCTGCTTCTGAGCACGGAGGCACGCCTACAAGCCAGCTGAGACGGGCTTTGCCTAAGAGTCAGGGAAGTGGCGAGCGGAACAACGGATGTGCTGCACAGCTTCCCTCGCAGGCAGATTCCCTCCGGGGGCGCTTGCTTCTCTTGCCTTAGTGCCCTGCTTTGTTTGGAGGCTGTTTGCGGACAGCAGCACACACAGCGAGAAGGTGCGCGCTGGTCAGCTCCAAGTCTCAGCAGATTGAAGCGCAAGCCAGGCACCTGCTCACAGTTTGTCCCGGGCATGGGAAGCAGCATGCTGCGTGCCCAGAAGACATCCCGCACTGTCCTGCCTTCCTCGCGCCTGCTTCTGAGCACGGAGGCACGCCTACAAGCCAGCTGAGATGGGCTTTGCCTAAGAGTCAGGGAAGTGGCGAGCGGAACAAGAGATGTGCTGCACAGCTTCCCTCGCAGGCAGATTCCCTCCTGGGGCGCTTGCTTCTCTTGCCTTAGTGCCCTGCTTTGTTTGGAGGCTGTTTGCGGACAGCAGCACACACAGCGAGAAGGTGCGCGCTGGCCAGCTCCAAGTCTCGGCAGATTGAAGCGCAAGCCAGGCACCTGCTCACAGTTTGTCCCGGGCATGGGAAGCAGCATGCTGCGTGCCCAGAAGACATCCCGCACTGTCCTGCCTGCCACGGGGCTGCTTCTGAGCACGGAGGCACGCCTACAAGCCAGCTGAGATGGGCTTTGCCTAAGAGTCAGGGAAGTGGCGAGCGGAACAAGGGATGTGCTGCACAGCTTCCCTCGCAGGCAGATTCCCTCCTGGGGCGCTTACTTCTCCTGCCTTAGTGCCCTGCTTTGTTTGGAGGCTGTTTGCGGACAGCAGCACACACAGCGGGAAGGTGCGCGCTGGCCAGCTCCAAGTCTCGGCACATAGAAGCGCAAGCCAGGCACCTGCTCACAGTTTGTCCCGGGCATGGGAAGCAGCATGCTGCGTGCCCAGAAGACATCCCGCACTGTCCTGCCTGCCACGGGGCTGCTTCTGAGCACGGAGGCACGCCTACAAGCCAGCTGAGATGGGCTTTGCCTAAGAGTCAGGGAAGTGGCGAGCGGAACAAGGGATGTGCTGCACAGCTTCCCTCGCAGGCAGATTCCCTCCGGGGGCGCTTACTTCTCTTGCCTTAGTGCCCTGCTTTTTTTGGAGGCTGTTTGCGGACAGCAGCACACACAGCGGGAAGGTGCGCGCTGGCCAGCTCCAAGTCTCGGCAGATTGAAGCGCAAGCCAGGCACCTGCTCACAGTTTGTGCGGGCATGGGAAGCAGCATGCTGCGTGCCCAGAAGACATCCCGCACTGTCCTGCCTGCCTCGGGGCTGTTTCTGAGCACGGAGGCACGCCTACAAGCCAGCTGAGATGGGCTTTGCCTAAGAGTCAGGGAAGTGGCGAGCGGAACAAGGGATGTGCTGCACAGCTTCCCTCGCAGGCAGATTCCCTCCTGGGGCGCTTACTTCTCCTGCCTTAGTGCCCTGCTTTGTTTGGAGGCTGTTTGCGGACAGCAGCACACACAGCGAGAAGGTGCGCGCTGGCCAGCTCCAAGTCTCGGCACATAGAAGCGCAAGCCAGGCACCTGCTCACAGTTTGTCCCAGGCATGGGAAGCAGCATGCTGCAGCCCAGAAGACATCTCGCACTGTCCTGCCTGCCACGGGGCTGCTTCTGAGCACGGAGGCACGCCTACAAGCCAGCTGAGATGGGCTTTGCCTAAGAGTCAGGGAAGTGGCGAGCAGAACAAGGGATGTGCTGCACAGCTTCCCTCGCAGGCAGATTCCCTCCTGGGGCTCTTACTTCTCCTGCCTTAGCGCCCTGCTTTGTTTGGAGGCTGTTTGCGGACAGCAGCACACACAGCGAGAAGGTGCCAGCTGGCCAGCTCCAAGTCTCGGCACATAGAAGCGCAAGCCAGGCACCTGCTCACAGTTTGTCCCTGGCATGGGAAGCAGCATGCTGCGTGCCCAGAAGACATCCCGCACTGTCCTGCCTGCCTCGGGGCTGCTTCTGAGCACGGAGGCACGCCTACAAGCCAGCTGAGATGGGCTTTGCCTAAGAGTGAGGGAAGTGGCGAGCGGAACAAGGGATGTGCTGCACAGCTTCCCTCGCAGGCAGATTCCCTCCGGGGGCGCTTACTTCTCCTGCCTTAGTGCCCTGCTTTGTTTGGAGGCTGTTTGCGGACAGCAGCACACACAGCGGGAAGGTGCGCGCTGGCCAGCTCCAAGTCTCGGCAGATAGAAGCGCAAGCCAGGCACCTGCTCGCAGTTTGTCCCGGGCATGGGAAGCAGCATGCTGCGTGCCCAGAAGACATCCCGCACTGTCCTGCCTGCCACGGGGCTGCTTCTGAGCACGGAGGCACGCCTACAAGCCAGCTGAGATGGGCTTTGCCTAAGAGTCAGGGAAGTGGCGAGCGGAACAAGGGATGTGCTGCACAGCTTCCCTCGCAGGCAGATTCCCTCCTGGGGCGCTTACTTCTCTTGCCTTAGTGCCCTGCTTTGTTTGGAGGCTGTTTGCGGACAGCAGCACACACAGCGAGAAGGTGCGCGCTGGCCAGCTCCAAATCTCGGCACATAGAAGCGCAAGCCAGGCACCTGCTCGCAGTTTGTCCCGGGCATGGGAAGCAGCATGCTGCGTGCCCAGAAGACATCCCGCACTGTCCTGCCTGCCACGGGGCTGCTTCTGAGCACGGAGGCACGCCTACAAGCCAGCTGAGATGGGCTTTGCCTAAGAGTCAGGGAAGTGGCGAGCGGAACAAGGGATGTGCTGCACAGCTTCCCTCGCAGGCAGATTCCCTCCGTGGGCGCTTGCTTCTCTTGCCTTAGTGCCCTGCTTTGTTTGGAGGCTGTTTGCGGACAGCAGCACACACAGCGAGAAGGTGCTAGCTGGCCAGCTCCAAGTCTCGGCAGATTGAAGCGCAAGCCAGGCACCTGCTCACAGTTTGTCCCGGGCATGGGAAGGAGCATGCTGCGTGCCCAGAAGACATCCCGCACTGTCCTGCCTGCCACGGGGCTGCTTCTGAGCACGGAGGCACGCCTACAAGCCAGCTGAGATGGGCTTTGCCTAAGAGTCAGGGAAGTGGCGAGCAGAACAAGGGATGTGCTGTACAGCTTCCCTCGCAGGCAGATTCCCTCCGGGGGCGCTTACTTCTCCTGCCTTAGTGCCCTGCTTTGTTTGGAGGCTGTTTGCGGACAGCAGCACACACAGCGGGAAGGTGCGCGCTGGCCAGCTCCAAGTCTCGGCAGATTGAAGCGCAAGCCAGGCACCTGCTCACAGTTTGTGCGGGCATGGGAAGCAGCATGCTGCGTGCCCAGAAGACATCCCGCACTGTCCTGCCTGCCTCGGGGCTGTTTCTGAGCACGGAGGCACGCCTACAAGCCAGCTGAGATGGGCTTTGCCTAAGAGTCAGGGAAGTGGCGAGCGGAACAAGGGATGTGCTGCACAGCTTCCCTCGCAGGCAGATTCCCTCCTGGGGCGCTTACTTCTCCTGCCTTAGTGCCCTGCTTTGTTTGGAGGCTGTTTGCGGACAGCAGCACACACAGCGAGAAGGTGCGCGCTGGCCAGCTCCAAGTCTGGGCACATAGAAGCGCAAGCCAGGCACCTGCTCACAGTTTGTCCCAGGCATGGGAAGCAGCATGCTGCAGCCCAGAAGACATCTCGCACTGTCCTGCCTGCCACGGGGCTGCTTCTGAGCACGGAGGCACGCCTACAAGCCAGCTGAGACGGGCTTTGCCTAAGAGTCAGGGAAGTGGCGAGCGGAACAAGGGATGTGCTGCACAGCTTCCCTCGCAGGCAGATTCCCTCCGGGGGCGCTTGCTTCTCTTGCCTTAGTGCCCTGCTTTGTTTGGAGGCTGTTTGCGGACAGCAGCACACACAGCGAGAAGGTGCGCGCTGGTCAGCTCCAAGTCTCAGCAGATTGAAGCGCAAGCCAGGCACCTGCTCACAGTTTGTCCCGGGCATGGGAAGCAGCATGCTGCGTGCCCAGAAGACATCCCGCACTGTCCTGCCTTCCTCGCGCCTGCTTCTGAGCACGGAGGCACGCCTACAAGCCAGCTGAGATGGGCTTTGCCTAAGAGTCAGGGAAGTGGCGAGCGGAACAAGAGATGTGCTGCACAGCTTCCCTCGCAGGCAGATTCCCTCCTGGGGCGCTTGCTTCTCTTGCCTTAGTGCCCTGCTTTGTTTGGAGGCTGTTTGCGGACAGCAGCACACACAGCGAGAAGGTGCGCGCTGGCCAGCTCCAAGTCTCGGCAGATTGAAGCGCAAGCCAGGCACCTGCTCACAGTTTGTCCCGGGCATGGGAAGCAGCATGCTGCGTGCCCAGAAGACATCCCGCACTGTCCTGCCTGCCACGGGGCTGCTTCTGAGCACGGAGGCACGCCTACAAGCCAGCTGAGATGGGCTTTGCCTAAGAGTCAGGGAAGTGGCGAGCGGAACAAGGGATGTGCTGCACAGCTTCCCTCGCAGGCAGATTCCCTCCTGGGGCGCTTACTTCTCCTGCCTTAGTGCCCTGCTTTGTTTGGAGGCTGTTTGCGGACAGCAGCACACACAGCGGGAAGGTGCGCGCTGGCCAGCTCCAAGTCTCGGCACATAGAAGCGCAAGCCAGGAACCTGCTCACAGTTTGTCCCGGGCATGGGAAGCAGCATGCTGCGTGCCCAGAAGACATCCCGCACTGTCCTGCCAGCCACGGGGCTGCTTCTGAGCACGGAGGCACGCCTACAAGCCAGCTGAGATGGGCTTTGCCTAAGAGTCAGGGAAGTGGCGAGCGGAACAAGGGATGTGCTGCACAGCTTCCCTCGCAGGCAGATTCCCTCCGGGGGCGCTTACTTCTCTTGCCTTAGTGCCCTGCTTTGTTTGGAGGCTGTTTGCGGACAGCAGCACACACAGCGGGAAGGTGCGCGCTGGCCAGCTCCAAGTCTCGGCACATAGAAGCGCAAGCCAGGCACCTGCTCACAGTTTGTCCCGGGCATGGGAAGCAGCATGCTGCGTGCCCAGAAGACATCCCGCACTGTCCTGCCTGCCACGGGGCTGCTTCTGAGCACGGAGGCACGCCTACAAGCCAGCTGAGATGGGCTTTGCCTAAGAGTCAGGGAAGTGGCGAGCGGAACAAGGGATGTGCTGCACAGCTTCCCTCGCAGGCAGATTCCCTCCGGGGGCGCTTACTTCTCTTGCCTTAGTGCCCTGCTTTTTTTGGAGGCTGTTTGCGGACAGCAGCACACACAGCGGGAAGGTGCGCGCTGGCCAGCTCCAAGTCTCGGCAGATTGAAGCGCAAGCCAGGCACCTGCTCACAGTTTGTGCGGGCATGGGAAGCAGCATGCTGCGTGCCCAGAAGACATCCCGCACTGTCCTGCCTGCCTCGGGGCTGTTTCTGAGCACGGAGGCACGCCTACAAGCCAGCTGAGATGGGCTTTGCCTAAGAGTCAGGGAAGTGGCGAGCGGAACAAGGGATGTGCTGCACAGCTTCCCTCGCAGGCAGATTCCCTCCTGGGGCGCTTACTTCTCCTGCCTTAGTGCCCTGCTTTGTTTGGAGGCTGTTTGCGGACAGCAGCACACACAGCGAGAAGGTGCGCGCTGGCCAGCTCCAAGTCTCGGCACATAGAAGCGCAAGCCAGGCACCTGCTCACAGTTTGTCCCAGGCATGGGAAGCAGCATGCTGCAGCCCAGAAGACATCTCGCACTGTCCTGCCTGCCACGGGGCTGCTTCTGAGCACGGAGGCACGCCTACAAGCCAGCTGAGATGGGCTTTGCCTAAGAGTCAGGGAAGTGGCGAGCAGAACAAGGGATGTGCTGCACAGCTTCCCTCGCAGGCAGATTCCCTCCGGGGGCTCTTAGTTCTCCTGCCTTAGCGCCCTGCTTTGTTTGGAGGCTGTTTGCGGACAGCAGCACACACAGCGAGAAGGTGCGCGCTGGCCAGCTCCAAGTCTCGGCACATAGAAGCGCAAGCCAGGCACCTGCTCACAGTTTGTCCCGGGCATGGGAAGCAGCATGCTACAGCCCAGAAGACATCTCGCACTGTCCTGCCTGCCACGGGGCTGCTTCTGAGCACGGAAGCACGCCTACAAGCCAGCTGAGATGGGCTTTGCCTAAGAGTCAGGGAAGTGGCGAGCAGAACAAGGGATGTGCTGCACAGCTTCCCTCGCAGGCAGATTCCCTCCTGGGGCTCTTACTTCTCCTGCCTTAGCGCCCTGCTTTGTTTGGAGGCTGTTTGCGGACAGCAGCACACACAGCGAGAAGGTGCCAGCTGGCCAGCTCCAAGTCTCGGCACATAGAAGCGCAAGCCAGGCACCTGCTCACAGTTTGTCCCTGGCATGGGAAGCAGCATGCTGCGTGCCCAGAAGACATCCCGCACTGTCCTGCCTGCCTCGGGGCTGCTTCTGAGCACGGAGGCACGCCTACAAGCCACCTGAGATGGGCTTTGCCTAAGAGTCAGGGAAGTGGCGAGCGGAACATGGGATGTGCTGCACAGCTTCCCTCGCAGGCAGATTCCCTCCGGGGGCGCTTACTTCTCCTGCCTTAGTGCCCTGCTTTGTTTGGAGGCTGTTTGCGGACAGCAGCACACACAGCGGGAAGGTGCGCGCTGGCCAGCTCCAAGTCTCGGCAGATAGAAGCGCAAGCCAGGCACCTGCTCGCAGTTTGTCCCGGGCATGGGAAGCAGCATGCTGCGTGCCCAGAAGACATCCCGCACTGTCCTGCCTGCCACGGGGCTGCTTCTGAGCACGGAGGCACGCCTACAAGCCAGCTGAGATGGGCTTTGCCTAAGAGTCAGGGAAGTGGCGAGCGGAACAAGGGATGTGCTGCACAGCTTCCCTCCCAGGCAGATTCCCTCCTGGGGCGCTTGCTTCTCTTGCCTTAGTGCCCTGCTTTGTTTGGAGGCTGTTTGCGGACAGCAGCACACACAGCGAGAAGGTGCGAGCTAGTCAGCTCCAAGTCTCGGCAGATTGAAGCGCAAGCCAGGCACCTGCTCTCAGTTTGTCCCGGGCATGGGAAGCAGCATGCTGCGTGCCCAGAAGACATCCCGCACTGTCCTGCCTTCCTCGGGGCTGCTTCTGAGCACGGAGGCATGCCTACAAGCCAGCTGAGATGGGCTTTGCCTAAGAGTCAGGGAAGTGGCGAGCGGAACAAGGGATGTGCTGCACAGCTTCCCTTGCAGGCAGATTCCCTCCTGGGGCGCTTACTTCTCTTGCCTTAGTGCCCTGCTTTGTTTGGAGGCTGTTTGCGGACAGCAGCACACACAGCGGGAAGGTGCGCGCTGGCCAGCTCCAAATCTCGGCACATAGAAGCGCAAGCCAGGCACCTGCTCGCAGTTTGTCCCGGGCATGGGAAGCAGCATGCTGCGTGCCCAGAAGACATCCCGCACTGTCCTGCCTTCCTTGGGGCTGCTTCTGAGCACGGAGGCACGCCTACAAGCCAGCTGAGATGGGCTTTGCCTAAGAGTCAGGGAAGTGGCGAGCGGAACAAGGGATGTGCTGCACAGCTTCCCTCGCAGGCAGATTCCCTCCGGGGGCGCTTACTTCTCCTGCCTTAGTGCCCTGCTTTGTTTGGAGGCTGTTTGCGGACAGCAGCACACACAGCGAGAAGGTGCGCGCTGGCCAGCTCCAAGTCTCGGCACATAGAAGCGCAAGCCAGGCACCTGCTCACAGTTTGTCCCAGGCATGGGAAGCAGCATGCTGCAGCCCAGAAGACATCTCGCACTGTCCTGCCTGCCACGGGGCTGCTTCTGAGCACGGAGGCACGCCTACAAGCCAGCTGAGATGGGCTTTGCCTAAGAGTCAGGGAAGTGGCGAGCGGAACAAGGGATGTGCTGCACAGCTTCCCTCGCAGGCAGATTCCCTCCGGGGGCGCTTGCTTCTCTTGCCTTAGTGCCCTGCTTTGTTTGGAGGCTGTTTGCGGACAGCAGCACACACAGCGAGAAGGTGCTAGCTGGCCAGCTCCAAGTCTCGGCACATAGAAGCGCAAGCCAGGCACCTGCTCACAGTTTGTCCCGGGCATGGGAAGCAGCATGCTGCGTGCCCAGAAGACATCCCGCACTGTCCTGCCTGCCACGGGGCTGCTTCTGAGCACGGAGGCACGCCTACAAGCCAGCTGAGATGGGCTTTGCCTAAGAGTCAGGGAAGTGGCGAGCGGAACAAGGGATGTGCTGCACAGCTTCCCTCGCAGGCAGATTCCCTCCTGGGGCGCTTGCTTCTCCTGACTTAGTGCCCTGCTTTGTTTGGAGGCTGTTTGCGGACAGCAGCACACACAGCGGGAAGGTGCGCGCTGGCCAGCTCCAAGTCTCGGCAAATAGAAGCGCAAGCCAGGCACCTGCTCGCGGTTTGTCCCGGGCATGGGAAGCAGCATGCTGCGTGCCCAGAAGACATCCCGCACTGTCCTGCCTGCCTCGGGGCTGCTTCTGAGCACGGAGGCACGCCTACAAGCCAGCTGAGATGGGCTTTGCCTAAGAGTCAGGGAAGTGGCGAGCGGAACAAGGGATGTGCTGCACAGCTTCCCTTGCAGGCAGATTCCCTCCGGGGGCGCTTGCTTCTCTTGCCTTAGTGCCCTGCTTTGTTTGGAGGCTGTTTGCGGACAGCAGCACACACAGCGAGAAGGTGCTAGCTGGCCAGCTCCAAGTGTCGGCAGATTGAAGCGCAAGCCAGGCACCTGCTCACAGTTTGTCCCTGGCATGGGAAGCAGCATGCTGCGTGCCCAGAAGACATCCCGCACTGTCCTGCCTTCCTCGGGCTGCTTCTGAGCACGGAGGCACGCCTACAAGCCAGCTGAGATGGGCTTTGCCTAAGAGTCAGGGAAGTGGCGAGCGGAACAAGGGATGTGCTGCACAGCTTCCCTCGCAGGCAGATTCCCTCCTGGGGCACTTACTTCTCCTGCCTTAGTGCCCTGCTTTGTTTGGAGGCTGTTTGCGGACAGCAGCACACACAGTGGGAAGGTGCTCGCTGGCCAGCTCCAAGTCTCGGCAGATAGAAGCGCAAGCCAGGCACCTGCTCACAGTTTGTCCCGGGCATGGGAAGCAGCATGCTGCGTGCCCAGAAGACATCCCGCACTGTCCTGCCTGCCACGGGGCTGCTTCTGAGCACGGAGGCACGCCTACAAGCCAGCTGAGACGGGCTTTGCCTAAGAGTGAGGGAAGTGGCGAGCGGAACAAGGGATGTGCTGCACAGCTTCCCTCGCAGGCAGATTCCCTCCGGGGGCGCTTGCTTCTCTTGCCTTAGTGCCCTGCTTTGTTTGGAGGCTGTTTGCGGACAGCAGCACACACAGCGAGAAGGTGCTAGCTGGCCAGCTCCAAGTCTCGGCACATAGAAGCGCAAGCCAGGCACCTGCTCACAGTTTGTCCCGGGCATGGGAAGCAGCATGCTGCGTGCCCAGAAGACATCCCGCACTGTCCTGCCTGCCACGGGGCTGCTTCTGAGCACGGAGGCACGCCTACAAGCCAGCTGAGATGGGCTTTGCCTAAGAGTCAGGGAAGTGGCGAGCGGAACAAGGGATGTGCTGCACAGCTTCCCTCGCAGGCAGATTCCCTCCTGGGGCGCTTACTTCTCCTGCCTTAGTGCCCTGCTTTGTTTGGAGGCTGTTTGCGGACAGCAGCACACACAGCGGGAAGGTGCGCGCTGGCCAGCTCCAAGTCTCGGCACATAGAAGCGCAAGCCAGGAACCTGCTCACAGTTTGTCCCGGGCATGGGAAGCAGCATGCTGCGTGCCCAGAAGACATCCCGCACTGTCCTGCCTGCCACGGGGCTGCTTCTGAGCACGGAGGCACGCCTACAAGCCAGCTGAGATGGGCTTTGCCTAAGAGTCAGGGAAGTGGCGAGCGGAACAAGGGATGTGCTGCACAGCTTCCCTCGCAGGCAGATTCCCTCCGGGGGCGCTTACTTCTCCTGCCTTAGTGCCCTGCTTTGTTTGGAGGCTGTTTGCGGACAGCAGCACACACAGCGGGAAGGTGCGTGCTGGCCAGCTCCAAGTCTCGGCACATAGAAGCGCAAGCCAGGCACCTGCTCACAGTTTGTCCCGGGCATGGGAAGCAGCATGCTGCGTGCCCAGAAGACATCCCGCACTGTCCTGCCTGCCACGGGGCTGCTTCTGAGCACGGAGGCACGCCTACAAGCCAGCTGAGATGGGCTTTGCCTAAGAGTCAGGGAAGTGGCGAGCAGAACAAGGGATGTGCTGCACAGCTTCCCTCGCAGGCAGATTCCCTCCTGGGGCACTTGCTTCTCCTGACTTAGTGCCCTGCTTTGTTTGGAGGCTGTTTGCGGACAGCAGCACACACAGCGGGAAGGTGCGCGCTGGCCAGCTCCAAGTCTCGGCAGATTGAAGCGCAAGCCAGGCACCTGCTCGCGGTTTGTCCCGGGCATGGGAAGCAGCATGCTGCGTGCCCAGAAGACATCCCGCACTGTCCTGCCTGCCACGGGGCTGCTTCTGAGCACGGAGGCACGCCTACAAGCCAGCTGAGATGGGCTTTGCCTAAGAGTCAGGGAAGTGGCGAGCGGAACAAGGGATGTGCTGTACAGCTTCCCTCGCAGGCAGATTCCCTCCGGGGGCGCTTACTTCTCCTGCCTTAGTGCCCTGCTTTGTTTGGAGGCTGTTTGCGGACAGCAGCACACACAGCGGGAAGGTGCGCGCTGGCCAGCTCCAAGTCTCGGCACACAGAAGCGCAAGCCAGGCACCTGCTCGCAGTTTGTCCCGGGCATGGGAAGCAGCATGCTGCGTGCCCAGAAGACATCCCTCACTGTCCTGCCTGCCACGGGGCTGCTTCTGAGCACGGAGGCACGCCTACAAGCCAGCTGAGATGGGCTTTGCCTAAGAGTCAGGGAAGTGGCGAGCAGAACAAGGGATGTGCTGCACAGCTTCCCTCGCAGGCAGATTCCCTCCGGGGGCGCTTGCTTCTCTTGCCTTAGTGCCCTGCTTTGTTTGGAGGCTGTTTGCGGACAGCAGCACACACAGCGAGAAGGTGCTAGCTGGCCAGCTCCAAGTCTCGGCACATAGAAGCGCAAGCCAGGCACCTGCTCACAGTTTGTCCCGGGCATGGGAAGCAGCATGCTGCGTGCCCAGAAGACATCCCGCACTGTCCTGCCTTCCTCGGGGCTGCTTCTGAGCACGGAGGCATGCCTACAAGCCAGCTGAGATGGGCTTTGCCTAAGAGTCAGGGAAGTGGCGAGCGGAACATGGGATGTGCTGCACAGCTTCCCTTGCAGGCAGATTCCCTCCGGGGGCGCTTACTTCTCCTGCCTTAGTGCCCTGCTTTGTTTGGAGGCTGTTTGCGGACAGCAGCACACACAGCGAGAAGGTGTGCGCTGGCCAGCTCCAAATCTCGGCACATAGAAGCGCAAGCCAGGCACCTGCTCGCAGTTTGTCCCGGGCATGGGAAGCAGCATGCTGCGTGCCCAGAAGACATCCCGCACTGTCCTGCCTTCCTTGGGGCTGCTTCTGAGCACGGAGGCACGCCTACAAGCCAGCTGAGATGGGCTTTGCCTAAGAGTCAGGGAAGTGGCGAGCGGAACAAGGGATGTGCTGCACAGCTTCCCTCGCAGGCAGATTCCCTCCTGGGGCGCTTACTTCTCCTGCCTTAGTGCCCTGCTTTGTTTGGAGGCTGTTTGCGGACAGCAGCACACACAGCGGGAAGGTGCGCGCTGGCCAGCTCCAAGTCTGGGCACATAGAAGCGCAATCCAGGCACCTGCTCGCAGTTTGTCCCGGGCATGGGAAGCAGCATGCTACAGCCCAGAAGACATCTCGCACTGTCCTGCCTGCCACGGGGCTGCTTCTGAGCACGGAAGCACGCCTACAAGCCAGCTGAGATGGGCTTTGCCTAAGAGTCAGGGAAGTGGCGAGCAGAACAAGGGATGTGCTGCACAGCTTCCCTCGCAGGCAGATTCCCTCCTGGGGCTCTTACTTCTCCTGCCTTAGCGCCCTGCTTTGTTTGGAGGCTGTTTGCGGACAGCAGCACACACAGCGAGAAGGTGCCAGCTGGCCAGCTCCAAGTCTCGGCACATAGAAGCGCAAGCCAGGCACCTGCTCACAGTTTGTCCCTGGCATGGGAAGCAGCATGCTGCGTGCCCAGAAGACATCCCGCACTGTCCTGCCTGCCTCGGGGCTGCTTCTGAGCACGGAGGCACGCCTACAAGCCAGCTGAGATGGGCTTTGCCTAAGAGTCAGGGAAGTGGCGAGCGGAACAAGGGATGTGCTGCACAGCTTCCCTCGCAGGCAGATTCCCTCCGGGGGCGCTTACTTCTCCTGCCTTAGTGCCCTGCTTTGTTTGGAGGCTGTTTGCGGACAGCAGCACACACAGCGGGAAGGTGCGCGCTGGCCAGCTCCAAGTCTCGGCAGATAGAAGCGCAAGCCAGGCACCTGCTCGCAGTTTGTCCCGGGCATGGGAAGCAGCATGCTGCGTGCCCAGAAGACATCCCGCACTGTCCTGCCTGCCACGGGGCTGCTTCTGAGCACGGAGGCACGCCTACAAGCCAGCTGAGATGGGCTTTGCCTAAGAGTCAGGGAAGTGGCGAGCGGAACAAGGGATGTGCTGCACAGCTTCCCTCGCAGGCAGATTCCCTCCTGGGGCGCTTACTTCTCTTGCCTTAGTGCCCTGCTTTGTTTGGAGGCTGTTTGCGGACAGCAGCACACACAGCGAGAAGGTGCGCGCTGGCCAGCTCCAAATCTCGGCACATAGAAGCGCAAGCCAGGCACCTGCTCGCAGTTTGTCCCGGGCATGGGAAGCAGCATGCTGCGTGCCCAGAAGACATCCCGCACTGTCCTGCCTTCCTTGGGGCTGCTTCTGAGCACGGAGGCACGCCTACAAGCCAGCTGAGATGGGCTTTGCCTAAGAGTCAGGGAAGTGGCGAGCGGAACAAGGGATGTGCTGCACAGCTTCCCTCCCAGGCAGATTCGCTCCGGGGGCGCTTGCTTCTCTTGCCTTAGTGCCCTGCTTTGTTTGGAGGCTGTTTGCGGACAGCAGCACACACAGCGAGAAGGTGCGAGCTAGTCAGCTCCAAGTCTCGGCAGATTGAAGCGCAAGCGAGGCACCTGCTCTCAGTTTGTCCCGGGCATGGGAAGCAGCATGCTGCGTGCCCAGAAGACATCCCGCACTGTCCTGCCTTCCTCGGGGCTGCTTCTGAGCACGGAGGCATGCCTACAAGCCAGCTGAGATGGGCTTTGCCTAAGAGTCAGGGAAGTGGCGAGCAGAACAAGGGATGTGCTGCACAGCTTCCCTTGCAGGCAGATTCCCTCCTGGGGCGCTTACTTCTCTTGCCTTAGTGCCCTGCTTTGTTTGGAGGCTGTTTGCGGACAGCAGCACACACAGCGGGAAGGTGCGCGCTGGCCAGCTCCAAATCTCGGCAGATAGAAGCGCAAGCCAGGCACCTGCTCGCAGTTTGTCCCGGGCATGGGAAGCAGCATGCTGCGTGCCCAGAAGACATCCCGCACTGTCCTGCCTTCCTTGGGGCTGCTTCTGAGCACGGAGGCACGCCTACAAGCCAGCTGAGATGGGCTTTGCCTAAGAGTCAGGGAAGTGGCGAGCGGAACAAGGGATGTGCTGCACAGCTTCCCTCGCAGGCAGATTCCCTCCTGGGGCGCTTACTTCTCCTGCCTTAGTGCCCTGCTTTGTTTGGAGGCTGTTTGCGGACAGCAGCACACACAGCGAGAAGGTGCGCGCTGGCCAGCTCCAAGTCTGGGCACATAGAAGCGCAAGCCAGGCACCTGCTCGCAGTTTGTCCCAGGCATGGGAAGCAGCATGCTGCAGCCCAGAAGACATCTCGCACTGTCCTGCCTGCCACGGGGCTGCTTCTGAGCACGGAGGCACGCCTACAAGCCAGCTGAGATGGGCTTTGCCTAAGAGTCAGGGAAGTGGCGAGCAGAACAAGGGATGTGCTGCACAGCTTCCCTCGCAGGCAGATTCCCTCCTGGGGCTCTTAGTTCTCCTGCCTTAGCGCCCTGCTTTGTTTGGAGGCTGTTTGCGGACAGCAGCACACACAGCGAGAAGGTGCGCGCTGGCCAGCTCCAAGTCTCGGCACATAGAAGCGCAAGCCAGGCACCTGCTCACAGTTTGTCCCGGGCATGGGAAGCAGCATGCTGCATGCCCAGAAGACATCTCGCACTGTCCTGCCTGCCACGGGGCTGCTTCTGAGCACGGAGGCACGCCTACAAGCCAGCTGAGATGGGCTTTGCCTAAGAGTCAGGGAAGTGGCGAGCAGAACAAGGGATGTGCTGCACAGCTTCCCTCGCAGGCAGATTCCCTCCTGGGGCTCTTACTTCTCCTGCCTTAGCGCCCTGCTTTGTTTGGAGGCTGTTTGCGGACAGCAGCACACACAGCGAGAAGGTGCCAGCTGGCCAGCTCCAAGTCTCGGCACATAGAAGCGCAAGCCGGGCACCTGCTCACAGTTTGTGCGGGCATGGGAAGCAGCATGCTGCGTGCCCAGAAGACATCCCGCACTGTCCTGCCTGCCTCGGGGCTGTTTCTGAGCACGGAGGCACGCCTACAAGCCAGCTGAGATGGGCTTTGCCTAAGAGTCAGGGAAGTGGCGAGCGGAACAAGGGATGTGCTGCACAGCTTCCCTTGCAGGCAGATTCCCTCCTGGGGCGCTTACTTCTCCTGCCTTAGTGCCCTGCTTTGTTTGGAGGCTGTTTGCGGACAGCAGCACACACAGCGGGAAGGTGCGCGCTGGCCAGCTCCAAGTCTCGGCACATAGAAGCGCAAGCCAGGCACCTGCTCGCAGTTTGTCCCGGGCATGGGAAGCAGCATGCTGCGTGCCCAGAAGACATCCCGCACTGTCCTGCCTGCCTCGGGGCTGTTTCTGAGCACGGAGGCACGCCTACAAGCCAGCTGAGATGGGCTTTGCCTAAGAGTCAGGGAAGTGGCGAGCGGAACAAGGGATGTGCTGCACAGCTTCCCTTGCAGGCAGATTCCCTCCTGGGGCGCTTACTTCTCTTGCCTTAGCGCCCTGCTTTGTTTGGAGGCTGTTTGCGGACAGCAGCACACACAGCGGGAAGGTGCACGCTGGCCAGCTCCAAGTCTCGGCACACAGAAGCGCAAGCCAGGCACCTGCTCGCAGTTTGTCCCAGGCATGGGAAGCAGCATGCTGCAGCCCAGAAGACATCCCGCACTGTCCTGCCTGCCACGGGGCTGCTTCTGAGCACGGAGGCACGCCTACAAGCCAGCTGAGATGGGCTTTGCCTAAGAGTCAGGGAAGTGGCGAGCGGAACAAGGGATGTGCTGCACAGCTTCCCTCGCAGGCAGATTCCCTCCTGGGGCGCTTACTTCTCTTGCCTTAGTGCCCTGCTTTGTTTGGAGGCTGTTTGCGGACAGCAGCACACACAGCGAGAAGGTGCGAGCTAGTCAGCTCCAAGTCTCGGCAGATTGAAGCGCAAGCGAGGCACCTGCTCTCAGTTTGTCCCGGGCATGGGAAGCAGCATGCTGCGTGCCCAGAAGACATCCCGCACTGTCCTGCCTTCCTCGGGGCTGCTTCTGAGCACGGAGGCATGCCTACAAGCCAGCTGAGATGGGCTTTGCCTAAGAGTCAGGGAAGTGGTGAGCAGAACAAGGGATGTGCTGCACAGCTTCCCTCGCAGGCAGATTCCCTCCTGGGGCGCTTACTTCTCCTGCCTTAGTGCCCTGCTTTGTTTGGAGGCTGTTTGCGGACAGCAGCACACACAGCGGGAAGGTGCGCGCTGGCCAGCTCCAAATCTCGGCACATAGAAGCGCAAGCCAGGCACCTGCTCGCAGTTTGTCCCGGGCATGGGAAGCAGCATGCTGCGTGCCCAGAAGACATCCCGCACTGTCCTGCCTTCCTTGGGGCTGCTTCTGAGCACGGAGGCACGCCTACAAGCCAGCTGAGATGGGCTTTGCCTAAGAGTCAGGGAAGTGGCGAGCGGAACAAGGGATGTGCTGCACAGCTTCCCTCGCAGGCAGATTCCCTCCTGGGGCGCTTACTTCTCCTGCCTTAGTGCCCTGCTTTGTTTGGAGGCTGTTTGCGGACAGCAGCACACACAGCGAGAAGGTGCGCGCTGGCCAGCTCCAAGTCTGGGCACATAGAAGCGCAAGCCAGGCACCTGCTCGCAGTTTGTCCCAGGCATGGGAAGCAGCATGCTGCAGCCCAGAAGACATCTCGCACTGTCCTGCCTGCCACGGGGCTGCTTCTGAGCACGGAGGCACGCCTACAAGCCAGCTGAGATGGGCTTTGCCTAAGAGTCAGGGAAGTGGCGAGCAGAACAAGGGATGTGCTGCACAGCTTCCCTCGCAGGCAGATTCCCTCCTGGGGCTCTTAGTTCTCCTGCCTTAGCGCCCTGCTTTGTTTGGAGGCTGTTTGCGGACAGCAGCACACACAGCGAGAAGGTGCGCGCTGGCCAGCTCCAAGTCTCGGCACATAGAAGCGCAAGCCAGGCACCTGCTCACAGTTTGTCCCGGGCATGGGAAGCAGCATGCTGCGTGCCCAGAAGACATCTCGCACTGTCCTGCCTGCCACGGGGCTGCTTCTGAGCACGGAAGCACGCCTACAAGCCAGCTGAGATGGGCTTTGCCTAAGAGTCAGGGAAGTGGCGAGCAGAACAAGGGATGTGCTGCACAGCTTCCCTCGCAGGCAGATTCCCTCCTGGGGCTCTTACTTCTCCTGCCTTAGTGCCCTGCTTTGTTTGGAGGCTGTTTGCGGACAGCAGCACACACAGCGGGAAGGTGCGCGCTGGCCAGCTCCAAATCTCGGCAGATAGAAGCGCAAGCCAGGCACCTGCTCGCAGTTTGTCCCGGGCATGGGAAGCAGCATGCTGCGTGCCCAGAAGACATCCCGCACTGTCCTGCCTTCCTTGGGGCTGCTTCTGAGCACGGAGGCACGCCTACAAGCCAGCTGAGATGGGCTTTGCCTAAGAGTCAGGGAAGTGGCGAGCGGAACAAGGGATGTGCTGCACAGCTTCCCTCGCAGGCAGATTCCCTCCTGGGGCGCTTACTTCTCCTGCCTTAGTGCCCTGCTTTGTTTGGAGGCTGTTTGCGGACAGCAGCACACACAGCGAGAAGGTGCGCGCTGGCCAGCTCCAAGTCTGGGCACATAGAAGCGCAAGCCAGGCACCTGCTCGCAGTTTGTCCCAGGCATGGGAAGCAGCATGCTGCAGCCCAGAAGACATCTCGCACTGTCCTGCCTGCCACGGGGCTGCTTCTGAGCACGGAGGCACGCCTACAAGCCAGCTGAGATGGGCTTTGCCTAAGAGTCAGGGAAGTGGCGAGCAGAACAAGGGATGTGCTGCACAGCTTCCCTCGCAGGCAGATTCCCTCCTGGGGCTCTTAGTTCTCCTGCCTTAGCGCCCTGCTTTGTTTGGAGGCTGTTTGCGGACAGCAGCACACACAGCGAGAAGGTGCGCGCTGGCCAGCTCCAAGTCTCGGCACATAGAAGCGCAAGCCAGGCACCTGCTCGCAGTTTGTCCCAGGCATGGGAAGCAGCATGCTGCAGCCCAGAAGACATCTCGCACTGTCCTGCCTGCCACGGGGCTGCTTCTGAGCACGGAGGCACGCCTACAAGCCAGCTGAGATGGGCTTTGCCTAAGAGTCAGGGAAGTGGCGAGCAGAACAAGGGATGTGCTGCACAGCTTCCCTCGCAGGCAGATTCCCTCCTGGGGCTCTTAGTTCTCCTGCCTTAGCGCCCTGCTTTGTTTGGAGGCTGTTTGCGGACAGCAGCACACACAGCGAGAAGGTGCGCGCTGGCCAGCTCCAAGTCTGGGCACATAGAAGCGCAAGCCAGGCACCTGCTCACAGTTTGTCCCGGGCATGGGAAGCAGCATGCTGCGTGCCCAGAAGACATCTCGCACTGTCCTGCCTGCCTCGCGGCTGCTTCTGAGCACGGAGGCACACCTACAAGCCAGCTGAGATGGGCTTTGCCTAAGAGTGAGGGAAGTGGCGAGCGGAACAAGGGATGTGCTGCACAGCTTCCCTCGCACGCCGATTCCCTTCTGGGGCGCTTAGTTCTCTTGCCTTAGTGCCCTGCTTTGTTTGGAGGCTGTTTGCGGACAGCAGCACACACAGCGGGAAGGTGCGCGCTGGCCAGCTCCAAGTCCCGGCAGATAGAAGGGCAAGCGAGGTACCTGCTCTCGGTTTGCTCCGGGCATGGGAAGCAGCATGCTGCGTGCCCAGAAGACATCCCGCACTGTCCTGCCTGCCTCGCGGCTGCTTCTGAGCACGGAGGCACACCTACAAGCCAGCTGAGATGGGCTTTGCCTAAGAGTGAGGGAAGTGGCGAGCGGAACAAGGGATGTGCTGGCCAGCTTCCCTCGCAGGCAGATTCCCTCCGGGGGCGCTTACTTCTCTTGCCTTAGTGCCCTGCTTTGTTTGGAGGCTGTTTGCGGACAGCAGCACACACAGCGGGAAGCTGCGCGCTGGCCAGCTCCAAGTCTCGGCACACAGAAGCGCAAGCCAGGCACCTGCTCGCAGTTTGTCCCAGGCATGGGAAGCAGCATGCTGCAGCCCAGAAGACATCCCGCACTGTCCTGCCTGCCACGGGGCTGCTTCTGAGCACGGAGGCACGCCTACAAGCCAGCTGAGATGGGCTTTGCCTAAGAGTCAGGGAAGTGGCGAGCGGAACAAGGGATGTGCTGCACAGCTTCCCTCGCAGGCAGATTCCCTCCTGGGGCGCTTACTTCTCTTGCCTTAGTGCCCTGCTTTGTTTGGAGGCTGTTTGCGGACAGCAGCACACACAGCGAGAAGGTGCGAGCTAGTCAGCTCCAAGTCTCGGCAGATTGAAGCGCAAGCGAGGCACCTGCTCTCAGTTTGTCCCGGGCATGGGAAGCAGCATGCTGCGTGCCCAGAAGACATCCCGCACTGTCCTGCCTTCCTCGGGGCTGCTTCTGAGCACGGAGGCATGCCTACAAGCCAGCTGAGATGGGCTTTGCCTAAGAGTCAGGGAAGTGGTGAGCAGAACAAGGGATGTGCTGCACAGCTTCCCTCGCAGGCAGATTCCCTCCTGGGGCGCTTACTTCTCCTGCCTTAGTGCCCTGCTTTGTTTGGAGGCTGTTTGCGGACAGCAGCACACACAGCGGGAAGGTGCGCGCTGGCCAGCTCCAAATCTCGGCACATAGAAGCGCAAGCCAGGCACCTGCTCGCAGTTTGTCCCGGGCATGGGAAGCAGCATGCTGCGTGCCCAGAAGACATCCCGCACTGTCCTGCCTTCCTTGGGGCTGCTTCTGAGCACGGAGGCACGCCTACAAGCCAGCTGAGATGGGCTTTGCCTAAGAGTCAGGGAAGTGGCGAGCGGAACAAGGGATGTGCTGCACAGCTTCCCTCGCAGGCAGATTCCCTCCTGGGGCGCTTACTTCTCTTGCCTTAGTGCCCTGCTTTGTTTGGAGGCTGTTTGCGGACAGCAGCACACACAGCGAGAAGGTGCGAGCTAGTCAGCTCCAAGTCTCGGCAGATTGAAGCGCAAGCGAGGCACCTGCTCTCAGTTTGTCCCGGGCATGGGAAGCAGCATGCTGCGTGCCCAGAAGACATCCCGCACTGTCCTGCCTTCCTCGGGGCTGCTTCTGAGCACGGAGGCATGCCTACAAGCCAGCTGAGATGGGCTTTGCCTAAGAGTCAGGGAAGTGGTGAGCAGAACAAGGGATGTGCTGCACAGCTTCCCTCGCAGGCAGATTCCCTCCTGGGGCGCTTACTTCTCCTGCCTTAGTGCCCTGCTTTGTTTGGAGGCTGTTTGCGGACAGCAGCACACACAGCGGGAAGGTGCGCGCTGGCCAGCTCCAAATCTCGGCACATAGAAGCGCAAGCCAGGCACCTGCTCGCAGTTTGTCCCGGGCATGGGAAGCAGCATGCTGCGTGCCCAGAAGACATCCCGCACTGTCCTGCCTTCCTTGGGGCTGCTTCTGAGCACGGAGGCACGCCTACAAGCCAGCTGAGATGGGCTTTGCCTAAGAGTCAGGGAAGTGGCGAGCGGAACAAGGGATGTGCTGCACAGCTTCCCTCGCAGGCAGATTCCCTCCTGGGGCGCTTACTTCTCCTGCCTTAGTGCCCTGCTTTGTTTGGAGGCTGTTTGCGGACAGCAGCACACACAGCGAGAAGGTGCGCGCTGGCCAGCTCCAAGTCTGGGCACATAGAAGCGCAAGCCAGGCACCTGCTCGCAGTTTGTCCCAGGCATGGGAAGCAGCATGCTGCAGCCCAGAAGACATCTCGCACTGTCCTGCCTGCCACGGGGCTGCTTCTGAGCACGGAGGCACGCCTACAAGCCAGCTGAGATGGGCTTTGCCTAAGAGTCAGGGAAGTGGCGAGCAGAACAAGGGATGTGCTGCACAGCTTCCCTCGCAGGCAGATTCCCTCCTGGGGCTCTTAGTTCTCCTGCCTTAGCGCCCTGCTTTGTTTGGAGGCTGTTTGCGGACAGCAGCACACACAGCGAGAAGGTGCGCGCTGGCCAGCTCCAAGTCTCGGCACATAGAAGCGCAAGCCAGGCACCTGCTCACAGTTTGTCCCGGGCATGGGAAGCAGCATGCTGCGTGCCCAGAAGACATCTCGCACTGTCCTGCCTGCCACGGGGCTGCTTCTGAGCACGGAAGCACGCCTACAAGCCAGCTGAGATGGGCTTTGCCTAAGAGTCAGGGAAGTGGCGAGCAGAACAAGGGATGTGCTGCACAGCTTCCCTCGCAGGCAGATTCCCTCCTGGGGCTCTTACTTCTCCTGCCTTAGTGCCCTGCTTTGTTTGGAGGCTGTTTGCGGACAGCAGCACACACAGCGGGAAGGTGCGCGCTGGCCAGCTCCAAATCTCGGCAGATAGAAGCGCAAGCCAGGCACCTGCTCGCAGTTTGTCCCGGGCATGGGAAGCAGCATGCTGCGTGCCCAGAAGACATCCCGCACTGTCCTGCCTTCCTTGGGGCTGCTTCTGAGCACGGAGGCACGCCTACAAGCCAGCTGAGATGGGCTTTGCCTAAGAGTCAGGGAAGTGGCGAGCGGAACAAGGGATGTGCTGCACAGCTTCCCTCGCAGGCAGATTCCCTCCTGGGGCGCTTACTTCTCCTGCCTTAGTGCCCTGCTTTGTTTGGAGGCTGTTTGCGGACAGCAGCACACACAGCGAGAAGGTGCGCGCTGGCCAGCTCCAAGTCTGGGCACATAGAAGCGCAAGCCAGGCACCTGCTCGCAGTTTGTCCCAGGCATGGGAAGCAGCATGCTGCAGCCCAGAAGACATCTCGCACTGTCCTGCCTGCCACGGGGCTGCTTCTGAGCACGGAGGCACGCCTACAAGCCAGCTGAGATGGGCTTTGCCTAAGAGTCAGGGAAGTGGCGAGCAGAACAAGGGATGTGCTGCACAGCTTCCCTCGCAGGCAGATTCCCTCCTGGGGCTCTTAGTTCTCCTGCCTTAGCGCCCTGCTTTGTTTGGAGGCTGTTTGCGGACAGCAGCACACACAGCGAGAAGGTGCGCGCTGGCCAGCTCCAAGTCTCGGCACATAGAAGCGCAAGCCAGGCACCTGCTCGCAGTTTGTCCCAGGCATGGGAAGCAGCATGCTGCAGCCCAGAAGACATCTCGCACTGTCCTGCCTGCCACGGGGCTGCTTCTGAGCACGGAGGCACGCCTACAAGCCAGCTGAGATGGGCTTTGCCTAAGAGTCAGGGAAGTGGCGAGCAGAACAAGGGATGTGCTGCACAGCTTCCCTCGCAGGCAGATTCCCTCCTGGGGCTCTTAGTTCTCCTGCCTTAGCGCCCTGCTTTGTTTGGAGGCTGTTTGCGGACAGCAGCACACACAGCGAGAAGGTGCGCGCTGGCCAGCTCCAAGTCTGGGCACATAGAAGCGCAAGCCAGGCACCTGCTCACAGTTTGTCCCGGGCATGGGAAGCAGCATGCTGCGTGCCCAGAAGACATCTCGCACTGTCCTGCCTGCCTCGCGGCTGCTTCTGAGCACGGAGGCACACCTACAAGCCAGCTGAGATGGGCTTTGCCTAAGAGTGAGGGAAGTGGCGAGCGGAACAAGGGATGTGCTGCACAGCTTCCCTCGCACGCCGATTCCCTTCTGGGGCGCTTAGTTCTCTTGCCTTAGTGCCCTGCTTTGTTTGGAGGCTGTTTGCGGACAGCAGCACACACAGCGGGAAGGTGCGCGCTGGCCAGCTCCAAGTCCCGGCAGATAGAAGGGCAAGCGAGGTACCTGCTCTCGGTTTGCTCCGGGCATGGGAAGCAGCATGCTGCGTGCCCAGAAGACATCCCGCACTGTCCTGCCTGCCTCGCGGCTGCTTCTGAGCACGGAGGCACACCTACAAGCCAGCTGAGATGGGCTTTGCCTAAGAGTGAGGGAAGTGGCGAGCGGAACAAGGGATGTGCTGGCCAGCTTCCCTCGCAGGCAGATTCCCTCCGGGGGCGCTTACTTCTCTTGCCTTAGTGCCCTGCTTTGTTTGGAGGCTGTTTGCGGACAGCAGCACACACAGCGGGAAGCTGCGCGCTGGCCAGCTCCAAGTCTCAGCAGATTGAAGCGCAAGCCAGGCACCTGCTCGCAGTTTCTCCCGGGCATGGGAAGCAGCATGCTGCGTGCCCAGAACACATCCCGCACTGTCCTGCCTGCCACGGGGCTGCTTCTGAGCACGGAGGCACGCCTACAAGCCAGCTGAGATGGGCTTTGCCTAAGAGTCAGGGAAGTGGCGAGCGGAACAAGGGATGTGCTGCACAGCTTCCCTCGCAGGCAGATTCCCTCCTGGGGCGCTTACTTCTCTTGCCTTAGCGCCCTGCTTTGTTTGGAGGCTGTTTGCGGACAGCAGCACACACAGCGGGAAGGTGCGCGCTGGCCAGCTCCAAGTCTCGGCAGATAGAAGGGCAAGCGAGGCACCTGCTCTCGGTTTGCTCTGGGCATGGGAAGCAGCATGCTGCGTGCCCAGAAGACATCCCGCACTGTCCTGCCTGCCTCGCGGCTGCTTCTGAGCACGGAGGCACACCTACAAGCCAGCTGAGATGGGCTTTGCCTAAGAGTGAGGGAAGTGGCGAGCGGAACAAGGCATGTGCTGCACAGCTTCCCTCGCAGGCAGATTCCCTCCGGGGGTGCTTAGTTCTCTTGCCTTAGCGCCCTGCTTTGTTTGGAGGCTGGTTGCGGACAGCAGCACACACTGCGGGAAGGTGCGCGCTGGCCAGCTCCAAGTCTCGGCACATAGAAGCGCAAGCCAGGCACCTGCTCGCAGTTTGTCCCGGGCATGGGAAGCAGCATGCTGCGTGCCCAGAAGACATCCCGCACTGTCCTGCCTTCCTCGGGGCTGCTTCTGAGCACGGAGGTACACCTACAAGCCAGCTGAGATGGGCTTTGCCTAAGAGTGAGGGAAGTGGCGAGCGGAACAAGGGATGTGCTGCACAGCTTCCCTCGCAGGCAGATTCCCTCCGGGGGCTCTTGCCTTAGTGCCCTGCTTTGTTTGGAGGCTGTTTGCGGACAGCAGCACACACAGCGGGAAGGTGCGCGCTGGCCAGCTCCAAGTCTCAGCAGATTGAAGCGCAAGCCAGGCACCTGCTCGCAGTTTGTTCCGGGGATGGGAAGCAGCATGCTGCGTGCCCAGAACACATCCCGCACTGTCCTGCCTGCCACGGGGCTGCTTCTGAGCACGGAGGCACGCCTACAAGCCAGCTGAGATGGGCTTTGCCTAAGAGTGAGGGAAGTGGCGAGCGGAACAAGGGATGTGCTGCACAGCTTCCCTCGCAGGCAGATTCCCTCCTGGGGCGCTTACTTCTCTTGCCTTAGTGCCCTGCTTTGTTTGGAGGCTGTTTGCGGACAGCAGCACACACAGCGGGAAGGTGCGCGCTGGCCAGCTCCAAGTCTCGGCAGATAGAAGGGCAAGCGAGGTACCTGCTCTCGGTTTGCTCTGGGCATGGGAAGCAGCATGCTGCGTGCCCAGAAGACATCCCGCACTGTCCTGCCTGCCTCGCGGCTGCTTCTGAGCACGGAGGCACACCTACAAGCCAGCTGAGATGGGCTTTGCCTAAGAGTGAGGGAAGTGGCGAGCGGAACAAGGCATGTGCTGCACAGCTTCCCTCGCAGGCAGATTCCCTCCGGGGGCGCTTAGTTCTCTTGCCTTAGCGCCCTGCTTTGTTTGGAGGCTGTTTGCGGACAGCAGCACACACTGCGGGAAGGTGCGCGCTGGCCAGCTCCAAGTCTCGGCAGATAGAAGGGCAAGCGAGGCACCTGCTCGCAGTTTGTCCCGGGCATGGGAAGCAGCATGCTGCGTGCCTAGAAGACATCCCGCACTGTCCTGCCTGCCTCGCGGCTGCTTCTGAGCACGGAGGCACACCTACAAGCCAGCTGAGATGGGCTTTGCCTAAGAGTGAGGGAAGTGGCGAGCGGAACAAGGCATGTGCTGCACAGCTTCCCTCGCAGGCAGATTCCCTCCGGGGGCGCTTACTTCTCTTGCCTTAGCGCCCTGCTTCATTGGAGGCTGTTTGCGGACAGCAGCACACAGAGCAGGAAGCTGCGCGCTGGCCAGCTCCAAGTCTCGGCAGACAGAAGCGTAAGAGAGGCACATGCTCCCGGTTTGTCCCGGGCATGGGAAGCAGCATGCTGCGTGCCCAGAAGACATCCCGCACTGTCCTGCCTGCCACGGGGCTGCTTCTGAGCACGGAGGCACGCCTACAAGCCAGCTGAGATGGGCTTTGCCTAAGAGTCAGGGAAGTGGCGAGCGGAACAAGGCATGTGCTGCGCAGCTTCCCTCGCACGCCGATTCCCTCCGGGGGCGCTTACTTCTCTTGCCTTAGTGCCCTGCTTTTTTTGGAGGCTGTTTGCGGACAGCAGCACGCACATCGGGAAGGTGCGCGTTGGCCAGCTCCAAGTCTCGGCAGATTGAAGCGCAAGCCAGGCACCTGCTCGCGGTTTGTCCCGGGCATGGGAAGCAGCATGCTGCGTGCCCAGAAGACATCCCGCACTGTCCTGCCTGCCACGGGGCTGCTTCTGAGCACGGAGGCACGCCTACAAGCCAGCTGAGATGGGCTTTGCCTAAGAGTCAGGGAAGTGGCGAGCGGAACAAGGCATGTGCTGCACAGCTTCCCTCGCAGGCAGATTCCCTCCGGGGGCGCTTACTTCTCTTGCCTTAGTGCCCTGCTTTTTTTGGAGGCTGTTTGCGGACAGCAGCACACACAGCGGGAAGGTGCGCGCTGGCCAGCTCCAAGTCTCGGCAGATTGAAGCGCAAGCCAGGCACCTGCTCGCGGATTGTCCCGGGCATGGGAAGCAGCATGCTGCGTGCCCAGAAGACATCCCGCACTCTCCTGCCTGCCACGGGGCTGCTTCTGAGCACGGAGGCACGCCTACAAGCCAGCTGAGATGGGCTTTGCCTAAGAGTCAGGGAAATGGCGAGCGGAACAAGGGATGTGCTGCACAGCTTCCCTCGCAGACAGATTCCCTCCGGGGGCGCTTACTTCTCTTGCCTTAGTGCCCTGCTTTGTTTGGAGGCTGTTTGCGGACAGCAGCACACACAGCGAGAAGGTGCGCGCTGGCCAGCTCCAAGTCTCGGCAGATTGAAGCGCAAGCCAGGCACCTGCTCGTGGTTTGTCCCGGGCATGGGAAACAGCATGCTGCGTGCCCAGAAGACATCCCGCACTGTCCTGTCTTCCTCGGGGCTGCTTCTGAGCACGGAGGCACGCCTACAAGCCAGCTGAGATGGGCTTTGACTAAGAGTCAGGGAAGTGGCGAGCGGAACAAGGGATGTGCTGCACAGCTTCCCTCGCAGGCAGATTCCCTCCGGGGGCGCTTGCTTCTCTTGCCTTAGTGCCCTGCTTTGTTTGGAGGCTGTTTGCGGACAGCAGCACGCACAGCGGGAAGGTGCGCGCTGGCCAGCTCCAAGTCTCGGCAGATAGAAGCGCAAGCCAGGCACCTGCTCGCGGTTTGTCCCGGGCATGGGAAGCAGCATGCTGCGTGCCCAGAAGACATCTCGCACTGTCCTGCCTGCCACGGGGCTGCTTCTGAGCACGGAGGCACGCCTACAAGCCAGCTGAGATGGGCTTTGCCTAAGAGTGAGGGAAGTGGCGAGCGGAACAAGGGATGTGCTGCACAGCTTCCCTTGCAGGCATATTCCCTCCGGGGGCGCTTGCTTCTCTTGCCTTAGTGCCCTGCTTTTTTTGGAGGCTGTTTGCGGACAGCAGCACGCACAGCGGGAAGGTGCTAGCTGGCCAGCTCCAAGTCTCGGCACATAGAAGCGCAAGCCAGGCACCTGCTCGCAGTTTGTCCCGGGCATGGGAAGCAGCATGCTGCGTGCCCAGAAGACATCCCGCACTGTCCTGCCTGCCACGGGGCTGCTTCTGAGCACGGAGGCACGCCTACAAGCCAGCTGAGATGGGCTTTGCCTAAGAGTCAGGGAAGTGGCGAGCGGAACAAGGGATGTGCTGCACAGCTTCCCTCGCAGGCAGATTCCCTCCTGCGGTGCTTACTTCTCTTGCCTTAGTGCCCTGCTTTGTTTGGAGGCTGTTTGCGGACAGCAGCACACACAGCGAGAAGGTGCTAGCTGGCCAGCTCCAAGTCTCGGCAAATAGAAGCGCAAGCCAGGCACCTGCTCGCGGTTTGTCCCGGGCATGGGAAGCAGCATGCTGCGTGCCCAGAATGCTTCCCGCTGTATCCTGGCTGATGCGGGGCTGCTTCTGAACACAGCGGCATGCCCAACAGCAAACTGCGAGGAGACTTTGCCCAGGAGTCAGGGAAGTGGCTGCGTGTCTGCCCTCGGCAGGCAGAAGCACTTTTGGTGTGCCCAGATCTCCTGTCTTAGCGCCCTGCTTCATTGGAGGCTGTTTGCGGACAGCAGCACACAGAGCAGGAAGCTGCGCGCTGGCCAGCTCCAAGTCTCGGCAGATTGAAGCGCAAGCCAGGCACCTGCTCCCGGTTTGTGCCGAGCATGCAAACAAGCACGCTGCGTGCCCAGAATGCTTCCCGCTGTTTCCTGGCTGATGCGGGGTGGCTTCTGAACACACAGGCATGCCCAACAGCAAACTGCGAGGAGACTTTGCCTAAGAGTCAGGGAAGTGTCTGCGTGTCTGCCCTCGGCAGGCAGAAGCGCTTTTGGTGTGCCCAGATCGCCTGTCTTAGCGCCCTGCTTTCTTTGGAGGCTGGTTGCGGACAGCAGCACACAGAGCAGGAAGCTGTGCGCTGGCCAGCTCCAAGTCTCGGCAGAAGAAGCGTGAGTGAAGCACCTTCTCTCGGTTTGTGCCGGGCATGGGAAGCAGCATGCTGCGTGCCCAGAAGACATCCTGCTCTCTCCTGCCTGTCATGGGACCACTTCTGAGCATGGAGGCACGCCTACAAGCAAGCTGAGCTGGGCTTTGCCTAAGAGTCAGGGAAGTGGCTGCGTGTTTGCCCTCGGCAGGCACAAGCACTCCTGCTGTGCCCTGAGCGCTTGCCTTAGCGCCCTGCTTACTTCTGCAGCTGGTTGTGGACAGCAGCACGCAGAGCGGGAAGGTGCGCACTGGCCAGCTCCAAGTCTCGGCACATAGAAGCGTGAGTGAGGCACCTGCTCCCGGTTTGTGCCGAGCATGCAAACAAGCACGCTTCGTGCCCAGAATGCTTCCCGCTCTCTCCTGCCTGCCATGGGGCCGCTTCGGTGCAGGGAAGCACGCCTACAAGCAAGCTGAGATGGGCTTTGCCTAAGCGTCAGGGAAGTGGCGAGCGGAACAAGGGACGTGCTGCACAGCTTCCCTCGCAGGCAGATTCCCTGCTGGGGCGCCTAGTTCTCTTGCCTTAGCGCCCTGCTTTGTTTGGAGGCTGTTTGCGGACAGCAGCACGCACAGTGGGAAGCTTCGTGCTTGTCCGCCTCTAAGTCTCGGCAGACAGAAGCGCAAGGGAGGCACTTGCTCTCGTGTTGCCCCACGCATGGGAAGCAGCACTCTGCGTGCCCAGAATGCTTCCCGCTGTATCCTGGCTGATGCGGGGTGGCTTCTGAACACAGCGGCATGCCCAACAGCAAACTGCGAGGAGACTTTGCCCAGGAGTCAGGGAAGTGGCTGCGTGTCTGCCCTCGGCAGGCAGAAGCACTTTTGGTGTGCCCAGATCGCCTGTCTTAGCGCCCTGCTTCATTGGAGGCTGGTTGCGGACAGCAGCAGCACGCAGAGCGGGAAGATGCGCGCTGGCCAGCTCCAAGTCTCGGCAGACAGAAGCGTAAGAGAGGCACATGCTCCCGGTTTGTCCCGGGCATGGGAAGCAGCATGCTGCGTGCCCAGAAGACATCCCGCACTGTCCTGCCTGCCACGGGGCTGCTTCTGAGCACGGAGGCACGCCTACAAGCCAGCTGAGATGGGCTTTGACTAAGAGTCAGGGAAGTGGCGAGCGGAACAAGGGATGTGCTGCACAGCTTCCCTTGCAGGCATATTCCCTCCGGGGGCGCTTGCTTCTCTTGCCTTAGTGCCCTGCTTTTTTTGGAGGCTGTTTGCGGACAGCAGCACGCACAGCGGGAAGGTGCGCGCTGGCCAGCTCCAAGTCTCGGCAGATAGAAGCGCAAGCCAGGCACCTGCTCACAGTTTGTCCCGGGCATGGGAAGCAGCATGCTGCGTGCCCAGAAGACATCCCGCACTCTCCTGCCTGCCACGGGGCTGCTTCTGAGCACGGAGGCACGCCTACAAGCCAGCTGAGATGGGCTTTGCCTAAGAGTCAGGGAAGTGGCGAGCGGAACAAGGGATGTGCTGCACAGCTTCCCTCGCAGGCAGATTCCCTCCGGGGGCGCTTGCTTCTCTTGCCTTAGTGCCCTGCTTTGTTTGGAGGCTGTTTGCGGATAGCAGCACACACAGCGAGAAGGTGCGCGCTGGCCAGCTCCAAGTCTCGGCAGATTGAAGCGCAAGCCAGGCACCTGCTCGCGGTTTGTCCCGGGCATGGGAAGCAGCATGCTGCGTGCCCAGAAGACATCCCGCACTGTCCTGCCTTCCTCGGGGCTGCTTCTGAGCACGGAGGCACGCCTACAAGCCAGCTGAGATGGGCTTTGCCTAAGAGTCAGGGAAGTGGCGAGCGGAACAAGGGATGTGCTGCACAGCTTCCCTCGCAGGCAGATTCCCTCCGGGGGCGCTTACTTCTCCTGCCTTAGTGCCCTGCTTTGTTTGGAGGCTGTTTGCGGACAGCAGCACACACAGAGGGAAGGTGTGCGCTGGCCAGCTCCAAGTCTCGGCAGATTGAAGCGCAAGCCAGGCAACTGCTCGCAGTTTGTCCCGGGCATGGGAAGCAGCATGCTGCGTGCCCAGAATGCTTCCCGCTGTATCCTGGCTGATGCGGGGTGGCTTCTGAACACACAGGCATGCCCAACAGCAAACTGCGAGGAGACTTTGCCCAGGAGTCAGGGAAGTGGCTGCGTGTCTGCCCTCGGCAGGCAGAAGCACTTTTGGTGTGCCCAGATCGCCTGTCTTAGCGCCCTGCTTCATTGGAGGCTGGTTGCGGACAGCAGCAGCACGCAGAGCGGGAAGGTGCGCGCTGGCCAGCTCCAAGTCTCGGCAGACAGAAGCGTAAGAGAGGCACCTGCTCCCGGTTTGTCCCGGGCATGGGAAGCAGCATGCTGCGTGCCCAGAAGACATCATGCTCTCTCCTGCCTGTCATGGGACCACTTCTGAGCACGGAGGCACGCCTACAAGCCAGCTGAGATGGGCTTTGACTAAGAGTCAGGGAAGTGGCGAGCGGAACAAGGGATGTGCTGCACAGCTTCCCTCGCAGGCAGATTCCCTCCTGCGGTGCTTACTTCTCTTGCCTTAGCGCCCTGCTTTGTTTGGAGGCTGTTTGCGGACAGCAGCACACACAGCGAGAAGGTGCGCGCTGGCCAGCTCCAAGTCTCGGCACATAGAAGCGCAAGCCAGGCACCTGCTCGCGGTTTGTCCCGGGCATGGGAAGCAGCATGCTGCGTGCCCAGAAGACATCCCGCACTGTCCTGCCTGCCACGGGGCTGCTTCTGAGCACGGAGGCACGCCTACAAGCCAGCTGAGATGGGCTTTGCCTAAGAGTCAGGGAAGTGGCGAGCGGAACAAGGGATGTGCTGCACAGCTTCCCTCGCAGGCAGATTCCCTCCTGGGGCGCTTACTTCTCTTGCCTTAGTGCCCTGCTTTGTTTGGAGGCTGTTTGCGGACAGCAGCACACACAGCGAGAAGGTGCGCGCTGGCCAGCTCCAAGTCTCGGCACATAGAAGCGCAAGCCAGGCACCTGCTCACAGTTTGTCCCGGGCATGGGAAGCAGCATGCTGCGTGCCCAGAAGACATCCCGCACTGTCCTGCCTTCCTCGGGGCTGCTTCTGAGCACGGAGGCACGCCTACAAGCCAGCTGAGATGGGCTTTGCCTAAGAGTCAGGGAAGTGGCGAGCGGAACAAGGGATGTGCTGCACAGCTTCCCTCGCAGGCAGATTCCCTCCTGGGGCGCTTACTTCTCCTGCCTTAGTGCCCTGCTTTGTTTGGAGGCTGTTTGCGGACAGCAGCACACACAGCGGGAAGGTGCGCGCTGGCCAGCTCCAAGTCTCGGCACATAGAAGCGCAAGCCAGGCACCTGCTCACAGTTTGTCCCGGGCATGGGAAGCAGCATGCTGCATGCCCAGAAGACATCCCGCACTGTCCTGCCTTCCTCGGGGCTGCTTCTGAGCACGGAGGCACGCCTACAAGCCAGCTGAGATGGGCTTTGCCTAAGAGTCAGGGAAGTGGCGAGCGGAACAAGGGATGTGCTGCACAGCTTCCCTCGCAGGCACATTCCCTCCTGGGGCGCTCGCTTCTCCTGCCTTAGTGCCCTGCTTTGTTTGGAGGCTCTTTGCGGACAGCAGCACGCACACCGGGAAGGTGCGCGCTGGCCAGCTCCAAGTCTCGGCAGATTGAAGCGCAAGCCAGGCAACTGCTCGCAGTTTGTCCCGGGCATGGGAAGCAGCATGCTGCGTGCCCAGAATGCTTCCCGCTGTATCCTGGCTGATGCGGGGTGGCTTCTGAACACACAGGCATGCCCAACAGCAAACTGCGAGGAGACTTTGCCCAGGAGTCAGGGAAGTGGCTGCGTGTCTGCCCTCGGCAGGCAGAAGCACTTTTGGTGTGCCCAGATCGCCTGTCTTAGCGCCCTGCTTCATTGGAGGCTGGTTGCGGACAGCAGCAGCACGCAGAGCGGGAAGGTGCGCGCTGGCCAGCTCCAAGTCTCGGCACATAGAAGCGCAAGCCAGGCACCTGCTCCCGGTTTGTCCCGGGCATGGGAAGCAGCATGCTGCGTGCCCAGAAGACATCCTGCTCTCTCCTGCCTGTCATGGGACCACTTCTGAGCACGGAGGCACGCCTACAAGCCAGCTGAGATGGGCTTTGCCTAAGAGTCAGGGAAGTGGCGAGCGGAACAAGGGATGTGCTGCACAGCTTCCCTCGCAGGCAGATTCCCTCCGGGGGCGCTTACTTCTCTTGCCTTAGCGCCCTGCTTTGTTTGGAGGCTGTTTGCGGACAGCAGCACACACAGCGGGAAGCTGCGCGCTGGCCAGCTCCAAGTCTCGGCAGATAGAAGGGCAAGCGAGGTACCTGCTCTCGGTTTGTTCCGGGCATGGGAAGCAGCATGCTGCGTGCCCAGAAGACATCCCGCACTGTCCTGCCTGCCTTGCGGCTGCTTCTGAGCACGGAGGCACACCTACAAGCAAGCTGAGATGGGCTTTGCCTAAGAGTGAGGGAAGTGGCGAGCGGAACAAGGGATGTGCTGCACAGCTTCCCTCGCAGGCAGATTCCCTCCGGGGGCGCTTACTTCTCTTGCCTTAGTGCCCTGCTTTGTTTGGAGGCTGTTTGCGGACAGCAGCACACACAGCGAGATGGTGCTAGCTGGCCAGCTCCAAGTCTCGGCAGATTGAAGCGCAAGCCAGGCACCTGCTCACAGTTTGTCCCGGGCATGGGAAGCAGCATGCTGCGTGCCCAGAAGACATCCCGCACTGTCCTGCCTGCCTCGGGGCTGCTTCTGAGCACGGAGGCACGCCTACAAGCCAGCTGAGATAGGCTTTGCCTAAGAGTCAGGGAAGTGGCGAGCGGAACAAGGGATGTGCTGCACAGCTTCCCTCGCAGGCAGATTCCCTCCGGGGGTGCTTACTTCTCTTGCCTTAGTGCCCTGCTTTGTTTGGAGGCTGTTTGCGGACAGCAGCACACACAGCGGGAAGGTGCTAGCTGGCCAGCTCCAAGTCTCGGCACATAGAAGCGCAAGCCAGGCACCTGCTCGCGGTTTGTCCCGGGCATGGGAAGCAGCATGCTGCGTGCCCAGAATGCTTCCCGCTGTATCCTGGCTGATGCGGGGTGGCTTCTGAACACAGCGGCATGCCCAACAGCAAACTGCGAGGAGACTTTGCCCAGGAGTCAGGGAAGTGGCTGCGTGTCTGCCCTCGGCAGGCAGAAGCACTTTTGGTGTGCCCAGATCGCCCGTCTTAGCGCCCTGCTTCATTGGAGGCTGTTTGCGGACAGCAGCACACAGAGCAGGAAGCTGCGCGCTGGCCAGCTCCAAGTCTCGGCAGACAGAAGCGTAAGAGAGGCACATGCTCCCGGTTTGTCCCGGGCATGGGAAGCAGCATGCTGCGTGCCCAGAAGACATCCCGCACTGTCCTGCCTGCCACGGGGCTGCTTCTGAGCACGGAGGCACGCCTACAAGCCAGCTGAGATGGGCTTTGCCTAAGAGTCAGGGAAGTGGCGAGCGGAACAAGGGATGTGCTGCACAGCTTCCCTTGCAGGCATATTCCCTCCGGGGGCGCTTGCTTCTCTTGCCTTAGTGCCCTGCTTTTTTTGGAGGCTGTTTGCGGACAGCAGCACGCACAGCGGGAAGGTGCGCGTTGGCCAGCTCCAAGTCTCGGCAGATTGAAGCGCAAGCCAGGCACCTGCTCGCGGTTTGTCCCGGGCATGGGAAGCAGCATGCTGCGTGCCCAGAAGACATCCCGCACTGTCCTGCCTGCCACGGGGCTGCTTCTGAGCACGGAGGCACGCCTACAAGCCAGCTGAGATGGGCTTTGCCTAAGAGTCAGGGAAGTGGCGAGCGGAACAAGGCATGTGCTGCACAGCTTCCCTCGCAGGCAGATTCCCTCCGGGGGCGCTTACTTCTCTTGCCTTAGTGCCCTGCTTTGTTTGGAGGCTGTTTGCGGACAGCAGCACACACAGCGGGAAGGTGCGCGCTGGCCAGCTCCAAGTCTCGGCAGATTGAAGCGCAAGCCAGGCACCTGCTCGCGGATTGTCCCGGGCATGGGAAGCAGCATGCTGCGTGCCCAGAAGACATCCCGCACTCTCCTGCCTGCCACGGGGCTGCTTCTGAGCACGGAGGCACGCCTACAAGCCAGCTGAGATGGGCTTTGCCTAAGAGTCAGGGAAGTGGCGAGCGGAACAAGGGATGTGCTGCACAGCTTCCCTCGCAGGCAGATTCCCTCCGGGGGCGCTTACTTCTCTTGCCTTAGTGCCCTGCTTTGTTTGGAGGCTGTTTGCGGACAGCAGCACGCACAGCGGGAAGGTGCGCGCTGGCCAGCTCCAAGTCTCGGCAGATTGAAGCGCAAGCGAGGCACCTGCTCCCGGTTTGTGCCGAGCATGCAAACAAGCACGCTGCGTGCCCAGAATGCTTCCCGCTCTCTCCTGCCTGCCATGGGGCCGCTTCGGTGGAGGGAAGCACGCCTACAAGCAAGCTGAGATGGGCTTTGCCTAAGCGTCAGGGAAGTGGCGAGCGGAACAAGGGACGTGCTGCACAGCTTCCCTCGCAGGCAGATTCCCTGCTGGGGCGCCTAGTTCTCTTGCCTTAGCGCCCTGCTTTGTTTGGAGGCTGTTTGCGGACAGCAGCACGCACAGTGGGAAGCTTCGTGCTTGTCCGCCTCTAAGTCTCGGCAGACAGAAGCGCAAGGGAGGCACTTGCTCTCGTGTTGCCCCACGCATGGGAAGCAGCACTCTGCGTGCCCAGAATGCTTCCGGCTGTATCCTGGCTGATGCGGGGTGGCTTCTGAACACAGCGGCATGCCCAACAGCAAACTGCGAGGAGACTTTGCCCAGGAGTCAGGGAAGTGGCTGCGTGTCTGCCCTCGGCAGGCAGAAGCACTTTTGGTGTGCCCAGATCGCCTGTCTTAGCGCCCTGCTTCATTGGAGGCTGGTTGCGGACAGCAGCAGCACGCAGAGCGGGAAGATGCGCGCTGGCCAGCTCCAAGTCTCGGCAGACAGAAGCGTAAGAGAGGCACATGCTCCCGGTTTGTCCCGGGCATGGGAAGCAGCATGCTGCGTGCCCAGAAGACATCCCGCACTGTCCTGCCTGCCACGGGGCTGCTTCTGAGCACGGAGGCACGCCTACAAGCCAGCTGAGATGGGCTTTGCCTAAGAGTCAGGGAAGTGGCGAGCGGAACAAGGGATGTGCTGCACAGCTTCCCTCGCAGGCAGATTCCCTCCGGGGGCGCTTACTTCTCCTGCCTTAGTACCCTGCTTTGTTTGGAGGCTCTTTGCGGACAGCAGCACACACAGCGGGAAGGTGCACGCTGGCCAGCTCCAAGTCTCGGCACATAGAAGCGCAAGCCAGGCACCTGCTCGCAGTTTGTCCCAGGCATGGGAAGCAGCATGCTGCGTGCCCAGAAGACATCTCGCACTGTCCTGCCTGCCACGGGGCTGCTTCTGAGCACGGAGGCACACCTACAAGCCAGCTGAGATGGGCTTTGCCTAAGAGTCAGGGAAGTGGCGAGCGGAACAAGAGATGTGCTGCACAGCTTCCCTCGCAGGCAGATTCCCTCCGGGGGCGCTTACTTCTCTTGCCTTAGTGCCCTGCTTTTTTTGGAGGCTGTTTGCGGACAGCAGCACGCACAGCGGGAAGGTGCGCGCTGGCCAGCTCCAAGTCTCGGCAGATTGAAGCGCAAGCCAGGCACCTGCTCGCGGTTTGTCCCGGGCATGGGAAGCAGCATGCTGCTTGCCCAGAAGACATCCCGCACTGTCCTGCCGTCCTCGGGGCTGCTTCTGAGCACGGAGGCACGCCTACAAGCCAGCTGAGATGGGCTTTGCCTAAGAGTCAGGGAAGTGGCGAGCGGAACAAGGGATGTGCTGCACAGCTTCCCTCGCAGGCAGATTCCCTCCTGGGGCGCTTACTTCTCTTGCCTTAGTGCCCTGCTTTGTTTGGAGGCTGTTTGCGGACAGCAGCACGCACAGCGGGAAGGTGCGCGCTGGCCAGCTCCACGTCTCGGCACATAGAAGCGCAAGCCAGGCACCTGCTCACAGTTTGTCCCGGGCATGGGAAGCAGCATGCTGCGTGCCCAGAAGACATCCCGCACTGTCCTGCCTGCCTCGGGGCTGCTTCTGAGCACGGAGGCACGCCTACAAGCCAGCTGAGATGGGCTTTGCCTAAGAGTCAGGGAAGTGGCGAGCGGAACAAGGGATGTGCTGCACAGCTTCCCTCGCAGGCAGATTCCCTCCTGGGGCTCTTAGTTCTCCTGCCTTAGCGGCCTGCTTTGTTTGGAGGGTGTTTGCGGACAGCAGCACACACAGCGAGAAGGTGCGCGCTGGCCAGCTCCAAGTCTCGGCACATAGAAGCGCAAGCCAGGCACCTGCTCACAGTTTGTCCCGGGCATGGGAAGCAGCATGCTGCGTGCCCAGAATACATCCCGCACTGTCCTGCCTGCCACGGGGCTGCTTCTGAGCACGGAGGCACGCCTACAAGCCAGCTGAGATGGGCTTTGCCTAAGAGTCAGGGAAGTGGCGAGCGGAACAAGGGATGTGCTGCACAGCTTCCCTCGCAGGCACATTCCCTCCTGGGGCGCTCGCTTCTCCTGCCTTAGTGCCCTGCTTTGTTTGGAGGCTGTTTGCGGACAGCAGCACGCACAGCGGGAAGGTGCGCGCTGGCCAGCTCCAAGTCTCGGCAGATAGAAGCGCAAGCCAGGCACCTGCTCACAGTTTGTGCCGAGCATGCAAACAAGCACGCTGCGTGCCCAGAATGCTTCCCGCTGTATCCTGGCTGATGCGGGGTGGCTTCTGAACACACAGGCATGCCCAACAGCAAACTGCGAGGAGACTTTGCCTAAGAGTCAGGGAAGTGTCTGCGTGTCTGCCCTCGGCAGGCAGAAGCGCTTTTGGTGTGCCCAGATCGCCTGTCTTAGCGCCCTGCTTTCTTTGGAGGCTGGTTGCGGACAGCAGCACACAGAGCAGGAAGCTGTGCGCTGGCCAGCTCCAAGTCTCGGCAGAAGAAGCGTGAGTGAAGCACCTTCTCTCGGTTTGTGCCGGGCATGGGAAGCAGCATGCTGCGTGCCCAGAAGACATCCTGCTCTCTCCTGCCTGTCATGGGACCACTTCTGAGCATGGAGGCACGCCTACAAGCAAGCTGAGCTGGGCTTTGCCTAAGAGTCAGGGAAGTGGCTGCGTGTTTGCCCTCGGCAGGCACAAGCACTCCTGCTGTGCCCTGAGCGCTTGCCTTAGCGCACTGCTTACTTCTGCAGCTGGTTGCGGACAGCAGCACGCAGAGCGGGAAGGTGCGCACTGGCCAGCTCCAAGTCTCGGCACATAGAAGCGTGAGTGAGGCACCTGCTCCCGGTTTGTGCCGAGCATGCAAACAAGCACGCTGCGTGCCCAGAATGCTTCCCGCTCTCTCCTGCCTGCCATGGGGCCGCTTCGGTGCAGGGAAGCACGCCTACAAGCAAGCTGAGATGGGCTTTGCCTAAGCGTCAGGGAAGTGGCGAGCGGAACAAGGGACGTGCTGCACAGCTTCCCTCGCAGGCAGATTCCCTGCTGGGGCGCCTAGTTCTCTTGCCTTAGCGCCCTGCTTTGTTTGGAGGCTGTTTGCGGACAGCAGCACGCACAGTGGGAAGCTTCGTGCTTGTCCGCCTCTAAGTCTCGGCAGACAGAAGCGCAAGGGAGGCACTTGCTCTCGTGTTGCCCCACGCATGGGAAGCAGCACTCTGCGTGCCCAAAATGCTTCCCGCTGTATCCTGGCTGATGCGGGGTGGCTTCTGAACACAGCGGCATACCCAACAGCAAACTGCGAGGAGACTTTGCCCAGGAGTCAGGGAAGTGGCTGCGTGTCTGCCCTCGGCAGGCAGAAGCACTTTCGGTGTGCCCAGATCGCCTGTCTTAGCGCCCTGCTTCATTGGAGGCTGGTTGCGGACAGCAGCAGCACGCAGAGCGGGAAGATGCGCGCTGGCCAGCTCCAAGTCTCGGCAGACAGAAGCGTAAGAGAGGCACATGCTCCCGGTTTGTCCCGGGCATGGGAAGCAGCATGCTGCGTGCCCAGAAGACATCCCGCACTCTCCTGCCTGCCACGGGGCTGCTTCTGAGCACGGAGGCACGCCTACAAGCCAGCTGAGATGGGCTTTGCCTAAGAGTCAGGGAAGTGGCGAGCGGAACAAGGGATGTGCTGCACAGGTTCCCTCGCAGGCAGATTCCCTCCTGGGGCGCTTACTTCTCTTGCCTTAGTGCCCTGCTTTGTTTGGAGGCTGTTTGCGGACAGCAGCACACACAGCGGGAAGGTGCGCGCTGGCCAGTTCCAAGTCTCGGCAGATAGAAGCGCAAGCCAGGCACCTGCTCACGGTTTGTCCCGGGCATGGGAAGGAGCATGCTGCGTGCCCAGAAGACATCCCGCACTGTCCTGCCTGCCACGGGGCTGCTTCTGAGCACGGAGGCACGCCTACAAGCCAGCTGAGATGGGCTTTGCCTAAGAGTCAGGGAAGTGGCGAGCGGAACAAGGGATGTGCTGCACAGCTTCCCTCGCAGGCACATTCCCTCCGGGGGCGCTTGCTTCTCTTGCCTTAGTGCCCTGCTTTGTTTGGAGGCTGTTTGCGGACAGCAGCACACACAGCGAGAAGGTGCGCGCTGGCCAGCTCCAAGTCTCGGCAGATTGAAGCGCAAGCCAGGCACCTGCTCGCGGTTTGTCCCGGGCATGGGAAGCAGCATGCTGCGTGCCCAGAAGACATCCCGCACTGTCCTGCCTTCCTCGGGGCTGCTTCTGAGCACGGAGGCACGCCTACAAGCCAGCTGAGATGGGCTTTGCCTAAGAGTCAGGGAAGTGGCGAGCGGAACAAGGGATGTGCTGCACAGCTTCCCTCGCAGGCACATTCCCTCCGGGGGCGCTTACTTCTCCTGCCTTAGTGCCCTGCTTTGTTTGGAGGCTGTTTGCGGACAGCAGCACACACAGCGGGAAGGTGTGCGCTGGCCAGCTCCAAGTCTCGGCAGATAGAAGCGCAAGCCAGGCAACTGCTCGCAGTTTGTCCCGGGCATGGGAAGCAGCATGCTGCGTGCCCAGAATGCTTCCCGCTGTATCCTGGCTGATGCGGGGTGGCTTCTGAACACACAGGCATGCCCAACAGCAAACTGCGAGGAGACTTTGCCCAGGAGTCAGGGAAGTGGCTGCGTGTCTGCCCTCGGCAGGCAGAAGCACTTTTGGTGTGCCCAGATCGCCTGTCTTAGCGCCCTGCTTCATTGGAGGCTGGTTGCGGACAGCAGCAGCACGCAGAGCGGGAAGATGCGCGCTGGCCAGCTCCAAGTCTCGGCAGACAGAAGCGTAAGAGAGGCACATGCTCCCGGTTTGTCCCGGGCATGGGAAGCAGCATGCTGCGTGCCCAGAAGACATCCCGCACTGTCCTGCCTGCCACGGGGCTGCTTCTGAGCACGGAGGCACGCCTACAAGCCAGCTGAGATGGGCTTTGCCTAAGAGTCAGGGAAGTGGCGAGCGGAACAAGGGATGTGCTGCACAGCTTCCCTCGCAGGCAGATTCCCTCCGGGGGCGCTTACTTCTCCTGCCTTAGTACCCTGCTTTGTTTGGAGGCTCTTTGCGGACAGCAGCACACACAGCGGGAAGGTGCACGCTGGCCAGCTCCAAGTCTCGGCACATAGAAGCGCAAGCCAGGCACCTGCTCGCAGTTTGTCCCAGGCATGGGAAGCAGCATGCTGCGTGCCCAGAAGACATCTCGCACTGTCCTGCCTGCCACGGGGCTGCTTCTGAGCACGGAGGCACACCTACAAGCCAGCTGAGATGGGCTTTGCCTAAGAGTCAGGGAAGTGGCGAGCGGAACAAGAGATGTGCTGCACAGCTTCCCTCGCAGGCAGATTCCCTCCGGGGGCGCTTACTTCTCTTGCCTTAGTGCCCTGCTTTTTTTGGAGGCTGTTTGCGGACAGCAGCACGCACAGCGGGAAGGTGCGCGCTGGCCAGCTCCAAGTCTCGGCAGATTGAAGCGCAAGCGAGGCACCTGCTCCCGGTTTGTGCCGAGCATGCAAACAAGCACGCTGCGTGCCCAGAATGCTTCCCGCTCTCTCCTGCCTGCCATGGGGCCGCTTCGGTGGAGGGAAGCACGCCTACAAGCAAGCTGAGATGGGCTTTGCCTAAGCGTCAGGGAAGTGGCGAGCGGAACAAGGGACGTGCTGCACAGCTTCCCTCGCAGGCAGATTCCCTGCTGGGGCGCCTAGTTCTCTTGCCTTAGCGCCCTGCTTTGTTTGGAGGCTGTTTGCGGACAGCAGCACGCACAGTGGGAAGCTTCGTGCTTGTCCGCCTCTAAGTCTCGGCAGACAGAAGCGCAAGGGAGGCACTTGCTCTCGTGTTGCCCCACGCATGGGAAGCAGCACTCTGCGTGCCCAGAATGCTTCCGGCTGTATCCTGGCTGATGCGGGGTGGCTTCTGAACACAGCGGCATGCCCAACAGCAAACTGCGAGGAGACTTTGCCCAGGAGTCAGGGAAGTGGCTGCGTGTCTGCCCTCGGCAGGCAGAAGCACTTTTGGTGTGCCCAGATCGCCTGTCTTAGCGCCCTGCTTCATTGGAGGCTGGTTGCGGACAGCAGCAGCACGCAGAGCGGGAAGATGCGCGCTGGCCAGCTCCAAGTCTCGGCAGACAGAAGCGTAAGAGAGGCACATGCTCCCGGTTTGTCCCGGGCATGGGAAGCAGCATGCTGCGTGCCCAGAAGACATCCCGCACTGTCCTGCCTGCCACGGGGCTGCTTCTGAGCACGGAGGCACGCCTACAAGCCAGCTGAGATGGGCTTTGCCTAAGAGTCAGGGAAGTGGCGAGCGGAACAAGGGATGTGCTGCACAGCTTCCCTCGCAGGCAGATTCCCTCCGGGGGCGCTTACTTCTCCTGCCTTAGTACCCTGCTTTGTTTGGAGGCTCTTTGCGGACAGCAGCACACACAGCGGGAAGGTGCACGCTGGCCAGCTCCAAGTCTCGGCACATAGAAGCGCAAGCCAGGCACCTGCTCGCAGTTTGTCCCAGGCATGGGAAGCAGCATGCTGCGTGCCCAGAAGACATCTCGCACTGTCCTGCCTGCCACGGGGCTGCTTCTGAGCACGGAGGCACACCTACAAGCCAGCTGAGATGGGCTTTGCCTAAGAGTCAGGGAAGTGGCGAGCGGAACAAGAGATGTGCTGCACAGCTTCCCTCGCAGGCAGATTCCCTCCGGGGGCGCTTACTTCTCTTGCCTTAGTGCCCTGCTTTTTTTGGAGGCTGTTTGCGGACAGCAGCACGCACAGCGGGAAGGTGCGCGCTGGCCAGCTCCAAGTCTCGGCAGATTGAAGCGCAAGCCAGGCACCTGCTCGCGGTTTGTCCCGGGCATGGGAAGCAGCATGCTGCGTGCCCAGAAGACATCCCGCACTGTCCTGCCGTCCTCGGGGCTGCTTCTGAGCACGGAGGCACGCCTACAAGCCAGCTGAGATGGGCTTTGCCTAAGAGTCAGGGAAGTGGCGAGCGGAACAAGGGATGTGCTGCACAGCTTCCCTCGCAGGCAGATTCCCTCCTGGGGCGCTTACTTCTCTTGCCTTAGTGCCCTGCTTTGTTTGGAGGCTGTTTGCGGACAGCAGCACGCACAGCGGGAAGGTGCGCGCTGGCCAGCTCCACGTCTCGGCACATAGAAGCGCAAGCCAGGCACCTGCTCACAGTTTGTCCCGGGCATGGGAAGCAGCATGCTGCGTGCCCAGAAGACATCCCGCACTGTCCTGCCTGCCTCGGGGCTGCTTCTGAGCACGGAGGCACGCCTACAAGCCAGCTGAGATGGGCTTTGCCTAAGAGTCAGGGAAGTGGCGAGCGGAACAAGGGATGTGCTGCACAGCTTCCCTCGCAGGCAGATTCCCTCCTGGGGCTCTTAGTTCTCCTGCCTTAGCGGCCTGCTTTGTTTGGAGGGTGTTTGCGGACAGCAGCACACACAGCGAGAAGGTGCGCGCTGGCCAGCTCCAAGTCTCGGCACATAGAAGCGCAAGCCAGGCACCTGCTCACAGTTTGTCCCGGGCATGGGAAGCAGCATGCTGCGTGCCCAGAATACATCCCGCACTGTCCTGCCTGCCACGGGGCTGCTTCTGAGCACGGAGGCACGCCTACAAGCCAGCTGAGATGGGCTTTGCCTAAGAGTCAGGGAAGTGGCGAGCGGAACAAGGGATGTGCTGCACAGCTTCCCTCGCAGGCACATTCCCTCCTGGGGCGCTCGCTTCTCCTGCCTTAGTGCCCTGCTTTGTTTGGAGGCTGTTTGCGGACAGCAGCACGCACAGCGGGAAGGTGCGCGCTGGCCAGCTCCAAGTCTCGGCAGATAGAAGCGCAAGCCAGGCACCTGCTCACAGTTTGTGCCGAGCATGCAAACAAGCACGCTGCGTGCCCAGAATGCTTCCCGCTGTATCCTGGCTGATGCGGGGTGGCTTCTGAACACACAGGCATGCCCAACAGCAAACTGCGAGGAGACTTTGCCTAAGAGTCAGGGAAGTGTCTGCGTGTCTGCCCTCGGCAGGCAGAAGCGCTTTTGGTGTGCCCAGATCGCCTGTCTTAGCGCCCTGCTTTCTTTGGAGGCTGGTTGCGGACAGCAGCACACAGAGCAGGAAGCTGTGCGCTGGCCAGCTCCAAGTCTCGGCAGAAGAAGCGTGAGTGAAGCACCTTCTCTCGGTTTGTGCCGGGCATGGGAAGCAGCATGCTGCGTGCCCAGAAGACATCCTGCTCTCTCCTGCCTGTCATGGGACCACTTCTGAGCATGGAGGCACGCCTACAAGCAAGCTGAGCTGGGCTTTGCCTAAGAGTCAGGGAAGTGGCTGCGTGTTTGCCCTCGGCAGGCACAAGCACTCCTGCTGTGCCCTGAGCGCTTGCCTTAGCGCACTGCTTACTTCTGCAGCTGGTTGCGGACAGCAGCACGCAGAGCGGGAAGGTGCGCACTGGCCAGCTCCAAGTCTCGGCACATAGAAGCGTGAGTGAGGCACCTGCTCCCGGTTTGTGCCGAGCATGCAAACAAGCACGCTGCGTGCCCAGAATGCTTCCCGCTCTCTCCTGCCTGCCATGGGGCCGCTTCGGTGCAGGGAAGCACGCCTACAAGCAAGCTGAGATGGGCTTTGCCTAAGCGTCAGGGAAGTGGCGAGCGGAACAAGGGACGTGCTGCACAGCTTCCCTCGCAGGCAGATTCCCTGCTGGGGCGCCTAGTTCTCTTGCCTTAGCGCCCTGCTTTGTTTGGAGGCTGTTTGCGGACAGCAGCACGCACAGTGGGAAGCTTCGTGCTTGTCCGCCTCTAAGTCTCGGCAGACAGAAGCGCAAGGGAGGCACTTGCTCTCGTGTTGCCCCACGCATGGGAAGCAGCACTCTGCGTGCCCAAAATGCTTCCCGCTGTATCCTGGCTGATGCGGGGTGGCTTCTGAACACAGCGGCATACCCAACAGCAAACTGCGAGGAGACTTTGCCCAGGAGTCAGGGAAGTGGCTGCGTGTCTGCCCTCGGCAGGCAGAAGCACTTTCGGTGTGCCCAGATCGCCTGTCTTAGCGCCCTGCTTCATTGGAGGCTGGTTGCGGACAGCAGCAGCACGCAGAGCGGGAAGATGCGCGCTGGCCAGCTCCAAGTCTCGGCAGACAGAAGCGTAAGAGAGGCACATGCTCCCGGTTTGTCCCGGGCATGGGAAGCAGCATGCTGCGTGCCCAGAAGACATCCCGCACTCTCCTGCCTGCCACGGGGCTGCTTCTGAGCACGGAGGCACGCCTACAAGCCAGCTGAGATGGGCTTTGCCTAAGAGTCAGGGAAGTGGCGAGCGGAACAAGGGATGTGCTGCACAGGTTCCCTCGCAGGCAGATTCCCTCCTGGGGCGCTTACTTCTCTTGCCTTAGTGCCCTGCTTTGTTTGGAGGCTGTTTGCGGACAGCAGCACACACAGCGGGAAGGTGCGCGCTGGCCAGTTCCAAGTCTCGGCAGATAGAAGCGCAAGCCAGGCACCTGCTCACGGTTTGTCCCGGGCATGGGAAGGAGCATGCTGCGTGCCCAGAAGACATCCCGCACTGTCCTGCCTGCCACGGGGCTGCTTCTGAGCACGGAGGCACGCCTACAAGCCAGCTGAGATGGGCTTTGCCTAAGAGTCAGGGAAGTGGCGAGCGGAACAAGGGATGTGCTGCACAGCTTCCCTCGCAGGCACATTCCCTCCGGGGGCGCTTGCTTCTCTTGCCTTAGTGCCCTGCTTTGTTTGGAGGCTGTTTGCGGACAGCAGCACACACAGCGAGAAGGTGCGCGCTGGCCAGCTCCAAGTCTCGGCAGATTGAAGCGCAAGCCAGGCACCTGCTCGCGGTTTGTCCCGGGCATGGGAAGCAGCATGCTGCGTGCCCAGAAGACATCCCGCACTGTCCTGCCTTCCTCGGGGCTGCTTCTGAGCACGGAGGCACGCCTACAAGCCAGCTGAGATGGGCTTTGCCTAAGAGTCAGGGAAGTGGCGAGCGGAACAAGGGATGTGCTGCACAGCTTCCCTCGCAGGCACATTCCCTCCGGGGGCGCTTACTTCTCCTGCCTTAGTGCCCTGCTTTGTTTGGAGGCTGTTTGCGGACAGCAGCACACACAGCGGGAAGGTGTGCGCTGGCCAGCTCCAAGTCTCGGCAGATAGAAGCGCAAGCCAGGCAACTGCTCGCAGTTTGTCCCGGGCATGGGAAGCAGCATGCTGCGTGCCCAGAATGCTTCCCGCTGTATCCTGGCTGATGCGGGGTGGCTTCTGAACACACAGGCATGCCCAACAGCAAACTGCGAGGAGACTTTGCCCAGGAGTCAGGGAAGTGGCTGTGTGTCTGCCCTCGGCAGGCAGAAGCACTTTTGGTGTGCCCAGATCGCCTGTCTTAGCGCCCTGCTTCATTGGAGGCTGGTTGCGGACAGCAGCACGCACAGCGGGAAGGTGCGCGCTGGCCAGCTCCAAGTCTCGGCACATAGAAGCGCAAGCCAGGCACCTGCTCACAGTTTGTCCCGGGCATGGGAAGGAGCATGCTGCGTGCCCAGAAGACATCCCGCACTGTCAAGCCTGCCTCGGGGCTGCTTCTGAGCACGGAGGCACGCCTACAAGCCAGCTGAGATGGGCTTTGCCTAAGAGTCAGGGAAGTGGCGAGCGGAACAAGGGATGTGCTGCACAGCTTCCCTCGCAGACAGATTCCCTCCGGGGGCGCTTACTTCTCTTGCCTTAGTGCCCTGCTTTGTTTGGAGGCTGTTTGCGGACAGCAGCACACACAGCGAGAAGGTGCGCGCTGGCCAGCTCCAAGTCTCGGCACATAGAAGCGCAAGCCAGGCACCTGCTCACAGTTTGTCCCGGGCATGGGAAGCAGCATGCTGCGTGCCCAGAAGACATCCCGCACTGTCCTGCCTGCCACGGGGCTGCTTCTGAGCACGGAGGCACGCCTACAAGCCAACTGAGATGGGCTTTGCCTAAGAGTCAGGGAAGTGGCGAGCGGAACAAGGGATGTGCTGCACAGCTTCCCTCGCAGGCAGATTCCCTCCTGGGGCGCTTGCTTCTCCTGCCTTAGTGCCCTGCTTTGTTTGGAGGCTGTTTGCGGATAGCAGCACACACAGCGGGAAGGTGCGCGCTGGCCAGCTCCAAGTCTCGGCACATAGAAGCGCAAGCCAGGCACCTGCTCACAGTTTGTCCCGGGCATGGGAAGCAGCATGCTGCGTGCCCAGAAGACATCCCGCACTGTCCTGCCTTCCTCGGGGCTGCTTCTGAGCACGGAGGCACGCCTACAAGCCAGCTGAGATGGGCTTTGCCTAAGAGTCAGGGAAGTGGCGAGCGGAACAAGGGATGTGCTGCACAGCTTCCCTCGCAGGCAGATTCCCTCCTGGGGCGCTTACTTCTCTTGCCTTAGTGCCCTGCTTTGTTTGGAGGCTGTTTGCGGACAGCAGCACGCACAGCGGGAAGGTGCGCGCTGGCCAGCTCCACGTCTCGGCACATAGAAGCGCAAGCCAGGCACCTGCTCACAGTTTGTCCCGGGCATGGGAAGCAGCATGCTGCGTGCCCAGAAGACATCCCGCACTGTCCTGCCTGCCACGGGGCTGCTTCTGAGCACGGAGGCACGCCTACAAGCCAGCTGAGATGGGCTTTGCCTAAGAGTCAGGGAAGTGGCGAGCGGAACAAGGGATGTGCTGCACAGCTTCCCTCGCAGGCACATTCCCTCCTGGGGCGCTCGCTTCTCCTGCCTTAGTGCCCTGCTTTGTTTGGAGGCTGTTTGCGGACAGCAGCACGCACAGCGGGAAGGTGCGCGCTGGCCAGCTCCAAGTCTCGGCAGATTGAAGCGCAAGCGAGGCACCTGCTCCCGGTTTGTGCCGAGCATGCAAACAAGCACGCTGCGTGCCCAGAATGCTTCCCGCTCTCTCCTGCCTGCCATGGGGCCGCTTCGGTGGAGGGAAGCACGCCTACAAGCAAGCTGAGATGGGCTTTGCCTAAGCGTCAGGGAAGTGGCGAGCGGAACAAGGGACGTGCTGCACAGCTTCCCTCGCAGGCAGATTCCCTGCTGGGGCGCCTAGTTCTCTTGCCTTAGCGCCCTGCTTTGTTTGGAGGCTGTTTGCGGACAGCAGCACGCACAGTGGGAAGCTTCGTGCTTGTCCGCCTCTAAGTCTCGGCAGACAGAAGCGCAAGGGAGGCACTTGCTCTCGTGTTGCCCCACGCATGGGAAGCAGCACTCTGCGTGCCCAGAATGCTTCCGGCTGTATCCTGGCTGATGCGGGGTGGCTTCTGAACACAGCGGCATGCCCAACAGCAAACTGCGAGGAGACTTTGCCCAGGAGTCAGGGAAGTGGCTGCGTGTCTGCCCTCGGCAGGCAGAAGCACTTTTGGTGTGCCCAGATCGCCTGTCTTAGCGCCCTGCTTCATTGGAGGCTGGTTGCGGACAGCAGCAGCACGCAGAGCGGGAAGATGCGCGCTGGCCAGCTCCAAGTCTCGGCAGACAGAAGCGTAAGAGAGGCACATGCTCCCGGTTTGTCCCGGGCATGGGAAGCAGCATGCTGCGTGCCCAGAAGACATCCCGCACTCTCCTGCCTGCCACGGGGCTGCTTCTGAGCACGGAGGCACGCCTACAAGCCAGCTGAGATGGGCTTTGCCTAAGAGTCAGGGAAGTGGCGAGCGGAACAAGGGATGTGCTGCACAGCTTCCCTCGCAGGCAGATTCCCTCCGGGGGCGCTTACTTCTCCTGCCTTAGTACCCTGCTTTGTTTGGAGGCTCTTTGCGGACAGCAGCACACACAGCGGGAAGGTGCACGCTGGCCAGCTCCAAGTCTCGGCACATAGAAGCGCAAGCCAGGCACCTGCTCGCAGTTTGTCCCAGGCATGGGAAGCAGCATGCTGCGTGCCCAGAAGACATCTCGCACTGTCCTGCCTGCCACGGGGCTGCTTCTGAGCACGGAGGCACACCTACAAGCCAGCTGAGATGGGCTTTGCCTAAGAGTCAGGGAAGTGGCGAGCGGAACAAGAGATGTGCTGCACAGCTTCCCTCGCAGGCAGATTCCCTCCGGGGGCGCTTACTTCTCTTGCCTTAGTGCCCTGCTTTTTTTGGAGGCTGTTTGCGGACAGCAGCACGCACAGCGGGAAGGTGCGCGCTGGCCAGCTCCAAGTCTCGGCAGATTGAAGCGCAAGCCAGGCACCTGCTCGCGGTTTGTCCCGGGCATGGGAAGCAGCATGCTGCGTGCCCAGAAGACATCCCGCACTGTCCTGCCGTCCTCGGGGCTGCTTCTGAGCACGGAGGCACGCCTACAAGCCAGCTGAGATGGGCTTTGCCTAAGAGTCAGGGAAGTGGCGAGCGGAACAAGGGATGTGCTGCACAGCTTCCCTCGCAGGCAGATTCCCTCCTGGGGCGCTTACTTCTCTTGCCTTAGTGCCCTGCTTTGTTTGGAGGCTGTTTGCGGACAGCAGCACGCACAGCGGGAAGGTGCGCGCTGGCCAGCTCCACGTCTCGGCACATAGAAGCGCAAGCCAGGCACCTGCTCACAGTTTGTCCCGGGCATGGGAAGCAGCATGCTGCGTGCCCAGAAGACATCCCGCACTGTCCTGCCTGCCACGGGGCTGCTTCTGAGCACGGAGGCACGCCTACAAGCCAGCTGAGATGGGCTTTGCCTAAGAGTCAGGGAAGTGGCGAGCGGAACAAGGGATGTGCTGCACAGCTTCCCTCGCAGGCACATTCCCTCCTGGGGCGCTCGCTTCTCCTGCCTTAGTGCCCTGCTTTGTTTGGAGGCTGTTTGCGGACAGCAGCACGCACAGCGGGAAGGTGCGCGCTGGCCAGCTCCAAGTCTCGGCAGATTGAAGCGCAAGCGAGGCACCTGCTCCCGGTTTGTGCCGAGCATGCAAACAAGCACGCTGCGTGCCCAGAATGCTTCCCGCTCTCTCCTGCCTGCCATGGGGCCGCTTCGGTGGAGGGAAGCACGCCTACAAGCAAGCTGAGATGGGCTTTGCCTAAGCGTCAGGGAAGTGGCGAGCGGAACAAGGGACGTGCTGCACAGCTTCCCTCGCAGGCAGATTCCCTGCTGGGGCGCCTAGTTCTCTTGCCTTAGCGCCCTGCTTTGTTTGGAGGCTGTTTGCGGACAGCAGCACGCACAGTGGGAAGCTTCGTGCTTGTCCGCCTCTAAGTCTCGGCAGACAGAAGCGCAAGGGAGGCACTTGCTCTCGTGTTGCCCTGCGCATGGGAAGCAGCACTCTGCGTGCCCAGAATGCTTCCGGCTGTATCCTGGCTGATGCGGGGTGGCTTCTGAACACAGCGGCATGCCCAACAGCAAACTTAGAGGAGACTTTGCCTAAGAGTCAGGGAAGTGGCTGCGTGTCTGCCCTCGGCAGGCACAAGCACTCCCTGGGTGCCCAGAGCGCTTGCCTTAGCGCCCTGCTTACTTTTGCGGCTGGTTGCGGACAGCAGCACACACTGCGGGAAGGTGCGCGCTGGCCAGCTCCAAGTCTCGGCAGACAGAAGCGCAAGGGTGGCACCTGCTTCCGTTTTGTGCCGAGCATGCAAACAAGCACGCTGCGTGCCCAGAATGCTTCCCGCTCTCTCCTGCCTGCCATGGGGCTGCTTCGGAGCACGGAGGCACACCTACAAGCAAGCTGAGATGGGCTTTGCCTAAGCGTCAGGGAAGTGGCGAGCAGAACAAGGGACGTGCTGCACATCTTCCCTCGCAGGCAGATTCCCTGCTGGGGCACTTAGTTCTCTTGCCTTAGCGCCCTGCTTTGTTTGGAGGCTGTTTGCGGACAGCAGCACGCACAGCGCGAAGCTTCGTGCTTGTCCGCCTCTAAGTCTCGGCAGAGAGAAGCGCGAGGCAGGAACTCGCTCTCGGGTTGCCCCGCGCTTGCGAGGCAGCACTCTGCGTGCCCAGAATGCTTCCGGCTGTATCCTGGCTGATGCGGGGTGGCTTCTGAACACAGCGGCATGCCCAACAGGAAACTGCGAGAAGACTTTCCCTACGAGTCAGGGAAGTGGCTGCGTGTCTGCCCTCGGCAGGCAGAAGCACTCCCTGGGTGCCCTGAGCGCTTGCCTTAGCGCCCTGCTTACTTTTGCGGCTGGTTGCGGACAGCAGCACACACTGCGGGAAGGTGCGCGCTGGCCAGCTCCAAGTCTCGGCAGACAGAAGCGCAAGGGTGGCACCTGCTTCCGTTTTGTGCCGAGCATGCAAACAAGCACGCTGCGTGCCCAGAATGCTTCCCGCTCTCTCCTGCCTGCCATGGGGCTGCTTCGGAGCACGGAGGCATGCCTACAAGCAAGCTGAGATGGGCTTTTCCTAAGCGTCAGGGAAGTGTTTTGCGGAACAAGGGACGTGCTGCACATGTTCCCTCGCAGGCATATTCACTCCTGGGGCGGTTAGTTCTCTTGCCTTAGTGCCCTGCTTTGTTTGGAGGCTGTTTGCGGACAGCAGCACGCACAGCGCGAAACTTCGTGCTTGTCCGCCTCTAAGTCTCGGCAGAGAGAAGCGCAAGGCAGGCACTTGCTCTCGGTTTGCCCTGCGCATGGGAAGCAGCACTCTGCATGCTCAGAATGCTTCCTGCTGTATGCTGCCTCCTGCGGGGTGGCTTCTGAACACAGCGGCATGCCCAACAACAAACTGAGAGGAGACTTTGCCCAGGAGTCAGGGAAGTGACTGCATGTCTGCCCTTGGCAGGCAGAAGCACTCCTGCTGTGCCCAAAGCGCGCCTGTCTTAGCACCCTGCTTTCTTTGGAGGCTGGTTGCAGACAGCAGCACGCAGAGTGGGAAGGTGCGCGCTGGCCAGCTCCAAGTCTCGGCAGATTGAAGCGCAAGCCAGGCACCTGCTCACAGTTTGTCCCGGGCATGGGAAGGAGCATGCTGCGTGCCCAGAAGACATCCCGCACTGTCCTGCCTGCCTCGGGGCTGCTTCTGAGCACGGAGGCACGCCTACAAGCCAGCTGAGATTGGCTTTGCCTAAAAGTCAGGGAAGTGGCGAGCGGAACAAGGGATGTGCTGCACAGCTTCCCTCGCAGGCAGATTCCCTCCTGGGACGCTTACTTCTCCTGCCTTAGTGCCCTGCTTTGTTTGGAGGCTGTTTGAGGACAGCAGCACACACAGCGAGAAGGTGCTAGCTGGCCAGCTCCAAGTCTCGGCACATAGAAGCGCAAGCCAGGCACCTGCTCGCAGTTTGTCCCGGGCATGGGAAGCAGCATGCTGCGTGCCCAGAAGACATCCCGCACTGTCCTGCCTGCCTCGCGGCTGCTTCTGAGCACGGAGGCACGCCTACAAGCCAGCTGAGATGGGCTTTGCCTAAGAGTCAGGGAAGTGGCGAGCGGAACAAGGGATGTGCTGCACAGCTTCCCTCGCAGGCAGATTCCTTCCGGGGGCGCTTACTTCTCCTGCCTTAGTGCCCTGCTTTGTTTGGAGGCTGTTTGCGGACAGCAGCACACACAGCGGGAAGGTGCGCGCTGGCCAGCTCCAAGTCTCCGCACATAGAAGCGCAAGCCAGGCAACTGCTCGCAGTTTGTCCCGGGCATGGGAAGCAGCATGCTGCGTGCCCAGAATGCTTCCCGCTGTATCCTGGCTGATGCGGGGTGGCTTCTGAACACACAGGCATGCCCAACAGCAAACTGCGAGGAGACTTTGCCTAAGAGTCAGGGAAGTGTCTGCGTGTCTGCCCTCGGCAGGCAGAAGCACTTTTGGTGTGCCCAGATCGCCTGTCTTAGCGCCCTGCTTTCTTTGGAGGCTGGTTGCGGACAGCAGCACACAGAGCAGGAAGCTGTGCGCTGGCCAGCTCCAAGTCTCGGCAGAAGAAGCGTGAGTGAAGCACCTTCTCTCGGTTTGTGCCGGGCATGGGAAGCAGCATGCTGCGTGCCCAGAAGACATCCTGCTCTCTCCTGCCTGTCATGGGACCACTTCTGAGCACGGAGGCACGCCTACAAGCCAGCTGAGCTGGGCTTTGCCTAAGAGTCAGGGAAGTGGCTGCGTGTTTGCCCTCGGCAGGCACAAGCACTCCTGCTGTGCCCTGAGCGCTTGCCTTAGCGCCCTGCTTACTTCTGCAGCTGGTTGCGGACAGCAGCACGCAGAGCGGGAAGGTGCGCACTGGCCAGCTCCAAGTCTCGGCACATAGAAGCGTGAGTGAGGCACCTGCTCCCGGTTTGTGCCGAGCATGCAAACAAGCACGCTGCGTGCCCAGACTGCTTCCCGCTCTCTCCTGCCTGCCATGGGGCCGCTTCGGTGCAGGGAAGCACGCCTACAAGCAAGCTGAGATGGGCTTTGCCTAAGCGTCAGGGAAGTGGCGAGCGGAACAAGGGACGTGCTGCACAGCTTCCCTCGCAGGCAGATTCCCTGCTGGGACGCCTAGTTCTCTTGCCTTAGCGCCCTGCTTTGTTTGGAGGCTGTTTGCGGACAGCAGCACGCACAGTGGGAAGCTTCGTGCTTGTCCGCCTCTAAGTCTCGGCAGACAGAAGCGCAAGGGAGGCACTTGCTCTCGTGTTGCCCCACACATGGGAAGCAGCACTCTGCGTGCCCAGAATGCTTCCCGCTGTATCCTGGCTGATGCGGGGTGGCTTCTGAACACACAGGCATGCCCAACAGCAAACTGCGAGGAGACTTTGCCCAGGAATCAGGGAAGTGGCTGCGTGTCTGCCCTCGGCAGGCAGAAGCACTTTTGGTGTGCCCAGATCGCCTGTCTTAGCGCCCTGCTTCATTGGAGGCTGGTTGCGGACAGCAGCAGCACGCAGAGCGGGAAGGTGCGCGCTGGCCAGCTCCAAGTCTCGGCAGACAGAAGCGTAAGAGAGGCACATGCTCCCGGTTTGTGCCGGGCATGGGAAGCAGCATGCTGCGTGCCCAGAAGACATCCCGCACTGTCCTGCCTGCCACGGGGCTGCTTCTGAGCACGGAGGCACGCCTACAAGCCAGCTGAGATGGGCTTTGCCTAAGAGTCAGGGAAGTGGCGAGCGGAACAAGGGATGTGCTGCACAGCTTCCCTCGCAGGCAGATTCCCTCCTGCGGTGCTTACTTCTCTTGCCTTAGCGCCCTGCTTTGTTTGGAGGCTGTTTGCGGACAGCAGCACACACAGCGAGAAGGTGCTAGCTGGCCAGCTCCAAGTCTCGGCAGATAGAAGCGCAAGCCAGGCACCTGCTCGCAGTTTGTCCCGGGCATGGGAAGGAGCATGCTGCGTGCCCAGAAGACATCCCGCACTGTCCTGCCTGCCTCGGGGCTGCTTCTGAGCACGGAGGCACGCCTACAAGCCAGCTGAGATGGGCTTTGCCTAAGAGTCAGGGAAGTGGCGAGCGGAACAAGGGATGTGCTGCACAGCTTCCCTCGCAGGCACATTCCCTCCGGGGGCGCTTACTTCTCTTGCCTTAGTGCCCTGCTTTGTTTGGAGGCTGTTTGCGGACAGCAGCACGCACAGCGGGAAGGTGCGCGCTGGCCAGCTCCAAGTCTCGGCAGATTGAAGCGCAAGCCAGGCACCTGCTCGCGGTTTGTCCCGGGCATGGGAAGCAGCATGCTGCGTGCCCAGAAGACATCCCGCACTGTCCTGCCGTCCTCGGGGCTGCTTCTGAGCACGGAGGCACGCCTACAAGCCAGCTGAGATGGGCTTTGCCTAAGAGTCAGGGAAGTGGCGAGCGGAACAAGGGATGTGCTGCACAGCTTCCCTCGCAGGCAGATTCCCTCCTGGGGCGCTTACTTCTCTTGCCTTAGTGCCCTGCTTTGTTTGGAGGCTGTTTGCGGACAGCAGCACGCACAGCGGGAAGGTGCGCGCTGGCCAGCTCCACGTCTCGGCACATAGAAGCGCAAGCCAGGCACCTGCTCACAGTTTGTCCCGGGCATGGGAAGCAGCATGCTGCGTGCCCAGAAGACATCCCGCACTGTCCTGCCTGCCTCGGGGCTGCTTCTGAGCACGGAGGCACGCCTACAAGCCAGCTGAGATGGGCTTTGCCTAAGAGTCAGGGAAGTGGCGAGCGGAACAAGGGATGTGCTGCACAGCTTCCCTCGCAGGCAGATTCCCTCCTGGGGCTCTTAGTTCTCCTGCCTTAGCGGCCTGCTTTGTTTGGAGGGTGTTTGCGGACAGCAGCACACACAGCGAGAAGGTGCGCGCTGGCCAGCTCCAAGTCTCGGCACATAGAAGCGCAAGCCAGGCACCTGCTCACAGTTTGTCCCGGGCATGGGAAGCAGCATGCTGCGTGCCCAGAATACATCCCGCACTGTCCTGCCTGCCACGGGGCTGCTTCTGAGCACGGAGGCACGCCTACAAGCCAGCTGAGATGGGCTTTGCCTAAGAGTCAGGGAAGTGGCGAGCGGAACAAGGGATGTGCTGCACAGCTTCCCTCGCAGGCACATTCCCTCCTGGGGCGCTCGCTTCTCCTGCCTTAGTGCCCTGCTTTGTTTGGAGGCTGTTTGCGGACAGCAGCACGCACAGCGGGAAGGTGCGCGCTGGCCAGCTCCAAGTCTCGGCAGATAGAAGCGCAAGCCAGGCACCTGCTCACAGTTTGTGCCGAGCATGCAAACAAGCACGCTGCGTGCCCAGAATGCTTCCCGCTGTATCCTGGCTGATGCGGGGTGGCTTCTGAACACACAGGCATGCCCAACAGCAAACTGCGAGGAGACTTTGCCTAAGAGTCAGGGAAGTGTCTGCGTGTCTGCCCTCGGCAGGCAGAAGCGCTTTTGGTGTGCCCAGATCGCCTGTCTTAGCGCCCTGCTTTCTTTGGAGGCTGGTTGCGGACAGCAGCACACAGAGCAGGAAGCTGTGCGCTGGCCAGCTCCAAGTCTCGGCAGAAGAAGCGTGAGTGAAGCACCTTCTCTCGGTTTGTGCCGGGCATGGGAAGCAGCATGCTGCGTGCCCAGAAGACATCCTGCTCTCTCCTGCCTGTCATGGGACCACTTCTGAGCATGGAGGCACGCCTACAAGCAAGCTGAGCTGGGCTTTGCCTAAGAGTCAGGGAAGTGGCTGCGTGTTTGCCCTCGGCAGGCACAAGCACTCCTGCTGTGCCCTGAGCGCTTGCCTTAGCGCACTGCTTACTTCTGCAGCTGGTTGCGGACAGCAGCACGCAGAGCGGGAAGGTGCGCACTGGCCAGCTCCAAGTCTCGGCACATAGAAGCGTGAGTGAGGCACCTGCTCCCGGTTTGTGCCGAGCATGCAAACAAGCACGCTGCGTGCCCAGAATGCTTCCCGCTCTCTCCTGCCTGCCATGGGGCCGCTTCGGTGCAGGGAAGCACGCCTACAAGCAAGCTGAGATGGGCTTTGCCTAAGCGTCAGGGAAGTGGCGAGCGGAACAAGGGACGTGCTGCACAGCTTCCCTCGCAGGCAGATTCCCTGCTGGGGCGCCTAGTTCTCTTGCCTTAGCGCCCTGCTTTGTTTGGAGGCTGTTTGCGGACAGCAGCACGCACAGTGGGAAGCTTCGTGCTTGTCCGCCTCTAAGTCTCGGCAGACAGAAGCGCAAGGGAGGCACTTGCTCTCGTGTTGCCCCACGCATGGGAAGCAGCACTCTGCGTGCCCAAAATGCTTCCCGCTGTATCCTGGCTGATGCGGGGTGGCTTCTGAACACAGCGGCATACCCAACAGCAAACTGCGAGGAGACTTTGCCCAGGAGTCAGGGAAGTGGCTGCGTGTCTGCCCTCGGCAGGCAGAAGCACTTTCGGTGTGCCCAGATCGCCTGTCTTAGCGCCCTGCTTCATTGGAGGCTGGTTGCGGACAGCAGCAGCACGCAGAGCGGGAAGATGCGCGCTGGCCAGCTCCAAGTCTCGGCACATAGAAGCGCAAGCCAGGCACCTGCTCGCAGTTTGTCCCGGGCATGGGAAGCAGCATGCTGCGTGCCCAGAAGACATCTCGCACTGTCCTGCCTGCCACGGGGCTGCTTCTGAGCACGGAGGCACGCCTACAAGCCAGCTGAGATGGGCTTTGCCTAAGAGTCAGGGAAGTGGCGAGCGGAACAAGGGATGTGCTGCACAGGTTCCCTCGCAGGCAGATTCCCTCCTGGGGCGCTTACTTCTCTTGCCTTAGTGCCCTGCTTTGTTTGGAGGCTGTTTGCGGACAGCAGCACACACAGCGGGAAGGTGCGCGCTGGCCAGTTCCAAGTCTCGGCAGATAGAAGCGCAAGCCAGGCACCTGCTCACGGTTTGTCCCGGGCATGGGAAGGAGCATGCTGCGTGCCCAGAAGACATCCCGCACTGTCCTGCCTGCCACGGGGCTGCTTCTGAGCACGGAGGCACGCCTACAAGCCAGCTGAGATGGGCTTTGCCTAAGAGTCAGGGAAGTGGCGAGCGGAACAAGGGATGTGCTGCACAGCTTCCCTCGCAGGCACATTCCCTCCGGGGGCGCTTGCTTCTCTTGCCTTAGTGCCCTGCTTTGTTTGGAGGCTGTTTGCGGACAGCAGCACACACAGCGAGAAGGTGCGCGCTGGCCAGCTCCAAGTCTCGGCAGATTGAAGCGCAAGCCAGGCACCTGCTCGCGGTTTGTCCCGGGCATGGGAAGCAGCATGCTGCGTGCCCAGAAGACATCCCGCACTGTCCTGCCTTCCTCGGGGCTGCTTCTGAGCACGGAGGCACGCCTACAAGCCAGCTGAGATGGGCTTTGCCTAAGAGTCAGGGAAGTGGCGAGCGGAACAAGGGATGTGCTGCACAGCTTCCCTCGCAGGCACATTCCCTCCGGGGGCGCTTACTTCTCCTGCCTTAGTGCCCTGCTTTGTTTGGAGGCTGTTTGCGGACAGCAGCACACACAGCGGGAAGGTGTGCGCTGGCCAGCTCCAAGTCTCGGCAGATAGAAGCGCAAGCCAGGCAACTGCTCGCAGTTTGTCCCGGGCATGGGAAGCAGCATGCTGCGTGCCCAGAATGCTTCCCGCTGTATCCTGGCTGATGCGGGGTGGCTTCTGAACACACAGGCATGCCCAACAGCAAACTGCGAGGAGACTTTGCCCAGGAGTCAGGGAAGTGGCTGTGTGTCTGCCCTCGGCAGGCAGAAGCACTTTTGGTGTGCCCAGATCGCCTGTCTTAGCGCCCTGCTTCATTGGAGGCTGGTTGCGGACAGCAGCACGCACAGCGGGAAGGTGCGCGCTGGCCAGCTCCAAGTCTCGGCACATAGAAGCGCAAGCCAGGCACCTGCTCACAGTTTGTCCCGGGCATGGGAAGGAGCATGCTGCGTGCCCAGAAGACATCCCGCACTGTCAAGCCTGCCTCGGGGCTGCTTCTGAGCACGGAGGCACGCCTACAAGCCAGCTGAGATGGGCTTTGCCTAAGAGTCAGGGAAGTGGCGAGCGGAACAAGGGATGTGCTGCACAGCTTCCCTCGCAGACAGATTCCCTCCGGGGGCGCTTACTTCTCTTGCCTTAGTGCCCTGCTTTGTTTGGAGGCTGTTTGCGGACAGCAGCACACACAGCGAGAAGGTGCGCGCTGGCCAGCTCCAAGTCTCGGCACATAGAAGCGCAAGCCAGGCACCTGCTCACAGTTTGTCCCGGGCATGGGAAGCAGCATGCTGCGTGCCCAGAAGACATCCCGCACTGTCCTGCCTGCCACGGGGCTGCTTCTGAGCACGGAGGCACGCCTACAAGCCAACTGAGATGGGCTTTGCCTAAGAGTCAGGGAAGTGGCGAGCGGAACAAGGGATGTGCTGCACAGCTTCCCTCGCAGGCAGATTCCCTCCTGGGGCGCTTGCTTCTCCTGCCTTAGTGCCCTGCTTTGTTTGGAGGCTGTTTGCGGATAGCAGCACACACAGCGGGAAGGTGCGCGCTGGCCAGCTCCAAGTCTCGGCACATAGAAGCGCAAGCCAGGCACCTGCTCACAGTTTGTCCCGGGCATGGGAAGCAGCATGCTGCGTGCCCAGAAGACATCCCGCACTGTCCTGCCTTCCTCGGGGCTGCTTCTGAGCACGGAGGCACGCCTACAAGCCAGCTGAGATGGGCTTTGCCTAAGAGTCAGGGAAGTGGCGAGCGGAACAAGGGATGTGCTGCACAGCTTCCCTCGCAGGCAGATTCCCTCCTGGGGCGCTTACTTCTCTTGCCTTAGTGCCCTGCTTTGTTTGGAGGCTGTTTGCGGACAGCAGCACGCACAGCGGGAAGGTGCGCGCTGGCCAGCTCCACGTCTCGGCACATAGAAGCGCAAGCCAGGCACCTGCTCACAGTTTGTCCCGGGCATGGGAAGCAGCATGCTGCGTGCCCAGAAGACATCCCGCACTGTCCTGCCTGCCACGGGGCTGCTTCTGAGCACGGAGGCACGCCTACAAGCCAGCTGAGATGGGCTTTGCCTAAGAGTCAGGGAAGTGGCGAGCGGAACAAGGGATGTGCTGCACAGCTTCCCTCGCAGGCACATTCCCTCCTGGGGCGCTCGCTTCTCCTGCCTTAGTGCCCTGCTTTGTTTGGAGGCTGTTTGCGGACAGCAGCACGCACAGCGGGAAGGTGCGCGCTGGCCAGCTCCAAGTCTCGGCAGATTGAAGCGCAAGCGAGGCACCTGCTCCCGGTTTGTGCCGAGCATGCAAACAAGCACGCTGCGTGCCCAGAATGCTTCCCGCTCTCTCCTGCCTGCCATGGGGCCGCTTCGGTGGAGGGAAGCACGCCTACAAGCAAGCTGAGATGGGCTTTGCCTAAGCGTCAGGGAAGTGGCGAGCGGAACAAGGGACGTGCTGCACAGCTTCCCTCGCAGGCAGATTCCCTGCTGGGGCGCCTAGTTCTCTTGCCTTAGCGCCCTGCTTTGTTTGGAGGCTGTTTGCGGACAGCAGCACGCACAGTGGGAAGCTTCGTGCTTGTCCGCCTCTAAGTCTCGGCAGACAGAAGCGCAAGGGAGGCACTTGCTCTCGTGTTGCCCCACGCATGGGAAGCAGCACTCTGCGTGCCCAGAATGCTTCCGGCTGTATCCTGGCTGATGCGGGGTGGCTTCTGAACACAGCGGCATGCCCAACAGCAAACTGCGAGGAGACTTTGCCCAGGAGTCAGGGAAGTGGCTGCGTGTCTGCCCTCGGCAGGCAGAAGCACTTTTGGTGTGCCCAGATCGCCTGTCTTAGCGCCCTGCTTCATTGGAGGCTGGTTGCGGACAGCAGCAGCACGCAGAGCGGGAAGATGCGCGCTGGCCAGCTCCAAGTCTCGGCAGACAGAAGCGTAAGAGAGGCACATGCTCCCGGTTTGTGCCGGGCATGGGAAGCAGCATGCTGCGTGCCCAGAAGACATCCCGCACTCTCCTGCCTGCCACGGGGCTGCTTCTGAGCACGGAGGCACGCCTACAAGCCAGCTGAGATGGGCTTTGCCTAAGAGTCAGGGAAGTGGCGAGCGGAACAAGGGATGTGCTGCACAGCTTCCCTCGCAGGCAGATTCCCTCCGGGGGCGCTTACTTCTCCTGCCTTAGTACCCTGCTTTGTTTGGAGGCTCTTTGCGGACAGCAGCACACACAGCGGGAAGGTGCACGCTGGCCAGCTCCAAGTCTCGGCACATAGAAGCGCAAGCCAGGCACCTGCTCGCAGTTTGTCCCAGGCATGGGAAGCAGCATGCTGCGTGCCCAGAAGACATCTCGCACTGTCCTGCCTGCCACGGGGCTGCTTCTGAGCACGGAGGCACACCTACAAGCCAGCTGAGATGGGCTTTGCCTAAGAGTCAGGGAAGTGGCGAGCGGAACAAGAGATGTGCTGCACAGCTTCCCTCGCAGGCAGATTCCCTCCGGGGGCGCTTACTTCTCTTGCCTTAGTGCCCTGCTTTTTTTGGAGGCTGTTTGCGGACAGCAGCACGCACAGCGGGAAGGTGCGCGCTGGCCAGCTCCAAGTCTCGGCAGATTGAAGCGCAAGCCAGGCACCTGCTCGCGGTTTGTCCCGGGCATGGGAAGCAGCATGCTGCGTGCCCAGAAGACATCCCGCACTGTCCTGCCGTCCTCGGGGCTGCTTCTGAGCACGGAGGCACGCCTACAAGCCAGCTGAGATGGGCTTTGCCTAAGAGTCAGGGAAGTGGCGAGCGGAACAAGGGATGTGCTGCACAGCTTCCCTCGCAGGCAGATTCCCTCCTGGGGCGCTTACTTCTCTTGCCTTAGTGCCCTGCTTTGTTTGGAGGCTGTTTGCGGACAGCAGCACGCACAGCGGGAAGGTGCGCGCTGGCCAGCTCCACGTCTCGGCACATAGAAGCGCAAGCCAGGCACCTGCTCACAGTTTGTCCCGGGCATGGGAAGCAGCATGCTGCGTGCCCAGAAGACATCCCGCACTGTCCTGCCTGCCACGGGGCTGCTTCTGAGCACGGAGGCACGCCTACAAGCCAGCTGAGATGGGCTTTGCCTAAGAGTCAGGGAAGTGGCGAGCGGAACAAGGGATGTGCTGCACAGCTTCCCTCGCAGGCACATTCCCTCCTGGGGCGCTCGCTTCTCCTGCCTTAGTGCCCTGCTTTGTTTGGAGGCTGTTTGCGGACAGCAGCACGCACAGCGGGAAGGTGCGCGCTGGCCAGCTCCAAGTCTCGGCAGATTGAAGCGCAAGCGAGGCACCTGCTCCCGGTTTGTGCCGAGCATGCAAACAAGCACGCTGCGTGCCCAGAATGCTTCCCGCTCTCTCCTGCCTGCCATGGGGCCGCTTCGGTGGAGGGAAGCACGCCTACAAGCAAGCTGAGATGGGCTTTGCCTAAGCGTCAGGGAAGTGGCGAGCGGAACAAGGGACGTGCTGCACAGCTTCCCTCGCAGGCAGATTCCCTGCTGGGGCGCCTAGTTCTCTTGCCTTAGCGCCCTGCTTTGTTTGGAGGCTGTTTGCGGACAGCAGCACGCACAGTGGGAAGCTTCGTGCTTGTCCGCCTCTAAGTCTCGGCAGACAGAAGCGCAAGGGAGGCACTTGCTCTCGTGTTGCCCTGCGCATGGGAAGCAGCACTCTGCGTGCCCAGAATGCTTCCGGCTGTATCCTGGCTGATGCGGGGTGGCTTCTGAACACAGCGGCATGCCCAACAGCAAACTGCGAGGAGACTTTGCCTAAGAGTCAGGGAAGTGGCTGCGTGTCTGCCCTCGGCAGGCACAAGCACTCCCTGGGTGCCCAGAGCGCTTGCCTTAGCGCCCTGCTTACTTTTGCGGCTGGTTGCGGACAGCAGCACACACTGCGGGAAGGTGCGCGCTGGCCAGCTCCAAGTCTCGGCAGACAGAAGCGCAAGGGTGGCACCTGCTTCCGTTTTGTGCCGAGCATGCAAACAAGCACGCTGCGTGCCCAGAATGCTTCCCGCTCTCTCCTGCCTGCCATGGGGCTGCTTCGGAGCACGGAGGCACACCTACAAGCAAGCTGAGATGGGCTTTGCCTAAGCGTCAGGGAAGTGGCGAGCAGAACAAGGGACGTGCTGCACATCTTCCCTCGCAGGCAGATTCCCTGCTGGGGCACTTAGTTCTCTTGCCTTAGCGCCCTGCTTTGTTTGGAGGCTGTTTGCGGACAGCAGCACGCACAGCGCGAAGCTTCGTGCTTGTCCGCCTCTAAGTCTCGGCAGAGAGAAGCGCGAGGCAGGAACTCGCTCTCGGGTTGCCCCGCGCTTGCGAGGCAGCACTCTGCGTGCCCAGAATGCTTCCCGCTGTATCCTGGCTGATGCGGGGTGGCTTCTGAACACACAGGCATGCCCAACAGGAAACTGCGAGAAGACTTTCCCTACGAGTCAGGGAAGTGGCTGCGTGTCTGCCCTCGGCAGGCAGAAGCACTCCCTGGGTGCCCTGAGCGCTTGCCTTAGCGCCCTGCTTACTTTTGCGGCTGGTTGCGGACAGCAGCACACACTGCGGGAAGGTGCGCGCTGGCCAGCTCCAAGTCTCGGCAGACAGAAGCGCAAGGGTGGCACCTGCTTCCGTTTTGTGCCGAGCATGCAAACAAGCACGCTGCGTGCCCAGAATGCTTCCCGCTCTCTCCTGCCTGCCATGGGGCTGCTTCGGAGCACGGAGGCATGCCTACAAGCAAGCTGAGATGGGCTTTTCCTAAGCGTCAGGGAAGTGTTTTGCGGAACAAGGGACGTGCTGCACATGTTCCCTCGCAGGCATATTCACTCCTGGGGCGGTTAGTTCTCTTGCCTTAGTGCCCTGCTTTGTTTGGAGGCTGTTTGCGGACAGCAGCACGCACAGCGCGAAACTTCGTGCTTGTCCGCCTCTAAGTCTCGGCAGAGAGAAGCGCAAGGCAGGCACTTGCTCTCGGTTTGCCCTGCGCATGGGAAGCAGCACTCTGCATGCTCAGAATGCTTCCTGCTGTATGCTGCCTCCTGCGGGGTGGCTTCTGAACACAGCGGCATGCCCAACAACAAACTGAGAGGAGACTTTGCCCAGGAGTCAGGGAAGTGACTGCATGTCTGCCCTTGGCAGGCAGAAGCACTCCTGCTGTGCCCAAAGCGCGCCTGTCTTAGCACCCTGCTTTCTTTGGAGGCTGGTTGCAGACAGCAGCACGCAGAGTGGGAAGGTGCGCGCTGGCCAGCTCCAAGTCTCGGCAGATTGAAGCGCAAGCCAGGCACCTGCTCACAGTTTGTCCCGGGCATGGGAAGGAGCATGCTGCGTGCCCAGAAGACATCCCGCACTGTCCTGCCTGCCTCGGGGCTGCTTCTGAGCACGGAGGCACGCCTACAAGCCAGCTGAGATTGGCTTTGCCTAAAAGTCAGGGAAGTGGCGAGCGGAACAAGGGATGTGCTGCACAGCTTCCCTCGCAGGCAGATTCCCTCCTGGGACGCTTACTTCTCCTGCCTTAGTGCCCTGCTTTGTTTGGAGGCTGTTTGAGGACAGCAGCACACACAGCGAGAAGGTGCTAGCTGGCCAGCTCCAAGTCTCGGCACATAGAAGCGCAAGCCAGGCACCTGCTCGCAGTTTGTCCCGGGCATGGGAAGCAGCATGCTGCGTGCCCAGAAGACATCCCGCACTGTCCTGCCTGCCTCGCGGCTGCTTCTGAGCACGGAGGCACGCCTACAAGCCAGCTGAGATGGGCTTTGCCTAAGAGTCAGGGAAGTGGCGAGCGGAACAAGGGATGTGCTGCACAGCTTCCCTCGCAGGCAGATTCCTTCCGGGGGCGCTTACTTCTCCTGCCTTAGTGCCCTGCTTTGTTTGGAGGCTGTTTGCGGACAGCAGCACACACAGCGGGAAGGTGCGCGCTGGCCAGCTCCAAGTCTCCGCACATAGAAGCGCAAGCCAGGCAACTGCTCGCAGTTTGTCCCGGGCATGGGAAGCAGCATGCTGCGTGCCCAGAATGCTTCCCGCTGTATCCTGGCTGATGCGGGGTGGCTTCTGAACACACAGGCATGCCCAACAGCAAACTGCGAGGAGACTTTGCCTAAGAGTCAGGGAAGTGTCTGCGTGTCTGCCCTCGGCAGGCAGAAGCACTTTTGGTGTGCCCAGATCGCCTGTCTTAGCGCCCTGCTTTCTTTGGAGGCTGGTTGCGGACAGCAGCACACAGAGCAGGAAGCTGTGCGCTGGCCAGCTCCAAGTCTCGGCAGAAGAAGCGTGAGTGAAGCACCTTCTCTCGGTTTGTGCCGGGCATGGGAAGCAGCATGCTGCGTGCCCAGAAGACATCCTGCTCTCTCCTGCCTGTCATGGGACCACTTCTGAGCACGGAGGCACGCCTACAAGCCAGCTGAGCTGGGCTTTGCCTAAGAGTCAGGGAAGTGGCTGCGTGTTTGCCCTCGGCAGGCACAAGCACTCCTGCTGTGCCCTGAGCGCTTGCCTTAGCGCCCTGCTTACTTCTGCAGCTGGTTGCGGACAGCAGCACGCAGAGCGGGAAGGTGCGCACTGGCCAGCTCCAAGTCTCGGCACATAGAAGCGTGAGTGAGGCACCTGCTCCCGGTTTGTGCCGAGCATGCAAACAAGCACGCTGCGTGCCCAGACTGCTTCCCGCTCTCTCCTGCCTGCCATGGGGCCGCTTCGGTGCAGGGAAGCACGCCTACAAGCAAGCTGAGATGGGCTTTGCCTAAGCGTCAGGGAAGTGGCGAGCGGAACAAGGGACGTGCTGCACAGCTTCCCTCGCAGGCAGATTCCCTGCTGGGACGCCTAGTTCTCTTGCCTTAGCGCCCTGCTTTGTTTGGAGGCTGTTTGCGGACAGCAGCACGCACAGTGGGAAGCTTCGTGCTTGTCCGCCTCTAAGTCTCGGCAGACAGAAGCGCAAGGGAGGCACTTGCTCTCGTGTTGCCCCACACATGGGAAGCAGCACTCTGCGTGCCCAGAATGCTTCCCGCTGTATCCTGGCTGATGCGGGGTGGCTTCTGAACACACAGGCATGCCCAACAGCAAACTGCGAGGAGACTTTGCCCAGGAATCAGGGAAGTGGCTGCGTGTCTGCCCTCGGCAGGCAGAAGCACTTTTGGTGTGCCCAGATCGCCTGTCTTAGCGCCCTGCTTCATTGGAGGCTGGTTGCGGACAGCAGCAGCACGCAGAGCGGGAAGGTGCGCGCTGGCCAGCTCCAAGTCTCGGCAGACAGAAGCGTAAGAGAGGCACATGCTCCCGGTTTGTGCCGGGCATGGGAAGCAGCATGCTGCGTGCCCAGAAGACATCCCGCACTGTCCTGCCTGCCACGGGGCTGCTTCTGAGCACGGAGGCACGCCTACAAGCCAGCTGAGATGGGCTTTGCCTAAGAGTCAGGGAAGTGGCGAGCGGAACAAGGGATGTGCTGCACAGCTTCCCTCGCAGGCAGATTCCCTCCTGCGGTGCTTACTTCTCTTGCCTTAGCGCCCTGCTTTGTTTGGAGGCTGTTTGCGGACAGCAGCACACACAGCGAGAAGGTGCTAGCTGGCCAGCTCCAAGTCTCGGCAGATAGAAGCGCAAGCCAGGCACCTGCTCGCAGTTTGTCCCGGGCATGGGAAGGAGCATGCTGCGTGCCCAGAAGACATCCCGCACTGTCCTGCCTGCCTCGGGGCTGCTTCTGAGCACGGAGGCACGCCTACAAGCCAGCTGAGATGGGCTTTGCCTAAGAGTCAGGGAAGTGGCGAGCGGAACAAGGGATGTGCTGCACAGCTTCCCTCGCAGGCACATTCCCTCCGGGGGCGCTTACTTCTCTTGCCTTAGTGCCCTGCTTTGTTTGGAGGCTGTTTGCGGACAGCAGCACGCACAGCGGGAAGGTGCGCGCTGGCCAGCTCCAAGTCTTGGCAGATTGAAGCGCAAGCCAGGCACCTGCTCACAGTTTGTCCCGGGCATGGGAAGCAGCATGCTGCGTGCCCAGAAGACATCCCGCACTGTCCTGCCTGCCACGGGTCTGCTTCTGAGCACGGAGGCACGCCTACAAGCCAGCTGAGATGGGCTTTGCCTAAGAGTCAGGGAAGTGGCGAGCGGAACAAGGGATGTGCTGCACAGCTTCCCTCGCAGGCAGATTCCCTCCGGGGGCTCTTAGTTCTCCTGCCTTAGCGGCCTGCTTTGTTTGGAGGCTGTTTGTGGACAGCAGCACACACAGCGGGAAGGTGCGCGCTGGCCAGCTCCAAGTCTCGGCACATAGAAGCGCAAGCCAGGCACCTGCTCACAGTTTGTCCCGGGCATGGGAAGCAGCATGCTGCGTGCCCAGAAGACATCCCGCACTGTCCTGCCGTCCTCGGGCTGCTTCTAAGCACGGAGGCACGCCTACAAGCCAGCTGAGATGGGCTTTGCCTAAGAGTCAGGGAAGTGGCGAGCGGAACAAGGGATGTGCTGCACAGCTTCCCTCGCAGACAGATTCCCTCCGGGGGCGCTTACTTCTCTTGCCTTAGTGCCCTGCTTTGTTTGGAGGCTGTTTGCGGACAGCAGCACACACAGCGAGAAGGTGCGCGCTGGCCAGCTCCAAGTCTCGGCAGATTGAAGCGCAAGCCAGGCACCTGCTCACAGTTTGTCCCGGGCATGGGAAGCAGCATGCTGCGTTCCCAGAAGACATCCCGCAATGTCCTGCCTGCCACGGGGCTGCTTCTGAGCACGGAGGCACGCCTACAAGCCAACTGAGATGGGCTTTGCCTAAGAGTCAGGGAAGTGGCGAGCGGAACAAGGGATGTGCTGCACAGCTTCCCTCGCAGGCAGATTCCCTCCTGGGGCGCTTACTTCTCCTGCCTTAGTGCCCTGCTTTGTTTGGAGGCTGTTTGCGGACAGCAGCACACACAGCGGGAAGGTGCGCGCTGGCCATCTCCAAGTCTCGGCACATAGAAGCGCAAGCAAGGCACCTGCTCGCAGTTTGTCCCGGGCATGGGAAGCAGCATGCTGCGTGCCCAGAAGACATCCCGCACTCTCCTGCCTGCCACGGGGCTGCTTCTGAGCACGGAGGCACGCCTACAAGCCAGCTGAGATGGGCTTTGCCTAAGAGTCAGGGAAGTGGCGAGCGGAACAAGGGATGTGCTGCACAGCTTCCCTCGCAGGCACATTCCCTCCTGGGGCGCTCGCTTCTCCTGCCTTAGTGCCCTGCTTTGTTTGGAGGCTGTTTGCGGACAGCAGCACGAACAGCGGGAAGGTGCGCGCTGGCCAACTCCAAGTCTCGGCAGATTGAAGCGCAAGCGAGGCACCTGCTCCCGGTTTGTGCCGAGCATGCAAACAAGCACGCTGCGTGCCCAGAATGCTTCCCGCTGTATCCTGGCTGATGCGGGGTGGCTTCTGAACACACAGGCATGCCCAACAGCAAACTGCGAGGAGACTTTGCCTAAGAGTCAGGGAAGTGTCTGCGTGTCTGCCCTCGGCAGGCAGAAGCGCTTTTGGTGAGCCCAGATCGCCTGTCTTAGCGCCCTGCTTTCTTTGGAGGCTGGTTGCGGACAGCAGCACACAGAGCAGGAAGCTGTGCGCTGGCCAGCTCCAAGTCTCGGCAGAAGAAGCGTGAGTGAAGCACTTTCTCTCGGTTTGTCCCGGGCATGGGAAGCAGCATGCTGCGTGCCCAGAAGACATCCTGCTCTCTCCTGCCTGCCATGGGGCCGCTTCGGTGCAGGGAAGCACGCCTACAAGCAAGCTGACATGGGCTTTGCCTAAGCGTCAGGAAGTGGCGAGCGGAACAAGGGACGTGCTGCACAGCTTCCCTCGCAGGCAGATTCCCTGCTGGGGCACTTAGTTCTCTTGCCTTAGTGCCCTGCTTTGTTTGGAGGCTATTTGCGGACTGCAGCACGCACAGTGGGAAGCTTCGTGCTTGTCCGCCTCTAAGTCTCGGCAGAGAGAAGCGCAAGGCAGGCACTCGCTCTCGGGTTGCCCTGCGCATGCGAGGCAGCACTCTGCATGCTCAGAATGCTTCCCGCTGTATCCTGGCTGATGCGGGGTGGCTCCTGAACACACAGGCATGCCCAACAGCAAACTTAGAGGAGACTTTGCCTAAGAGTCAGGGAAGTGGCTGCGTGTCTGCCCTCGGCAGGCACAAGCACTCCCTGGGTGCCCAGAGCGCTTGCCTTAGCGCCCTGCTTACTTTTGCGGCTGGTTGCGGACAGCAGCACACACTGCGGGAAGGTGCGCGCTGGCCAGCTCCAAGTCTCGGCAGACAGAAGCGCAAGGGTGGCACCTGCTTCCGTTTTGTGCCGAGCATGCAAACAAGCACGCTGCGTGCCCAGAATGCTTCCCGCTCTCTCCTGCCTGCCATGGGGCTGCTTCGGAGCACGGAGGCACACCTACAAGCAAGCTGAGATGGGCTTTGCCTAAGCGTCAGGGAAGTGTTTTGCGGAACAAGGGATGTGCTGCACATGTTCCCTCGCAGGCATATTCACTCCTGGGGCGGTTAGTTCTCTTGCCTTAGTGCCCTGCTTTGTTTGGAGGCTGTTTGCGGACAGCAGCACGCACAGCGCGAAACTTCGTGCTTGTCCGCCTCTAAGTCTCGGCAGAGAGAAGCGCAAGGCAGGCACTTGCTCTCGGTTTGCCCTGCGCATGGGAAGCAGCACTCTGCATGCTCAGAATGCTTCCTGCTGTATGCTGCCTCCTGCGGGGTGGCTTCTGAACACAGCGGCATGCCCAACAACAAACTGAGAGGAGACTTTGCCCAGGAGTCAGGGAAGTGACTGCATGTCTGCCCTTGGCAGGCAGAAGCACTCCTGCTGTGCCCAAAGCGCGCCTGTCTTAGCACCCTGCTTTCTTTGGAGGCTGGTTGCAGACAGCAGCACGCAGAGTGGGAAGGTGCGCGCTGGCCAGCTCCAAGTCTCGGCAGATTGAAGCGCAAGCCAGGCACCTGCTCACAGTTTGTCCCGGGCATGGGAAGGAGCATGCTGCGTGCCCAGAAGACATCCCGCACTGTCCTGCCTGCCTCGGGGCTGCTTCTGAGCACGGAGGCACGCCTACAAGCCAGCTGAGATTGGCTTTGCCTAAAAGTCAGGGAAGTGGCGAGCGGAACAAGGGATGTGCTGCACAGCTTCCCTCGCAGGCAGATTCCCTCCTGGGACGCTTACTTCTCCTGCCTTAGTGCCCTGCTTTGTTTGGAGGCTGTTTGCGGACAGCAGCACACACAGCGAGAAGGTGCTAGCTGGCCAGCTCCAAGTCTCGGCACATAGAAGCGCAAGCCAGGCACCTGCTCGCAGTTTGTCCCGGGCATGGGAAGCAGCATGCTGCGTGCCCAGAAGACATCCCGCACTGTCCTGCCTGCCTCGCGGCTGCTTCTGAGCACGGAGGCACGCCTACAAGCCAGCTGAGATGGGCTTTGCCTAAGAGTCAGGGAAGTGGCGAGCGGAACAAGGGATGTGCTGCACAGCTTCCCTCGCAGGCAGATTCCCTCCGGGGGCGCTTACTTCTCCTGCCTTAGTGCCCTGCTTTGTTTGGAGGCTGTTTGCGGACAGCAGCACACACAGCGGGAAGGTGCGCGCTGGCCAGCTCCAAGTCTCGGCACATAGAAGCGCAAGCCAGGCAACTGCTCGCAGTTTGTCCCGGGCATGGGAAGCAGCATGCTGCGTGCCCAGAATGCTTCCCGCTGTATCCTGGCTGATGCGGGGTGGCTTCTGAACACACAGGCATGCCCAACAGCAAACTGCGAGGAGACTTTGCCTAAGAGTCAGGGAAGTGTCTGCGTGTCTGCCCTCGGCAGGCAGAAGCACTTTTGGTGTGCCCAGATCGCCTGTCTTAGCGCCCTGCTTTCTTTGGAGGCTGGTTGCGGACAGCAGCACACAGAGCAGGAAGCTGTGCGCTGGCCAGCTCCAAGTCTCGGCAGAAGAAGCGTGAGTGAAGCACTTTCTCTCGGTTTGTCCCGGGCATGGGAAGCAGCATGCTGCGTGCCCAGAAGACATCCTGCTCTCTCCTGCCTGCCATGGGGCCGCTTCGGTGCAGGGAAGCACGCCTACAAGCAAGCTGACATGGGCTTTGCCTAAGCGTCAGGAAGTGGCGAGCGGAACAAGGGACGTGCTGCACAGCTTCCCTCGCAGGCAGATTCCCTGCTGGGGCACTTAGTTCTCTTGCCTTAGTGCCCTGCTTTGTTTGGAGGCTATTTGCGGACTGCAGCACGCACAGTGGGAAGCTTCGTGCTTGTCCGCCTCTAAGTCTCGGCAGAGAGAAGCGCAAGGCAGGCACTCGCTCTCGGGTTGCCCTGCGCATGCGAGGCAGCACTCTGCATGCTCAGAATGCTTCCCGCTGTATCCTGGCTGATGCGGGGTGGCTCCTGAACACACAGGCATGCCCAACAGCAAACTTAGAGGAGACTTTGCCTAAGAGTCAGGGAAGTGGCTGCGTGTCTGCCCTCGGCAGGCACAAGCACTCCCTGGGTGCCCAGAGCGCTTGCCTTAGCGCCCTGCTTACTTTTGCGGCTGGTTGCGGACAGCAGCACACACTGCGGGAAGGTGCGCGCTGGCCAGCTCCAAGTCTCGGCAGACAGAAGCGCAAGGGTGGCACCTGCTTCCGTTTTGTGCCGAGCATGCAAACAAGCACGCTGCGTGCCCAGAATGCTTCCCGCTCTCTCCTGCCTGCCATGGGGCTGCTTCGGAGCACGGAGGCACACCTACAAGCAAGCTGAGATGGGCTTTGCCTAAGCGTCAGGGAAGTGGCGAGCAGAACAAGGGACGTGCTGCACATCTTCCCTCGCAGGCAGATTCCCTGCTGGGGCACTTAGTTCTCTTGCCTTAGCGCCCTGCTTTGTTTGGAGGCTGTTTGCGGACAGCAGCACGCACAGCGCGAAGCTTCGTGCTTGTCCGCCTCTAAGTCTCGGCAGAGAGAAGCGCGAGGCAGGAACTCGCTCTCGGGTTGCCCCGCGCTTGCGAGGCAGCACTCTGCGTGCCCAGAATGCTTCCCGCTGTATCCTGGCTGATGCGGGGTGGCTTCTGAACACACAGGCATGCCCAACAGGAAACTGCGAGAAGACTTTCCCTACGAGTCAGGGAAGTGGCTGCGTGTCTGCCCTCGGCAGGCAGAAGCACTCCCTGGGTGCCCTGAGCGCTTGCCTTAGCGCCCTGCTTACTTTTGCGGCTGGTTGCGGACAGCAGCACACACTGCGGGAAGGTGCGCGCTGGCCAGCTCCAAGTCTCGGCAGACAGAAGCGCAAGGGTGGCACCTGCTTCCGTTTTGTGCCGAGCATGCAAACAAGCACGCTGCGTGCCCAGAATGCTTCCCGCTCTCTCCTGCCTGCCATGGGGCTGCTTCGGAGCACGGAGGCACGCCTACAAGCAAGCTGAGATGGGCTTTTCCTAAGCGTCAGGGAAGTGTTTTGCGGAACAAGGGACGTGCTGCACATGTTCCCTCGCAGGCATATTCACTCCTGGGGCGGTTAGTTCTCTTGCCTTAGTGCCCTGCTTTGTTTGGAGGCTGTTTGCGGACAGCAGCACGCACAGCGCGAAACTTCGTGCTTGTCCGCCTCTAAGTCTCGGCAGAGAGAAGCGCAAGGCAGGCACTTGCTCTCGGTTTGCCCTGCGCATGGGAAGCAGCACTCTGCATGCTCAGAATGCTTCCTGCTGTATGCTGCCTCCTGCGGGGTGGCTTCTGAACACAGCGGCATGCCCAACAACAAACTGAGAGGAGACTTTGCCCAGGAGTCAGGGAAGTGACTGCATGTCTGCCCTTGGCAGGCAGAAGCACTCCTGCTGTGCCCAAAGCGCGCCTGTCTTAGCACCCTGCTTTCTTTGGAGGCTGGTTGCAGACAGCAGCACGCAGAGTGGGAAGGTGCGCGCTGGCCAGCTCCAAGTCTCGGCAGATTGAAGCGCAAGCCAGGCACCTGCTCACAGTTTGTCCCGGGCATGGGAAGGAGCATGCTGCGTGCCCAGAAGACATCCCGCACTGTCCTGCCTGCCTCGGGGCTGCTTCTGAGCACGGAGGCACGCCTACAAGCCAGCTGAGATTGGCTTTGCCTAAAAGTCAGGGAAGTGGCGAGCGGAACAAGGGATGTGCTGCACAGCTTCCCTCGCAGGCAGATTCCCTCCTGGGACGCTTACTTCTCCTGCCTTAGTGCCCTGCTTTGTTTGGAGGCTGTTTGAGGACAGCAGCACACACAGCGAGAAGGTGCTAGCTGGCCAGCTCCAAGTCTCGGCACATAGAAGCGCAAGCCAGGCACCTGCTCGCAGTTTGTCCCGGGCATGGGAAGCAGCATGCTGCGTGCCCAGAAGACATCCCGCACTGTCCTGCCTGCCTCGCGGCTGCTTCTGAGCACGGAGGCACGCCTACAAGCCAGCTGAGATGGGCTTTGCCTAAGAGTCAGGGAAGTGGCGAGCGGAACAAGGGATGTGCTGCACAGCTTCCCTCGCAGGCAGATTCCTTCCGGGGGCGCTTACTTCTCCTGCCTTAGTGCCCTGCTTTGTTTGGAGGCTGTTTGCGGACAGCAGCACACACAGCGGGAAGGTGCGCGCTGGCCAGCTCCAAGTCTCGGCACATAGAAGCGCAAGCCAGGCAACTGCTCGCAGTTTGTCCCGGGCATGGGAAGCAGCATGCTGCGTGCCCAGAATGCTTCCCGCTGTATCCTGGCTGATGCGGGGTGGCTTCTGAACACACAGGCATGCCCAACAGCAAACTGCGAGGAGACTTTGCCTAAGAGTCAGGGAAGTGTCTGCGTGTCTGCCCTCGGCAGGCAGAAGCACTTTTGGTGTGCCCAGATCGCCTGTCTTAGCGCCCTGCTTTCTTTGGAGGCTGGTTGCGGACAGCAGCACACAGAGCAGGAAGCTGTGCGCTGGCCAGCTCCAAGTCTCGGCAGAAGAAGCGTGAGTGAAGCACCTTCTCTCGGTTTGTGCCGGGCATGGGAAGCAGCATGCTGCGTGCCCAGAAGACATCCTGCTCTCTCCTGCCTGCCATGGGGCCGCTTCGGTGCAGGGAAGCACGCCTACAAGCAAGCTGACATGGGCTTTGCCTAAGCGTCAGGAAGTGGCGAGCGGAACAAGGGACGTGCTGCACAGCTTCCCTCGCAGGCAGATTCCCTGCTGGGGCACTTAGTTCTCTTGCCTTAGTGCCCTGCTTTGTTTGGAGGCTATTTGCGGACTGCAGCACGCACAGTGGGAAGCTTCGTGCTTGTCCGCCTCTAAGTCTCGGCAGAGAGAAGCGCAAGGCAGGCACTCGCTCTCGGGTTGCCCTGCGCATGCGAGGCAGCACTCTGCATGCTCAGAATGCTTCCCGCTGTATCCTGGCTGATGCGGGGTGGCTCCTGAACACACAGGCATGCCCAACAGCAAACTTAGAGGAGACTTTGCCTAAGAGTCAGGGAAGTGGCTGCGTGTCTGCCCTCGGCAGGCACAAGCACTCCCTGGGTGCCCAGAGCGCTTGCCTTAGCGCCCTGCTTACTTTTGCGGCTGGTTGCGGACAGCAGCACACACTGCGGGAAGGTGCGCGCTGGCCAGCTCCAAGTCTCGGCAGACAGAAGCGCAAGGGTGGCACCTGCTTCCGTTTTGTGCCGAGCATGCAAACAAGCACGCTGCGTGCCCAGAATGCTTCCCGCTCTCTCCTGCCTGCCATGGGGCTGCTTCGGAGCACGGAGGCACACCTACAAGCAAGCTGAGATGGGCTTTGCCTAAGCGTCAGGGAAGTGGCGAGCAGAACAAGGGACGTGCTGCACATCTTCCCTCGCAGGCAGATTCCCTGCTGGGGCACTTAGTTCTCTTGCCTTAGCGCCCTGCTTTGTTTGGAGGCTGTTTGCGGACAGCAGCACGCACAGCGCGAAGCTTCGTGCTTGTCCGCCTCTAAGTCTCGGCAGAGAGAAGCGCGAGGCAGGAACTCGCTCTCGGGTTGCCCCGCGCTTGCGAGGCAGCACTCTGCGTGCCCAGAATGCTTCCCGCTGTATCCTGGCTGATGCGGGGTGGCTTCTGAACACACAGGCATGCCCAACAGGAAACTGCGAGAAGACTTTCCCTACGAGTCAGGGAAGTGGCTGCGTGTCTGCCCTCGGCAGGCAGAAGCACTCCCTGGGTGCCCTGAGCGCTTGCCTTAGCGCCCTGCTTACTTTTGCGGCTGGTTGCGGACAGCAGCACACACTGCGGGAAGGTGCGCGCTGGCCAGCTCCAAGTCTCGGCAGACAGAAGCGCAAGGGTGGCACCTGCTTCCGTTTTGTGCCGAGCATGCAAACAAGCACGCTGCGTGCCCAGAATGCTTCCCGCTCTCTCCTGCCTGCCATGGGGCTGCTTCGGAGCACGGAGGCATGCCTACAAGCAAGCTGAGATGGGCTTTTCCTAAGCGTCAGGGAAGTGTTTTGCGGAACAAGGGACGTGCTGCACATGTTCCCTCGCAGGCATATTCACTCCTGGGGCGGTTAGTTCTCTTGCCTTAGTGCCCTGCTTTGTTTGGAGGCTGTTTGCGGACAGCAGCACGCACAGCGCGAAACTTCGTGCTTGTCCGCCTCTAAGTCTCGGCAGAGAGAAGCGCAAGGCAGGCACTTGCTCTCGGTTTGCCCTGCGCATGGGAAGCAGCACTCTGCATGCTCAGAATGCTTCCTGCTGTATGCTGCCTCCTGCGGGGTGGCTTCTGAACACAGCGGCATGCCCAACAACAAACTGAGAGGAGACTTTGCCCAGGAGTCAGGGAAGTGACTGCATGTCTGCCCTTGGCAGGCAGAAGCACTCCTGCTGTGCCCAAAGCGCGCCTGTCTTAGCACCCTGCTTTCTTTGGAGGCTGGTTGCAGACAGCAGCACGCAGAGTGGGAAGGTGCGCGCTGGCCAGCTCCAAGTCTCGGCAGATTGAAGCGCAAGCCAGGCACCTGCTCACAGTTTGTCCCGGGCATGGGAAGGAGCATGCTGCGTGCCCAGAAGACATCCCGCACTGTCCTGCCTGCCTCGCGGCTGCTTCTGAGCACGGAGGCACGCCTACAAGCCAGCTGAGATTGGCTTTGCCTAAAAGTCAGGGAAGTGGCGAGCGGAACAAGGGATGTGCTGCACAGCTTCCCTCGCAGGCAGATTCCCTCCTGGGACGCTTACTTCTCCTGCCTTAGTGCCCTGCTTTGTTTGGAGGCTGTTTGAGGACAGCAGCACACACAGCGAGAAGGTGCTAGCTGGCCAGCTCCAAGTCTCGGCACATAGAAGCGCAAGCCAGGCACCTGCTCGCAGTTTGTCCCGGGCATGGGAAGCAGCATGCTGCGTGCCCAGAAGACATCCCGCACTGTCCTGCCTGCCTCGCGGCTGCTTCTGAGCACGGAGGCACGCCTACAAGCCAGCTGAGATGGGCTTTGCCTAAGAGTCAGGGAAGTGGCGAGCGGAACAAGGGATGTGCTGCACAGCTTCCCTCGCAGGCAGATTCCTTCCGGGGGCGCTTACTTCTCCTGCCTTAGTGCCCTGCTTTGTTTGGAGGCTGTTTGCGGACAGCAGCACACACAGCGGGAAGGTGCGCGCTGGCCAGCTCCAAGTCTCGGCACATAGAAGCGCAAGCCAGGCAACTGCTCGCAGTTTGTCCCGGGCATGGGAAGCAGCATGCTGCGTGCCCAGAATGCTTCCCGCTGTATCCTGGCTGATGCGGGGTGGCTTCTGAACACACAGGCATGCCCAACAGCAAACTGCGAGGAGACTTTGCCTAAGAGTCAGGGAAGTGTCTGCGTGTCTGCCCTCGGCAGGCAGAAGCACTTTTGGTGTGCCCAGATCGCCTGTCTTAGCGCCCTGCTTTCTTTGGAGGCTGGTTGCGGACAGCAGCACACAGAGCAGGAAGCTGTGCGCTGGCCAGCTCCAAGTCTCGGCAGAAGAAGCGTGAGTGAAGCACCTTCTCTCGGTTTGTGCCGGGCATGGGAAGCAGCATGCTGCGTGCCCAGAAGACATCCTGCTCTCTCCTGCCTGTCATGGGACCACTTCTGAGCACGGAGGCACGCCTACAAGCCAGCTGAGCTGGGCTTTGCCTAAGAGTCAGGGAAGTGGCTGCGTGTTTGCCCTCGGCAGGCACAAGCACTCCTGCTGTGCCCTGAGCGCTTGCCTTAGCGCCCTGCTTACTTCTGCAGCTGGTTGCGGACAGCAGCACGCAGAGCGGGAAGGTGCGCACTGGCCAGCTCCAAGTCTCGGCACATAGAAGCGTGAGTGAGGCACCTGCTCCCGGTTTGTGCCGAGCATGCAAACAAGCACGCTGCGTGCCCAGACTGCTTCCCGCTCTCTCCTGCCTGCCATGGGGCCGCTTCGGTGCAGGGAAGCACGCCTACAAGCAAGCTGAGATGGGCTTTGCCTAAGCGTCAGGGAAGTGGCGAGCGGAACAAGGGACGTGCTGCACAGCTTCCCTCGCAGGCAGATTCCCTGCTGGGACGCCTAGTTCTCTTGCCTTAGCGCCCTGCTTTGTTTGGAGGCTGTTTGCGGACAGCAGCACGCACAGTGGGAAGCTTCGTGCTTGTCCGCCTCTAAGTCTCGGCAGACAGAAGCGCAAGGGAGGCACTTGCTCTCGTGTTGCCCCACACATGGGAAGCAGCACTCTGCGTGCCCAGAATGCTTCCCGCTGTATCCTGGCTGATGCGGGGTGGCTTCTGAACACACAGGCATGCCCAACAGCAAACTGCGAGGAGACTTTGCCCAGGAATCAGGGAAGTGGCTGCGTGTCTGCCCTCGGCAGGCAGAAGCACTTTTGGTGTGCCCAGATCGCCTGTCTTAGCGCCCTGCTTCATTGGAGGCTGGTTGCGGACAGCAGCAGCACGCAGAGCGGGAAGGTGCGCGCTGGCCAGCTCCAAGTCTCGGCAGACAGAAGCGTAAGAGAGGCACATGCTCCCGGTTTGTGCCGGGCATGGGAAGCAGCATGCTGCGTGCCCAGAAGACATCCCGCACTGTCCTGCCTGCCACGGGGCTGCTTCTGAGCACGGAGGCACGCCTACAAGCCAGCTGAGATGGGCTTTGCCTAAGAGTCAGGGAAGTGGCGAGCGGAACAAGGGATGTGCTGCACAGCTTCCCTCGCAGGCAGATTCCCTCCTGCGGTGCTTACTTCTCTTGCCTTAGCGCCCTGCTTTGTTTGGAGGCTGTTTGCGGACAGCAGCACACACAGCGAGAAGGTGCTAGCTGGCCAGCTCCAAGTCTCGGCACATAGAAGCGCAAGCCAGGCACCTGCTCGCAGTTTGTCCCGGGCATGGGAAGGAGCATGCTGCGTGCCCAGAAGACATCCCGCACTGTCCTGCCTGCCTCGGGGCTGCTTCTGAGCACGGAGGCACGCCTACAAGCCAGCTGAGATGGGCTTTGCCTAAGAGTCAGGGAAGTGGCGAGCGGAACAAGGGATGTGCTGCACAGCTTCCCTCGCAGGCACATTCCCTCCTGGGGCGCTTACTTCTCTTGCCTTAGTGCCCTGCTTTGTTTGGAGGCTGTTTGCGGACAGCAGCACGCACAGCGGGAAGGTGCGCGCTGGCCAGCTCCAAGTCTCGGCAGATTGAAGCGCAAGCCAGGCACCTGCTCACAGTTTGTCCCGGGCATGGGAAGCAGCATGCTGCGTGCCCAGAAGACATCCCGCACTGTCCTGCCTGCCACGGGTCTGCTTCTGAGCACGGAGGCACGCCTACAAGCCAGCTGAGATGGGCTTTGCCTAAGAGTCAGGGAAGTGGCGAGCGGAACAAGGGATGTGCTGCACAGCTTCCCTCGCAGGCAGATTCCCTCCGGGGGCTCTTAGTTCTCCTGCCTTAGCGGCCTGCTTTGTTTGGAGGCTGTTTGTGGACAGCAGCACACACAGCGGGAAGGTGCGCGCTGGCCAGCTCCAAGTCTCGGCACATAGAAGCGCAAGCCAGGCACCTGCTCACAGTTTGTCCCGGGCATGGGAAGCAGCATGCTGCGTGCCCAGAAGACATCCCGCACTGTCCTGCCGTCCTCGGGCTGCTTCTAAGCACGGAGGCACGCCTACAAGCCAGCTGAGATGGGCTTTGCCTAAGAGTCAGGGAAGTGGCGAGCGGAACAAGGGATGTGCTGCACAGCTTCCCTCGCAGACAGATTCCCTCCGGGGGCGCTTACTTCTCTTGCCTTAGTGCCCTGCTTTGTTTGGAGGCTGTTTGCGGACAGCAGCACACACAGCGAGAAGGTGCGCGCTGGCCAGCTCCAAGTCTCGGCAGATTGAAGCGCAAGCCAGGCACCTGCTCACAGTTTGTCCCGGGCATGGGAAGCAGCATGCTGCGTTCCCAGAAGACATCCCGCAATGTCCTGCCTGCCACGGGGCTGCTTCTGAGCACGGAGGCACGCCTACAAGCCAACTGAGATGGGCTTTGCCTAAGAGTCAGGGAAGTGGCGAGCGGAACAAGGGATGTGCTGCACAGCTTCCCTCGCAGGCAGATTCCCTCCTGGGGCGCTTACTTCTCCTGCCTTAGTGCCCTGCTTTGTTTGGAGGCTGTTTGCGGACAGCAGCACACACAGCGGGAAGGTGCGCGCTGGCCATCTCCAAGTCTCGGCACATAGAAGCGCAAGCCAGGCACCTGCTCGCAGTTTGTCCCGGGCATGGGAAGGAGCATGCTGCGTGCCCAGAAGACATCCCGCACTGTCCTGCCTGCCTCGGGGCTGCTTCTGAGCACGGAGGCACGCCTACAAGCCAGCTGAGATGGGCTTTGCCTAAGAGTCAGGGAAGTGGCGAGCGGAACAAGGGATGTGCTGCACAGCTTCCCTCGCAGGCACATTCCCTCCTGGGGCGCTCGCTTCTCCTGCCTTAGTGCCCTGCTTTGTTTGGAGGCTGTTTGCGGACAGCAGCACGAACAGCGGGAAGGTGCGCGCTGGCCAACTCCAAGTCTCGGCAGATTGAAGCGCAAGCGAGGCACCTGCTCCCGGTTTGTGCCGAGCATGCAAACAAGCACGCTGCGTGCCCAGAATGCTTCCCGCTGTATCCTGGCTGATGCGGGGTGGCTTCTGAACACACAGGCATGCCCAACAGCAAACTGCGAGGAGACTTTGCCTAAGAGTCAGGGAAGTGTCTGCGTGTCTGCCCTCGGCAGGCAGAAGCGCTTTTGGTGAGCCCAGATCGCCTGTCTTAGCGCCCTGCTTTCTTTGGAGGCTGGTTGCGGACAGCAGCACACAGAGCAGGAAGCTGTGCGCTGGCCAGCTCCAAGTCTCGGCAGAAGAAGCGTGAGTGAAGCACTTTCTCTCGGTTTGTCCCGGGCATGGGAAGCAGCATGCTGCGTGCCCAGAAGACATCCTGCTCTCTCCTGCCTGCCATGGGGCCGCTTCGGTGCAGGGAAGCACGCCTACAAGCAAGCTGACATGGGCTTTGCCTAAGCGTCAGGAAGTGGCGAGCGGAACAAGGGACGTGCTGCACAGCTTCCCTCGCAGGCAGATTCCCTGCTGGGGCACTTAGTTCTCTTGCCTTAGTGCCCTGCTTTGTTTGGAGGCTATTTGCGGACTGCAGCACGCACAGTGGGAAGCTTCGTGCTTGTCCGCCTCTAAGTCTCGGCAGAGAGAAGCGCAAGGCAGGCACTCGCTCTCGGGTTGCCCTGCGCATGCGAGGCAGCACTCTGCATGCTCAGAATGCTTCCCGCTGTATCCTGGCTGATGCGGGGTGGCTCCTGAACACACAGGCATGCCCAACAGCAAACTTAGAGGAGACTTTGCCTAAGAGTCAGGGAAGTGGCTGCGTGTCTGCCCTCGGCAGGCACAAGCACTCCCTGGGTGCCCAGAGCGCTTGCCTTAGCGCCCTGCTTACTTTTGCGGCTGGTTGCGGACAGCAGCACACACTGCGGGAAGGTGCGCGCTGGCCAGCTCCAAGTCTCGGCAGACAGAAGCGCAAGGGTGGCACCTGCTTCCGTTTTGTGCCGAGCATGCAAACAAGCACGCTGCGTGCCCAGAATGCTTCCCGCTCTCTCCTGCCTGCCATGGGGCTGCTTCGGAGCACGGAGGCACACCTACAAGCAAGCTGAGATGGGCTTTGCCTAAGCGTCAGGGAAGTGGCGAGCAGAACAAGGGACGTGCTGCACATCTTCCCTCGCAGGCAGATTCCCTGCTGGGGCACTTAGTTCTCTTGCCTTAGCGCCCTGCTTTGTTTGGAGGCTGTTTGCGGACAGCAGCACGCACAGCGCGAAGCTTCGTGCTTGTCCGCCTCTAAGTCTCGGCAGAGAGAAGCGCGAGGCAGGAACTCGCTCTCGGGTTGCCCCGCGCTTGCGAGGCAGCACTCTGCGTGCCCAGAATGCTTCCCGCTGTATCCTGGCTGATGCGGGGTGGCTTCTGAACACACAGGCATGCCCAACAGGAAACTGCGAGAAGACTTTCCCTACGAGTCAGGGAAGTGGCTGCGTGTCTGCCCTCGGCAGGCACAAGCACTCCCTGGGTGCCCTGAGCGCTTGCCTTAGCGCCCTGCTTACTTTTGCGGCTGGTTGCGGACAGCAGCACACACTGCGGGAAGGTGCGCGCTGGCCAGCTCCAAGTCTCGGCAGACAGAAGCGCAAGGGTGGCACCTGCTTCCGTTTTGTGCCGAGCATGCAAACAAGCACGCTGCGTGCCCAGAATGCTTCCCGCTCTCTCCTGCCTGCCATGGGGCTGCTTCGGAGCACGGAGGCACGCCTACAAGCAAGCTGAGATGGGCTTTTCCTAAGCGTCAGGGAAGTGTTTTGCGGAACAAGGGATGTGCTGCACATGTTCCCTCGCAGGCATATTCACTCCTGGGGCGGTTAGTTCTCTTGCCTTAGTGCCCTGCTTTGTTTGGAGGCTGTTTGCGGACAGCAGCACGCACAGCGCGAAACTTCGTGCTTGTCCGCCTCTAAGTCTCGGCAGAGAGAAGCGCAAGGCAGGCACTTGCTCTCGGTTTGCCCTGCGCATGGGAAGCAGCACTCTGCATGCTCAGAATGCTTCCTGCTGTATGCTGCCTCCTGCGGGGTGGCTTCTGAACACAGCGGCATGCCCAACAACAAACTGAGAGGAGACTTTGCCCAGGAGTCAGGGAAGTGACTGCATGTCTGCCCTTGGCAGGCAGAAGCACTCCTGCTGTGCCCAAAGCGCGCCTGTCTTAGCACCCTGCTTTCTTTGGAGGCTGGTTGCAGACAGCAGCACGCAGAGTGGGAAGGTGCGCGCTGGCCAGCTCCAAGTCTCGGCAGATTGAAGCGCAAGCCAGGCACCTGCTCACAGTTTGTCCCGGGCATGGGAAGGAGCATGCTGCGTGCCCAGAAGACATCCCGCACTGTCCTGCCTGCCTCGGGGCTGCTTCTGAGCACGGAGGCACGCCTACAAGCCAGCTGAGATTGGCTTTGCCTAAAAGTCAGGGAAGTGGCGAGCGGAACAAGGGATGTGCTGCACAGCTTCCCTCGCAGGCAGATTCCCTCCTGGGACGCTTACTTCTCCTGCCTTAGTGCCCTGCTTTGTTTGGAGGCTGTTTGCGGACAGCAGCACACACAGCGAGAAGGTGCTAGCTGGCCAGCTCCAAGTCTCGGCACATAGAAGGGCAAGCCAGGCACCTGCTCGCAGTTTGTCCCGGGCATGGGAAGCAGCATGCTGCGTGCCCAGAAGACATCCCGCACTGTCCTGCCTGCCTCGCGGCTGCTTCTGAGCACGGAGGCACGCCTACAAGCCAGCTGAGATGGGCTTTGCCTAAGAGTCAGGGAAGTGGCGAGCGGAACAAGGGATGTGCTGCACAGCTTCCCTCGCAGGCAGATTCCCTCCGGGGGCGCTTACTTCTCCTGCCTTAGTGCCCTGCTTTGTTTGGAGGCTGTTTGCGGACAGCAGCACACACAGCGGGAAGGTGCGCGCTGGCCAGCTCCAAGTCTCGGCACATAGAAGCGCAAGCCAGGCAACTGCTCGCAGTTTGTCCCGGGCATGGGAAGCAGCATGCTGCGTGCCCAGAATGCTTCCCGCTGTATCCTGGCTGATGCGGGGTGGCTTCTGAACACACAGGCATGCCCAACAGCAAACTGCGAGGAGACTTTGCCTAAGAGTCAGGGAAGTGTCTGCGTGTCTGCCCTCGGCAGGCAGAAGCACTTTTGGTGTGCCCAGATCGCCTGTCTTAGCGCCCTGCTTTCTTTGGAGGCTGGTTGCGGACAGCAGCACACAGAGCAGGAAGCTGTGCGCTGGCCAGCTCCAAGTCTCGGCAGAAGAAGCGTGAGTGAAGCACCTTCTCTCGGTTTGTGCCGGGCATGGGAAGCAGCATGCTGCGTGCCCAGAAGACATCCTGCTCTCTCCTGCCTGTCATGGGACCACTTCTGAGCACGGAGGCACGCCTACAAGCCAGCTGAGCTGGGCTTTGCCTAAGAGTCAGGGAAGTGGCTGCGTGTTTGCCCTCGGCAGGCACAAGCACTCCTGCTGTGCCCTGAGCGCTTGCCTTAGCGCCCTGCTTACTTCTGCAGCTGGTTGCGGACAGCAGCACGCAGAGCGGGAAGGTGCGCACTGGCCAGCTCCAAGTCTCGGCACATAGAAGCGTGAGTGAGGCACCTGCTCCCGGTTTGTGCCGAGCATGCAAACAAGCACGCTGCGTGCCCAGACTGCTTCCCGCTCTCTCCTGCCTGCCATGGGGCCGCTTCGGTGCAGGGAAGCACGCCTACAAGCAAGCTGAGATGGGCTTTGCCTAAGCGTCAGGGAAGTGGCGAGCGGAACAAGGGACGTGCTGCACAGCTTCCCTCGCAGGCAGATTCCCTGCTGGGACGCCTAGTTCTCTTGCCTTAGCGCCCTGCTTTGTTTGGAGGCTGTTTGCGGACAGCAGCACGCACAGCGCGAAGCTTCGTGCTTGTCCGCCTCTAAGTCTCGGCAGAGAGAAGCGCGAGGCAGGAACTCGCTCTCGGGTTGCCCCGCGCTTGCGAGGCAGCACTCTGCGTGCCCAGAATGCTTCCCGCTGTATCCTGGCTGATGCGGGGTGGCTTCTGAACACACAGGCATGCCCAACAGGAAACTGCGAGAAGACTTTCCCTACGAGTCAGGGAAGTGGCTGCGTGTCTGCCCTCGGCAGGCACAAGCACTCCCTGGGTGCCCTGAGCGCTTGCCTTAGCGCCCTGCTTACTTTTGCGGCTGGTTGCGGACAGCAGCACACACTGCGGGAAGGTGCGCGCTGGCCAGCTCCAAGTCTCGGCAGACAGAAGCGCAAGGGTGGCACCTGCTTCCGTTTTGTGCCGAGCATGCAAACAAGCACGCTGCGTGCCCAGAATGCTTCCCGCTCTCTCCTGCCTGCCATGGGGCTGCTTCGGAGCACGGAGGCATGCCTACAAGCAAGCTGAGATGGGCTTTTCCTAAGCGTCAGGGAAGTGTTTTGCGGAACAAGGGATGTGCTGCACATGTTCCCTCGCAGGCATATTCACTCCTGGGGCGGTTAGTTCTCTTGCCTTAGTGCCCTGCTTTGTTTGGAGGCTGTTTGCGGACAGCAGCACGCACAGCGCGAAACTTCGTGCTTGTCCGCCTCTAAGTCTCGGCAGAGAGAAGCGCAAGGCAGGCACTTGCTCTCGGTTTGCCCTGCGCATGGGAAGCAGCACTCTGCATGCTCAGAATGCTTCCTGCTGTATGCTGCCTCCTGCGGGGTGGCTTCTGAACACAGCGGCATGCCCAACAACAAACTGAGAGGAGACTTTGCCCAGGAGTCAGGGAAGTGACTGCATGTCTGCCCTTGGCAGGCAGAAGCACTCCTGCTGTGCCCAAAGCGCGCCTGTCTTAGCACCCTGCTTTCTTTGGAGGCTGGTTGCAGACAGCAGCACGCAGAGTGGGAAGGTGCGCGCTGGCCAGCTCCAAGTGTCGGCAGATAGAAGCGTGAGTGAGGCACCTGCTCCCGGTTTGTCCCAGGCATGGGAAGCGGCATTCTCTAGGCCAGAATGCTTTCCACTAATGTTGGCAGTCGTAAAGGTCAGTGCTGCATTACGCGGTCTGAGGCAACAAAAGAGTATTCTAATGCAATCGCTCAAGGCACAGCAGGAGTGTTTCTGTGTGCTGAGGTGAGATATGCAGTATATTCCTGGTTCTGGTCACAGGTTTTCTTGGGTAGTACAGTGCAGGTAGCATGGCTGCTCTTGGCAGTTGTGCGGTGATTGCTGCATGAGGCCCTTAGAGGCCATAGGCAGGCCAGCCAGTTGCTCTTTGGCATTTTGATGTCCGTTTTGCTGTGGCCACTGCAGCTGTGGTTGCTGCCTTGTGGCACAGTGTGCAAGAGGCCAGAGCTCTGAGAAGGCTTGTGAGGCCACTTGTGCCTGTGCGCCTTCATGGGCAGTGCCAGGCTGCTGGATTTGGTGGTGGTTGTAAGGTGCCTTATGAAGTTGTGCCTGCTAGGGCAGTGCTAGGTGCATGGCTGCTCTTGGCAGTTTGGTGGTGCATGCTTCTTGAGGGCCTTAGAGGCCTTTGCAGTCTGCCAAGCTGATGTTTGTCCTTGTGAGGTCCCTTTTGCTATGGCCATTGGTGCTGTGGCTGCTGCCTTGTGCCATAGTGTGTGAGAGGCCAGAGCTCTGGGAAGGCTTGTGAGGTCACTTGTGCCTCTGTGCCTTCGTAGGCAGTGGCAGGTTGCTTGCGGTAGTGGTGGTTGTGAAGTGCCTTGTGAAGCAATGCATGCTAGGGCAGTGTTGGTTGCATGGCTGCTCTTGACAGTTGAGAGGTGAGTGCTGCCTCAGGCCCTCAGAGGCCTTTGCCCATCCTGGAATCTGATGTTTGTCATTGTGAGGTCCCTGTTGTTGTAGCCATTGGTGGTCTGGCTGCTGCCTTGTAGCACAGTGTGTGAGAGGTCACAGATCAAGGCAGAACTGAGAGGTGATATGTGCCTCTGTGCCTACATGGGCAGTGGCAGTGTCTGGTCTGGTGGTGGTGGTGTTTGTGAGGGGCCTTGTGAAGCAGTGCGTGCTAGGGCAGTGCTGGTTGCATGGCTGCTCTTGGCAGTTGAGAGGTGAGTGCTGCCTCAGGCCCTCAGAGGTTTTTCCCAAGACAGCAAGCAGATGTTTGTCCTTCTGAGGTCCCTGTTGCTGTGGCCATTGGTGCTGTGGCTGCTGCCTTGTGGCACAGTGTGTGAGAGGTCAGAGCTCTAGGCAGGTCTATGAGGTGACATGTGGCTCTGTGACTTCATTGGCAGTGGCAGGGTGCGGGATGATGGTCGTGGTGTTTGTGAGGTCACTGGTGAAGCAGTGCGTGCTAGGGCAGTGCTGGTTGCATGGCTGCTCTTGGCAGTTGAGATGTGAGTGCTGCCTCAGGCCCTCAGATGTCATAGGTAGGCAGGCAAGCTGATGTTTGTACTTGTGAGGTCCCTGTTGCTGTGGCCATTGGTTCTGTGTCTGCTGCCTTGTGGCACAGTGTGTTAGAGGTCAGAGCTCAAGGCAGAACTGAGAGGTGACATGTGCCTCTGTGCCTACATGGGTAGTGGCAGTGTCTGGGATGCTGGTTGTGGTTGTGAGGTCCGCTGTAAAGCAGTGCGTGCTAGGGCAGTGCTGGTTGCATGGCTGCTCTAGGCAGTTGAGAGGGGAGTGCTGCCTGAGGCCCTCAGAAACCTTTGCCCATCCTGGAATCTGATGTTTGTCCTTGTGAGCTCCCTTTTGCTGTGGCCATTGGTGCTGTGGCTGCTGCCTTGTGGCACAGTGTGTGATAGGTCAGAGCTCAAGGCAGAACTGAGAGGTGAGATGTCCTCTGTGCCTTCCTGGGCAGTGGCAGTGTCTGGGCTGGTTGTGGTGGTGTTTGTGAGGGGCCTTGTGAAGCAGTGCGTGCTAGGGCAGTGCTGGTTGCATGGCTGCTCTTGGCAGTTGAGAGGGGAGTGCTGCCTGAGGCCCTCAGAGGCCTTTGCCCATCCTGGAAGCTGATGTTTGTCCTTGTGAGGTGCCTTTTGTTGTGGCCATTGGTGCTGTGGTTGCTTCCTTGTGGCACAGTGTGTGAGAGGTCAGAGCTCTCGGCAGGACTGAGAGGTGACATGTGGCTCTGTGCCCCCATGGGCAGTGGCAGGGTGCAGGATGGTGCTGGTTGTTGTTGTGAGGTGCCTTGTGAAGCAGTGCGTGCTAGGGCAGTGCTGGTTGCATGGCTGCTCTTGGCAATTGAGAGGTCAGTGGTACCTCAGGCCCTCTGATGTCATAGGCATACCAACAAGGTGATGTTTGTCCTTGTGATGTCCCTTTTGCTATGGCCATTGGTGTTGTGGCTGCTGCCTTGTGGCACAGTGTGTGAGAGGCCAGAGTATTCGGCAGGACTGAGAGGTGAGATGTCCTCTGTGCCTTCCTGGGCCGTGGCAGTGTCTGGGCTTCTGGTGGAGGTGGTTGTCAGGTGCCTTGTGAAGCAGTGCGTGCTAGTACAGTGCTGGTTGCATGGCTGCTCTTGGCAGTTGAGAGGTGAGTGCTGCCTCAGGCCCTCAGAGGCCTTTGCAGTCTGCAAAGCTGATGTTTGTCCTTGTGAGGTGCCTTTTGCTGTGGCCATTGGTTCTGTGGCTGCTGCCTTGTGGCACAATGTTTGAGAGGTCAGAGCTCTAAGCAGGTCTATGAGGTGACGTGTGGCTCCGTGCCTTCATTGGCAGTGGCAGGGTGCGGTCTGGTGGTGGTGGTGGTTGTGAGGTGCCTTGTGAAGCAGTGCATGCTAGGGCAGTGCTGTTTGCATGGCTGCTCTTGGCAGTTGAGATGTGAGTGCTGCCTGAGGACCTCAGAGGCCTTTGCCCATCCTGGAATCTGATGTTTGTCCTTGTGTAGTCCCTGTTGCTGTGGCCATTGGTGCTGTGGCTGCTGCTTGTGGCAGAGTGTGTTAGAGGTCACAGATCAAGGCAGAACTGAGAGGTGACATGTGCCTCTGTGCCTACATGGGACGTGGCAGTGTCTGGGCTCGTGGCAGTGGTGGTTGTGAGGTTCGTTGTGAAGCAGTGCGTGCTAGTGCAGTGCTGGTTGCATGGCTGCTCTTGTCAGTTGGGAGGTGAGTGCTTCCTGAGGCCCTCAGATGTCATAGGTAGGCAGGCAAGCTGATGTTTGTCCTTGTGAGGTACCTTTTGCTGTAGCCATTGGTGCTGTGGCTGCTGCCTTGTGCCATAGTGTCTGAGAGGTCAGAGCTCTAGGCAGGTCTGTCAGATAGAATGTGCTCTGTGCCTTGAGAGGCAGTGGCAATGTCTGAGATGCTGGTTGTGGTTGTGAGGTGCCTTGTGAAGCAGTGCATGCTAGGGCAGTGCTGGTTGCATGGCTGCTCTTGGCAGTTGAGAGGTGAGTGCTGCCTGAGGCCATCAGAGGGTTTAACGAAGACAGCAAGCTGATGTTTGTCTTGTGTGGTTTCTGTTGCTGTGGCCATTGCTGCTGTGGGTGGTGCCTTTAGCCGTAATGTGTGAGATGCCAGAGCTCTAGGCAGGTCTCTGAGGGGAAATGTCCTCTGTGCCTTGGCAGGCAGTTGCAATGTCTGGGATGCTGTTTGTGGTTGTGAGATCCCTAGTGAAGGAGTGCGTGCTAAGGTAGTGCTTGTTGCATGGCTGCTCTTGACAGTTGAGAGGTGAGTGCTGCCTCCAGCCCTCAGAGGGTTTAACAAAGACAGGAAGCTGATGATTGTACTTGTGAGGTCCCTTTTGCTGTGGCCATTTGTGCTGTGGATGCTGTCTTGTGGCACAGTGTGTGGGAGGCCAGAGCTCTATGAAGGACTGTGAGGTGAAATGTCCTCTGTGCCTTGAGAGGCAGTGGCAATGTCTTGGATGCTGGTTGTGGTTGTGAGGTGCCTTGTGAAGCAGTGCGTGCTAGGGCAGTGCTGGTTGCATGGCTGGTATTTGCAGTCGAGAGGTGAGTGCAGCTGGAGGCCTTCAGAGGCCTTTGCAGTCTGCGAAGCTGATGTTTGTACTTGTGTGGTCCCTTTTGCTGTGGCCATTTGTGCTGTGGCTGTTGTCTTGTGCCACAGTGTGTGAGAGGCCAGAGCTCTAGGCAGGTCTAAGAGGTGACATGTGGCTCTGTGCCTTCATGGCAGTGGTAGGCTGCGGTCTGGTGGTGGTGGTGGTTGTGAGGTCCCTTGTGAAGCAGTGCGTGCTAGGGCAGTGCTGGTTGCATGGCTGCTCTTGGCAGTTGAGAGGTGAGTGCTGCCTCAGGCCCTCAGATGTCATAGGTAGACCAGAAAGGTGATGTTTGTCCTTGTGAGGTCCCTGTTGCTGTGGGCATTGGTTCTGTGCCTGCTGCCTTGTGGCACAGTGTGTGAGAGGTCAGAGCTCTAGGCAGGTCTGTGAGGTGAAATGTGCCTCTGTGCCTTCCTGCGCAGTGGCAGTGTCTGGGCTGGTTGGGGTGGTGTTTGTGAGGTCACTTGTGAAGCAGTGCGTGCTATGGCAGTGCTGGTTGCATGGCTGCTCTTGGCAGTTGAGAGGTGAGTGCTGCCTGAGGCCCTCAGAGGCCTTTGCCCATCCTGGAACCTGATGTTTGTCCTTGTGCGTTCCCTTTTGCTGTGGCCATTGGTGCTGTGCCTGCTGTCTTGTGCCACAGTGTGTGAGGCCAGAGCTCTAGGCAGGAATGTGCGCTGACATGTTGTTCTTTCCCTTCGTAAGCAGGTTGCGGTCTGGTGGTGGTGGTGTTTGTGAGGTCCCTTGTGAAGCAGTGCGTGCTAGGGCAGTGCTGGTTGCATGGCTGCTCTTGGCAGTTGAGAGGTGAGAGCTGCCTCAGGCCTTCAGATGTCATAGGTAGACCAGAGAGGTGATGTTTGTCCTTGTGAAGTCCATTTTGCTGTGGCACTGGTGCTGTGCCTGCTGCGTTGTGGTAGAGTGAGTTGGAGGCCAGAGCTCTATGAAGGACTGTGAGGTGAAATGTCCTCTGTGCCTTGAGAGGCAGTGGCAATGTCTGGGATGCTGGTTGTGGTTGTGAGGTGCCTTGTGAAGCAGTGCGTGCTAGGACAGTGCTGGTTGCATGGCTGCTCTTGGCAGTTGAGAGGGGAGTCCTGCCTCAGGCCCTCAGAAGTCATAGGTAGGCAGGCAAGCTGATGTTTGTCCTTGTGAGGTGCCTTTTGCTGTGGCCATTGGTGCTGTGCCTGCTGTCTTGTGCCATAGAGTCTGAGAGGTCAGAGCTCTAGGCATGTCTCTGAGGTGACATGTGACTCTGTGCCTTCATTGGCAGTGGCAGGGTGCGGTCTGCTGGTGTTTGTGTTTGTGTGGTGCCTTGTGGAGCAGTGCGTGCTAGGGCAGTGCTGGTTGCATGGCTGCTCTTGGCAGTTGAGAGGTGAGTGGTACCTCAGGCCCTCAGATGTCATAGGCATACCAACAAGGTGATGTTTGTCCTGGTGAGGTGCCTTTTGCTGTGGCCATTGGTGCTGTGGCTGCTGTCTTGTGCCACAGTGTGTGAGGCCAGAGCTCTAGGCAGGAATGTGCGCTGACATGTTGTTCTTTCCCTTCGTAAGCAGTGGCAGGTTGCGGTCTGGTGGTGGTGGTGGTTGTGAGGTCCCTTGTGAAGCAGTGTGTGCTAGGGCAGTGCTGGTTGCATGGCTGCTCTTGGCAGTTGAGAGGGGAGTGCTGCCTGAGGCCCTCAGAGGCCTTTGCAGTCTGCGAAGCTGATGTTTGTCCTTGTGCGTTCCCTTTTGCTGTGGCCATTTGTGCTGTGGCTTCTGCCTTGTGGCACAGTGTGTGAGAGGCCAGAGCTCTAGGCAGGTCTAAGAGGTGACATGTGGCTCTGTGCCTTCATGGCAGTGGTAGGCTGCGGTCTGGTGGTGGTGGTGGTTGTGAGGTCCCTTGTGAAGCAGTGCGTGCTAGGGCAGTGCTGTTTGCATGGCTGCTCTTGGCAGTTGAGAGGGGAGTGCTGCCTCAGGCCCTCAGAGCATTTTACCAAGACAGCAAGCAGATGTTTGTCCTTGTGAGGTCTCTGTTGCTGTGGCCATTGCTGCTGTGGCTGCTGCCTTGTGCCATAGTGTGTGAGATGCCAGAGCTCTAGGCAGGTCTGTGAGGTGACATGCCCTCTGTGCGGTGACAGGCAGTGGCAATGTCTGGGTTTCTGGTTGTGGTTCTGAGGTGCCTTGTGAAGCAGTGCGTGCTAGGGCAGTGCTGGTTGCATGGCTGCTCTAGGCAGTTGAGAGGTGAGTGCTGCCTGAGGCCCTCAGATGCCTTTGCCCATCCTGGAACCTGATGTTTGTCCTTCTGAGGTCCCTGTTGCTGTGGCCATTGGTGCTGTGGCTGCTGCCTTGTGGCACAGTGTGTGATAGGTCAGAGCTCAAGGCAGAACTGAGAGGTGACATGTGCCTCTGTGCCTTCCAGGGCAGTTGCAGTGTCCGGGCTGGTGGTGGTGGTGTTTGTGAGGTCCCTTGTGAAGCAGTGCATGCTAGGGCAGTGCTGGTTGCATGGCTGCTCTTGGCAGTTTAGAGGTGAGTGCTGCCTCAGGCCTTCAGATGTCATAGGTAGACCAGAAAGGTGATGTTTGTCCTTTTGAGGTGCCTTTTGCTGTGGCACTGGTGCTGTGCCTGCTGCGTTGTGGTAGAGTGAGTGGGAGGCCAGAGCTCTATGAAGGACTGTGAGGTGAAATGTCCTCTGTGCCTTGAGAGGCAGTGGCAATGTCTGGGATGCTGGTTGTGGTTGTGAGGTGCCTTGTGAAGCAGTGCGTGCTAGGGCAGTGCTGGTTGCATGGCTGCTCTTGGCAGTTGAGAGGTGAGTGCTGCCTGAGGCCCTCAGATGTCATAGGCAGGCAGACAAGCTGATGTTTGTCCTTGTGAGGTGCCTTTTGCTGTGGCCATTGGTGCTGTGCCTGCTGTCTTGTGCCACAGTGTGTGAGGCCAGAGCTCTAGGCAGGAATGTGCGCTGACATGTTGTTCTTTCCCTTCGTAAGCAGTGGCAGGTTGCGGTCTGGTGGTGGTGGTGTTTGTGAGGTCCCTTGCGAAGCAGTGCGTGCTAGGGCAGTGCTGGTTGCATGGCTGGTATTTGCAGTCGAGAGGTGAGTGCAGCCGGAGGCCTTCAGAGGCCTTTGCAGTCTGCGAAGCTGATGTTTGTCTTTGTGCGTTCCCTTTTGCTGTGGCCATTTGTGCTGTGGCTTCTGCCTTGTGGCACAGTGTGTGAGAGGCCAGAGCTCTAGGCAGGTCTAAGAGGTGACATGTGGCTCTGTGCCTTCATGGCAGTGGTAGGCTGCGGTCTGGTGGTGGTGGTGGTTGTGAGGTCCCTTGTGAAGCAGTGCGTGCTAGGGCAGTGCTGGTTGCATGGCTGCTCTTGGCAGTTGAGAGGGGAGTGCTGCCTCAGGCCCTCAGAGCGTTTTACCAAGACAGCAAGCAGATGTTTGTCCTTGTGAGGTCCCTGTTGCTGTGGCCATTGCTGCTGTGGCTGCTGCCTTGTGCCATAGTGTGTGAGATGCCAGAGCTCTAGGCAGGTCTGTGAGGTGACATGCCCTCTGTGCGGTGACAGGCAGCGGCAATGTCTGGGTTTCTGGTTGTGGTTGTGAGGTGCCTTGTGACGCAGTGCGTGCTAGGGCAGTGCTGGTTGCATGGCTGCTCTTGGCAGTTGAGAGGTGAGTGCTGCCTGAGGCCCTCAGATGTCATAGGCAGGCAGACAAGCTGATGTTTGTCCTGGTGAGGTGCCTTTTGCTGTGGCCATTGGTGCTGTGGCTGCTGTCTTGTGCCACAGTGTGTGAGGCCAGAGCTCTAGGCAGGAATGTGTGCTGACATGTTGTTCTTTCCCTTCGTTAGCAGTGGCAGGTTGCGGTCTGGTGGTGGTGGTGGTTGTGAGGTCCCTTGTGAAGCAGTGCGTGCTAGGGCAGTGCTGGTTGCATGGCTGGTATTTGCAGTCGAGAGGTGAGTGCAGCCGGAGGCCTTCAGAGGCCTTTGCAGTCTGCGAAGCTGATGTTTGTCCTTGTGAGGTCCCTGTTGCTGTGGCCATTGCTGCTGTGGCTGCTGCCTTGTGCCATAGAGTGTGAGATGCCAGAGCTCTAGGCAAGTCTGTGAGGTGACATGTCCTCTCTGCTGTGATAGGCAGTGGCAATGTCTGGGTTTCTGGTTGTGGTTGTGAGGTGCCTTGTGAAGCAGTGCGTGCTAGGGCAGTGCTGGTTGCATGGCTGCTCTTGGCAGTTGAGAGGGGAGTGCTGCCTGAGGCCCTCAGAGGCCTTTGCAGTCTGCGAAGCAGATATTTGTCCTTGTGAGGTGCTGTGGCCATTGGTGCTGTGGCTGCTGCCTTCTGCAATAGTGTGTTATAGTCCAGAGCTCTAGGCAGGACTGTGAGGTGAAATGTCCTCTGTGCCTTGACAGGTAGTGGCAGTGGCTCGGATGCTGGTTGTGGTTTTGAGGTCACTGTTGAAGCAGTGCATGCTAGGGCAGTGCTGGTTGCATGGCTGCTCTAGGCAGTTGAGAGGGGAGTGCTGACTGAGGCCCTCAGATGTCATAGGCAGGCAGGCAAGCTGATATTTGTCCTTGTGAGGTGCCTTTTGCTGTGGCCATTGGTGCTGTGCCTGCTGCCTTGTGGCACAGTGTGTGGGAGGCCAGAGGTCTAGGGACATCTGTGAAGTGAAATGTCCTCTGTGCCGTGAGAGGCTGTGGCAATGTCTGGGATGCTGGTTGTGAGGTGCCTTGTGAAGTAGTGCATGCTAGGGCAGTGCTGGTTGCATGGCTGCTCTTGGAAGTTGAGAGGTCAGTGCTGACTGAGCCCCTTAGAGGCCTTAGCCTGTCCTGAATCTGATGTTTGTCCTTGTGAGGTGCCTTTTGCTGTGGCCATTCGTGCTATGGCTGCTGCCTTCTTATGGCACAGTGTGAGGGAGGCCAGAGCTCTAGGCAGGACTGAGAGGTGAGATGTCCTCTGTGCCTTCCTGGACAGTGGCAGTGTCTGGGTTGGTGGTGTTGATGTTTGTGAGGTCCCTTGTGAAGCAGTGCATGGTAGGGCAGTGCTGGTTGCATGGCTGCTCTTGGCAGTTGAGACGTTAGTTCTGCCAGAGGCCCTCAGATGTCATAGGAAGATCAGCAAACTGATATTTGTCCTTGTGAGGTCCCTGTTGCTGTGGCCGTTGGTGCTGTGGCTTCTGCCTTGTGCCATAGTGTGTTATAGTTCAGAGCTTGGGCAGGAGTGTGAGGTGAAATGTCCTCTGTGCCTTGACAGGCAGTGGCAATGCCTCAGATGCTGGTTGTGGTTGTGAGGTCACTGGTGAAGCAGTGCGTGCTAGGGCAGTGCTGGTTGCATGGCTGCTTTTGGCAGTTGAGATGTGAGTGCTGCCAGAGGCCCTCAGATGTCGTAGGTAGGCAGGCAAGCTGATGTTTGTCCTTGTGAGGTGCCTTTTGCTGTGGCCATTGGTGCTGTGCCTGCTGCCTTGTGGCACAGTGTGTGGGAAGCCAGAGCTCTAGGCAGGACTGAGAGGTGACATATGGCTCTGTGCCTTCATGGGCAGTGGCAGGGTGCAGGGTGATACTGGTTGTGGTTGTGAGGTGCCTTGTGACGCAGTGCGTGCTAGGGCAGTGCTGGTTGCATGGCTGCTCTTGGCAGTTGAGAGGTTAGTGCTGACTGAGGCCCTCAGAGGATTTAACCAAGACAGCAAGCTGATGTTTGTCCGTCTGAGGTCCCTGTTGCTGTGGGCATTGGTTCAGTGCCTGCTGCCTTGTGGCACAGTGTGTTATAGTCCAGAGCTCTAGGCAGGACTGTGAGGTGAAATGTGGCTCTGTCCCTTCATCGGCAGTGGCAGGGTGCGGTGTGATGGTGGTTGTGTTTGTGAGGTCCCTTGTGAAGCAGTGCATGCTAGGGCAGTGCTGGTTGCATGGCTGCTCTTGGCAGTTGAGAGGTGAGTGCTGCCAGAAGCCCTCAGAGGCCTTTGCCTGTTTGCGAATCTCATGTTTGTCCTTGTGAGGTCCCTTTTGCTGTGGCCATTGGTGTAGTCGACTAGCTGCTGCCTTGTTGCACAGTGTGTGAGAGGCCAGAGCTCTAGGCATTATTGTGAGGTTACCTATGTCTCTGTGTCTTCATGGGCAGTGGCAAGCTCTCGGCTGCTTTTGGTGGTTGTGATGCTGCTTGTGAAGCAGTGCATGCTAGGGCAGTGCTGGTTGCATGGCTGCTCTTGGCAGTTGTGATGTCACTGCTGCCTGACTCCCTGAGACACTACTTGTAGGCCAGCAAGCTGTCGTTTGGGGTTGGGAGGTCACTTTTGCCTCTGCCCCTGATATTGCAGTGCCAGGATGCTTACTGCTGTTTGTAGTTATGAGCCCGCTTCAGCCTGAGGCCGTAAGAGACTGTTGCCTGTCTTATGGCTGATGTTTGGGACTGTGCAGTCACTTTGGGTTCTTTGCTTTGCAGGCTAGTGGCAGGCCCCTGGCAGCTTCTAGTGGTTGTTAGGTGACCTGAAAAGCAGTTCTTGGTAGGTCTGTCGTGGTGATGTTGGTGCTGTTTGCATGTCTTCATTTTCTTGTGACTCAGTGCCTTAGAGGTCAGCGTTGTCCACCGGGCTGCTGGTGGTGGTTGTGAGGTGACTTGTGCAGCAGTGCCTGACAGGCCAGTGCTGTCCTTGGGACTGTGAGATCCCTTGTGCCTGAGAGGCCTGTGCCAGGGCCCTGGCTGCTCTTTGTGGCACTGAGGTCACCTGGGCCTCAATTCCTTACAGGCCAGTGGCAGTCCCTGGGTGCTGCTGGTGGTTGTGATCTCCCTTGTGCCACAGGGCCTTACTGGGCAGTGCTTGTCATATGCTGTTGTCCGTTGTTGCCAGGTGACTTGTGCAGCAGTGCTGCTAGGGCCATGCTAGGCCCCCGGCTGCTCTTTGTGCTTGTGAGGTGACTTTGGCCTGAGGCCCGAATTGCCAGTGCTATGGCCTTTGCTGCTGTGGCTGGTTCTTTGCTCACTTGTGTCATAGTGCCTGATAGGCTAGAGCTATAGCCAGCATTGTTAGGACACTTGTGCCACCGTGCCATACCGGGCAGTGCCAGGGACGTAGCTGCTGTTAGTGGTTGTGAGGGGACTTGTGAAGCAGTGCCTGCTCGGGGAGTGCTAGGCAGCCCTGGCTGCAATTTGCACTTGACAGGCGAGTTCTGCCTGAGTCTCTGACTGCCAATGCTGTGGCGGTTGCTGCTGTTAGTTGCTGGGAGGCTGCTTGTGCCACAGTGTCCACTAGACCAGTGCTCTACATGGACATGTGAGGTCACTTGTTCCTCTGTGCTTTACAGGCCAGGGCCAGGCCTCTGGATGTTGTTGGAAGCTGTAAGGTCACTTGAGCAGCAGTGCTTGATCAGACCCAGCTAGACCCGGGCTTCTGAGGTCACTTCTGCTTGAGGCCCTACGGGAGAGTGTCTGGCCCCTGGGTGCTCTTTGTGGTGGTGAAGTGACTTGTGCCTCAGTGCTGAAGAGGGCAATGCTAGGCCCCTGGCTGCTTTCTGCGGTTGTGAGGTGACTTCTACCCAAGGCCTGAGTTGCCAGTGCTGTGGCCATTGCTGCTGGTGGTGGTTGTGAGGGCACTTGTGGCACACTGCCTGATAGGCCAGAGCTATACACGGGCTTGTGAGGTCGCTTGTGCCTTAGCACTGCACTGTGATGCAGTGGCTGCCGGGGATGACCCGTGCCTGGCATTCCCAGTCGAGGTCCGGCAACAGGGCCCTAATGAGTGGGTTCCCTTTCAGTGGGATTTGATTAAAGAATTACGGAAAATGGTGACCACGTGGGGCTTATCCGCCCCTTTTTCTCAATCATTGCTAGAAAATGTTCTGACGGGACAGCTCTTAACACCATATGATCTCCGTCAACTGGCAGCAATGATTCTAACCCCAACACAGAAGCTTTTATGGGAACAAAAGTGGCAAGATTTATGTTATGCTGCGTCTTTAGAAAACTTAGATAGACCCGTCAGCGATCCATGTAAAACTGCTGGGTTGCCGCAACTCTTGGGACAAGCGCCTCTAGAGGACCCACGGCTTCAAGCCTGTTTAGATCCACAGGTTTTAAGGCAGTCTGCGTCTCTAGCCTTACAAGCTATGTTAAAAATCCCAGAGACCGGGAAGCCAACTCATTCTTTTACAAAAATACTCCAAGGAGTTGCGGAGCTGTATATGCTCTTTATTGACCACCTCCGAGATGCATTAGATAAACAAGTTCATAACCGAGAAGCAAAAGAGGCACTGCTATTAAAGCTAGCAGTAGAAAACGCTAACACGTATTGCAAAATGGTCCTGCAAGCTGTGTCTCCAAAAGCCTCCTTAGTCGAAATGATAGAGGCCTGTAACAGAGTCAGCTCCGACCCTCGAGTACGACCCTGGCAGGGCTGTTTATACTACCTGGTGTGATTGATGCTGATTATGAAGGGCAGATTCACGCAATGGCATGGACTCCGTCGCCTCCACTGTTTGTGCCCAAGGACACTCGGATTGCCCAATTAATATTGTTTAAAGCTATAGTACACAGAACAACTAACAGGAAAAGAGGATCTGCTGGGTTTGGCTCCACAGGAGCCCCAGCCATTTTTTGGGCCACTGATTTCACACAGCAGCGACCAATACTTTCTATCACGGTGCATAATACACAGCATCACCCGTTACACATCAAATGTACCATGCTTGTAGATACAGGAGCAGATTTGACCGTCGTTTCCTCGTTGGATTGGCCAGCTACTTGGCCCACAGTTACACTGTCTGGGGGCCTGGTGGGCGTTGGCGGATTGTCTAACACCTTGCAAAGCGCCTTGACCTCACCGACTAATCACGTGGGGCCGAGGATGTGCTTGTGTTTCCACAGGTCACGGGCCGCGATGAGTCCCGGCACGGGGAGTTTGACCCTTCCTGGCCTCGTCCTCCTCGCTGCCATCATCGCCTGCGGTTCAGCATGGCTCTCTGTCTCCCCACACCCAAATGTCTGGATCACCCTCACCAACATGACAAGACAACAATCTTTATGCCTATCACTGGCAACACCACCAATCCGTTCACAACGTGTCTTGTGGGTGTACCCCCTTGGAAGTTGGGGCATGGTGATCCATCTCTCGTCGCCAATGAGCGACCTCCTCAAAACCTCTCAGACGGCGGTTGACAACTGGGACAGTTGGGCAGCCCATCTCCTGCCCACCCCCTGGGAGCCACAGGAATTGGACATTTTGGGAACTCTGCGAGCAGATGCCAGTCTCTATTTTAATTACACAGGCCAGAACCAGACCACCAAACAAGTTGTAAATGCTACGCTTGCACTCTATTGCAATGCCACATTTTGGTGCAATTACAAGACCAAAAACCAGTCTCATTCCTGATACTATGATCTTAAACAGTACCCGAGCCCAGTGCTGGGAAAAGCGCAGCACTCCGGCTTATGTGGCCGACTGTGCTGATAACTTAGACTTCTGTGATACTGATAAAACCAACTTTTTATTGCTAGTCCAATGACATGGGTGTGATGAGTTTGAGGGCATGTGTTGTATGAACCTGTCTGATCACTCCCATTCCATCTTTACGCAGGTACGGCATCTCCAACAATTAACGAGTGAGCTACAACACAGCTTGTTTGGTATTGATAGTTGGCTCTCTGGCCTAGAAATCGTAGGATAGGTGGAAGAACTTGCTAAACTCAGAATTTTAATATTGCTTATTATTTGCACTCTAATGCTGATTATTCACTGCTTATTGCAATGCTTGTGATGCATGATAGAGGGCATGCTGAAGGACATGTGGCCGCTTGAAAATAAAAGAGGGGGAATTGTGGGGTTTGTTAGACATTGAACTAGGCGACCCGTCCTTCAACTGAGACTAGAGGCAGGTGTGCTGTGAGAAACACAGAACAAGAATGCAGAATATGGGGCTATTCAAAAGGCTATTCCAGAATCCTGGATGCTATTAGTGATTATGAGGCCACTTGAGCAGCAGTGCCTGATAGGGCACTGCCTGGACATGTGCTGTTGTTATCTACTGTGAGGGGACTTGTGCCTCAGTTCTGGGTAGGGCAATGCTAGGCCCCTGGCTGGTATTTGTGTTTTTGAGGTGATCTGTGCGTTGGGCTCTGATGCAGATCATCAGCTGTGCTGAGTATGTCCTGGGAGTCCCGGTGGAGAAGCTGACCATGAGCTAGCAGTGTGCTCTTGTGGCCAGTGGTATCCTGTGATGCATTAGGGAGAGTGTTGCCAGGAGGTCAAGCAAGGTCTCTATTCATCCCTCGTGAGGCCTCATCAGGAGTATTGTGCCCAGTTCTGAGCTCCCCAGAACAAGAGAGACATGGAGCTACTGGAGAATATCCAGTGTAGGGCTACAAAGATGATCAGAGGACTGGAGCATATCCCCTATGAGGAAAGGCTGCAAGAACTGGGCCTCTTTAGCCTAGAGAAGAGAAGACTGAGAGGAGATCTTTATCAATGTCTACAAATACCTTAAGCGGGGAGGCCGGGTGTCAAGGGAATAAGAACAAGCTCTTTTCAGTAGTGCCACGTGACTGAACAAGAGGCAACGGGCACAAACTGAGACACAGGAAGTTCTACCTTTATATGAGGAGGAATTTCTTTCTTGTGAGAGTGACAGAGCACTGGAACAGGTTGCCCAGAGAGGTTGTGCAGTCTCCTTCCCTGGAGAGATTCAAAGCCTGCCTGGATGTAATCATGGCTGTGCTGCCATTCAGAAAGACCTGGACAGGCTGGAGTGTTGGGCAGAGAGGAACCTCCTGAGGTTCAACAAGGGCAAGTGCAGAGGAGTTCTGCACGTAGGGAAAAATGATCCTAGGCACCAGTACAAGCTGGGTGCTGACCTTCTGGAGAGCAGCTCTGCAGACAAGGACCTAGGAGTGCTGGTGGGTGACAGATTGACCATGAGCCAGCAATGTGCCCTTGTGGCCAAGAAGGCCAATGGTATCCTGGGGTGCATTAGGAAGAGTGTTGCCAGCAGGTCGAGGGAGGTGATCCTGCCCCTCTGCTCAGCTCTGGTGAGGCCTCATCTCGAGTACTGTGTCCAGTTCTGGGCTCCCCAGTGCAGGAGAGACATGGAGCTACTAGAGAGTCCAGCGTAGGGCTACAAAGATGATCAGAGGGCTGGAGCATCTGCCCTCTGAGGAAAGGCTGTGAGAGCTGGGCCTGTTTAGCCTGGGGAAGAGAAGCCTGAGAGGGGATCTTATCAATGTGTGTAAGTACCTGAAGGGAGGGTGTCAAGGGGACTGGGACAAACTCTTTTCAGTTGCCCTGTGTGACAGGACAAGAGTCAATGGGCAGAAATTAAAGCACAGGAAGTTCCGCCTGAATATGAGAAGGAATTCCTTCACTGTGAGAGTGATAGAGCACTGGAAGAGGTTGCCCAGAGAGTTTGTGGAGGCTCCTTCTCTAGAGATATTCAAGGCCCTCCTGGATAAAGCCCTGTCTAACATGCTGTAGGTGACCCTGCTGAGCGGGGAGGTTGGACTAGATGATCTCCAGAGGTCCCTTCCAACCTTACTGATTCTATGATTCTAAGTCATCCTCCCCCACCAACAGAGAGTAGTGTCTCTTTTTGCCTGGTTCTTAGGTTGTATTTGATTAACTAGAAGCCTCTCGTTTCCCCCCCTAATCTTGATGGTGGAGGGGAAGAGCAGCTGTTGTCTGGCACAGGAGGAGGGCCAGAGAGAGCTAAAAGCCAGGATTGCTTTTCTCCCTAGTACACGCCCTCCTTCTCCAACACTGGGTCCCCCAGTACTAGTCCAGTCTCATCCCAAAACAGAGTCTTTCCCACCACCGCGCTGCCTTTAGTGCCCCTAGCAGGAGGCAGATAATGGTCTCTGCAGGCTCCAGCTGAGAACATCTCATCCAGAACTGAGAACGTCAGACAGCTTATATGTTTGTAGCCTGCTGCAAACAATTCAGGAGAGCTCCTCTAAGGCAGAAGAGGGCGGCAAGCAGGAAGAACCTCTTCAAGGCAGACCTCAAACTGCAATTCCTGTTTGCAGCCATCAGAACAGGGCAAAAAAGGTAAGCAGAGGAGCTGAGTTGTGGAGGTCTCCAAGTCCAAGTGGTCCTGCTGTCTCCAAAGAGCAGGCCAGGGGACCATGGTCTTTCAAGCTTGCCTGCTCATGCCTGGCAGGGAGAAACTGTCCCAAAAAGCCACCGGGGAGGAGTAGCAGTCTGCTATGGTGGGGGCATGAGTAGATTATCCCTCCCTTGAACTTGTAGTGAACTGAAGAGGGCCAGCCGCATCCAAGAGTGTATTTGCAAGAGTGTAGCCAGCCAGGTGAAGGAAGTGATGATTCCTCTGTCTTCAGCACTTGTGAGACCTCACCTGGCACCCTGGCACCCTGGGTCCAGGGTGGAGCTCCACCATGCAAGACAGGCTTTGGGATGCTGGAGCAAATCCAGCGGACACTCCCAAGATGACCAGAGGCTCGTATACCTAGTGCCCAAGGAGAGGTGGAGAGGACTGTGTTTGTTCAGCCTATTGAAGAGAAGGCTCAAAGTGCAATCTCCTTGCTGGCTGCAGCCACGCAGGGTGAAAGGCCAGAGGCAACTTAGCCAGCTCTTCTCAGAGGTACAGTGACAGGAGGAGAGGCACAAGGCACAGAGCTGCAAAAGGGTCGATTCCAGCTAGAGATTAGAAGAAATGTTTCCGCCATGAGGGTGGGAACAGGGCCCCCATGGGGCTGTGTGATTTCTACCCTTGAAGCTATTCAGTCCTCAGGTGGACACACCCTGAGCAGCCAGCTCTAGGAGGCCCTGCTTGGAGCAGGGCCTTGGAGATGAGCTCTCCGGAGGACCCCTCCAACTGACCCTGTTCAGTGGTTCTGTGCTGTGGTCTGACTGGTTGAACTCCACCAGAGCACTGGATTTCATGGTTCCAGCTCTGAAAAATGGACATCCCCTTCCCTCCTTCACCTTGTCACAAGCAACGTCAGCAAAAGCAAGTGGGGCCAGCACAGCTCTGTGGTGATATCCAGCCAGGCTATGACTGCAGGGTCCCTGCCTGGGACAATGCTTCACATGGGGCTTTCTGAGGCCAGACCAGACCAAGTATGCTGGAGGAAGCACAGGCCCTGCGGTTGCTGGCTTCTCCAGTGCTGAGAGCTGAGAGCACCTGAGGGAGGTTAGAAGCAGCCTCAACTCTGTCCTCTGGTGCCAATACAGATTTGGCAGTGTCATGAAACACGGCTAGAGATTCAATCACCCTTACCTGTGCTCTTGCTTGTGAAAAAGGAGAGGACTGCTCCCTTTCTGCGCAGAGCAGAGGAGAAGAGAAGCAAGCCAGACTGTCCCGACTGTCCGAAGAGTAAGTGTGCACCAGCCCCAGCCTGGAAAATTTGAGCAGCAGCACCTGTGCAAGGTGTGAGAAGCCCCAGCTCCTGAGCTCTGGGGCTGCGTATGGTGTCCCAGAATTTCTCATGGCATGGGAATGAGAGGGGCTAGACCCTGACGACAGGCAGCCCCAAGCTGCATGGCCAATTGAAGGCTGTGGGTACCAATGGGAGTGTGTGTGCAGAGACTGGTAGAGAGGAGAGGCAGTAGGGCCTCCGCCAGAAGGGGAAAGAACACTTTTCCCTGCTCTTGCAGCCAGCTTTCTGTCTGAGCAAGCCACACCCTGCAGCTCTTGGAAACCTACCTAGTACATCAGGAAGAGTGGAAATAGCAGAACTGAATCGGTGGAGGAATGCTGAAGAGAAGCACTTCCTCTGGTAAATTTCTCTGGCTATGGGGGGTGTTTCCCCTTCCCCTCTCTGGGCCTTCCCTCCACACCCAGGAGCACCCAAGGGAAGGGGGTCTTTTGCTGGCACCCCTCATGGGACAGCAACAGGCTTTGGTGGCTGTGGAGGCTGTGGCCTGGGACCCAGCACTCAGGGGTAGCATTTCCAGACAGGGCCAGAACATTGTTGCTGCCAAAGAGGAGAGGATTCCTCCAGGCTTTTGGCTCTGCCTTTTCATACTGGACACTCCATCGCTGCCTTCCCAAGTCTCCACACCCGGATGCCTTGCCCTGTGCATCGATGCCAGCTGGGTCCAAAGTCTCATCCCCCGCCTGACTCCTCCACAGGCTGACTAGCAGCACATGGGACCGTGTCATCTCCTTGCCCCAGGCACTAGGGCCCCTGTCCCATCCTAGAAAGCATAGAGATGCCAGCAGAAGCAGATCCCAGAAGTCCTGCCCCGCAAAGGCTTGCAGCCTTTCTGTGCCTGTCTCCCTGTACCTGAAACCAAGCGGGTCCTTTTTAATGTCCTAGCCCTGGGCAGCAGATGACTCTCTGGGATCAAAGGGAGAGGTACCAGGACATGCTGGCTGCACAGAAGAAATGTGAACATTGCAGGGAAGTCTGGAAGCACAGTCCTCAGCCACCTTGCTAGCTGCAGAAGCCTGCCTGGCCCTGCAGAGCGACCAGTCTCAAGGCACTGCAGCTCCAGGGCCAAGTGGAGGCCTGTCAACATGGGAGCTCCCATGGCTACTCCCAGAGAGGGCTCCATTGCAGACACAGAGCTCCTAGCAAAGGGAGTATTAAAATCTACCTCCAAGGGCAAAAGAAAAGTGGCAGGTGCTTGTTCACACCTGGAGTAACCAGCCTGTGCCTCACAAAGGACGGTGGATGGTGCTGCAGGAAAGATGAGAAGAAGAGCTGGTAAACCCCATGTGCTCCTCCACAGTTATTGGTAGAGCCCTAACAGAATAAGGCATGTGCAGTGCACAGACCACAGCGTACAGACACGCATGCCACAGCATGGATGTGCATCTCTCTCTCTCTCTCTCTCTCTCACACACACACACACACACACAAACACACACACCTGCGTTCCTTCATTACCGTCCAGGGGCGCTCACACATGGAGCTCATAACCTCTCACTCACCAACACCTTCACACACAGCCAGGATTGCACCTCTGTAGTACACATGCACCATCTCAGAAGATCATTGACACTGTATACACATTCGCACACACTCTACATGCACAGAGAAACTACAGAGTGCACAAACACCTCACACAGCATGGTGGCCAGGACATACCTGCACTGGAGGTGCCCACAGCCTCAGGAGTGCAAGAAGGGCTAGTGTCTGGGAGCCCTGGAGCCCTTCTCAGGATTGTATGGGGAAGGATTAAGGGCAGAGAAGGACTTGTGGGGTGGGGGCAATGTGGCCACCTGGGAGCACAGATGCCTGGGGTTTCTCTGCAGCTGCGGTGCTCTCCAGTGAGGCAAGCCTGGGATGGGCCATGTTTGTTCCTGGGTCTCAATCAGCCTTTGGCTGCTCCTTTTGCCCTTTTGGCTGTATTTGTATCCTGGAGGGTGCATAGTGTTTCCATCCCCGAAACCACTGAATGCTGCCTGCAGGTGGGGATACCTCTCCTTCAGCGTGCATGTGCAAGTGCAAGTTCCCCTGCGGTACAGGGCAGTCCCTCACCCACCCAGACCACAGCCTGAGGGTAGGGAGTAGTCCTTAGTTTCCTGACCTGCACAGCCCCTGCTGGGCCACTCTCCAACCTAGCTGGGCTCTGCAGGGTGGGCTGGGCCTGGTACCTGCATGCCTTGGGTCTCTGTGCGCCTTAAGGAAGGCCAGGAAATTAGGCCTCTCACAGCTGACATTGGGGAGTACTTCACTCACCAAGGGGAGGAAGGAAGAGCCCCTGCCCACCAGAGGAGCTCTGTGAGACCCTGAACCCCCCCATCCTTGGGCTTGGGGCATTCCCATCTCCACCGGACATTCTCCAAGATGGTGCCCCACTCACCATGAGGCATTGCACAGAGCCACAGCCAAAGCTCTCTGCCTTTTCTGCTCTGCCATTTACCCAAGGAAGGCTCCCAGGTCCTTCCTGTCCCCTGGACTTGCTAGGCCAGGAGCACCTCTAAGGTTTAGAGCTGGGGAGCAACCTCTGGAGTCCTTGGTCCCCAGCCCTACCATGCTGGATGCCAAGGGGCTGGCTCAGCACAGTTGCATCTCCCTTCTCTGGGGAAGTGTCTGCCTCCATCTCAGCTTCCTCTTGCTTCTGGCACCTTGGCCTGCCCTGCACAGCTGACAGTGTCTCCAGCAAAAACAGTAGGTAGGACTCCTACCTAGGAGGTAGGATGTCAGGCAACTCTTTCTGGCAAGTCTGGCCAGCCAGTGACCCAATAGTAAGCAGCCCTTGTCCTACAGGAGGGCTCCTTATTCACGAGGAACCACAGGCATCAGGAGTCAGCAACCTGAGGCTCTGTGCAGCTCAGCTGAGGCCAAGGTCACCGTGCTAGTGCTCCTGTGCCTTCAGATCTCTCCCTGTAGCCAGCACAGGAGGAGACAAACAGAGGCCCAGACCCAAGTGAGGCTGTGCTCAGCCCCAGTGCTGGCTCCTATTGGGAATTGTATGCCCATCCAGCTAGGATCCTCACCCCATGTCGAAGCTGCAGGTGGGACAAGATTTCAGGAGGAGTCTGCAGATGCACATGATGAGGAAATGCATAGAGGCCAATCTGGGAAGCCTCCTCGCCTTGGAGCAGTGATCCCATGAGGCATCTGTCCACAGGCTGGTGCTCCCATGTTCCCATGCTGCTATGCTCCAGCACAGCCCCTCTCTTATGCTGGGTGATGGAGGGCCTGTCCCTGCTGGAGAAGGCCCAGGAGCCCTGAAGCTCCATGTCTGGACAGAGGCTGCACCATGAACGGGGCTTGTCCAGGAAATCCCTGGGATCACATGTGCCCCAGGCACCAGTATCAGCCGCCCAGCCGCACAGTACAGAGACCATGTCCAGCTCCTTCCTTGGCATCTTCTCTGCCTTCCAACAACCATCTGGCATCACATGGCCTGACTGCTTCCCTCCAGAGAAGGACCAGGTCATCAGACACAAAGGAAAGAGGTATCAGAGGTCAGCAGGATGAGACTCCTGAGCGGTCATCTTTCTTGGCCAGCAGCTCTCCTTCCACCTCTGTGTCATGAGGCTTGCCATTCTCAAGGTGCTGGAGTTACGTTAAATGCCCAGAGGCTCATCAAATTAAACACAAAGCCCTAGCAAGGATCAGGAGATTGTAGCCAACATACTCTGGGATGTTCAGGGGAAGGACACAAGAGGGGAAAAGGAAGGAATGAGGCAGATTGGAGACAAAAAGCATGGGGAAAAAGGGGGCACGGCCAGGTAAACAAGGTGCTGCTCAGTGCTCTGGTCTGGCTGAGCTGTGCACATGATCATCTCCCTCCCTCCTTTATTCCTATTAAATCCTAATCCTCCTTTGGTTCTGGGGCTGCACTTCCTCTTTTGCACAGCCTGTGTGAGCTGCTGGAAACCTTCAAACTGGAGGACATGGTGAGGAGGCTGAGGTGGTCATGGGAAGGTTTTCTTCTGGGTATTGCCCACACAGAGGTCAGATTCTTACACTGTGGGATTTTTCCATGTAGTACGCACAGCTCTACTGGGTGAAGGAAGGCTAACGGGGGCTGTGGGCTGAGTCAAAAATGCCATAGAGGCTGTGGGCCCACCATGGGCCAGTGGAGCAATTCTGGGGAACTCAGGAGGCTCACGGAGGGCCTGTGGGCCCTGGGAGAATGTACTCTAACATGTACATGTACTCTAACATGTAGAGCATGAGGGATCTGTCCATTCTGGGGTGCAGCCACAAACCTCATCTCCCAAGACTTTTCTAGTACTAGATACACCTCTAATTTGTGTCCCAATTCAGCTAGGCCTCAGCTCAGCTTCCCAGTTGATCTGTCCACACACGCAGACAGTCTGTTCACACAACTCATTTTCACTGTGCTGAGCCTCAGGATGGAGCATCCCTGCGACTGAGTGGTTTCTCAATGCCTCACCCCTCAGATATGCGGAGAGATGCAGGGGTGAGGGCACGGAGGCAGTGGGATAGTACCCATCCATGGGGTTCCTGAGACAGGGAGCATGAAGTTCTCACCACCACTGAGTTCCTCTCTCTCCACCATGCTGCACCTGACCTGTGTGGGAGCAAGGAAGGGCAAAATGTGCATTAGCATCGCCTATATCACTCTTCCAAGAATGTAAACTTGGGAATAGAGTGGAGGGGCTTCTTTCATCACTAATACATGTGAAAAGTGCATTTGGAAGTACCTTTTCTAATTTTTATGACTATACCTTTTATGGATAGTTATGCCACATTATTAGCATTAAACGAAAAAATTATAATCAGGATTAATAATGGCTCCCCTACCATGCAGTGGAGGAACCCACCATTGTCCTCCCACTGACGGAGGACTTGTGACACTTAAACAACCTCCACTCACATAGTGGTGGCAGGGCTGAAGCCAAGTGCCATTGGGGAGGGGGTTCTGCCTTCTTTTGTGGCTGCTCACTGCTGGGAGCCCCTGTCCTGTCCTCAAGAGGCTGTGTTGGGCCCCCTCAGCCCCATGGCTCAGCCCAGCCCCAAGTTCATCACCATGGGGCAGTTATCACTATGGAAACACGGATGCACTAGGCTTCAGGCTCAGTCCCCAGCACTGCAGAGGGCTTCCCAGCACTCTCATGGGAGCAGGCACAAGGTCCTGCCATCTTCTTGGTGTCAGCCACAGGAAGGTGAATCTGGGTGCCGAGGAAGGTGCTGCAGCCTCAGCCAGAAGGAGGAAGCATCCCTTCCCAGTCCACAGCCCCATCCCCATCTGGACAGAAGTCTCAGATTTTTTTTACACTCCTGCTAGTCAGAGTCTCCATGGCACATGCACAGCTGATGCTCTCCTTTCAAATCCAAACAGTCACCTTGGCACCAGGCACCTAGCAAGCATACGCTTAGGATAGGGGTTCACTGGATCAAAGAAGAAAGAGCTTTTCTGTCATCAGGGCATCAAGAGAGGCTTTCTCACCTTCCTGGAGACCATCCTCTGGAACCCATGATGGCTGGGTCTTGACCAGCTGAAGGCCTGATAGACAGGCAAGCAGCATTCTAGCAAACGCAGAGCAAAGCAAAGTTCTGGGGCATTCATGTGGGTCAGAGCCACGTGCCAGAAGTACCTTCTGCCTCCTGACACTGGAGGCAATAGGGAAGGTGCCCCTGGGTCTCTGGCATAGGATCTGGGATCAGACTGTGGCACTACCCTTGTGGACAAGGGGCCTGTTTCAACATCTTCAGCATGCCTCCATTTCCTCCCTCAAGGGCAAACCCTGCCAAGAAACACCGGCTGTGAAAGCTGGAGTCATGGCAGTTCCATCATGCATGCTCGGTGTGCATGGTGTGTCTTGCAGGAGCCATGTTTGACCACCATGTAAAGCACACACGCATGCACACACACATGCACACGCACACACCCTACCCATCCTCAGAACAGGCCCTGCTCTCTGCTAGAGGAAAACAGCCAGATCTCTCCCAGCTCAAATCACCTTCAGCTTGGTGAGTCCCAGCTTGGGGTGGGCTCTGGTACCCCATGGTGCTCCCTCTCTTATTGGCTCACTTGGTTTCCCACAGACCTTGGCTCATGTCTTTGCCTAGAGGCAGCTTTGGGCATTCTGTGGCAATGACATCCAGCTATGCATGTTCCCTGAGAGGTAGGAAAAAAGGCTATTTTTTGCCCTTGTTCCTCCATCTTTGTGTCCCCACCATCACCTCTCTGCCTCTCTTTCCCCATCTTGGATATAGCACTGTCCACCAGTGGCTTGCAGGATAGGTCAGACAAGAGCCAAGCTCAAAGCTCTCCAAAAAGCAGATTTTGAGGCAAAGGCACCAGTCAAAGCCCAGGCCCAAGAGGGACTCCACTGTTGTCTCCAGGGAGGACACACCAGCAGGGTGGTGATATCAGACAGGAGGCGGATGATGCAGTGGAAGAGTATAACAACAGGCTGGGAAAAGAGGCTTGTTCTGGAGCTGTCATGGGCAGAAAAGATCATGCTCTGCCCAAGCGTGTGTGAGATGAGGGCTGTGCTGCCAAAGCCCAGTTGGAGCAGGATGCAGCTGGGAGTGGAGTGGGGACTAGCATTGGGACAGGGTCCTGGATGGAGACTGGGATGGGGTTATTAGGACAGCCTAACAGCAGCAGCTGGGGGAAATTCCCAGCTGTTGCAGCTAGGGAGACTGAGGTGGGGGCACCATTTGGGGCAGGACAGGCTGCTTGCCTGGGGAGTCGGGGGAGGAGAGCCCAGGTGCACACAGCACCATATGGAGTGGTAATGCAAAACTGGGACCTTTGGAAACATAAGGCTACTCATAAAAAGCACTGAATCCCCACAGCAGAACCTGTGGGTGTCTCATCACCACTGCATTTAAAGTGCAAATAAACTGGGTGCTATGACTTGAACAGAAAAAGGGGTGCAGTGAGTGCATAATTATAATCCTTTAATTATATGGTCACTCATGCAATGATGCTATCAACTCCTTAGCTTGGGCACTAACAAACTTGTCCGTTGGGGACAAGGCAGTTTCAGGGCAGTGAAAGTGGAAGAAAGCCCCAGTAACGGGGTGAAACAACAGACAAAGGGATCAAACTCCTCTTACAGCTACCACTCTCAGAGAGTTTTAAGTCTTGGCCCTTCTCCCGCTATCCCCTTGCAGCACTCTTTCGATATGGCAGGCCTCACCCTAAAGCTGCTAAAAATCACAGAAAGTCCCCAAACAGGAGATTTTCTCCCCAAAGCAGGCAGGAGCAGAGAGGCTAGAGAAGAATGAGGACTCAGAACTGACCTACACCACACTGGATCACCCTGAGAGAGGGCAGAAAGGAGAGGTGAGGGGATAAGAAGTGCCCTGGATGCACTCTGAGGGTGAAAAATGGGGTGGCTTAGGATGAAAACTAAGGTCTGAAGATAACTATCAGCAAACCTCCTGGGGACCCAAGCTTGAAGGACAATCCTTAAACCCTATGAGCCCCTCAGGATCAGGGGGATTGAGGCAAAGCAGGCCAGGGGCACCACCAGACATGATTCCCCCCTCACTGCAGCACCTCAGCAGGAGACACCAAGATGATAGGTACCAGCAGTTCCAGCCTCAGAACAACAAGGAAAACAGAGGAAGGCCCAGCTATGCAAAAAGCCTCAGGAGGGTGCCCTAGCGGTTCAGATAAGCTCCATGCACTAACTGACTTAATTAGAACAATTGGAGGGTTGCTACTACTATTTCTGATGGGAGAAAAAGTCAGGATTAATTAGCTACAGGAAATGGAGGGTGAATCTTTGCCTCCAACAACTTTTAAAAGGAAGATCAGAGCTTGTTATATAAGGTTATGTGGGAGAGGGAGCATAGACTGGAAAAAAAATCATTCACTCCCTGACAAAGTGGCCCTCAATTACAACCCCTGGCTTTCATCCCATCTCTAGGATGGGAAGTGACTGTGGTTGCTTGTTCAGCTGCAGGGTCTGTACATGGGGATGTGAAAGGGCAGGAAATAGAGGGTGGAAGAGCTCAGGCTATAGAAAGGGGACCAGAGGCTGTGTACTGGGTGTTTTCTTTCTTTTTTTTTTTCTCTTCTAGGACCCTCTTCTGGGGAAACATGCCATGAAAAGCTGGGTAGGAGGGTAAAAAGGAGTTAGAAGTAACTCACTTCCAGCCGGGTTGTGGGATGGTGCCCTGGAGAGCCTTGGGCAGCATCGGTCCTGCTCCTAGCAAGGGATTGCTGGCATAGTGGGGAACTGCTCACTGTGGCCACCATTGCCCTGGGGTGTGTGGTGCTACCCAGGGTTGGCCCCACCTCCACCCCATCCCTGAGGGACTCCCAACCCTGCTCTAGAGCCAGCTGCAACCCATGACTCTATCACACTTCCATGCTTCCCTCTCCTTAAGGTCACCCCCTTGGATATTCTGACTGTATCTTTCAAATGGGACTAATCAGCACATTTGATTCACGTGCTCCTCCTTTCTCCTTCCGTATAAACTGTGGAAACATGAGATAATTTTCAAGTAAGGTGTGTTTTCACCTTCTTTCCCCTCTCAGAAGTCTGAGGGCACAGCTAGGCCCCTGCAGAGCTTCTGCTCACAGCCATCATGCCATGGGTCACTCAGTGGGTCCTCACTGCCCCACTCCCGCATACACTCTGACTCCACCTCCACTGCTGGAGAGCAGATCTCTTTATCAAAGTCGAGCTAGTGGCTGGCAGGGCTGGCACAAGCTCCCTTTCATGCCTTACTTTCCCACAGTCTCTGTGCCAACAATCACTCCTGTCCTTGGGATCCTATCTGGGCTGGCTCTCTCAGGGCTGTGCTAGCCTTTCTACTGCTTCCATGGTTGGAGTGGAGAGATCTGCCCTGCCTTGAGCTGACTCAGCCCAGTCCTCCCCATAGCAGAGACATTCCCGTGCACTTTTGACCATGAGCCCCTCTCATTTCAACTTCATAGAGGCTTTTCACTGGGGATCAGATCTAGATTTGATCTAGATCTACTCTCCTCAGGCTGCCTGGTGATGCTGACCCTTCTTCCCCTTCTCTGGATGTCTCCTCCAGCCACTGAAGGCCTCTCTGCTGGCCCCTTTTAGCTCTGTATGACACAGCTTTTCTTGCCTGACAAAGCCACATCCCATCCCATGCTGAAAGCTCCAGCATACCCCTAAATAACGCAGTGCCCTTGGGATGTCCAGGCCTCCTGGGGAGGCAGGTTCAGAGGGGATTCACTAGTCGCTGTTCTGTTAAAGAGTTGCCCTCTGTCTTCCCAAACAAACCATTGAACCAGTCAAGGAACCATCTGCGCCCAGAGATTTTTGGTTGTCCCTCTTATCTGAAGAGAACTCAAACATGAAAGCTGTTTTTATCTACTTCATCTAGTTTTCTGGGTGAATTTCAGTTCCCTTAAAGCTCCCTAGAATCTTCTTTTGGCCTTGCACCTCTTCCTCAGGAAGCAGAAGTGGTTGGCCTGCTCTCTTACCTCTTCCACACTTTGTCACTGGATGTGGCCCTAAAACATAACCACATCTTAAGGAAACACCCTCTCTCTTGAGAAGTGGTTTCTTTGAAAATTTCTGAATTTTTGGGAAAAGCAGTTAAAGTGAACGGCATGCACAGGATAAATTGCAGCATGGCCAGAGTCCAGACCACAGGCACCAGGCAAGGCAGAATAACGCAGCACTGAGGAAGACCCCCTATACAGGCACCATGCTCAACATGATGACAGACGTGGTGCTTGCACGACTCTTTGTGATCTTCCCATACTGTGCAACATGTGAGGCATCTTTCCAGCTGCCAGCAGGCTGCTCTCCCCAGCCCCATTGTGGGTCAGGGCATCAGGGATCCTGGGGCTGCCACTAGGGATATCCTGTCAGGGAAGTCAGGCAGAGAAACGTGAGCAGAGATGGTGCTGCTGACAGGAAAAGCTCCTAGTTAGGTCAGGGATGAACATCCCTGGGGTGCAGGGAAGGAGGCAGATGAGACCCTGGACTGGGTAGCCTTGGCAAAGCCAGCTCCAGGGCCAAAGGATGCTGGAGGTAACTCACTGCTTTGGGCAGCACAGGGTGAGCTGTGCCCTTGCTGGATAGCAAGGTTCCTCCATGAGGGAGACCTCACAATTGCCACTGTGAAATGCTGCAGGAATAGGGAGAAGGAGGCTTTGGCAGCTCCACAGAGCCTGGCTGGATGAGCAGGTGGTTTAGGGGGGACTGCACTGGGGAGCACATGTGGCTGACCAGATGCTGGGAGCTTAACCAAATATATTGCAAGTTGTTCCCCAGTTTGGAAGCTCCCATTATCAGCCCTGGACATGGCACCCTACCACCACTGCACAATTTGGCGGCTGCAGCATCCTTCACAAGAAGGACTATAGGGTGTTGGGCCGGGTCTGTTCACATCTTCAGCTTTGCCAGTGTTTCCAAGTTTGTGCTCTTGTGTCCATGAAGGAAAACGATCCCCCACCCCTACTATGGGTGTGCTGAGCTCTGAATCCCTGGCCTGAGAGTCCCAGTCCCTGTGGGTTTGCGTTTCCCCAGTGCAGTGCAAGGGAGCAGCTCAGAAACTCTACAGTATCTGTGCTGTGTTATATACTGTTTAGTGCAGTTGTCTGACAATACAGATTGCCTAATACTGCTAATAGTATTCATAGTTTCTCTCCTTTCCTTCTGCAGCACTTCCCACATCCACTGAATGTTGCTTTGATCGTACACACAGAACTGTTGGTCTCACTAACCTGCAGAGTTTCTATGAGACTCCTAAAGACTGCTCCTTACCAGCAATTGTGTGAGAACACAGCACTCTTGCTGCAGGGGTTTACCTCTTTCCTCAGTCAGAGCATTATAGTTGGGAATCAGAGCAGCTCTCACCCATCCCATCCTGCTCCAGAGACACCTTGACGTGCTGAAAGATGGAGTCCAGCTGGGATTACATCCTTGGCTGCGATAGAAGAGCAGCCCTGTAGAGTTAACAGTAGGGAAAATATTAGATTTTCTTCCTTCTGCACAGCAGTGCTAATGCCTGGAAATGCTAAGCCTGGAAAAAAAAAACTTAGAAATGCAGTTTTCCCTACACACATGGGGCACTACCTGCCAGAGGCATCATTTCTAAGTCCCAGTCTGTGCTGGGGCTTCATACAGGTCTGCAAGGGAGGGATGAAGTGCTACACAGAGGGAAGGGCTCACAGTTCTTGTTATCACTGACCTTTCTCATCAAGCTCTTGCAATTCTTGCTGCAGGTTTGACTGTTAGCAGTGCCCAGGTTTGTGCTGACCCATGGAAGCCCTGGGTAAAGAAAGCAATAAATAAATCTGGCAAAAAAAAAAAAAAAAAAAAAAAAGAAAGAAACACTCATTTTGCCATTCACAATCTGACTTGCACATCTAGCCCTCCTGTCTCTGTTTGGAGTGAACAGCATTTACTGCACTTCAAAGGATTGCATGGTGGAAGGCACAGTCACTGCTTACCAAGCCAGCCTGCTGATGTAATGGCACAGACTAGTCAGACACCAAATACCTCATGCTGTCACCAGCATGAGCCTGATGGAGCAACTATGTATAATAAAGGTTAATTTCCTTGCTGCCTGTGACCTGTTCCTTGTCCCCTAGGGGGTTATTAATTGTGCAAGGCCTGAGAATTGTGGAAGAGCAGTCGGATGCTGGTGCAGGAAGTACTGATCAGCGCAGGCTCCTCTCTGCCAACCTCCTCTTTCTCTGAGATTTCCACATGTGTGTGGTTGCAGCAAGTTGGTCAGCTTTTCATATAGCTCCCTTGTGCATGGTCATACATCCATCCAGGATCTGTAAGAATAGACTTTGCTCCACACAGCCCTATGGAAACTGAGGTTAGTTTTTGTCTAAGGTCTTCAGTGCAAGGAGCAGATCCTGAAAATGCAGAGAATGGTGTGACCAAAATGCCCATTTGGCACAGACACACGCTTCCCCTGGGCTTGGAGCTAACCGTGCCTCTTCACAGCATGCTTCTCTGGAAATAGGACCGTGGGGAACAGGCCTTATCCTGTGTGTTATGCTACATTCCTCACAGCATACTGTCATCCCCACAGGCTTTGCAGGCACTCCAAAATTAGGTGTTTGAGGGGTTCAGGGAGAATAAACTGAGCTGTGGAAGTCATTAGTTCCCCCACTGCCTTTTTGGCCTCAAAATGCTGGTGGCCAGTGCAAAACAGATGGGGAAGCTTGAAAGCACAAAATCCACAATGCCAGGATGGTGAGGACTCAACTCCCTTTTCAACTGTGTTTTGCAGGTATTGTGCAGACTGTGCAGATAATACAAGCACAAGAATAAGGTACCCTGGCTGCAGACCCTATGCAGGACTGGGGAGGGGTTACAGCAACGCAGTTCCACTGCTATAAAATGTGACTGAGTATCAACAATATTATGTGAGAGCTGCAAAGCCTACACGGAAAAAAGAAAAACAGAAATGTATAGGCAAAAAACATAGTATGAGCTCCAGACAGAGCAAATGTAAAACAGCATCAGCTGTCATGCCTACAATCTGAAAACCAGAAACAGAGAAAGGGTATGTTTTCAATGATATTGCATGTATGCTGGGAACGGGACATATCCAAAATTATGTCTTCACCCAAGAATTAGTAGCAGAAGCACCCTGAGATGAAGCAGTGGTGGGAAGGAAGCTGAAGGGAAATGGGATTTTAGGGGACAAACACCTTTACGGACTGTACTCAGCTGTTTACGGACTCAAAGTTTCAGGGCTATACCTTCATATATAACATTTGAGACTATGAAGGGTTTTTTTGTCACTAGCCAGCTTCTGAAAGAAACAATCAACTTGCAATTAATTATTCAAGGTGGTAAACTTATGGATAGACATCCCAGTCTATGTTGCATAGACTCTTCACGTGTTTTGCTCAGGAGACTAGGCCACCTTCCCCAAGCATTGGAATTTAAGGGTTGCAAAGACAATTTTTCCCATTCTTTTAAACACCACTGAAAATCAAAAATATATAGGATCACTTCCACAATTGGAATATTATAGGTGGGCAATATGATGTTTGAGGAGAAAAATTCTTGGCACGGTACACAGCTAATTAGAAATTTTTTGACCTGCAAAGAGCTGTCGCTATTGCCATCAAGATAGTAAAGTACTTGGGGAATGCTGGCCCTCTGTAGAAGAAAAAGGCTTTGAAAATTAGACATCACATCTTCTTTGACAAAGAGGGTGATGAAAATGTGAAGGTGGATTGCCCTGTAGATCCCTTTCAGTACACTACACTGGCCACTGCCTGGTGATACTGATTTATATTCATTAAATGCAATGCTGTAGCACTTCATGCCCAGCAAAGACTTATTCAGCCTCCTCTACTTTTTCCACAGCTATTATCAAATACTACCATTAAAAACATTGGAATCATCTGGCTGGGAAAACTAGGTACTTGTATTACCGGACACAGCACAAGATGGATGACCTGAAGACAGTAGCCTTTCACATCAGATCAGCATGGGAGCATGAGTGCATCACTATGACAAAATCGGATGGAGAGCTCAGAGTTCTTAGCCAGGACCAAACCACCCATCCCACTGACCCCCCCTCCCCCCATCTTCTCTGTGGCAGGCAAAATGTTATCTGTGTTACAAAGCAGCCCCTAATGAAAAGAAAATCATTACTATAATTTTACTAGACTATATCCTTTCATCAATGAAATGACATCCCCTTGGGCACCCCAGTGTTATGCTTGAGAATTTTAACACTCTGATGGCCTACTTCAGGCTAAACAATGTAGAAGTGCAACTACCTTGAGGGCTCTCTTTCCAGGGTACGCCCAATAGTGGAAACAGCAAGCTACTGTTTCCCTTGTACCGTATATGTGCAGAAACCTACCAGGCACAAAAGCGAGCCATGCATGTCAAACAACAGAAGCAGAAGGATGACATTGCTTTATAGCCTGATCATTTCAAGGAGAAAAACAAAATAAAAACAAAAACAAAACAAAAACAGAACAAAAAAACCAGAAAAAAACAATGAATTACCAGACTTCCCAAATTCTCTGCGCAGCAAATTTGGGCAGAAACCTAGTCTTCCCCCAAAACCACCATCATGAGCATCTCAGATGAGCTGTACTACTCCTCCTTTTCTCCAGCATAGTGTATGTGATATCGTTGATGCAGACACGGCCATTGTCTTGCAGCGGCACACCAGAGGCTATGTAACCCTGGAGCACACACTAACATTTCTACAGCATGCTCTAATGCAGCACAAGCAGCTTTACAGTATCTCTCAGATGCACTACAAGACCATTTTTTTATCACAGCACAGACTCCATGATGTTCATAAGTCATTGAGGCTACAGGCACTCCCCTCCCCCTGCTTGGTGACTACCTACAGGAGCTGACAGCCAAGGTGCTGCCAGACAGGAACGTCACCAAGTTTGTGGCATCATGACTCAAATCCTACAGATACCTGCAGTCTAGGGGAAAGTGTTGTTTAAAAGTTAAAGGCATCACTCTAAGCATAACCAACAGAGAACAGATCAGTTCTGAAGCACTGAAGGATATTATGTAAATTCTGTGGTGTAAATTCTGGTGGTGACACTCTTAAACTGTGATAGAGCAGCAGTAAATTATCAGGAATAAGAAGTTGCTCATAGAAACCAGGCCCTTTCAGAAGATGCAGACAGTGGATCTATGACAAAAAGGTACCAATTAAAAACATTAACAGTCTTACCTAGGGTTGTTGATCACAGGCACGCATAGGAAGCATCCTTTTTCGGTTATTGTGGCAGGGCCTAGCAGCTGTGGGAAATGGTCTTTTATAGAAAGTGTTTTGGAGAACCCCCCACAGCCTTCTTTCTGCTATGCCTGGGAATATCCTGACATATTACAGTGGTTTGCAACCGTGCATTGTCATCTGTCCCCTAAATATTCTTTTATCAAATCTGTGCAGGAACTTACCTGAAATTCTTAGTGATAACCACTTTCTTCTCTCCAATAATCGTATATGAGAGCCAGCCAAGCCTGAGCTAAGAGACTTCCTTGATTGTGAGGGACCTGCATAACGACATGCAAGCACTTTTGCTGGTGTCTGCTCACATCTGGATGGGAAAAACTGATGTTGGAGCTAATGAGACCTACAAATTCCTACGGATATTTCATGGCATCTTTCTTAGTACTACTGTTAGCAAGACTCTTTTCTATGTGCCAGGATGGCTCTGCTGTTGTTACCCTGGGCAGCTGGCTGCAAAATGGCTGTGGTCCAATGTTGCTCTGCCTGCCTAACACCCAAATGGTCACACTGGAAAGACACAAACCAGCATCAGGCCAGCACACACAAAGAAGTAGTTGTAGCCAACCAGCCATAAAAGCAAAGAAATCGTGGAAAGAGATGAAGAAAAGGCAACAAGGCAGCAGACTCCACAAGGAAGTGTCTGAGGCCCTGGCCTGCTGAACAGACACTGGGATTCTTGATACTCCTGACCAAAACAGTGAGCAGGACTCAGTGTAGTACTGTGAGCAGCTCCATGCACTTCTCTCTAACAACCATGCTAATAATCTTCCTTTTGCCCCCCACCTCCAGCTTACTGGAGCTTATGGGCTGGATGTGAGCCCATAGCTCAGCATATGCAAGCTGTCACCTGCCCACCTAGCTGGCTCTCCCACGCATCTTTCCCAGCACAAGTCCAGATGCCTAAAGCAAGCAGAGACTCACAAAGCACACGGCTTCACACTAGCTCTTGCACATGGATGTGTATTTTAATAAAAATAATTCTGTCAATATACAGCAGAACGTTGATTTCTTTACCATATTTCCAGTAAATTTTAAATATACTCAGTTCTCAGTTAAAATTCACACACACACACCCTTTAAACTTTTCATGCGAAGCATTGGATAACTTAATTCACAAATACTAAGCTTAGACTGAACCAATGTGCACAATCTGTGTAATGTCCATTTAGTTGATATTGTACCAAAGAGGAGAAACCCTCCTTGAGAGGCAATGAAAAGTCTGGAGTGGCAGAAGGAGAACTGTTCTGTCACAGCTGAACTCCGGCCATTTCTTCAGGGCTGACTGGAAACCTGAAAAGACCTCACACCCCATGCTCCAGCTGATCATTTCATACCTGAGTTTTGAGCAACCAGCAGAAGAGAGTTAACTGCATTACAGGTAGATCCTTCAGTTTGCATTCAAGAGCTTCATGTGCCGGTAGTTGCCTCCCCTGTCTGGACAGCCATGAAGAGCATGCACAAATAAGACTGAGAGACAAAATCCCAATCAAATGCCTGAGCAGAGTCCTTAGTTTGAAAGAGTTGCAACATTCCGATTTGTAAAAAACACTGAAAAAATCATCATTATCCCCAGAGCTGCTGCTAATTCTCCTTCTCAGAAGCGGAGTCTATGAGAAGCCCAGCCTATAAAAGCCCCTTTGCCTCTTCCTGGCTGCAGCTAAAGCCCTGCCACGGCAAGGGATCTGAATTTCAGACACATGTGAAGTGACCAGAAAAGAGGTGTTTTCCTGTCAGGGCAAGGTCAAAAGAAGCAGAGGATTGCATGGCCACACCAGGAATGTTTCTGCTATGATGGAAATGTAAATCCCATACAACACTGCTTAAGGTCAGCAGGAGGCTGTTACATCTACCTCTTGGAAATAAAACAGTTGGCAGGAAACTAAGGTGCATGTGTGTGTTCTTCAAGCCTGGATGTACTCAGCTTGCTGAGCTCTGCCGCCGCTAAAGGCAGCAGGCTCTAAGCTCTGCTCACACGATGCAGTGAGAAGGACAGACACATGTTCACTCTCCATCATCCTCTATCTCTTGTTGCATGGCAGGATGGTGGAGAACAGCTAGTGCTTCCTCTGGAAGAGGACTGAAGGCTCTCAACTGCTCTCTTTTTCTCCCCAAGTCTGTTTTAAAAATGCCCCAACACTCCTCCAGCTCTTTGTCCTACCACAGCAGATGGGCCGTTGCTACATTGCTTATGCACAATTTTTGGCTCAGAGTAAGAACTGCTGAAACACATTTTCTCTTTGTCATTTATTCTTCTGCGGTTGCAGTAGGGTCCCAGCAGAATACAGCACAGGTCCTCCCATTATCCCTCAGCAGAAACATCTAGGGATAGAAGTGTACAGCTGGAGTCCCACCACCAACTTCCTACAGGAGACCTGCTCCCATCAGGATCCAGTACTCTCGTTGCTCTAACACAGATAGGCTGCAGGGTTTTAAGGAGGACGCCATTTCTGTGAATGGGAGACAGGGCAGACCAAAGCAACCTTCTCTACAATGTATTCTCTACTTTTCCCCATGCAAGGGCCCACCAATGCTAGTCTGCCTGGGCATCCTGCATACACATGACTACAGTAGAAAATAGAGGTGTCATCAGCTCCACGTGTCCTCACTGCACCACAGGACTGAAGCATGATGGACCTCTCTACCTGCTGAACTGCAGGCAGTTGAGGACTGCACATTGCTGCTTCATTTGAAAGAACTTCCTAATGCTGTATTGTGCAATGTGTAACTTCATGGCATTTCTGCACTGCTATATCCCCTGGGTATCATGCTTAGCTTTCTCAGTTGATGGCACATTGGCAGAGCGAACTCTGGAATCTCCATTTAGGGAATGTGCTACATGAGTATTAAGAAAAACAGCTAACAAAGCACAGTAGTACCACAGCACTCCAACAAGGTTTGCTCTGCTGGACAAAAACATGGTTCATTATGCCTGAAGCCTAAGGAGTAAAACGATAAATTTACTCCCCAGCAATAGCTGCTCTAGTTGTTCAAGAGAGTATCAGGAACACAGCTATTTAAAATCATGCAAAGTTGCACGATGCCTTAATAAGACTAAGTGCTAAACACGGACATAGCTTGAGAACAGGTAAAGATGTGGCTGTAAAGAACCAGAAGGAACTGGAATAAGCAGGCAGATGGGAAAAATCTAGGTAGAGACAACCACAATAACAGAGATACTCCCAAAGGGGCCAGTTTTTCATGCCAGGCATAACTGCATTGCCTGGTGTCCAAATCAGGTCGCTAGCAGCAGAGATCATGAAGACCAGCCTAGCGCTCTTGGCACCAGGCAGATAGAAATGGAAATAGGCAATAGCACCAAATAAATACACATCATTCATGTATCTGCAAGGAACCAGCTAGTGTTCTGGTAGACATGGGGGTATGGAGGGGAGCAAGAGCAGCCACTGGATGGTCATCTCCCACTAGCTGGATGCAACTTACCTGTTCATTCTTGAAGCCCCTCTCCATTTTGCTGGCCACATGTAAAGGCTCAATTTCTAACCGGATTGCCAAAGAATGGCAGAAGTGTTGCAGCCAGTCCAGCTTCAGGCTGACAGGCTCCTGCACAATGATGATAGGTGCTCTTGTGGGATCATTGCACATAGGTCTGTCCCTTTAAGCTGGTACCACAGGAACAAGGCTGGAAAAGCAGCTGGAACAAACTGAAGCATTTGCTCTACACTCTAAGAATGTGCTGTTGACATGAGCCACAGAGCTGATTCCAGTGTCAGAGCAGCTCTAAACCAGTACCACACACTGCAGAAAATCATTTCTGGTGATTTACAGTGGTGGGAGAATACCGGGGTTGTGGGAGGCAAGGGAGTAAGAAGGGAGACCTAGTAGTAATAACAAGATTTCCCAAAACATTCTGGCTCTAAGAACATACCAAAGATTGCATGGGAAAAAAGAATGCTGCCCTTCAAGCATGCAGGAAAGCCCTGTTCAGAGTACAGTGAATTTGTGGCTTAAGTCTTGAAAGACCTTTTGTTACACACTTGCTAGGAAGGGACAACAGTATAGCAAAGAGGAACTACAGTCCACAAACCAAAATGAATCCAGCAGAGGGCACTAAGATATTCAGGGGCTGGAGAGCAAGATGCATGAGGAGAGGTAGAGAGAATAGGGCTTGTTAAACCCAGAAGGGGGGATCTAACTGCATATTCCACTTACCTAAAAGCAGAGGGAGGTTTAATGCAGATGAGGCCAGACTGTTCTCAGAGGTGACACTGAAAGGACAAGAGGCAATGGGAACAGTTTGCAACCAGGAAAATTCTGACTAGATAAGAGGAAAAAAATGTTCCCTGTGACAGTGGTGTAGCACTAGGACAGTGCTCAGACTGCTGGTGGCAACTCCATCTTTGAGACTCAACTGGACAAGCCCTGGACAACCCAGTCTAGCTTCGAAGCTAGGACCCTGTTCTGGGCAGATGGTTGGACTGGAGACCTCCAGAGGTCCCTTCCAACTAAATCTTTTGAGATTTAGTGAAGTGCCATCCTTGAAGGACTTTCACAGAAGCTAGTAGGTCTCTATGGAGAAAGACAATGGTTGCTTCTGTTGCAGGATAAACAGTGGCTCACCAGCAACAATGAAAGGAGCAGCTAGCTCTTGGGGCTCCAGGATGGAGGTCGTTTGCTTCAGCAGCCTTAGGGAACAATATTTATCAACACCAGCAGCTTGGGAAGAGTGCAGATCCTGGAGAGAAGTTCTCAGACTTCATCCAATGGAGAAAGAAGAGGCTCTTCAAGCAAAACTGATGCTTTCTCTCATCTGTACTCACTGCTCCTGAAGGGTAAAACTTGCTCCTGGTAACCTCAAAGCAACAACAACAGACCAGGTCCTTTTGAACACTGCCAATACAGTCTCCTCCCACACACTAAGCCTGGCAAGAGCTGTCCTGCACAGCCTTCTGCCTCAGTTCTGCCATTTTCCATGGCACAAGGCACCATACAGAGCACCAGCTACTCTAGCCCCACACATAACTGATCTACACAGGCCCCTTTGCATCTAAAATGCATTCAGTGTGGTGGTCAGCAATGCTGAAGTGTCACCAAGAGTACTTGGCAGATCATGTCAATCAGCTGTGGGTGACAGTTCCCTGCAGTGTTATGCATGCCTGGACATTCAGGGCTTCTTGCCTGCAGGTTAACCAGCAGGCAGCTAGAACACAACAGCTGCCAAGGGCCATTCCTTATGCAGTGAAGGCAATCGCAGAAGCAGCATGTTTTTTGCTGTTCAGGCATATACTGCTGAAACACAGCCAAGAAGTTGAGCATTCTGGAATGGCATTGCAAACTCTACATTCTCCCAAACTGCTTTCACCACATCCCTTCCTATTACTTTCCTGGTCTCTAGTGCAACGGGCACAATTCTCTCACTCTGCTGCTCCTCAGTTCACATCTTCAGCTTCCTTGCTATTCTAGTTCTGGACAACCTCTGCCAATATTGCTCAATACTTTCTTTTTCTGGGTCACAGAAATATTTATCCTAGCTATTCCAATGCCTCCAATTCCTGAACCGATCCCTTATCCCACTCAAAAGTTCTCCAAAATGTTACCGTTGGTGTGGCTGTTCTCATTCACTGCCTGTAGGAAAAATGCAAAACCATGTCCATAGGGATAACAACCTGGTGATATAATTCAGCTCCACAAAGCTGCCTCCACAGAACCACAGAAGGAGACTTTAACTCAGGCTTTAGGTCTGGAATTCCCAAAACACCATTCTCAAGGGGCTACTTAACAGTTAGGGTATGGGGCTGCAGAACAAAGCTCATGATGTGCCATGCTACAGATGCCCACCTTTCAAAGCAGGTTTTCACCAGGTTCCTGTGACATTTTACCCTTCTAAAAGGCTGTTGCTGCTACACAGAGCTGGAGGAAAGCAGGTAAAGTGACAGGTGTCTCAAGTATACATCTGGGTGTTCCCAGCACTCTGTAGGTTATAGCTTTGTGGTGATGACTCTGGTCATGTCATCAGCTGACAGCTGAGATCCTCTGAATGAGCAGATGATTACTCAGTTATGGCAGAGCTAGATGTTTAGCTGTTACAGCTGTAGCAATTGGTTTGCTCTGGTAAGGAGAGCCACAATTAGAAAGCCTCTTTTGGGACTGCACAACTAAAAAGGTTTCCTGGACTGTGAGTAGTTTGTGGCTGTTTTTTGGAAACTCCTCTTCTAGGATATGAAACCAGCACAGCAGGACAACTTATGTGTTAACTACATGTGACGAAAGTCTCATATCCAAGGCCACCAGCATTATATGCAGGGCCATAGCTGAGACCCATATCCCTCCACCACAAAGAGGGAAGCCAGACTATACCAAAGCTAGTCTTTGGTTTCTACCAAAGACTATACAAGTATGTATGTGGTTTACCAAAGGGCTGCTAAATGAAGTGATACTGTTTTATCCGAGTAGCCCCTCACAATCTCAGTCAGGCTCTTCTTAAGGCCTCTCTCGTTTATTCATCTGCTTCCGAGCAAATCATGAGGCACTTGGGAGTAACAAACCCAAAATCGATTTTATAAAAGGATTTCTTTAAATGTATTAAACCCCTGGTAAGGTCATGCTCCTATTCAGAATTAAAGACCTTAATTCAGTTTAGTTTTGTTCATTTTTAAAAGTGACTGCATCAAATCAAATTAAGTCTCAGCTGACACTGTAGTCAAACATAAAACACAAAAACCATCAGGGAGCAGCAAGGGACACTCACGGACTTTGAAATATAATCTGAGAAGAACCAAGTGCAAAATTTCATCTAGGAGTCAACAGATTCAAGCCTATACCTACACATCCATGCTTACTGCAAACACATTTATCTTCCCCACACTGTCCACAATAAAACAGCAGGAATATTTGTCAGGATCTAAGCACAACAAACAAAACAACTAGTGAAGTTGCAAGAATATTTGAAATCAAAGAACAAACAAGCAAGGGGCACAGAACAGTGACATCATAGCAGAAAAGCCTTGGCACTCCCCCAAAAAAACAGAATCAGGACTCCAGGTACAAGAGCCTACAAGAAGTCCACAGTATTAATGTGCATTGATTGCAGCACTTGTGCCAGTTAGGAAGCCAGCCAAATGAAAAAGGAAAAACAAACCAGCCTAGTGCTCTTTCTTTGAGTACGAGAAGTGAAGAACATCACTGCTGATTAGTTTAGAGGGATCTGCTGCCACTAAGTAATGCATATTGTTAATGGCAGAAGGAGTGATGCAGCCCTGCAAAGTGCAATCATAAAGACTGTGGCCTCTCAGCATTAATCTGAATACAATAGCAAGATGGTGTTCCACCACAGCAATAGTCTTCCTGAAAAGCCAGAGAGATCATCCCTTCATACATTTCTTGGCATGAGAGTAACCAGGTATCTAGGAGCATCTCCTAGTTATTTGTAGCAAAGAAGAAACTAAAACAAAAACAATTGCTCTACAACAGTCAGCACTGCTTTTCTAAGAGACCAAGTGGGCATAAGTATATGACAGAGAACAGACTTGGCTTCAAGGAAGCACAAATTATCACAGAATAGGAGCAAAAAACCCAAGGAAAACTCAAAAGAGATAAAGATGAAAGAGAGGTTTGACTGCAGACAGACAGGAGCAAGCTAATGATGACCAACAGTACAAGTAGCCAAATGTGAAAGGCAAAACTCAGATACTAGAGTATTTCCAACCTAAGTACCCATAATCAGCCCATTAGTGTGCTCTATGTCTTGTGTTGAGAAATGCAGAACTTAAAGCAATAATTCCCAGCAGGGGAAGTTTACATGCTGCCTCAGTTTCAGCAACAGCCCTGGGAACACTTTTGAGAACTGGTTATACATTAGGCAGCAGTGACAGGCTCAGCAATAGAGGCTCCATAAAGAACACTCGTCCATCAAGTTAAAGTGCCTGTGCAGTTGCAGTAAGATAAGGACTCCAGGTTTTGGTATTATTCCTCATGGTGTCAACCAGCAGAGTTGAAAATAAGTAGAGGAGCTTTCAGGCACAAAAGCTCATCCCTAGAACTGAAACAAAAGCAGCAGATTGCAAGATTAAATTCTGTTTAGTGTCATCCTCTACTTCTATCCAAGCCTAGGAGGAGGGATTTGGTACTCAGAGTTGCATTTGTCTGTTTCAGCTATACCTTCCACCACAAACCTCATGCTGCCTGCTTCCTTAGACCATTCCAGTTCCAGAACTGCCTCTACACATCATATACCTTCACCAAAAGATAGCAATAGGCATTTCCCACCACCTCCAACACCATCTGCACATTCACAGCCATGGCCATTTGCCTCCAGCACTGTCACAAACAGTCCAGTTCTACAGTGCAGGAGAAAACTGTCCCCCTGCTGTGCCTTTATTTTAAAACTTATGTTTCAGCTGCAAATGAAGTCTGCAAATGAAGAAAATCTTTAAAAATCTGGGCGACTGTTGAGAGGTATCCTGAAGCCTCCCTGCACAACTACAGTTTTGTTCCCACTGGTCACCACGCTTGTCACAGGACAAGCCACACACCACCAAGTTCATTTGCTGCTTGGAGTCTTGGCAGAGGCTATCCTCCATTTCAAGAACAAATCTCAATACAATCTTGTTGCTTTATTTCCAAAAAATAAAGTTAAGAACAGTAGTAAAAAGACATGTTAGGTTTGAGGTCCCCTGCATCCTCCCAACAGCTACAGATGTAAAATTCCTTCGGTGCAACAGTATGATTCCTCTTGTGCAGCCACATCCATCCTTAAGTCTCATAATAGTACAAGCTGCAGGATGCAAAGTGTACAGTCCTGATATATAGCCTCATCAGTTACAAGTACTTATAAGCAGACAGTTTGAATACAAAAACCTTAGCATAACTTTAATGAATCCCCGGGCCTGATACATACAACAGTGATGATTCATTAGTCTGTTGCACTTTGAGGTTACCCACCCATACACCCTTGCCAGTCACTTTTGGACCTGAAACTGAAATCATTATCTTAAGAATCCTTACAAAAACATTGCTGCTCCCTCCTGAATGTATCAGATCTTACAAAGCTAGTACCTACCCTGACCCACAGCCTGACCTTAGCATTTGCGACCTCCAAGGAAAGAGTACAGTTCAGACCAGTGTTTTCAAGAGACTTCTATAATTGAGAGGTGCCCATTTAGGTCAGTGTTACATCGGGGGACTAGCAAATACTATTACTGAGTCCTAGTGAAAGAGCCCTCCTATAGACAGGAGAGAAGTATTTGTGGCTTAACACAAAAACTGACAACCCAGTCTGGCAGCACCCATGACTCTTTCTTACAGGCTAACATGACCTGCTCCTACCAATATAGTGGTAGATGATTTCCAGTTAGTCAGCCCTGCCCTTCAGCTGATGTGAGACCTTGATCTACCCCCTTTTTAGAGGGCATGACATGCTTTAACATTGTAGCTGTTAACAAGGACTACACAAGCAATGTCAAGATTTCTCCCACATGCAAAGTTTTGAGAGTCCTGTGCTCTTAGCGAGGCTTGTACCTTGAAAGACCAAGCTCCTCCAATTCCCATCACTAGCATGACAGGACACAACTCACCAGGTCTCCTGGGGTGACGTATGATGTGTGTGGCTGAAACTGGGGCTGTGGGCAATAAATACATCCATGACCTTGTGGAGGTGGAAGAGACCTTTTTAATAAACAGGATTCAAATAAAAAAAAAAATCCCTCCAATCTGCCACTGCAAGAACAGTTCAGGCAATTAGTACAGAAGATGATGCTGTATGTGCACAGATGGAGGGAGAAGGGAAGAAAAGAACAAGCTGTCACCAACTTGATAAGCTTCCTCAGTGTATCAGCAGAAACCAGCTCAGCAAACTCTCCAGATAAAATACTGGTGGATCCATCATAAACAACTCAAATCAAAATAAAGAGAAATCCCTACATCGGAAGCGCTATATTAGAATAATCAGCAAAATACTGAATGCTGCTGGAGCCACAGCAATAGCAGGGAGACAGATAAAATCTGCCAGTTACTCCCGGGGTCAGGAACAGCTATGTAGTGAGGAAACAACTCAATCCTTTCACAGGCTCTGTGTGTGTGTGTGTGTGTGTGTGTGTGTGTGCGCGCATATGCACATGCATGCTGGAGGAGCTGTTCGTGGCCAGGGAGGTCAGGCTGTAGACGAGATGGTGTTGTAGTGGCAGCAACGGAGGGTGAAGGGCAGCACTCAGGGACGTCAACTCCATCTTGCTCTGGTGGCTAGTGCAAATAGTCATCTACTCTGGCAAAGGAGCAGGAGCCCAAGCCCACACGAGCCATGAGCCGCAAGCATTCCGAGGCCTGGCCCAGGGCAAGCATCAGTGGGGGCTGCTTTGGCAGGTTCTGAGATTCTGTGGGGGCAAAAAAAAAAAAAAGAGATCTGTTCAGAAGAGGCACCTTGGCTGCATGGCTGCTCATTAGCACATGGGTCCCTCTACATCCCACACGGGCACCAAGCAGAGCATCCCCACCAGGATGCACTGGTTCTGGAGGAAAGTTATTCCTGAGTAAAGCTGGGGCACACTGATGCTCCTCCACAAACCCTACACAGGCTTGCCCACCCAGGACATGTCCCACCTGGGGCCACAGCTCAACAGGATCTTTGAAAAGAGTTACTGTGGGGGCCAGAACAAGAAAAAAAGCAATGCAGCTTCTGCTGCCTCAGTGTCTGAAAGAAAATCCTCCAAGTCTGAGAGAATAGAACTTAGAAGAGGAAGGAAAGACAGGAGTACTTGGCCCCAAGTACTGAAGTTGCCTCTCCCTCTCCCATTTGTCCAGGTCTAGGCTATAGTCCAAGACCCAGAAAACTCTATGGTCACAACTTCTTTTCAACTTCATGTTTGCTACACATCCTCAGATGAGCTAGACGAGGCACCTCGTGACCTGTGTGACAAAGCATGTCCAGACACCAAATCCAGCCACCAGCCACCCTGCAGGACAGCTGGCCATGCTGACCATCAGGAAAAGGAACACTCCTCCCCAAATCATATCATTTCTACTCCTTTATTAATACAGAGCACGAATCTTCACAGATTTGCTCATCAAGCTCTTCCTTCCCCCAGAGGACAAACTCTAACTCTCCTTCTTGCACACTCAATATGAGGCACACAAATCCACCAGAAAAGAGGTCATTCAAACATGGGTTTATGAGACAAAGAAGCTGACAAGTAGAGAGTGTTTGGCCAGCTGTGGGTGGATTGAGCTAAACACAGCTGGGAAATGTCCTGTGAAGTCACATGAGCAATGATAGGACATGGGCAGGGTCTGGGGACAGGACCCATGGGACTGGCTGGAAAGAAACAATCCCTTTCTTGCAGCCTGGTGCAGGTCATAATCTTATTATTAATATACTCATTTTTCCACCAAGGGCTTTTCTACAGCTGCTGAAGATGGCAGGAGGGTCAGCAATAACATAGAGCTCATTGATCACAAGAATAAAACTTCCATTGGGGGAAAACTGCTGCTTTTAGTACACCAGGCTCCCTGTAGGAGAGTAATGACAAAGGCTGTTTTGTCAAACACCATGCTTGTCGTAAGTAAAATGGAAGAGCAGGCATAAACAGCCAACTCTGACAATACCGAAGAGGGCAAGGGACTGCTCAAACTTGTATCCAACCATGGCCCATCTAGCTACACAAAGAACAAAGCTCATCAGAAAAAGAGCAGCTGTCTCACTAGCTGAAGAAAACCACACTATAGACAGTTTTCAACACAGAGCACAGTCCTCTCAACACAATTAAAACCAGAAGGGAAAGAGCAACATGGCTGGATTATCAACACAGTGCTGGTTCCAACATGGAACACTAGCAGCAATGCTCTGAGCTCCAACAGACATACCACATGATGGAAATGTGCAAAGACTAGGCTGGAAGGGAAGACAGACCCTACATAACGTTTAACTCTGCATAATCAGAAAGAGCTCGAAGTAACTGGAATTCATGTCCTCCTCGGCTTTAGGGCCAACACTAAAGAAAACCTACTTCACTTATGAGCCACTACAATAGAGCAACTGCATTCCTTATCAGAGAGCAGGAAGATATCAGGACAGCTCTCTGACAACTCAAGCAACCTAGAAAGAGGCCTTGCTCACATCAGCAAACTGATTCAGATGGATTCAAAGCAAGAAGGAAGAGGAGCAGAAAATGCATTGAGGAAATCTTGGCTTCTTCAGTAAGCATAGGATGAAACTGCTGAGGAGAATCCTCAGAAACAGCACTGAGGAAGAGTCAAGGAAAGGAGCCAAAAGGAGATCAGATCAGGAGCATTTGTTCTGTAGAGGCTTCCCTCCAGCCTGTCTTCCTACATCACTACCCTCCTGGCTGTTTCAGTCCCCAACAATTGAAAGAGAGGCAAAAGCTAAAGACAAATATTTCCAAAGTTTTCATAATACTCAAAGGCTTGCCTGCCACAGGACAGCCTCTGAGAGCTGGTATGTCCCGTACGTAGCACTCACATAGAAGCCAGATCTTACCCAATATAGCACTATTAAGAGCAGCACACACAGGTTCCCTCTGTATTGGGTCCAGCTGTTGACCAACAGGGCAGTTCCAAGGATCAGAGTAAGCTAACAAGCTAAATGCATCCTGTGAGAGAGAACAAAAAGGCACAGTAAGGTCACATATGATGCAAATACACAGAAAAAACACCAGATCTGTCAGCCAAGGCACCTCCTGCAACCACCAAGGTGACAGGTGCCTATCTTCTGAAAAGAAATGGCCCTTTTCCTCTTGGCAGCATCTGCCCACTAGGTCATCAAGAGAGTGGATCAAGAGAGTGTCCTCTCTACCTCGCAAGAGAGTCAGGACAGGAAAGCAGATGGAATTTCACCTGGAGAGAAGCACGCAGTTGCCTCAAGAAGGCAGGCAGGAGCTGCACTTCCTCTCTCCTGCACTGAGAACTGGGTCTAGATGCTTCATGTTAACTCAGTTTGACCTCCTAATTCCCACACTGGCTCCCTCCTCTTCTCCAGATGCATTAGTAGGCACCACCTATAGGTCTACAAGGGAAGCTACAACTCCAGTCTTAGCCCAGAGAACTGCTGTGATGCAGCCTATAGCTCACTTACCTGAAGCATCTTTTTGTGCATTGTATTCTTCCCATATTCTCTACAAAGCTGCTCGCTCAGCGTCTGCAGCTCCCGTCCAAACTGGATCATTCGTTCTGTGGCAGCATGGTTCCCTCCACAAAGTTGTCTCTGAGGGCAGTTGTCTTCTAGAGGAAAGACAGTAGAGAATCGTCTCTCATTCCCCACCTTTGCTCACTCTGTGTCATGCTGCTCTATTCTTAGCCATAAATTGCTCCCCCTTCATGAGCAGACAGGTGCTCCTTGTTCTAAATTCATGCATTTATGCAAGTGGAAGTTTTGGGGTTTTTTTAAGTCATGCGCCACAAGAGCCAGAAGGGTTTTTTATGGCATCTGTTTGGTACATGGCAAAACTTGAACTCAGTTTGTTTAATGGTCAAGGACTGTCCTCAAATCAAGTCTTCTAATAAAGTCACTGGAGGTTGCTACTCTAGCTCTGTTGCCTTTATATGTGTGTAATACAGCACATACAACACCCAAATCCCTGGTCTAACAAATGCTGGACTCTAAAAACTTTCTGTCCTAGATACCCACAATACCAGCTTCCCAGTGTCAGCTAGCCACAGGACGCATCGGAAGTGGACGAATTCCCAGTTTCAGAGGGAGTGCAACTGAGATATCCTCTCCCTCTCAGCTAAAGCACTCACAAACAGGACAGTCATAGATGACTGTGATTTGACCACACTGTGTTGGGGACATTTTGAAATGGGGAATCAGACAGCTTTTCATAGCTTAATTCTTTTCCTCTGCTGGTAGAACCACCAAGACTACTCTGGGCTGGAATTCATGACCAGTACTAAACAAACCTTTGACTCCTGTTGATTCCCCTGTTCCACAACAACATCAGAGCTTCTCTGAGACTACAAAAATCCAAATCTAGTTTTAATTCTAAGACAGATTCACGTTCCCTGTGAGTTAGATATCTTGAGAACTTCATTCACCCGGGCTGCGAAAGAGACCCAAAAGGTCCCCTTCATACAATCCAATCATATCTTTAATTCCTGATACCAGCTCTTTCTATTACCCTTTACCCCTTCAACTTTCTGTGCAACAGGGCAACAGAGATCCTGCCTGTTAGGCCCTACCCATGCTGGATTCATCTGTCTGTAGGATTTCTTCATGTTTGTAGGTGCCATTCATTATCCTGGTGGATGAGTTTTCCAGGACTCCATTGGGGTAATGCTCAGCCTCCATTTCCATCTCACTGTCACTGAGGTAAAAGAAGGAAAGAAAGGCCAGATGTCTAAATTAGAAAGGAAAGAAATGAAGAGCTCAGATGACAAATGATGCCCAGCAATAGACAGTAAACCAAATCAGGTGCCAGACAGATTGCAGAGAACAAGATAGTCTAACTCAGTATAGCAAAACTTGTTGCGGACTTCAGGAGGCACCTTATGAAACAGGTTTCTATTCTGAAAATGCATATCATAATGACAAGTGCAGAGTGCTTATAAACTTTCATTTCAGGAAGCAGTCACCTCTGGAGCAGTGAATAGCAGCCAGACAACAGATAACATACTAAACAAACAGGAGAGAAATCTTGGCTGAAGATAGCATGATAAGCCATCAACCCTTACAAAAAGGGCAACACAGAACATATAAGGATTCTAGGTTTAAATACTGAAGACAGTTATCTGCATGAGATTGCTGATTAACTCAAAACTGAATGATAAGACAATCTTGCTGTAACTTGGGCTCCACATTTCAAAAACACTCAGCATAAATCCAGCATTACCAGATGATTCTGGAAGGCAGTTCGTTGAGCCCAAACAGGTGTTTCTCACTCAGTTACATGCAGTATGCCTCTTGGGAGATCAAGATAGAGACTACAAATTGTCCTGCAAACTGTTCAGTGCAATACAGAAAGAGTAAATGCCAGCTGCAACTAGCAAGAGACCCTACTAATTACAAAGACTTCCTCTGCTCCAGTTAGCCCCCAGACAGCTCTGCAACAGCAACCTGAAAAGTGAGCCCAAAGGGAGCTCAGTTCTCATCACTTCTTCATATACTCCACACTCCAGTAAATGCAGCAGTAATTATCCTCTGCTCTCCTTGGACTGCCTACAGCTTCTTGGAGAAGAGAGGCTAAGTCTGATCTGCTGTCACAAATATGCAACAAATTACCACTGGTTCAGAAGCTCGCCTCAAAGCAATTGGGCAACAAATAGAGGTAGTCCAGGAAAACCACTCAAGAAGAGGACAATTCTCAAATCCTGTAATCACTTGAGCAGTTCCTTCACCTTCTAAAGGGCAGGTGAGCTAAACATCAGCATAATCCACCAGCTGCTGCATCAGCAACACAAACAGACAGAGCTCCTGGGCAAACCATCGTGTGGGGCACTGATGGCATCAGTTCAATAGGACAGCTTGGTGTTTGAACCAAGAGCATCCTTATTATTCCTTATGAGATAGCCTCCACAGCCCAAGCCAGAACAGGGAACAGAGACAGACCTGTCTCTGCTTGGAGCGGGGACCTTGTAGTGACAAAGTATTACTCTGCTGTTCAGAAAAGCAGGGCAGATGCCCTGATGGCTTTTCAAAAAGCAGACTGAGTTGTTTCCCACCATTTCACCCACTTCAGGTATCAACAAAGAAAGTAAAAAAATACCTGGTTTCTTGGTTACTCGTACTACTATGCTGCTGAGATTTGGTAGAATCTGTAGAATTGGACTCAGAGTAGTTCACAGATGAGGGGGAAGATGAAGAGGAAGATGAAGACGATGAACTCAGTGCTTGGTATTTACTACAGCTCTGTTTGATTTTTGTGGACAAGACTCCATTGCTACAGGTTGGACTATCTGCTCCTAAAAGCCAAGAAGGAAGGGAAAAATGAGACCAGACTGATTATATCACTCTACTGTGAAGTCAGCAATTTAGCAAGAGAAGACAGCCCCAAAGGAAGCAAAGTAAGACTGCAGATCTTAATTTAAGATTCATCCTTATTCAATTTAATGGTATTCAATTAACCCATAGTGCACCAGCAACATCTGAGCTTAAGCAAGCATAAGAAATTGATAAGAGATCAGCAGAACCAGCTCAGAAAAACACAGAAATCATTGCTGAAATATGAAGTGCAAATCTCATGTTTACAAACTCTTTTCTTCTCTCATAAACCCAAGTTTTCCTCCTTACAATGAAACTGCAAAGGGAGAAAACTGGGCCACAAGGAGGACGCTAAAAGCAGAAGAACTTTCCAGGCCTTTCACAACTCACCTTACATTAGGGATACACTTGATTTACACAGTACTCAGCAGTTAACAACAATTCTTTTAAAATCACAGGCTGACCCTCTTCATTCAGCAGTAACCAACATCACTGAAAGGCAAGTCAGGCTTGAAATCTGATCTAATCCCACATGCAACATGTACCTATCAAGCTGTGGAATTCCCTGCCACAGGACACAAAATAAACTTTCGGTAGTTACTGCATGTTTTGCACAGATTCAAAAACGGCTAGCTAAATTTACATAGGCTACTAAAAGCCAAGACAACTGCCAATCACTAGAAGCTCGAAGAATATTTTGGAAAAACATCACTAATGGCTTGCCCTGATCCTTAGGCAACCAATATTGAGTACAGGATACTACACTAGATGATCCAACCTGGCACAGCTGTTTCTCCAGGACTGACAGTGTTAGATTCAAGTTCATCAGCTGATTCCACAGTTAGATTTATAGCTTGGGAATTTATTCATATTTTTATCATTGCAAAACACAACACACTCACACAACACATGTCATTTTGTATATTTCAATGACAGAAAAAAACATGCAGCAGATTGCGCACAACAGCCCTGTTTATTCTTTGAAACATCGACTGAAGAAAATATCATTATCTCGAAAGCACAAAGTTCTGACAGGGAGAGCTGTGGAAGTCTGTGTCCAGCTTATGAAGACAAACGTACATGAATGCTGCCTTGCCTTTGCAGCTATTCTTATGTAAGCATTTCTCGGTTGAAAATATATATTATCAAGAGGTTCTACAGGCACATGCAGTTAGCTCCATCTACAGACATTCTGACTACCTAGTCAAAGAAATGTAGCAATGGTTTCTGCAACACAATATAGGAAAATAAAGATACTGGTTTGGGAAGGTGACAGCTTGGAGGTACTTCAATAATCATCTTCCTTTCCCTTAAATGTTTGTATAGTTTGCATATCCAGAGCTTTTCACAGATAGCAGCAGAAGTACAAGTAAACATACTTAGAAGACTGCAAGTAGCTCAAGGATCAGTGAAGTCACACAAAATGTTGTCAGGGGCTCCCCAGGTCAGACTGCTTAGCCCATTCTGTCTTCAAAGCCTGAATCAGCAATTACCTAGCAAACATACTTTGTGTCTCCTTGTTCACTTTGCTCTTCCTGCTTCAGCTCCTAAAGTTTTATTCCCCAAATTGCAAAGAGTTGATGTTTCAGAATTGGGTTTTGCAGGAATAGAATCGTTCCCTTTTCACATGTCCAGAGCTTGTAAGATATGGTCCATGGGAGAAGGACCTCTTATGCAAGACATCCCACTAACTTTTTTGCCCAGTGGGCCACAACAGTGCATATTCTGTTCAGACTGAGGAGGTGGTGGCAGTTCTTCAGATCGAAAGGCCTCTATACAAAAACAATTCTCTCTTGCAGACCTCAAGGTACAGGAGACAGGCTTCTTTTCCAGGCTTCTGCTTACAGTTCTGTGAAACACTGAGTCACATGATAGCTACACTAGAAAACTGCCTTTAAAATCTGCTCTGCAGACAATTGTTTGTGGAGAGTAACTAATGCAAGACCAATTCCATAACAGCATAGACACACCTATGATAACAGTATGACATTTCAGCTAGTAATCAGAAAAATGGGGAGTATTTCACAGAAAAATGCACAAAAAGTAGCAGGTGATTATACAGCAGCCCATCTTTAGCACTCACTCCTCTCACCAGGAGATAGAGGAAAAACACTTACCAGTACTATGAACATGTGAGTTGTTTGATCCACGTCTAGGACTTAAATTGGGGGACCCGGGGTAACTGTCCTGGGATCTGGGGCTGCGGGCACTGAAACAACGTACTTCACTGTCTGTTCCATTCACCATCTCCACAAATTGCCGACACCTGATTTCATAGGAAGGAAGAAAGAAAAAAGGGAGCATGAAAGCCAGGATGCTCTCCAATGATGTCTCCTTAGTTACTGCTTGCAGAAGTCCCATACACTGGATAGGAATTAAATTTCTTGGCCTTAGAAAATGCCTTTGTATTGTGAGTAGGAAGTATAAGGCTATTCATACTTACTTTAACATGAAGAGGAGGTTGGGATTATGTTCTAGGAGGCCAGGATAGAGTTGTTGGGTGGCTTCTATAGCCTCTCCCACCCTGCCAGCTAATACTAGCTTCTGTATTCCTGAAAGCAAAAGGAAAGCAAATGACCCACAAGACAGACCAACAAGAATGGCCAGAGCAGTTACAGAAAGAAGTTCTCGCATAGCTCCCCACTTACAGCCCTTGTGCAAGGACTACGGAGAACTGAGTGACCTCCACATTTTGTTTATGATGCACTAAGAGGAGAAAAAAAATGTGAAAATGAGGAAGAATCTGCTAGTACTCTCATTGGATCTGGGGATTAAACTACAGCATGGGATTGTTTCCCCACTCTCTGTATCTCCATGTAAAACATAATTTTACCATCAAAACTATGTTTCTGTAATTCCCATCATGTTCCAACAGAAATAAATTGACCTAGCCACTTTCACTTCTAGATCTCCTGTGGTTACAGCACCACAGAGTCCTGAAGGTAATGTGTAGTCAGCATGCTACACTTTGGGAACAGCTGCCCAAGAGACTTACTTTGTCTATTCTTTATTGAGGTCTGCTCTTCCTGGATTGTAGTGTCTGTTATTCTGGCAAAGGCAGCTGCTGTTGAACAGTACCCATGATGAACCAAATAGGAAGAAACCATACTAGAAAATAAAAAAATATAAACAGAAGTACAGGCATTAGTAAAATACGGTAACCAGACTGGAGAAAAAAACATCAATATGACAGAAGTTGCAATTTCAGTGACCAAACTCTGACATAATCAGGATTCTACTTTGGGGTCTAGACAGTGCTACAGTGCTAATCTACAAGATTGGCAACTGACGACAATAAGCAAAAAAAATAATAATAAAAAAGTCCTCATAACATACAATACATAGAAAACAGACAGTACTTATATAATTACCGCTGTCCAAGAGTATTTGGGAGAGATCTGCACTGTGTTACTGCCAGCAACCTGTTAGCAACAGAGATGCAGATTCCTCCTCCCATACAAACAGGAAATTCAAAACTCAGAGATGTTTATGGTTTTCAGGTAGATCTGGAAAAAGTTTTCTGGTGCTGAATCACTTTCCTTTTATCACTTGTTTTGTCAGCAATTATTCAATTGATAATTGAATCTGCTTATGAATTCTACACATTCACAGACCTTTTCATCTGCTTATTTACAAGGAGTGGACTGTAAATTTACAAGGAGTGGACTGTTAGCATTGCTTTTAAAACATGAACACGTTTTAAAGTTGTGTTTCCATAAAATGTTAAGTGGAGGAAAAAAAGGAAATCATTGTCAGAAAATTAACACAACAATATGTCTTTCTGAATAGCCAATCTCTGAAGCATTTACTTCAGTGTCTTCTCAGGATATGTCAGGTAAATGTTAATGCTAACTGGGCTTCAATGAAACCTGAAATCCCAGTGTTTCAAAGCTTCTAGTGATTAATCCCAAAATAGACTTTTAACAGTGAAGCTCGTATATATTCAGCCCAGTCAGGAAGTGGTTCCAAACACAGGCTTGGTCATTTCAATACAGAAAAGAAGTATTTTAGGAGTCTGCAATAACTTCCAAGTGTCTAACACTGCAAGCAGGTTTCCAATTTTTAAAACTTGCCCAGGAATCACTGCAGAACTGTTTCTGATCACTGTCTGTACAAGACATGCCCTTTGCAAATCTTCTTATTCCAAGATGCACCCACATACAGATGTAGTACAGTATAAACAGGCTTGATAGAACACACACGTCTCACTGTCAAGCACAGCAACCAGATGGCCCTGGTGCAGCTAGGCTGAAGCACTGAGCATACCAATCCAGGCTGGCAAGAACTGGCCAGGAAAGGCCAACATTCATTTCAGTTTAAGTCAGCAGCCAGAGTCAGGGGCTCACTGCTGCATGGATTTAAATGTTCTACAAAGCCATGGGAAAACTGAGTTCCTCCCTGTGGTCCTTCTGTCCCTAGTATCACAGAAAAGTCCTCTGTGTTGGTACAGAGCAGTGTAATAAGCTGGTCAAGATTTTCAGCAATGACTTATCAGTTGGATTAGTCAACTACTTACTATAGCAAAATGTTGTATACTCTCTATTCGGTAGCATTTTTGCATCTGAGGATACCTCTCCTGAAGTTCTAGGGGAACATTATTGCTCTCCAATGTCAGCTACGTGACACGTTCATGCAGACAAAAACACCTTCCAGAAACCCATGATGTCCTGTGATTCGTCTTTTGTCCCAGACAGTTGAACTAATCAAAGGCAAAAGTAATAGCTTTTACCATATAGGAACCATACTTGTAATTTCGGCACTTCTGCTCTCAAGATATTCCAACAGCACCAATCTGTGTGCTGCATCTACTGGTGATTCTCTGCCACCACCATGACCTCTCTGGCTGAGAGAGACTTAAACTGTCTATTGCTTTTCTTCTACAAAGCAAAATTGACTGCACACTTCTCTATATACATTAGGTACATCTCTCCTCCTTCTGGCATGCAATCATTTAGACTCTCAAATGAACAATGTTGAATCCTCCTGCATTACCAGAAATAGGGATTCATGCAGTTCCTTCTCCCACAGTCAACCCTACTAGCTGATCTCAAGTTTCATATGACTCCTACCTGGATTCTTCATGGTAAGACCTAAAAAGATTAGAGCTCCTACAAGACTATAAGAAAGAAAACTAGTTGTCCATTTGTCTCCCTTTCGAGGTTTGAAGCACTTAATCAGCCTCTCTTGCGATGGCTTATCTAGAAGCACAACACAGATCAAAAATGATGCTACAATAATTCTTCCTCTTCCCTCAAGAGAGGCATTCCCTATAGCAAGTTTTCCCTAGAGACAGCTTCTCTAAGATTAAGCCTTTCAGGATTTGTCAGGGAGGAAAATCTTTGAAGGGAAGGTGAGTCTACTCATGATGCTTAATTGCAGAGTTACAGAACAAGTAAGATGCAAACAATCCTACCAAAGCCACAAGACAGACAATATTGGCCTAAAAGCTCTAAAGATGAAACAGCTAGACTGCTAACATGAGGTATAAGCCCCATGTTAAAATTGCTTAAAACTGCCTAGGAAGAGGAGGAAGATGTAAAACATAATGCTGATTTTTAGAAATAATCCCAAAGGAGATATGAAGAGCATCAGCAACCACTACAACTCCAGCACACAGTCTACACTGGTCCTACTGCAGCAGAAGGTGAAATTTTGAAAAGGAATCAGGAAATACATAGAATACAGATCTGGCTGGTACAGACTACTTCGTTGTCCAAAGGTATTTTGCAGAATCTTTCAGCAAAGGCTCTCAAAAACACTATGCTACTATGTGATAGGATGGAAGGTCCTAACACAGCTAAATACTCAGTTAAATAATAAAACGAGAAAAAAAATGGTTAGTTTTCCCAGGGAGGGAAAATGTTGGAGTCCCACAAGAACCTATGCTATTGACATATTCATAAAACAAAGCTAGATGGACCAGTACTCTGACCCAGTATAGGTGGTTTGATGTTCCAAAATGCAGGGTGTGTACTTTTCACTGAATAAGGTGCATTTTGTGCCCTAAGAACTAAGCATTTAAGTGTTTCCATTGAAATATCAATGAAGCTCTTCACTGTTTTGTTCTCTCTCTCTCCTCCCCCCCCCCCTTTTTTTTGGAGGGGGGGGAGAGGGGGAAAGAAGGAGTGCTAAGCAATCTTTCCAAAGGCAGATCCTTAACTCTCTCCACAGCCTGTCAAGATGTTTTACGGAAAGCGTAATGACCTCATACAGACAACAATCTAGTATGTCAGAACGTTAAGACTCTAAGCGCATCCACGCTGAACAAGAACCAATCATCCAGTTAGCCCAATATCTTGTAACCTTCCAACTAGCAAAAAGAAATGCCTAGAATAAAATAAAGGAACAAAGACTTGTATGAAACAATATTTCTCCACAAAATCCTTCCAGCTTCCCTGATTTGCCAGAGACTTTGTCCTACAGGTGGTATCTCTAGTCGTGACAGCCCCTGATAGATTTTTCTTTTACTAACCTGTCCAGCCACTTTTTGAATTTGTGTAGTTTTCACAGTATTCAGTGGTAGAGAATCTTGCAGCTTTAAGTAATTGCTATACGAAAAAAAGTCCTTTAGCTTATTCTGAACTTGCCATCTTGTTAACTTAATTTGATGCCCTTTAGTCCTTGCACTAGGAAAAAGAGTTTGGTTCCTCTGTCACCTTCTCCAGGCTATTCAAGACTTTTGGTAAACCTCTGAACTACCCCTCAAAACCATCTCCTTCCAATGCCAAGGGACAGTATAATTGTCTTTTGCCTAACAGTCATTCCATACCTTTGCAAATTCTGTTTTTCTCCATGCTTTTTTCCCCTCTACTAGGTACTTCTGGAGATTAAAGAACCCAAACATCATAGAGTATTCAAATTAGGGGTACTCCACAGTTACATAGTTCACACTGTAACACAGTTACAAGATGGTTTTTGTCCTCTATTTTTCCCCTTATAAATCCTAGTATTCCATTTTTTCTGCTCACTACCAAAAAATGAGCTGATATTTGAATGCAATAATTCATCATAACCCAAAGATCTCACTCCTGAAGAGTCACAGTCAGTTCAAAGCCCATTGTCAGTCTATCTGTAAAGTTACAATTCATTCCACCCATATGCACTGATCTCCTTCTATTGTGCAGACTCTGCCATCTCACTGCCTGATCACACTGATCACTCACCTTTGGAAGGTCACTCCTCTCAACAATCTTTCACTTTGCTAGCCTCGGTATCTTCAAACTGTGTCATTTGACTGTTCAATGCCTTCTCCAACTCATCTCTGAATGTGCTTAACAGTACAGACACCAACACACATCCAAGCAGAACTCTATGGCCACTCTGAGAATCTCTCTCTCTCTCTCCGCTCTTTTTAACAACTCTTTCTTTATCCACATCAGGATAGTTCCCCCCAATCTCCATAGCAAGGGAATATCCCAAAAGTCTTTTGGACTTCCAAGACAAAGACAGCAGCCCAAGAACCTTATCTACAGGTCTGCCGGCTCCCCTTCATAAAGGTCACATCCTATTTCTCCATGCGCTCAGAAAACATACCCTCAGTAGCATCCCTACAAATTTATCCAAGACAGACATTGAGTTTCTCTCAGCCCACTGCTCGCTGCTTCTCTTCTGAAACTCTTCATGAAACATGACATCACATGCAACACCTTCTCCTCCTCTTGGACAAAGGTTTCTCCAGAGAGAAACTTCATTCCACAGCCAGAAGCTCACCTTCAATCCCAAACATATCCTCTGTCGAGTCCCTCAGAAAGAAGGGTGCCAGCATGACAAATTATCCTTTTTCTGCCACACTAAACACACAGGCAAAGAATTCATTTAACTTCTCTGTTGTGGTCTTACCTTCCCCAAGGTATATACCTTCCCCTTTTTATACTTCAATTCTCTGTTGGCCTACAGACTCTCCTACAGGCTCCTAATTTGCTTGAAAACAGGTATTAGTATTAGGTGTTCTTCAGAGTCTTTGTTGGTCAGCCTAATTATCTGCAAATGACTAATACAAGACTGGCAGAAAACAAGAATGGTCACATCGATCCAATTGTTACTGCATGTAAGTCTCCTGGAGGAGATAGTGACAAGCGTTTAGGGAAAGAATATAGTAAAAAGGGCAGAAAGTTATCTGTGGTAATTAAATAGCAGTAATCAGCAGTTCACTGAGCTGAGACAGAGTAATAGCTACAAATTCGGGGGGGGGGGTAAAATATAACAACGGAACAGCCTCCATGAATTAGTGTGAATGTTTCAATGTGTATCTTTTAAAATTTATTTATTCTTAGACCACTATAATTTCCTGCAGCAGGAAGTCCCACACTTTAATCATGTGCTTTGTGAAGATTTGTGAAGAAGTATTTAATTTTCTTAAAAAAAAAAAAAAAAAAAAAAAAAAAAGAGAGAAAGAAAAGCCCAGAGATCTTTGTTCTCTAATTCTTGTTTTGAGAAACAGTGAATAATCACTCTTGTCTCACTCTTCAGGGCATAAATGACTGACACACAAATACTGTCCATCTCCCTCAGTTACCTCCTCCAGGCTGTGGAGCCTTATTCCGCATTGTCTTTATTCAAACTGAAGATACTCTTGACCCTTGATAATTCTTGTCTTGACTGAACCTGCTATAGTCCTCTCAATCCTCTTGGAATGGGATGATCAGAGATGGCATTCAGGATTCAGAAAAGTATAAAGGGCCACTATTGTGTTTTCAGTTTGGCTTAGTCTGACAGCCTTTGATTTAGGCCATTCTTTGTTCTTTCATTTCTGTATTCAGCTAACTTATGTCATAACTTTTTTTCATACAATATAGAATTCTTATGGCTTCTTCTCCACTCCCCCTTTCCCAGTGCATCTTCTCAGACTGTGTGATCTTCCATTCTTGCAAGCTTTTGCAGAGTCATTGGCTGAAAACTTCTCCCATATCCTTTAAAATTTTAAACAGCAGTCTTCTACAGAGGCAGGGCAATTAAATAGCAAAACAAGGTAGAGCAATGCATATTACATTTAAGCAAAATGCACTGATTGGTAGTTCTTTGCTCTAAGAAACTCTAAATACGTATGAAAAAAAAAAAAGCACTTAAAGCCTATCAGAACAAAAGAAGCTGAACAGCAATGCAACGACTTACTTCTGCAGCATGGCTTGCCACTCGCCTAGTCTGTCTCCTATGGGAAACCGCTTAATGGTGCCCTGAATCTTCGCTCGCCACTCCCTCATGTAGTCCTCAATGTCAAACACAAATGGCTGCTGTCCAAAGTTGGCATCGACTATTTCTCCTGGCGTCTGGAGACCCACTGTGGGGTACAGATTTGACTGTGAAGAGATAAAAAGAAAAAATATATATATTAAACCTTAGCCTTCTCTCTTCTGGTTCCAGTTACATGGTTTGGTAAGACAAAAGAGCTATTCTTTAAACTGAAACTTGTGATAAAAAAGAAGAGGCAACAGGCCTTTCACAGGTAAATCTCAGGGTAGGTACCCCATAACTGATAATGCAGTTATTAAAACTTATTGCATAAAACCAGAACATTGAATTAAATTTCCCAGCATACTGTGATCTGTGTCACAGCTGCTGTCTGTGGCATATCCACTTTCTGGATTAGTTTCGTGCTATTTCTCTAACAGTTCAACAGCCAGTAAATAATAGCAACGATAATAACAATAATAATATGGGGCCATGATTTCAATGAGCAGGTCTAAGTGTTCTCCATTGCTTCAACTGAGCTCTTTTACTCCTTGATAGGAAGCCACTGTCCAAATATTTTACATCTTTGATGAAAAGAGAATGGAGAGTAGTGGAAGTAAAAGGTTAGGCCTTTGATGATCCCAAGACAGCAAGTCATCCACATGAGAAACTCCACCACTGGCAAATGAATTTCCTTTTCATTTAAGAACGAGCTTATGGATAAAATTTGAAGCTTTGCGCCCCCTGAAATATGGGGAAAAGAGAAAGGTTATTAGCATGAAAATACCTCTATAATTTTGCCAATAATTACGCTTCTAAAAAAGACGATCTAATTGAAACCAGGTGGTCAAAATCTGCAGCAGTTCATGAATTCAGGCTATTCTAAAAACAAGTACATGGATACAAATTGCAGTTTTGAGGCTTCCCTGCCTCAGGGGCCAGGGAAGCATCTTCCCTGCCCCAGATGTGGGGGAAAGGGTACTAGAAAAGGTATTAACATTGCCAGGTTCTTACTCTGGACACATATTTTAATGTCTTCCAAAGCCACCTTACTTTTCTATAGCATACATGTTACTTTTCTGTTTGCAACTCAAGTATACTTCAGTAATCCTTTGATTCACAGCATCACAGCATCTGCTGATTGCCTGTGGGACTCAAGAAGAAACTTATCTCCCGCCACTCAAGAATTTTTTGGTGTTAGGTTTTTATACTTTGCTCTAAAGTACTGAAGATTGTTATAGCTAGAAACAAGACACTAGGCAAGACACCAATGAATCCAGTAAAACTGAATCTGGAAGATGGCTGCTAGGTGTCCTGCTCATGGTTGAACCCATGTCAGATTTTGGATCAGTGGAAAAGCAGACCTCTCTCTCTCCTGGTCAGAACAGCAAGGACTTCTTGGGATTAAGCTGTCCTCCCAAAGAAAGTCAGGAGGATTCTCTCCTCCTCTATAGCAAGGGACATGGGATTTCCTAAGATTATCTGCAAAATATATTAATCATATTCTTCACCATTGCAGATACCTGAGGCAATGTAATCGATCTCTGCTTGCAATATACTTTAGTTGTCGGTTTTACTTTTTACTAATGGTGTTAAGATTATTATGAGGTGAAAATCAGCAGAATGCTAATCACATTAGCAAGAATGGAGACAGAATGTTGAGGGAAATGTTTATTCCTCTCTGCTTGGCACTTGTGTGGCTTCATCTGAAATACTGTGTCCAGTTTTGCCTCTCCTCCTTCCTCTCCCCAGCACAAGAAAGACACTCGTAAATTCAGTATGGTCCAGCAGAGGCCTGATAAGATAGTCAGAGAGCTGGAGCACACGGGATATGAGAAGAAGCTGAGGGAATTAGATTTGTTTAGATTGGAAAAGGCAAAATGAGAAATGTAACTACAGTCTTCCACTACCAAGAAAGAGGTTATAAAAAAAGACAGATTATTCTCAGAGATGTTCAGTGAAAGAAGAAGAGGCACAGGGCACAAGTTACAATCATAGAAATTCTGATCGGATGTTAGAAAGAAATTCGTTGTGGGGATGGTTAAGGACCAGAACAGGTTCTCAGAGATACTGTGGTGTCTCTGTCCCTGAAGTTTTTCAAAACTCAGCTCAATAAGGTCCTGAGCAGCCTGCTCTAGCTTTGAAACTAACCTCTTTCAGAGCAGGTGGTTAGACTACATGATCTCCAGAGATATCTTCCAGTCTAAATTCTTGGAGGATCCTACTATTTTGTGGGTTGTGGTCTTCAGTCAGACCAACCACCTGTTTGCAAATCTCTAGCAAGAATGTGACAGATGATTTGAGAATCAAGAGCTTTGGGGGAAAAAAAAGTAATTATCTGTGAAGTAATAAGATGGCAAAGAAATAGCAAGGTATATTAGCCCAAACATGATCTTTCCTTATTCTCACAACAGGGATGAGCAAAGGAGTAACGGAAACTCCAGCAGTGTAGCAGTACAACTCCTTGACAATAAACATGCTACCAAGACTTAGGGGAAACATTCTTCTCATTTTGGAAAAGGTACAGCACAACTGCTAAGCAGGTCCTTCCAGCCAACTCCACTGGGATTGTATAAAGATAGTCAATACAACTTCACATCGGTTCCCTCTTCTTCCCTCTTCAGCTTTAGAGTGTGTGGCTGGTGCTGTATATTTCCTGAATCTCAAATATCAAAGAAAACACGAATCTATGAATACAGGTTGGGAAATGACATTGTAAACCAGGATGACTACATTTCTACTGACTCAGTACATCTTTTCCTTTCACATTCTCAAACCCAGGAAGCTGGTGGGTTAGAGGTACATAAAGAAAACTTGCATGATAAATGAGAAGCCACCAGAGGGTAATGTCATATCTAAAATCAGGCTCTCTCTTCATTCAAATCTAGGTGACAATAAGGAAATATTTCTAATGAGGGATCAGATCTTTTCCACAGTCCATACTTTACACTTCTTCGGTGTTTGGTATCATGAATGCAGGAACTTCCAAAGCCATGAATCACACCCCCAAAATATTGAGACACTGGAAGATACAACCCCAAGCCCCAAAGTACTGCCTATCTTTCAGACACTTCTTGATCTGTTCATCTTTGAGGGGGAAGATGCCTACCCTAAATTAGTCTCAACTCATCTCTGGGTTAGAATTCCATTTTGCACACATGGCATGTGTCTTCTGTTTAGCAATGTCAGCAACTACACAAACCACCATCACCACCCTGCCAGATGCAGGGAGACATCATCTTCAAGCCCACTAGCTGATGCTTCTCCTGCCAAGTTCCAGACACACTTTCCCAGTGACTTTTGAAACACCTCTTCCCTCTGATGTTGATGGCTTGTTCCTCATATCCTCCTACTTCCTTTTGAGTTTCTTTTAACTGCCTCCTCCTTTCGTGTCCCTGCAATCTCAGTCTTCCACATTCTCCTTTTTTAGATTTCCTACTCCCCTCATATATTTGTTTCAGCAGACTGGCAGGCAGGATAAACCTGAAATGGGCTTGCATAAATGAGAGAGGTAAAGAGGTTTAAGTGTTGATTTAAATTGATAAGAGAAGAGAAAATTATCTTCATGGGATATTCACTTCTATCTGCAAGTAATTTTCATATTAACATCAGCCTATGCTAAGCCAAAATGTAATTTTTTATGTCAACATAAATAAATTCATATAAATGTAAACATTCTTCAGAGGGGATTAAAACAGAGAACAAGCTGAAACAAGTATGCTTCATTGAGTGTCAGAATTATCACAAGAAAATGTGGTTTTCAATCTACAGTATCCATTTCAACCTCCTATTATTGCAAATATTGCAAAATATTGTTTTTATCACTTGCCTCTGGAAACGAAAGTTTGCAACATGCTCTTCAAGGAGACAATTTCTAGGCTGGCAACATGTTGAAGGGTCAAGTAATTCCTTCTGTAATCTCACTGATGTCAACAGAATCACTCTAGAGTTAATTCACCTTGAAAGCTGGAAAGGCTGTGGTGTTTATTGCCTAGTTTTCTTAATGATGCGTGCTACTAGTCAGCTCCAACACTGCATAGGCTGTAACTCAGAAAAAGCTTTCAAGCCTCTCTCACAGGGATTTCAGTAAATAGGTATGTAATAGAGAGAATACCAAGAAAATGCATGTTGGGCAGCTCAAATCAGAGAACCTCAAAGTCATTATACAGGTCACCCAAGTAAGACAATGGCTTCCATTCCCATTTGCAGTTAAATTTTAAACGCATTTATATTTTCCGTATGGCATTTGTTTTCTCTTCCTTACCTTGAAATCAAGGAATAGTCCCTAACATACCAAGACTTCTATGATCTCTGACTACAGTCTTTATAATCAAACCCGAGTTAGACTTTTGATTTAAGGTCCTTTCTCTCAAAAAAGAGCAGTGTCCTTAACTGTCTGGAAGAATAACCAAGAAGCCAGGAATGGAGGAAGTGAGTGACACAGGAGTCCACAAGAGTGAGGGAACAAGGAAATAATTCCAGAAAAGAATATCTAAAAAGGAAGATGAGAACGAGAGAAGTAAGGGGCAGGCATCCTTAGGATGAAGCTTATAGCAGGGCAACTGAGCCACTTGGAGAGGACTATCTCAAACTCACAGAGAGGCAGTAGCCTCCTGCAATTGTTGGCATCCACAGCTAGAGGGAGAAATGATTCAGTCAAGCCTCTCTTGCCCTCTTCCTAGAGGCCAATTATCCCATGGTAGACAACTCTCTAGAACAGGAAGACCTATAGGGCATTCACCATTCTCCTTTCTGGCTCAGAAAAAGAGCATTATGGATTAGTTGCTGCTCTAAAAGCCAGAAGCAGAATTCCAGAGATACCATTTAATCACTGGAAACAACTGACAAGATCTTCCTCCTGTTCAACACTAAAACAAAATCTCTCTGGAGGACACATGCATGAACAAGCATCATACCCTGCAATGATTATCTGGTGAGATCTAGAAATAGCAGGTTATGGGGGAGGCCTTGGGCTCAGAAGGGCTTTGAACTCAACCTCAGCAGTACTGCCAGAGCTTGCTACTGTAGCAGACCTTCCGCATGTTCTGTTCCAGTGCATCTTCCTCAAACGTTTATCATATAATTATAATACAAACTTAACATTGCCATGAACTGCCTACACGGGGACATTAAATTTATACATTAGTTCACTATGCACTAAATTCTGGATCAAAAAGATTCAAGTCATGCTAAAAAGGACAGATATTTCAGCCTGCCAAATCTGTACTGCCAAGCACTACAGCAACACTATAGCTGTAAGCGACAAAACTGTAACTTACACTTTAGATGTAAGTGACAGTATGTGTGTTTTAGTTCATCTGACAGCTATTTTTGATTGACAAGAGACTAAATAGTAATGACCTGTATATCACAACATGAAGACTGCTCTCATCTCAGAAAGTGGAACAGTCTAGCTAAATGAGAAAACAAAATGGTGAAAAAAATAGAAGGAAGATGGTAAAATAGATTAACTAAGCTGAAAGACTTGTAACTCTTAACGTAATCCATATCCAGAGTGAAAACAAAGAGCAACTAAAAGGAGGGGTATAGCACAGAAATCTCAACTTGCTACCAAATGCAAGGCTGCCAGAAGACTTTCCACTAAAAGGTTCACATTGATGAATAGATATAATATTCTTCTACTTTAATAACCTTCATTTGGACCAAGTGAATAAAGTATTGTGAAATAACTCACAGAAAGAGAACACCGAATGCAATATTAAAAAGTGACAAGGATGTTTTCCATTGGATTTATAAGAGCCATAATGATCTGAGAGTCATAACTTCCAGAGACACTGAGAGGAGTTGCCTTGGAGCCAGAGCCCAAAATTGCTTGCCAGAAGTACCTGTTTCATCAGCTTTAACATTTGAAATACATTTTGTCCTTTCCACAACACGATAGCAGGAGTTGTTCCAGGTACAGCCTATGATATGTAAAATGAACAGTTCCACATTGCTTGAACTCTACAGCAACCCTCAAAGCAGGGGAGATCTCACTGCACACATGTATTGGTAAGTATCAGTGAATATCTCCTGAGAGAAGGCAATTTGAGTATTTAATTCCACTGTTGTTGGAGCTGGGAAAGCCTCTCTGGCAGTCTGAGCAGCGTAGGGTATGTTTCATCTGTTCTTAATGAAACCACTCTGTCAAAATGTCTCTGAGAAAAGTTGCTGTCCTTCTGTGAACCTGGTGTGCAATCAGAGCCCTGTAAGACAAGAAGCACATCTGATACACAGGGATGGCTACACTGCTAAATAAAATGTCAGGAAATGACTGCTAGGCAAATCACGCATATTGTTTTATGTCCACACTACACAGAACTTGGTTGCAGTCTTCTCTGGACCCCATATGGTGTTTCTGGCACCTTTAGATCTAATTATTTTTGGTACTTGAACTGAGCAAAACATATGCACAATAATAACGTGAAGACTATTGTTGCAGCCCGCTAAAATAGTGCTTTCCTTGAGTGAAAGAATGGACCTCAGAATCCAGTTGGGGACTTCTGTGGGTCATCTAGTCTAACATCCCACTCAAACCATGGCCAAATACATCTGATTGTTCAAGGTCAGTTAGATCAGTTTCCTCTGGTATGTGTTGGATGCCCAGAGAATAGCACAGAGAATGGACCTTTGAGAATGAGAAGTCTGCCAGATACTGTTGGAGGACAGTACAGGATGGAACAAACCAAAGCTGGTGTGGTCTCATAGTCTTTTGGTAACAGCTTCTTGAGAGAACAACTCCAGAACTTTCACTTTCAAACAGCCACTTGGAGCCAGATAGTGACAGCAGTGTGGATGTTCAGAGTTCAGCACTCACAGTTGCTCCCTGGCCCTCTTTTATTTCACACTGTAGATATATCAGTAAAAATAAGCGATATCCACTCACTTTTTAAAAATATCTTAACTGTGACAGTGACAAAGAATTAGTGCGATTTAGGCTGATTACAATTACACTGATTAGTTCAGCCACGGCACTAAGGATGGATGGCAAATGTGGTACAAGCCCCTTAAAAGATTCCTGATGCAGCCAAGAAACCACAGAGAGGGCAATCTCTTTTCACATTGGATACACTGGTAGAATCTGTATTAAAATACCAAAATAGCAAGTGCATGGGAAAATATATTTCTGAAAGGTCAGTATGGATCTTAAAGATGTAAATAACATCTAAAAAACTTCAGTTCTTCAAAAAGGACCCAATAAACATGCACCCAAGGGCAACCCACTTGATACAAGCATATCTAAATTTTCAAAATGCTTTTGCTAAGGGTGCAACCAATAGCTTTTTAAAGAAGCTAATTGGGTAGGGGATAAGAAGAAAGGATTGCCCCAGTAATTTCCTATAAATAGGAAATAATAGAAATAAAGGGTAGCAATTAATGAACAACTTTCCCAGCGGACGAAAACTACCAGGAAAACTACCACTACTTAATACCATGCAGGAAGCGGCTTGAAAGTTACTATGGACAAATTCTGTAAAAGCATCAGCACATTTTCCAATAAGAATAAAAGAGGCTCATTAGTCACCACTGGGAAAGGAACAGAACACTAAACATAAATCATCACCATGCCTATGCATAGGAAACAGCATGCCCAAATATCCAGCAATGATCACATCTCTGGTCACCTCTAATTCAGAGAAGCTACATTCAAACTAGTAGGGGACAAGAGAAGGGTATCAGAGATGATTAGAAGTTACAGAAAAGGCTTCACTTTACAAAGGTAAACTAAATAACTGGAACTCCTTCAGGACAGACACCAAGTGGGGTATGGCAGAGATATGTAAAGTCATAAATCACATTAGGAAAGTGAACAGAAGTGCTATTCCTTATTTCTCATAACATACAAACTACAGGCAACATATAAAATTTTTCACAGGAGGTGTAAAATAAAGAAAAGCAAGTATTTTTCCACACAACACAGAAATCAACCATGAAACTTGATCCCTGTAGAGGCCAAAAAACAAAAACCAGTTATGAAGATTAAGCTCCACAAAGGAAATTCATTTAGGGTTCTTAAATACAGAGACAGGTGTGCAACATGGGGGCCAAGAAGTTCTACGTGTCACTGCAAGAGAAATGAACTCAGTGGACTGCTAAACACTTAAACTGTTTTTATCTTCTTTTTCTGAATACCTGCTCCTGTTACAGACAGGATCCTTGGTCTAGGCAGACCTTTGGTCTGAAAAAGAACAACCTTTTCACCTTTCCAACCCCCCCTTCCTCCACAGCTCATTGGCTACTACTGAGAAAGCCATGCTTTTGTGAGAACCAACTGCATGTTACTGCTTGGTATAACCTCAGTTGGTTTAACTGCATGCAAGAGCAATTCAGTATAGTGCCTGGTGAATCAGAGGAATAATAACCAACCTTGAATAGATGCTGAATATATTCCTGTAGCAATTCCATGAACTGGTTACTGATCATGGCTGGAAGCTTGTCAGAAAAACATTGCAATAAGCATGCAGGTCATGGCTGGCTGACCCCAAACTTCTTTCACAGAAATACCCTTCCCTAACCACCACCCTGGAAAAGGAAGGACTCCATTGCTGCAAGATTTGGATGAGAGAGGGAGAAGCAGACAATAATATCTTTGGCATTTTTGTGCTTTCTGCTGACAGGACATGAGTGGCTACTCAAGTGTCTTTGCATACGCTGAATCTCAAGTGAATGGCATATTGTATTCCCCACAGTGGAAGCTGCATTTGGAAGACCATGACCTATGAAGAAGGGCAAATCCATGATTTAATTCCAGAAGAACTTGCAATATATTCTTACTGGTGGTGAGGGAGGACAGGAGGCCTGTGAGCAGCCTATATACCTAGCTGTAGAATTATAAAGTTTCAGGAGAGGGAGCACTTTCATCCATACCATTCATTAATCTGTGTTACCATTTTAACAGGGCATCAGAAAAATATATCGCACCCCCAAACTTTTCCCCCTCCCTTCTATTTGCATCTTTAGTTAAAATACTGAAAATAGGTGTACTTACAGGGAGGTCTGTAAAGGCTATACCTGTGGGGGGAAAAATATTATAATTAAAAAGACAAAGGATTTTTTTTCCTACTTGGCTACATCCTTACCATGCTACAAAAAGTTAATACATTTCACTAAATCAGCTCTGACCCTGCATTTCAACACCTCTCATGTTTAGAAGCAACTTCCCTCCCCAACCGCTCCTCTGTGAGGGCTTGCATCTGGAAAACAGATTCGTGGGAAAGCCTCAGTTTCTGACGTCTCTCCCAATAGTCTGAGCTTCCAAAAAGCAGCTCCCCTTTTCTTTGCTTCTCCATCTGTTACTACGAAATCAATTTTCAAGACGCACTTTGGTTTTAGAAAGAGAGCAATTGTAATGTTGCTTTGATTTGGTCTATAGCTACTTCTTTTTACCAGCCAGAGATAGGTATGAATAAACACTAAATGTTTTGCATTACTGCTGTGGAATGCCTTGCAACAGGACCAAGCTGCAGCCTAGAACACTTTCTGAGAAATAATGTGCAAAGAATAGCTTCATCCTAATTATGCTCTTGCAAATATGAGAGACTGGAAAAAGTTCATGATTCCCCCTTTTATTTCCATTTGACAAGGCAGAAAAGAGATATTACTTAAGTAGAGGCAGACACCTAAAGTTGTTAAAAGATTTGCAGCCAGAGGTACTGGAAAACACTCACAGCTGCAGACTTAACCAGGCCCCCACTGGGAGTTTGCAGAACTTCTATACAAGCCTGAGGGTACAGATTTGCAAAACTTTTCATCTGATTTAGATGTGAGCTACCACTTAAAAGGATGGTACCTTTCCTCCCTCCCCCATGGTGTGTGCCCTGCAATTCACCTTATGCTGATTCCAGCCGTTGGGCCACAGTATGCTGAGATAGATCAGCCACCTTGCACCAAGGCAGCTTCAAGCAATTGTACCAGAAATAAAAGCTGCTTTCAGCAAGATATATTGCCACTGAACTAAACGGTGAGAGAACAGAGAGACCCAACAGTTAATACCAAGAAAGAATGGGTCGCTGGCTGAGGTTGGGAGGGTGTCAGATGGCTACAGCGGAATGTAATCTACCTTGCTGTAAAGGCACAAAATGACAGGGATCCTCAAAGGTCAGTAAAATACACCTGCAGCCACTGAGTAACTCCTCTATCTTTGAGTCACTTTCATGGACAGCACGGAGAGTGCTGCAACCTCACCTTATCAGGTTGAGCTTAATTAGTGTTTTAAACTAATGTTTCAGAAACCACAGACCCACACACATGCTCCTATCAACTCCTCCTGCCTCATGCAGGGGAAGGCCGATATCCACACCAGTATAACTAGTTCTTATATATATCCCATCTTGCAGCTACGTCAGAATCCATTTTGTGTCACAATAAGATGCATTGCAGCTTGCAAGGAAGCAAGAGCATACCATTTTCCATTTTTAATTTTAAGACTATTTATGTTGAGCACTGTTCAGCCTGAAACCAAGAGTTGCAACGTAATATTACCACATCAGCCTGAAATGCTAGTTTAAACTCATTTTTAGGAGTCAAATTAGGAAACAAATAATCACTGTTTGAAACAGAACAGATTTACGAACAAATGCTCAGAAAAAATCCTGGACTGTGACTAAATAGTCAGTAAGGGTTAATGACTGTTCAGAGCTTGTCTGTCGAAACCCTCTCTACAAACCAAACAAAAAAATTAGGATCAACATAAAAATGTATGATTGAGAAAAACATTTGGTAACTGTTTCTCTCCTCCAATCACTTTGTTTTGTCTTCTCACTTGTTCTTCTGTACACTCTGTGTGTCCTCTTCCAAACCTGTTTTTCACAGCAATCCCCTCACCACAGGCATAAGCTTCACAATTGTTTCATTTAGTTGGACGAAAGCCTGTTTCCATCCTTAAAAACAGAATGAGGCTAATCTCGATTCTGCAGTCTACTAGAGTCCTCAACCTTGCAGCATCCTTCAGAGTTAAAGGTGGCTCAGCTTTCCCAAGAAGATTCCTGTAGCTATACATCTGGAGATGCATTAAGCACATGGGCAACCACACAGTTTTCAAGTGGACTATAAGATGGGCGGAAAAACGGAAGGACTGCCAGGATCAAAGGGCTGTGATCAGCAACACAAAGTCCAATTGATGTCCCTCAGGGATCAATACTAAAGCCATTACTGTTTAACATGTTTATTAACAGCTTGGATGATGGCACACAGTGCATTCCCAGAAGTTCACAGATGATACCAAATTGGAGAGTGATCACTACGCAGGAAGGCAAGGCTGCTATTCAGAAACGTCTTGATGGGCTGGAAAAATGATCCGGTACAAACCTCATGAAGCTCAACAAAACCAATTGAAAAGTCCTATTGAAATATTCCAACAAAAACAGGACAAAACCAGGACAGGCTGGGGCTGAATGGACAGAAAGCAGATCTGCAGAAAAGGACATAGGGTATGTTATACATTCCTGTCCAGCTTGTGCAGTGGAACCTAGCAGTAAAACAGGCCAACAACATCCTGGGCTGTATTGGTATGTGTCGCAAGCAGGCTGAAGGAAGGGATTAGTCCAGCACAGGCCACCAAGACAGTTAGGAGGCTCAAGCCACGTGATAACATGAGGAAGGGTTGAGGGAAATGTGTTTGTTCAGTCTTAAGAACGGAAGGTGAAGGGGGGATCTTATTGCTGTCTAGAACTGCCTAATGGGAGGGTACAGGAAAAACAGAGCCAGACTTTTCTCAGAGGTGTCTGATGACAGGAGACAATAGAGACAAGCTGCAACAAGGGAATTCTTATTAGATACTAGGAAAAAAAAAAAAATCAATATGAGGGTGGTCAGACCTTAAAATAGGATCAAAGAAGCTGTGGGATCTCCATTCTTCAAGGTATTAAAAATCTGACAAATTTCTGAATAACCTAATGTAGCTGGCACTGCTTTCAGTGTGTGGTTAGATGGATGACCTTCCAAAATCCCTTCCAATCTGAATTATTCTATGACTCTTTAAAGAAACTTTCCACACTGCCCTTAAACTAAGAGATTTATATGTTTTGCTCCCTCTATGCCATAACTACAGCCAATAAATGCTTTATTCACCGTACAGATCTAGAAATCTGCTGCACAAGTACGTCTGCTTAGAAGGAGTTCATCTGGCATCTGTACCTCTATATACCTACATCCAGCAAAGTCAACAGCAGAAAGCAAATGAATCACAGCTTTAACTAGTCAGCTGAATTTGAATGGAATTGAATTCAAACTGCACTCTGTCTCTGCAATACTTCCAAAGTCTAGATTCAATTTAAAGTAAAAAACTCGAGGAATTTAAAGACTTAAGAACTAGATAGCTCAAGAGCTCATGAAGCAAGAGTGAGGGTGTACAAAGTGCTCTCCTGTACGTCCATGATGTTAATCCGATCAGTGTAATAGCGATTAAAAAAACATTAACTTTACATGAAGTTTCAGTGTTGAAAGACACCGTGATCAGGCACTGAATTCGCAGCAGGACAAACTGAATAAAGACTGCCCTTTCCCTTCTCCACACACCCCAAAGGACAGATTGTTCCAGGACAGATATGGACCTAATCTGGAAGAGGGGGATGAGCAAAGATATACATATATCCCTCATCCCACCACATTCATCTATCATCTAATCAAAGGACTTTCACCATTCCATGAATACCAAACACCTGCATGCATCCCTGTGCATAAAAGCTCGGGGATCTTCCAGTCAATCCTAGCCTCCACCCAGCAACAATCATCCATTTTCTCCACAATATGTTTCAGAATTAAATTTGTACAAGACAACATGCACCTGGGTGATTGGCTACATTTCACTTGGTATATAACAGAGTACTCCTCTGGCTTCTGTTAAGGTAACCATTGTACAGGGAACCCCAAAGCAATGCTGATGGACTGCAATAAGCAACAGTACATTTAAAAAGATGGGCATCTTAAAGAGTCGACTGAGATATGTCAACCCATTAAATATTTGAAATATTTCTACAATTCACTGCTGAGGAGAAGCATTGTTAAACATACACATCCCTATACACTCCTGGAAGCCTTACCATCCAATCAAGCCACTTGGTAAAACTATTCTTACAGAAGAACTGGGCTGAAGCCAAGTTTGGTATTTTCCATTCATTTTAAATGTAGTTCATTCATAAAGTCTTATTTTAAACCTCTCAATGTCCTTGTCTTCTGTAGGCTGGGTTTAAGGACAAATTTTTAAGCAAACCTGGAAAGGGCATCTGTCAGTCTCAGACAAATGGATTTCTTCACTTTAGCCCTAACGTTCCTGATAACTTATAAAGTAAAATTCTTATTCTGCAAACAGTTTAACTTTGCCTTTCCAAGTACCCCCACTAGAAATCAGACAGACTACATAAAGTTGTCCATGCCAGGTCTTTAGAGCCTTGCACGCTGTTTTGACAGTCCTCCTGGTTTATAGTTCAGTAGAATCTACTCTCAAAGTCTGAGAATTGAAACATTCACACACCAGTCCTTGAACATCCACTTAACCAGAAACTGGTATCAATCATATTCCCTTATTTTCTACTTCCAAGACACTCTGCCTTATGACTGAAGCCCCAACATTTCTCACATTTCTCCCTCTCTCTCTTAATTCACACTTACAACACATCTAGTAACATCTTGTCATCTTTTTTCTGGCCATGACTCTGCATAGAACTTGTCAAAAGTGTTTCATCAGCAGCCAGAAGAAGATATTCAAGATATTTTACAGAACAGAGGGTTAAGACTGTATAAGATGTTAAAACAGTTTCCCTATGACATCTACAAAACAAAGTTCAAGACATAGCTCCAACAAGAACATCCAAAATTTGCAATGGCCAAACCATTCTTATGGTTCTTATATGGTGCTCCTGATAGATCTGATTAAATGGAAAAATACGGAGACAGTGGAAGGTCACAGTTAAGAAACAGGAGAAAACTGCAAAGAAAACAAAGAAGAGAAGAATCTGAACATCTAAACAGATGAAGAGAAGGAAAAAAAAAAAGGCTGAAGAGAGAATACCATCCTGTCCTACTTTTTAGGGAAAGAGTAAAGCTACAGCATTTCCCTTAAAAGCAAGACACATTCAAATGCCCAGAGGCAGGGCACTGAAACCCTGCTTTCAAATTAATAGGCATCACAAAGGGGCTAGTAACCTCATAAATATTTTGATACTTAGAGCAAAATTATGCAACGACGTCTTTCCCTGAGAGGATATATTTACAGCTTCAGTGGCTGAAGATGCTATGTCAGGGAACACCACGGAAAAAGCACAAAAAGAAAAGCACAAGAAAAAGCATTTGTGATAAATCTTAGGTTTACACAACACAGAAATGGGATACTCAGTTTAGCGTTTAGTATCATGAAATGGTCAAGATCTTCACAGAGATACTCCTACCAGTGCACAAAGGGTCTTGACTTCCAAATAAATCATTGCTCCTGCCTCCCTCTGGTCTTGGCTCCTTTTGGCTCCTTTGCTGAGAGATGTCTCACCCCTCCTCTCACATTTACTCTCTCCAGTGATGATGAGAAGCAGCTGTGTCAAAACCAGGCAACTGGTATCTGCGCTCAGATATTCTCTCCTCTTTATCGAATGAGAAGCACTTCTTCTCTTGAACCCTGTGCATCTCTATTAGTGGCAAAAATAGACACTCCTAGCCCTTAACAACAGCCTTTCTAGATGAAGTTTATTTTGATTTTTTAAGACAGTAAAATGTTCCAGCAGCTGTTGTGGGGATCAATATAGCAATGACTCTTAGCCTGCTACTCCCGAGTACATCACACTATCTTCTACTGACATCATCTCTCCTCTCTGAGTATAATCATGGTGCCACCACACCTGAAGGAGGAGCTGGTAAATGAATGAGCCAGTAGTGAAAGTTCAGGAGCTTCTCCCACCTATAATTTTCTCATACATATCATGTTCCATACCACTACTTCTGAAAAGTCCAAGTGGAGGATACCTAGGAGATAATGATGCCGATAATCCACAGTTGTCCTGTAAGTAAGAGTATAATTTAATTCACTTTCTTTCCTATTCCTTGCCACAGGCCTTGTTCACAGCTGAGGTGGCTGCCCTCATTCAGCATCAGATTAGAAAACACAAACTTTCCACTAAAGAGATCTATCTTTGAAAGAAAAGGAACCTTAAAAATCAAGAAAGGAAGACTAAGCAATTTCACTGTGGCAAACACCCCCAAATGTCCTGAATAAAAGAAAACGCTGAGCCGAACCTGAGGCAAAGAATCAGGAGACTATAATAATGAAAACTGATACAAAAGTCACTGAACTGTTCTCTTTGTTTGCCCACATCTGCCTAGACTGTATGGCTTTAACATGACATACATGGCTGTAACAACAGCATGGATTAAAGTAAAGCAAGTATCAACATTCCCAGAGAATTTCAACTGGCATTCTCTCTACTCTGTAAACTCCTGGCAACTAAAAATGTGTTACATTTCAAATGAACGAATTATATGCATTAAAGAGAAAACCTGGCCTCTTCTTGGCTAGTATGCTTTCATTGTGTAGGAAAGGAAGAGCACTGTCAGGCTAAAAATTTGTGAAGCTGGAAAACCATCTACTCCAACAAAAGAAAACGACCAAAGTGAGTGGCACAACACAAACCATTATACACCTCAGAATCACGGACAGTATCTAAAAGGAGACATTTTGTGCAATCTCTTCAACTATTTCAGCACCTCAGTCACTGCTGCATGGTGAACTTGTCTCACTCCTAAGCAACAACTCCAGTTCTACTTCACCAGCTGTTGCTTTCACATCTCTGCCGGTCTTCCCAGGACAGGACAGGACTGACGAGGTCAATGCCCACAGATTATGAGTTAAACTTAAAATAATCCAGCAACTAGAAATCTGGGCAATTCACTAATACATAGACTATGAAAGACACCTCATCACCTTTGTGATTGGTCTTGTTAGCTGATAAGCCAGAAGTTCTCATCAAGAGTCCCCTAGCATCAGATCTGGTCTGCCTGACAAATAATTATAACTTCAGAAAAGAAGACACATCAGATTCCTAACGGAACATTCTTAAGTCCGAGTAACTCCCCGCCATGGGGTTTCTAATGAGGGTTCCGTTTATACTATTAGAATGTTAAAATCAAATCTCAAAGGATGCTTGTTTTTTTTTTTTTTTTTCATTTGGGGCTTGAGACCTCTTGACGTGTCACAAAGCACTAGAACTGTTTGCTGAATGCACTATTACTGAATCAACATAGACAGTTTCTGGGAACCCATGTGCCTCACTTCTAGTCAACCATCTCCTCACCTATTAACAAATGGTGACTATAAATTGGAGACAAACTGAAAACCATTCTCCAGAGAGATTCTGTCAGCATGATCTTGAGGCCTTTTTCTATCTGCCTCAAAAGAAGGAGACTTCTTGAGATATGAAGGGAAAAAAGGTCCCCATCTCAGATCCAGGTCTCCAATATACCTGCAGCGTAGCTTGCTCATTCTCCCACCATGAGCTCACCAAAACTTATGCACTCTCCAGGCTGCCACACTGCTCTCCAGTCCCACTACTTCCTTCTGCCCAGTCACTCAAAACAACTTTTTTTCTGATAAAGGTTTTGATTGTGGTATTTTTCTACTAGCTTCTTCATCTTGAATTCAGTCAAGTAGAACTGATGCAGCAAGGAGAAGCAAAGGAAAGGAGTGTCCTGCCAAACCAAATAAATTCTCTCTCAGAAGGTGAAATGATCTTATCAAAATATACTGCAGAGACAAAACAAATGTCAGAGAATTAACCCATGGTAGTAAGAAGAGGCGCATCCACAAATGAAAAACATTTTAGGTGCAAATGGCTACAACTTACTATTTTAGACAAATCAGATACAATGGATGCCTGGAAAATATCTGTAACCAATGAGTTAAGGCTCAAAGATAGACAAGTTTCTTTAAAAAAGCAAAAAGCCACTGAATGACACAGTGGCTTTGTAGTTAGTTCTAACTAAACTTCCCACTTCTGTATTTCCCTGCAGCCAGCCATCAACTGTATTATCCAACCCTACTACCAGCTGTGCAGTAACAGAGGAAAGGAGCAGAAGCTGGGAATGCAATCCTAACCTATATAAAGAAATTGAGCAGTATATATGTCACTTTACATGCTAGAAATATTCATGTCTTGGAGGTACCTTACAATTCCTGACTTTTACTGAGTGTTCTTTTACTTTTCTTAAATCTTACCCACAGATGTGAGACAACAGTTAAAATATATGCAAAGTAGTAGAGCAAATGGCAGTGAGAGCAGATTAGCAGCATCTTGCTCCTGAGAACACCTTCTCTGCTTACCTAAACTGTGCCCATTTTTCGTGTAGAAGCAGGTATTGTTGATAAGGTTGACACAGCAGCCGATCACATCTCCAGTTGTGAATGTAGGGCCATAGGGCTGTCCTGTCCCCGAAGAACAGAAGGAGTGCCCATCATCACCGTGATACCCATACGAATGTTTATCCCACCCTGCAGAATAAAAAAGAACAGGTCAACAATGAAGCTAGCTTAGAAAAATGACAGCTTCTCAGGACATAACTTTCCGGTAGGAAATTTGAGATTTTGATTATCAACCCCAATTCATTCTGAGTTGGAACACAGTTTTAAAATCTTAATTTTCATAGAACAGTACTGAAAAAAAACTGATTTTCATCAATCATAACACATCATTGATGTTTCAACCTCATTTATCATTTACCAAAAACAATTAAAAGAATAAATTGCCAAAAAGCCATTTTGAGAAGATAAAGATTCCTTGTTTTAAAAAACATCAAAATCATTTTTCTGATTCATCTTGCATGGGGTGAAAAAAATTCTTCTTTGCAAAACGTTTGTGTTTCCCACTAACAGAATCTTCCAGCAAAACCATTTAATAAAACAATTCTCAGCCTGCAGCTGTGTCTGCAAGTGTTACACAACAGCTGCAAAAGAAAGGTTAGGGGTACTTACTGCATTCATAGATTTTTATTTCGCTTCTAACAGTTTATAAATATTTGTGTCTCTCTTGGGCAACAACAGCTCCCCTTCTATAGATAGCTTAAAACGTAACTCTTAATGGCAAACTGGAACTTGTCACAATGGTGGATTCTAACACTAATATCTTTATTTCTTTTATCAGTAACACTGTGTCTGGGGTTAAAGTTGGGATTAGTGATTGCTCCCTACCGTCTTGCTCTCATCTACATCTCACAGTAATTCCATTATTCTGAGTTCCATATTTTGTTCTATTCTATCTCAATTCTATTCCAAATTATTTTGTGAGTTTCTTATATTTAGAAATGCAAGCATAACTGCTAACTACTGCAAAGAAGAATATTAATCCATTCACTAAAAGCTGAAGTCTTCTTCAGTCTGTAGAGTGGTCTTTTCAGGACTCTGCCTCATCTTCATCCTGAAGATGAAAGAAAGGAAAATACCTCCCAGCACTATGGGCCACAGAGTGATTTTGTGAATGCCACTTAAATCCCTTAGGCCATGCATGCAAAGTTCACCTCCCATAACTGCTCAAGATGGCTTATACTTTCTTCTTCTAGAAGACCAGTTAAGGCAGGTAGGGAGTCACAAGAAACAGTTCAGTTATCACAGAGTTTAAAGAAGGCATAACACACTCTGTCTTACAGGAAGACTTCAAGAGCAATCAGGATCTTCTACAGCTCTTTGGAGGAGGGCACTCTGCATGGCCATTACGCAGTTTCTCATGGTCTCTCTCTCTTGACTTGCTTTGCCCAAAAGAAACCATCTTGACAGTCCCACTCTTTCTCTAGCGTATTTCCAAGCAAGAATTACATCCAGAAGAAAATTCCCTTTCAAGGGGTCTTGCAGCATGGAAGTCTCTATTCTCCCACACTCCCAGTACCTGTTTCATGGAAGGAGAAACCCTCCCAGGGCTGTGAGGCTGTACAGATGACAACTATACAGCAATCTCCAGACTTGCCTGAAATCTTAAAGGGCAAAGCTTTGAGAGCAACCTCAGAAAGTAAGGGCAGAAGAAGGCTGAGCATTCCTATGAATTAGATGATCAAAACCATGTTTGGTAGAAAGAACTGGCACTGAAAAGCTTGAGATAGACAGATACAACATACTGTCACCTTCACTGTAAACATATTAGGCTGAATCCTTGGGCAGACTGTGCCAAACTGAAGCAGAAGCCAAAGAAAGTGCTTTGACCACTCAGATGTGAAGTAATAGTTTTGTCAAAGGGACTACAAAAAAATTAGAAGGTCCATCAGATTAGATGGGTTAAAAAGTAAATGTGCATTCTGCAATAAAGCAAAAAAAAAAAAAAAAGATTTAATACACTGAAAACCACAGAGAGGAGAAGCCACCTGTGAAGGCGGGCTGGAAGACTTCTATGAGCTATGATTTTCTTACAAAACATGAGGGCACTGCAAATCGAACCCTTCAAATGGGTTCAGCCCAGCTACTTGTGCTTAGGAATGCTTGGCATCAGAGCACTCACACATTCACTGCTTCTCAGAAAAGCAGGAGACATTCAGCGCACGCCCAAGCCCCTCTGTTTATAGCACCACACCACATGAATGCCAACAGCAAAGTTATGGATTACAGCAAGACTAAAGTATGCCATGGTCCAAGATTTTGAATCTCAGAAGTTTGGGGTGAAAGGTGTGAAAGACTCTTAGGGAAGCAAAATCTATAAATGGTAAACAATTTCCTCTGGTAAATCTACAGTGACAGACATAGACGTGCCAACAGTTAGCTCCCTGAGGTTGGATTAGATGGTCTCCACAGGTCCCTTCCAACTTCAACCATTCTGTGATTCTGTGATTTCACTAAGACTATTCAGTGAAATATTAATTTTTTCGCACTATGGTTCCCTTCTGCTATCTCTCGTATTTTCTCTGCTGTTGGTCTGTGAAAGGCTGCCATCGGTAGTCTGTTATTTTAGTCTCCCCAAACACACACTTGTTACATGTGTATAAATTGAGAACTTCTTCAGTGAAGCTGTTTAGGAACTTCAGATGATAACTAATCAGTTTATCACCTAAGCTGGTTAATAATACAGTCCAAACACAAACTGCTAACTCTTCTGTGTACAAAACATTCCTGGAATCACAAAGCTTCCAATTAATAATAACTTTGCATCACTTACATCTGAGTAGTTAAATGCTTATATATCCATGTATACCCACGACATCAGGCTAACATGAGAAATGCAACAGGATGTCCAATTGTGCGAACAATTTTGCAATACATTTCTGCCAGTGAAGACACTACAATTTTTAAACAAAAAAAGACTTTGTTGTTCCATTATCAACCAACCACCACACTGATCCTACTGAATAATTAAAACCCCTCCTGCTCCTGCACAGTCATGTTTCATAAAATCACTACCTACTATACCACCAAAGGCAGATAAACTCCAGTGAGAAGTTACTGAGCAAAGGATCTGAGGACAGCATCAGGCTTGGTACGTACTGCAGTAGCACTTAGGAACAGCTTGATCTGAAGAAGATTTCTCCACTGACAACAACTGATACTACTAGTCAAGGAAATTTCACTCATCCTGCACTTTACTAATGATTGTATATCATTAGTAAATTTTGCCAGAGATAATTTTGCCAACTCAAATGCTGTGTAGTGCTGAATCTGGTTCTTGACACAATACTAAATGAACTAAATCTATGCCATCAGCTTTATCAAACCACCATGGTCATCTTAAAAAAACAAGCTGTGTTTATTCAAGAGAACTTACTGAACTCTCCATCAACACAAGCTGACATTAACTACATGCCTAATCTTTAGTTATTTATTAAGCAAATAATGTTTTAGTATTTCTGAAATTCTACCCAGAATACATGTCAGGGTAATGACATTCACATCATTCCAGCACTGGCAAACTTCAGCCAGTTTTCTGGAATTTCCTAGTATTCCAAACCAAAAATAACAACCAGCATTTCTGATACTTCTAGACAGAAGTTATCTGGACCTGCTGATTTAAATGGCCTATCTCTATCAGAAGTTGCTTGGCATCATCTCTGATTACCAGAGGAAATAGCTCAACACATGCATTTCACAAACACATACTCCTAATTCTCAAATGGAAAAAAAAACACAAGTTTTTCTGAATCATTAATAACTTATTACTACCATCTAGTAATAGGTCTATGTTATTACAAACTTTTTGTTGACTTGAACTATACTACTCACCCTTCCAGTTCCTTAAGAACTCTTCCTTTACAAAATCAGTGCTGTTTTAATATGGTCTGCATCAGACTTCCCAAATCCTTCCCTATACCTAAGTATGCAGGTTCTTTGGACTGTTTATCCTTTGTACCACCTTTACTGAACTACTTCCAGAAGCTACTGTTAAGACCCATAAAGCAGATAAGAGATTTCATCTGCATGTTCTTAAAGAGTTGCCATACTAGACCAGATACAGTGTCAGTTTAGACAAGTATCTTGTTCAACAAGCAGATGCCTATGAGAGAGCATAAGAATAGGATGTGCATATATCAGAGTCCTCCTGAATACTGTTAGCACTTTCTAACCACCTGCAGCATACAGAAATACTAACTCAGAGGGAGATTCGATGTATTTAGTAACCCTCAAAAGATTTTATTTCCATGAAAATCTCCCATTCTCCCTTGAGCACACATGAACAATCACAATCCACAGTATCTTGCAACAAGGATCTTCTCAGCTTAATTGCTGTGTGAAAAACCTTCCTCTTCCTATTTTTATTTGGTATCCTTTAGTTCTGGCACTGGAAAAGATGTCAAACAATGCATTAATTCTCTCCAAAACATACATGTTTGGAAGTATGTATGGAAAGTAAACATACTGTATGGAAGTAGGCTACAGTTGTTCTCTGTTCTTTTCCACAGACCTCTGCCATTCACCCTAGCATTTTCCCCCTTGTTATCCTTTCTACTACCGAACTGATGTTTTCATGAAGCTATTATAACCCAAAGATCTCATTACTGAAGGGTCATAGTGAGTTCGAAACCCATCATAAGTCTATCTGTAACGTTACAACACTTTCCACCCACATGCACTGATCTCCTTTTGTCTGTGCTGAACCTTTCTGCTATCACATTGCCTGCTCACCCAACTTTGGAAGGTTATTCCCACAGGTCCTCTCCAACATCTTTCACTTTGCTACCTTCAGTAGCTTGGTATCCTCAACAGACTCCACAAGTCCTACAGACTCTCTGGAAGGTCCCCAGCTCATTATTTGCTTGAAAATAGATATTAGTATTTTCAATAGCTTCTGCTAGGTGTTCTTCAAAGTCTTTGCTCACCAGCTTTATTGCAGTTTTACATCCAACCTCCTCAGAGTTCATGACTCTTTCTACTTTTTGCATAAGGGCATGACTTGAGCTTTTTGATGAATGCCTTCGTCTTTTAAATACACATTTACTCCATTTGTTCAGCCACAATGGGATTCTTTTGCCTTTTCTCATGTCTTTTTTGATACATGATGTATACTTGCATTATGCTTTCAGGGTGGGATCTTTAAGTTCCCTATAGGGATTTAATTCCCTCCAACATCCTTTCTAGTTCCTTTTAAAATCACTTTCTCTATTGTACACAATTCCCTGTTTTGAACTGGATATAACTTTTACTCTCGTTGACTTCTCACGCTCTACAGAAGTTGTTGAATCTAACTGCATCACAGCGAAAACTGCACAGTGCTTCTTTAGTTGTAACATTATGATCAAGTACTTGAATTTGGCATAATTTCTGGCTGGCAGTTTCGAATTTAGCCACTTCATAGTTTAAAAGCACTAGCTACTATCCAGGCAACTGGAAGCATGTTGACAAAGTTCAGAGTAGCTTTATAATCAAAAGGATGTAAATGCCTGTGTTGATGCAAGTATACTAATACAGGTTTTTGTGTAGGTTTAGCTTAATGCCATGCAGGGCAAAGGAAAAGGCGAAGTTTGTGCAAATTTGAGACAGAAGGCACAAGAGCAAGAAATACTCTTCTCAGCAGTAGTAATCTACATTTGACACATGTATCACATATGTGGCTTTTTTACGTTTCATTCCAACACTAGCAAACAACACAACCCTGTTCATGCAGAAGTTATTGAATAAGCAAGCTGTTGCTATTCTGTGAAGCAGTTCCTTCTAGAGAAAACATACAGAATGATCTAATTCTCCTGATAAGAAACTACCTCAAGTTTCACCTATCTAAAAGGATACCAAACTGAAGCAGCATTCTTACCTGACATATAGCAGATAGGCTTTTACCCAGCAGTATCTGTGCTAACTACCGGAGCTCACTGTTGATTTACTTGTATGTGTAGTACACCACACTTTGCAGTAGGATTCAAAATCAGAGACTCCTTTACCAGCACTAGCCTATCTTGATGAAAACCAAGATTTTCTATTCTGGAACCACAAGCCTTGTACAGAGCACCAGAAAACAGATGGGACAGATATTTCTACACAAAGACAAAGTTGTCTGGTAAATAACACACACTGTTTCTTTGTCCAAACTATCAGTTGTTTCTCAGACAAAGAAAGAACCATCTACAGATTGAGATTGTTTTGTAAGACTCCACCTGGACAGATTTCGCTAGCACAGTCCATCCTAATCTAGTGAGATACAGGCAGCCATTTCTAAGAAAACCTTGGGAGTACTCATGCATGAATGGTTTCTGATTGGTAGTTCATTCCAACATGACTGTAGGGTTTATGTAACAACCATTTCAGTCCTTTGCTAATAGGTGACATCTAGAACAGGAGACACTTCAGATCTATGTGCACTTGAAAAGGTTTAAAAATTCTCAAGTGCAAATGTAAATTCCTTAAGAAATTTCAGAAACCAGGACAACCATACAGGACAGAGGGAGATACTTTTATTTTCTCCTAAAAAGTAGACCATGCCCTGCCAAAGGTCTATAGACTGCAGGTTAAAATCTAGTGAGCTAGTGCGTTTGGAAGGTTGGAGAGTTTAGAAAGCACAGTTCTCTCATTCTCTCCTTTTTCTTCCCCATCTTCTTCTCAAAAGCATAAAATCATTTTAAAGGGGGGAGAAGGAGAAAGGTAGAGAATAGAACGGTTTTGGCCACCTAGCACATGACAGTGGTCAAAGCAGAATCTAAACATCTGGCCTCCTAAAGCTCCTGTTTCAACCACAGATCATTCTGAAGACAAATATACTTAGAACATGCAACTATACAACAACTACTCTGTAGTATGAAGACCTCAGCAGCTAGTGAACAAAAAGAGGTTAAAATGCCATTGCTTTGAATTAAAGACATCAATGCCAAAACTCAAAATACCTGTATTGAAAAAACAGTATTTATTAATAGTCAGACACACAGAAAAGAGTAGCTCAGACTGTGCAATCAGTAAGTAGCAAGAGTGTGGGAAGAAAGAAAAGAGGAAAAAACACCTAAGGCTTAGAAAGATATTTTTAAACAATTGGCACCAAACTGAAGTTCTGTTTGGCCTGCTAACATCAGCAAAAAGAAATATATAGATAGATAGATAGATAGATAGATAGATACACTGGTCCTCTTGACAGACTAACATGATCTCAACATGCAGTAAGAAAGTGGATAACACCCAGTTCCATTGCTGCTGTTTGATAAACAGACTGCAATTATGCACTGTCCAATCACATAGCAAAAAAGATTCGAGTTACTTCTAGACAGCTACAGGATCAACTCATAAATGTCCACTGCTAAAAGAGCAGGATTGTATGATGTTGATATTTTGTTAGAAAAGAGGTTAGATGAAATCTACTACCTGGTATCACAAACTACTCTACATACACCCCTATTCAGCCACTGTTTACTCAACGCCAACCCTGGCATATTGGGCAGATCTTATGATCAGCCTAACTTCTGCTTATGAGGGCAGCCTCTGCTTCAAAAAGCAGCTCCTGGCAAGCAGTACTATTGGGCTGGAACACCATTTGCATCTTATCATTGTGGAATAGCATGTCATTTTGCCTTTCTTTCAAGCAGCGCCAGCAACGTGCAGAACATCTTCTAGTAAGCACCATGTAAAACTGGCATCAGTGCTACACCGCATCTAGGAACGCTGGGAACTGAATATGCTGCTCAACACTGAAATCATGTAGCATCAGGCCATATACAACACAGAAGAAATACAATTCAGGACAATGATTCGAAGAAATTACCACGATTAATACTTTTATTGATGCCTCTGCTCTCCTGCTGCTCTTTCTGCAGAGCGCGAGTTCATGAAGAGAAGTCAGACTGGGAAGTCAACATTCATGGAGATCTGTTCTGAGCACTCTTCTTATTTATCATGCCAAAACAGACTTGCAAGGCCCAGTGCACTTGGAAATGATGGTTATTCTAGTAAATTAGAAGCTGAGACCACAAACTCTGACTCCTCTGCCACTCCTCAGGGTTAAAAAGATGGCAAACACTTACCTAAGTTGGGACTTTACCATTGACATGTGGAGTGTTCCCTGCCTGTGTTCGTTTCAAGGCAGAAACATTCCACTATGGCTTAGGCTATGCATTCAAGGTAATCTGTACCTGGCATATAAACTGCTGCAAAGAGCAGGGCCTTATACACAAAATAAATTCACCGGCAACTCGATCTCCAATCAAGAAAACCTGAAACATCTGAAGAGGCAAGTGATGTTGGTGTTTGGCCACAGAGATGCAAATTCCTCAGAAAGACTCTCAAGTGTAATTTCTAAATTGGGGTGTTGTGTCTCTGCTGTATCCTGAGTAACATCTGTGAAAGAAAAGGCCAAGAGGTAGGCACAGTATAGGATCAGTAAGTCCAAGGGGAAGCACTGTGGCACCTTCAGTCATCAGAACTGGGAGGCCCATTCTTCAGGACAGGCCCTGGTGACTGCTCTACAGAGAATCCTTTATAGTGTTGACATCTCTCCAGATTTTGCCTATATATAGTTTTTACTCTTTTGTATATAGGACTGGTAAATAAATTCTTTTCATTTTTCTCACTCATCTTTTCTTGTCCAAAATTTGCCTGCAGCATTCCTCCTCCCATTCCTCCGATCTGCAAACCTAGCTTCCTGCAGATGCCAGTGCAAGTAGTTAAGCGGAACCACCCGCTGAAGAGGGACAATAACTTGAACAAACACATAGAAATAAACCAACCAAAATACTTTTAACAAGATTTATTGAATCCAAAGTACAGCAGAAACAGATATATCCACAACATACAAATAGCTTGTACAGTACTTAAGGGAATGGGATATTTAAGGTGAAGCCAATTATGGACCCCACTGCTTCCACTTCTTCTGCAAGACGGTAAAATGACTTCAAATGCAGCAGAAGCCTAAGTGCTGCACTGCAGGATCAATTTGTATACAGAAAATAAAACCATTTCATGCCACTGAGGACAAAATTCTCAAAGCAGAGACTAGACATGTTTAAGTCACAGGGTTCTTGCAGTATTACACTCAAGCATGTGCAAGGTAATGGTGCAGTGTCACCACACACATTCCCAGTGAGGGACAGCTCCACAGTGGTCTCACTCCCACTTGCATTCCTAGCAGATCTAGCACTTCCATGAAAGTCTAGTTTAGATCTTATGCAGCAACAACAGATTATGCTCAAGAACACTCAGGACTCTTGGTAAACCTGGCTGCAGGCCTGGCTCAAAGATTATTCCTCACTTTTCACAAAGTACTTTTAGTTGCAACTGCTAAAGAGACAAGGCTTGGATCAAACACTCATGGCAGAAAGACTAACTGTGGCAAACATCCAAAGAAAAAAAAATGAAACTCCAACATCTATCTTCCATTAATAGAAGGCAGCATTACAGAGAGACAGTGACCCAAAGGTCAAAGACAGCATAAGAAAGACAAGTGAGAAGACCTGCAGGAGTTTGGTAAATGCAGCAGAATATGGATGCTAATAAGCATTCCCTGATCCATCACAAAGTCCATCAGCATAAAATAATACTGTAAAATTTCCTTTTAACAATACTGATCTGACATGGTGAATTTAGATGAGATCAGCAACTCCTCCTATTTGACTGCTACTAGATATTAAGTAGGCTTCAAAATAACATCAAACCACAGTCAGCATTTTTTTATACAAAATGACACTACCCATTGATTCATAAAGAGAAAAAAACAAAACCAGAAAGCTCTGGATGGCTGCAATATTGGCAATACCACATCAACAAGAATGGTCTGTTCCACCTGCCCTGAAATTTGATAATGAATCCATTTTACTATCATTACATAGCATGCAGCTCACTGCAGAATGCAGTAACCAAAACAAATTCTTACTGCCTTAAATGATTAAAGACGGTAAGCGCTCCTAACTTACAAGCTTGATGTGTAAGAGAACTACAATATATTGAAAATCTTCCGTCAAGAGTCAGAACATGATCCAGTCTTTGGAAGGGACTGAGCCACATTACAAGCCATTTATAGGTTTGTAAAAAACAACATGATTAAACCACAAAACAAGTGGGTTCTATGGACAAAAGGCAACATTCAACAACTGTCTAGCATGATCGGGTTGCCACTGTACTATTACATCTATTATGTTCCCTGACATGCCATACTAGGGGGACATGGAAAACAATGCAGGGCAGAGACAAAGGAAAATGCCTGATTAGGAGTTTTGCCATTCATCTATTAAGCAACAAGGGCAAAGAACAAAAACAGGATACAACAGCCTTTATCATATACACAGGCCTCAAATCTCATCATACTAAATAACTCATATTTGCATTTATGTGTCAAGTCTTAGCTGATGGGCAAGATGGCCCATAATCTGTGCTACATACAGAGAGGACACTTCGGGATATTAGTAAAGGCCACATCACAACCCCAACTATGCTATGACATCTCAACTCAACTTTGGAAAGTCTACTTTCACATGGCACAAAACTAAAATACAACCTGATGCATAACAGAAAGCTCCATGTAGAGAAAGGATAAAATGTGCCTGTAATATATGCCCACTTCTGGGAACACGTTACACCAAGGAAAACACTGCAGACAAAGTCTCTACGAAGAGTCAACCCATATCTGTAGGAGTTATGACATTGAATAAAAACCTAACAAAGCTGAAGGCAAGCCAAATTCTAGAAAACCACTTTAGACGATATATCCCTTAGTTCTAAATTCAAGAGGGCTAATTAGACAAGGACATAGCACTAAATCTGTGCTGTATCTTGGCATCTGCACTGCACTGGAGCCAGTAAGCCCTTCAAAAAATCAGGCTACAGAAAAGCACAGGACAGCCATATTCTCCCAGCCCTAGGTGAGAACCAGCTCAGCCAACGAGCTCCCAGTTAAACTGAACATAACAAGCAAGATCCAAGCTGGACAGTTACAGAGGCAACATACCGCTTCTGCATCATCCTTCTCAGAGCACCCTGCAGCTTCTATATTACCCATGTGTTTCCATTTCTATGGATCCCACATGGTCACCAACTAAGTGACCACATTTAATAAGAAGCACCTCTTACTCATCTGCATTAATCCCTGAGCATTTGATGGCCAGTGGAAATACTTTCTCTGATTAGTCTTCCAAATTCTGGGTTACTTGCCTTGAAATATTAATCCATGTTTCTGTTCAGCTTGAATGATGTGTCTAAACACCTTCTCAAATATTTGATGGAGAAGTAGTATGGTTACTCATAGCTCTGCTTTCATTCTGCTGCCTCTCATCCAGACCTGAAATCTGTGCGCCCCAAAGTTAGCCTAATTAAAATGCTAATTAAAGCCCAATTAAGAAAAAAAATCACCAAACAGCTCCCTAAAGACCTGACAAAATGGCTGACAGCAATTGTTCTGACCTGAATGCAGACAGGTTAATCAAGCCAAGCGAATGTGTGAACTAAAGTGGGCCTGAGGGGAAAAAGCAAGTAACTTACTTTGCAAAACCTTAACTTTCACATAAATAGCTACACATAAAACATGAGATTAAATTTAGCCTAAATTCAGAAGGTTATTTACTTCAATTCTGAGCTTCAGGAGTTGTTTTTGCTACTCCCCAGCTTGATAGAGTATCAGGTCTAACTGCATTTGAGACCAGGTCACATAAAGGGTGGACCTGATCCTCACTGTTATTGCAGCTCTCAACAGCAAGCGTCATGCAGTGTTCTAAGATATCTGTCTAATTCCTCCATGCCGTGTTGACTTGCACCATATCAGCTCTTAGCAGAAAACTCATGTTTTAAATTATGTCCCATCTGGTTGTATCCAGCTGTGTACATGATAACCTGATTATGAGTTATCATACACCTCATGAGTGGAGCACAGGACTACATGGGGACAGTGGATTAGGCTGCTGCTGTATATGGCAGCGAAGAGGCAACAGAAATAAACTGCACACAATTTCTTTTGCCATTTCGGCATAGAGGCTAGCAACTTTGAGACTGCGCTTCTGAAAATCTACTGAGGAAGAAAAACTGCATTTGAACTAAATGGAAAGCAGAAGTATAATCTCCTTGAATTCAAGAGAAGACTTCTTATTTTGCTAATTTTCAACAAGGTTATAAGAATTATATGAATCTCTGAACAATAGACACAGATTCTATGCACCATACTTTAGTACCACAACTCCAAATAACAGATACTGTTGGGAAGAAAAAAGGGAATAGTACACAAACTGACATACATATTTGGTTACTTCTTGCAACTCCTGCACAACATATATGTAGTAGAAGCTGGTAAAGAGTCTAACAAAGATAGATTAAGAGACTGAAGCATTTAAGAGAGGCTGAGAAGAAGGGATTGCTCAGCCTAGAGAAGAGGAGGATTAGGGAGAATCTTATCAACGTGTGTAAATAGCTGCTGGGAGGGTATAAAGAAAGAGAGAAACTATTCTCAGCAGTGCACAATGACAGGACAACAGGAAATGGGCACAAATTGAAACACAGGAAATTCCACCTGAATGTAAGAAAAAAAACCTTTTATTGTGAAGGTAGTTGAACACAAAAACACGTTGCTCAGAAGAGCTGTCGAGTCTCCATCTTTGGAAATATTCAAAACTGTACACAGTCCTGGGCAACCTGTTCTAGCTGACCCTACTTTGAGCCAGGGGGTTTGGATCAGATAATCTCCATAGGTCCATTCCAACCTCAGCTATTCTATGAATCTGTAGCAATGGGAAACATACCCCTATCCTTGGAATAGAGTCCTTGGAGAAAATCAGCAGAGACAGACCAGACTCAGCTGCAAGGCATCTGGCCTAGAAATTTTGCACAGACTGGATTCTTCTGCTACCAATTTTTCAGTCTTTCTCATGCTACCTTTCTATACCCCAAGAAGCACCATACTCAGAAAGAAACTAACTCTCTGTCTTTTCCAGACACTAACAGAAGGCTGCATAGCCACTATTAGCACAGCTAATAGGCCCTTCTGAGCTCAATACCTTCCCAAACCCTGAAACATTTGGATTAGAAAGCATCAGACAGGAAACAGCATAAGAAGTATAGGCTTTGTCATTTGTTTTACACTTCTTTACTGCATGACTGAATAAAACAAAGTGCAAGTCACAAAAAATCCATTCAAGTCCCAAGATAATTGTGTTATTTTACTAATCACTGAAACAAAGGTATCCAGCCCTTGTCTTCAAAGTACTTGAAAAAAAGGCAGCAACAGGTCGAAAATTAAAGGGACAGAGTGCCTCCTCAGCAAGTTTGCTGATGATACCAAGCTGGGAGGAGTGGCTGATACACCTGAGGGCTGTGCTGCCATTCGGAGAGACCTGGACAGGCTGGAGAGCTGGGTGGAGAAGAAATCTCCTGAACTTCAACAAGGGCAAGTGCAGAATCCTGCACCTAGGGAGGAATAACTCCATGCACCAGTACAAGGTGGGAGCTGACCTGCTGGAGAGCAGCTCTGCAGACAAGGACCTGGGACTGCTGGTGGATGACAAGTTGACCATGAGCCAGCAATGTGCCCTTGTGGCCAGGAAGGCCAATGGTCTACTGGGGTGCATTAGGAAGAGGGTTGCCAGCAGGTCGAGGGAGGTGATCCTGCCTCTCTACTCAGCCCTGGTGAGGCCTCATCTCGAGTACTGTGTCCAGTTCTGGGCTCCCTAGTACAGGAGAGACATGGAGCTACTGGAGAGAGTCCAGTGTAGGGCTACAAAGATGATCAGAGGGCTGGAGCATGAGAAGCCTGAGAGGGGATTTTGTCAATGTGTACGAGTACCTGAAGGGAGGGTGTCAAGGGGATGGGGACAAACTCTTTTCAGTTGTCCCATGCAAAAGGACAAGAGGCAATGGGCACAAACTGAACCACAGGAAGTTCCACCTGAACGTGAGGGGGAATTTCTTCACTGTGAGAGTGACAGAGCACTGGAAGAGGTTGCCCAGAGAGGTTGTGGAGTCTCCTTCTCTGAAGACATTCAAGGCCCGCCTGGATGCAACCCTGTCTAACATGCTCTAGAGCAGGGGGGTTGGACTAGATGATCTCCAGAGGTCCCTTCCAACATTACCAATTCTATGATTCTATGATAAAGGGATGCAGCCATTGAGAAGCCAGCCAAGCTGGCTTCAGTAAGATGCTCTTTCAGAAAAACAGTCTTCATGATCAGTTGGACAACTGTAAATTGGAGAGAATGCCTTAAGGCAGGTTTTCAGCACACATCAAGTAAGATTTATATCTATTTCTGTATAAAGCAAATTTAGACCTTTGATACCTACACATTTCTTTAGAACAAAGTTTCGCAGAGGAGTTGTTTCAACTGGCATTATCTCTGCGATCAGTTAATAATAACCCTAAAATCAAACAGCTTCCCCCATCGTTATTAAGCCAATTATATGTTCCAGTTGACATGCAGCCATAAAAAGCGGTTTGCTAGCATAAATAAAAGGGTACCAGAAACGTAAGCAAGTTTGCAGTTAAGGAACTGGAACAACTAACCAAGGAACTGCAGGTGTAACTCAGCCTTAGAAGGGCTTCCAGACGTGGTTTTGGAGGATTTTACATATATTTATTATTTACTGCAAAACCAATATCAATCCTACATTTTCTTTATTCTGACATATGAAAGTTATTCATCATCATGCGTTATTTTTACAGGTATGAATTTGTGATGTCTGTATGAAATTCCTCACATGTACTATTGTTACTTGTGTGCAAATCACACAGGAAAGCAAGGAGTTTGGGTACTAATCAAACTGGGCCTTAAATATATTTATTGTACACATAAAATAATAGTTATGACTAGTCAAATCTCCTTACAGCTGGCAAGAAGAAAGGTTTAAACATGGACTGGCAAGCAGATTTGGCTATATAGTAATCCTGCACTGAATAATTCCAGCAGGATACTGTATAATCAGCATTGCTACTACCAATCTAACAGAAGTAACATAACAGATTCAAATTGCCATTAAAGTATTAAGACCAAACAAAGTATAGATTTTGATATGGCTTTGATTAAATTACTCAAGTGATCTGCTTTATCCTACAGCTCTGATTGTATCATATAGTACTCAAAGGCCTCCATAGCACTTAGTGCTGAAGAGGACCCAAAACCTATGCCAAAAAGTAGAAGACATAAGGAAAATGAGAAATAAAAGGGAGACTATAAGCAATAATTAGGCAAGTACTTAAATCCCAAAACAAGAAATCACAAAGCTTCCTTCAGCCATTGCTGAATAATTTGAGGAGTTTATCTAGAGAGCTCTATGATCTTGAGTTCTCCATGAAGAGTCCTCCCACTGGTTAAGGGGGAGATAAATTGAATATTTCCATGCTTCCCTAGAGTATTCAGCCTCCCTTCTGATTAACAATAGAATCAGAATTCATCTTTCTCCATGGTGCTACAAGGTTCTCTATACACACTTGAGAGACACTTACCATGAGGACCTTCCCTCAACACAATGTGCATCAAGTGCAAAAGGCAGCCTTCCTACAGCCCGATATCTGCTCATTCAAGCTCAACACATGGACTCTAGACTCTCAACAGCTTGTGCTGCCATTGGTTTCTCCCTTTTTTTTTTTTTTTTTTTTTTTCCATCTGTATGCCTTCCTAATGCTTTAGCAAGCTGAAGACTAGGTTCTTTTGCACAGGCCCTTGGAGTCACAGAAAATGTTTTTATGACGCACACTGTTTGCTAGCAAATAGAAAAGATGTTCTTTAGATGTCATGGCAATCACAGAAATAATTTGGCTGAAAGGAACCGCTGGAGGTCTCTGGCAAAACCTCTTCCTCAGAGCAGTGCTAACATTTAACTTTGATCAGGTTGCTCAGGGCTGTCCTACAGAGATTTGAAAATGTCTAAGCATGGAGATTCCACAGCCTTTCTAGCAACCTGCCCCGAATCCTGATGAGAAATAATACCTTCCTTATGTCCCGTCACAATTTCTTTTATTGCATCTTGTGTCATTGCCTCTCCTCCTTTGATTGTGCACTTCTGAGAAGAGTCTTGTTCTCTGTAAGCTCCCTTTAGATTGTAGAAGACTGCTACTAGATCCCTCCTCAGCTGCTTCTTCTCCAGGCTGAACAGGCCCAGTTCCCATAGTTTCTCTCAGGATCCTGCAATACCAACATCTATTTAACCTCTTCCTTCTCCAGTCCCTTTCCAGAGGAAGCACACCTGCCTGAAAACTGCTTGCAAAACCCGCTGCAGGAGAGATCGATATCCCTTTCCTCAGGTAAAGTTTAAAGACCACAACATATTCCTCAGCAGCTTTTCTCTCTTGCTTCACCCCCTCCAAACCTTGCAAAATAAGCTGAAAAGAAATAAAGTCCTACCCAGAAAAGTCAACAGCTACCTATCAACAAGGGAGAAAGACAAAAGGAAGGTATCTGCAAATAAAGCTAAAACGAAGACCCACTCACCTTCTTGGTAGCTTATGGAGGGGGACTGACGGCTCTTGTAGAGGAGAGAGATTTAATTCCCTGTGAATTCATCAAGGAGATGCAATTCCCAGTGCTCATTTTTACGTAGTCTACAAAGACCCTTTGCTGACCAAAGACATAGGACAGTTGGACAAGCTGTTCCTGTAATTGGTGATCTGGTTTAAGGAATTATAGTCCCAGAAACCAAACCAAATTTGTGGTAGGTTTCTGTATACCAAATTCCAATGTTTTATCTGACTACATACTAATTCAAGACTATAAAACATTCTTAAATATGAAAGCCTGTTCTTCTGATAGGGTATCTGAAACAGGCAAACAGTGAATAAGCCAAGAAATACATTTTAATTTTAAAAGTAAGATAAAAAATAATCAAACACAAAGTTCTGTAAAGCAAACAATGGCTAGTGAAAGAAAACTGGAACTTCCTTTAACATGTGCAATGCTGCATAGCAAGGCAAGTCAGTTATCAACGAGAGGGTGCATAAAGTCTCTAAAAGTGATCGGCCAGATCCTATCTCTGATGTTTCTGAAACTGTGGCAGGGGTGCCCAAGGGTACAATTTTACAACATCTTAGGCTGAATTAAGACTTGTCTGCTATTGTAGAGAATCAGTCCTCCTTCCTTCTCAGCATGGCTACATATTCCTGCTGGGTTAACCTCAAAGATATAAAACAAGTGAAATGTCATCTTGCAACAGTATGATGGACTTGGACCAAGGCAGAACACGATGTGAACACCTCCTATCTACTCCATTTTCTGAAGGTTAGGTGAGACCCGTAATAAACCACCAATACATTTTCAGTACAGCTCAGAAAAAATTCATTGACTGAGGGCTAGATCCAAAAATAGACTTATCCGATGTGATACTCAGGATGCCTTGTTTCATGAACTGTGAAAGAACTAGCCTGCTAGAGAAGCCATTAAGTTCCTGTCAGGTTTGTAAGCTAGACTGGCTTGGCAAAGGATATGACAAGTGCCAGAGCAAGGGGCTTGCACAGGGACTGTGCAGCTGTGCTTGGTGGTAGGAAACAGACAGTTCCACTCCTTTGATGACAGTTAGTTAGATCAGCTCAGCTATAACATGTAGTTTCATCTTCAGATAACAGGAGAACAGATACATGAAAAAAAAAGTTGTATCTCGAGAAAAAGGTAAGCAGACATTTCAATGAAAGCCACTCCCTGAAGTAGGACCTTTATTACTAGATATTATAAATGTCATTAAAAAACATGCACACACATTAGAGTCACAAATGTCAGCACTTCAGTAAAAATCGCACAGTAATTTCAGAGTTGCTGATTGAATTTCAAAGCATCACTTACAGGAAACCTCAGAGCAGGGTCAGGACACTTTCCTTTTAAAAGCAGTACCTGTTTCCATTGCAGAAATGGGCAGTTTAAGGAAATGCTTAAGATTGCCCCATCCACACTTCCAGCTTTCAAAGAAAGCTCAACACATCCCTCATCAGCGATGAGCTGGGCTGCAGCCCAGATGTATTTGGCATAAAGCAGAAAACTTGACTTGGAACTGGATATGGTCTAAGCGTTTGTTCTCAAGGAAAAAAAAAAGTTTAAAACAGAACCCAGCAACAAGATTCTTCTTTGAATCAGGGCTGAAAGGATGCCAAAGATCCTCACTGAGAGTGCAAAAGAATGAGTTTTAACAAGACAAATCTGGCAGTATTTCAGGTCACAAAAGTTAAAATTATACCTAGACATAAAGTCAAGTCAAGCCTCTAAGAGTATCATTCCTTAGCGAGCTCTGGCTTGCTCTGTGCTGTGAAGGACCTGACATACATTTCTAACTTGTTATTTGACCAATATCTTATCAAAAAGAAAGAGAGAGATATCAAATCCATTGTCCAAAAGTCAGAGAGACAATTACTGATCTGTAATACAGAACCATGAAGTTCATTTTACACAGATCATGTCAGATTGAGCTAATTATGTCCACAGAATTTCTCTTGGTAGCACAATCTTCATGTGATCCAACAAGCTCATATGATCAAATTCACACAATTCCCTGCTAAATAAGCAGTGTACAATCTGATGTGTCAAGTTCACTTTCCCTTTTATTTTATGCAGGGAAAAGAATTTCATATTCATAACACAGATTCTAGAATTAAGAGTAGTATACAGGCATTTTGATTCAAATCTGCCATTAGTTTAGTTAATTTTAAATCTCTGAAGGAAAAAAATAGAAAGTGTTGTCAGGGCTGTTTTAAGAGCTCAATTTCAGGACAGCACATCTATGACATTCCATGTGTATCATCTCAGATTAGTATTTAACTGTGTTATATTCTTCTAGGATAAGCTATAGTCCAACTGGCAGTCTACAGGCCACACAAAAGACATTCCCATCCATCTTTCCCTCACACAACCTAGAAAATAACTTCCTGGATAGAACATTCTCCCTTAATAGCCAGATAACTCCTCTTCTACAGAGGCAGGCACTTAGACCCTGGGAAGAGCAGATGACGTTAGACTCCTGCTTCATCTTACACATGCACACAACCCTCTTCACAGTACAAACCTGTCAAATAGGTTGGGAGCATTAGGGAGGCAGGGCAGGGGGGTAGATAGGGAAGGAGAAAAAGAGTCTGAAAACTGAGACTTCTATACCTGCTGACACTGAATCATCTTGATCTAGGAATTTCAAACCTTTTTTCAACCAAGTATTACTTGAGAAAACTGGTAATGCTCTGCCCCTCTCCTTCTGTGATCCAGTTCTGATTGAATAAAGACTTGTGACCCTAGTTATCCCTCCAAAGGTAGGAAGGTAGCTAGGGATTTTGGCTCATATGATAAGACTCTTGCAATAGGAGGTCTTAAGAAAAAAATAAAATAAAAATGTTTTCTAATGATCATGTTCCACTTTTGGAATATGCAAATTTCCAGTGAAGATGAAAGCAAAATCCTGACTGAGAAGTAAATTCACCAGTATCTTACTGCAATTACTACAGAAGGTTTTCCTTCTATTAGGACATTCATACAACATTCTCCTTCACAGGCACCAAGAGGTGTAATATGGCTTGTGTAATATGAAATGTGAAACACACATTTCATCTTTAAAACAGTTCCAACAAAAGTAAATCAGTCTCAAGACAAAGAAAACATTGGGAACCAACTCACTCATTCAGGCATTTAAAGAACATTTAACTTCCTTTCAAAAGCAGAAAATTTCTAGTTTTAAACCCACTGGAAAGACTCCCTGCTACGGAAGTCACTATGGTGACCCAAATTAACACTACCCAATTCATTAACTAAAAATTGTAATGAAAGATTGAAAATTATTATAAAAAAGAAGCTGCTTAACCAACTTAGAGGTTAAGCTACAAACAAGTATTCCCAGGAGAGGATGCAACATATTAAGTAGAAGTACTACTCTATCACTTATTTCCCATTTTCAGAGAAGGAAGGAAAAAAAGACGAAAGATAATATGACAGGAAAATCTTCCTGCCATTTTAAGATTTTTTCATATAAAATGGTCAAATGGGATTACATATTAAATGTCAAAATGCTTTGCTGCTTATTTTTCAGACACAAGAAGCTTGTATGGCTGAAAGCTCATTATCTTCTTAACCTTTATCCATTTGTTTAATATTAACTTTCGTTATCTGCTAAAATCATCATGGCTACAGTAGGAATACTAGCATAACTCATTTTAGTATTATACTCAAGTCTGAAGCTCCCAGATGTTAGACTTTCATAGTCATACCATTTTATTAATAGAAACAAACATCCTTCAAATCAGATATAGAAATTAAAATCTTTATTTCAAATGAGCATTTAACACAGACTGGAAACCAAAATAAGTCTTAACAGTAACTTACCAGGAAGTCTGTTCATGTTGACCCCTTGAGCAGAAAGTCCTATTCCCATATACCTTCAAGAAAACAAACAAAATATCAGTCAAGCACAGAATGGCCAAGCCACAATACCTTCTGCAGCAGAAATAGAGGGGGGAGAAAAAGGAAACCATTTAACATATGAACACAGAAGCCACTAAAGATTTTCCATTGCATTTTTATTTTTTTTCTTGAATCAAAGACAAAATGTTAACCTGCCCTAGTGACTGAGAGTTTTCTGCTCTACGAATACAACTACTCTTTAATTCATAATTGGTAAGGAAAGAGAAAAGGCCCAGATAACAATCAGGAATTAAATGCCTGTTTTCATATATCAGAAAAACATAAGTATCTATAAGTGATCAACAAATGAGTAAACAAAGTACATCAGAACAGATATCGCTTATAAGAGAAAAAGGTCCATATAGTCTTGTACACTGTCTCCAGAAGTTGCCAGCCATGGATGCATAGGATGGCGCAAACACATAACCATACTTCCTAAGAACATCCTTTCACTCTCCAACATATATTTTACAGAATTTCCTAAGCAAAAGGTGGTCTTTTTGCATTAAGAATGCAAATAGATTTCTTCCTCCATTAACCTGATCATTTGCTTTCTGAATGTTTACAAACTTTTTGAACAAGCAATATACCATGTAGTAGAGAGTTTCAGTTTCATTATTGTCAGTTGCCAATTTCCTTCAGTACCTGAAGTTTCTGAACTGGAAGAGATAGGAATAGCAGTTTCCCAAAGACACTCAGGATTTTGAAGTTCTCATTCATGTCCCACTTCCAAATGGTCTCTTCCCAAGGTTGAATACTCCTAGTCTATTCAGTTGTTCCTCATAAGCAAGCCAACCCATAATGCTGACCTGCTACATTTGCAGTTTTGTTTCTTCTCAAAGTGGGAGGAAAACAGTTCTGCAAACAGCATTCATACCATTAGTATACCATGACTACAGTAGAAAACAGTATAACAATGTTCTCCATTTTGTCCTCTGTTCCTCCTCTTCTAATCTCTCGCATTTCATTTATTTTTTAACTGTGGATATGCACTGAACTGACTTTTCCATGGAACTATCAATTGTAATCCAAAGATCTTGCCCCTGCACTCCAAGAGGCAGCTCAGAGACTATCTTTTGCATCAGGTTGACATTGCTTACTCTGCCCCCACATGAATCATTCTACAGCTATCCAGTCTGAAATGCATCCTCCATTTTATTGTCCAGTCACTCAGCATTGAAGATTATTCTGCAGTTCTTCATAGTTGGCCCCTATTTTTACAGTCTTAGTTAGCTTATTCGCATCATTCTTAACTCAATAGTGAGTTATCACCTCACTATTAACTTTACTTCCAGGTCATTCATTAACGTAGTGAACAGCAAAGGCTTAGTACACATCCCTGCAGGAATCCATTCGTGAACAGCTTTGACTGTGAGGAGGAAAGGAGACACAACACAACATTGCACAGCCATGGATTTTTCTGTCCTGTTTCCTACCTGTTAACCAATCTTTTTACCAATCATTTAACCGCACAAGTACCTTCTCTTTATTCCAAGTTTCCTTAGCTCTTTTAAGAATTGTTGAGGACAGACCTTGTCAAATAGCTTTCACAAATCCAAGCAGATGAAATCTCATCTACTTATGCATTCAACAATGCATAGGCTCTGCAAATGCTCTTCTTCCACACTATGCAATCTATATGCATGTACCTGCTTTGTTTGTTGTTTCTCTCAGCTTGCTTGTTCTGTAGTTCTCTTTATATCCTCTGGAACTAGATGAACTAGTGCAGTGTTTAGCTTGTTTTTAACAAACTTCCACATTTTTAGACTGCTCTTCTTTTTGAAACTTAGCAAAATTACAGTTGACTGGGGAGGGAGGGAGTCATTTTTATGCAAAGACTTAAATCCAAACACACTACAGACAGTGTTCTACTGCTCCTTCACAGCATCACCTCTCCTTCTATGGCTTCCCTGACTATCTCCTCCACAATAAAACACTAACCATGTCTAAAAATGTTATTTCAGAACTTTGCCCCAAAACTGCATTTCCCAAACCTATATAGGTTAAAACTCCTACCCAGAAACTAGAAAAGCAACTGTGCTTCCTGTCCTTGAGGCCCTCTCACTTTCTTCTGTCTCAATCATTGTCACCACCCCAATCAAGCAGGCTGGAAATGGTAATAAATTTTGTTTTTCCTGTTCACGTAGAAATTTTAATCTATAGAGATATATGACATATATTTATCAGATTTGATTCCAAAATCTCTTTAATATATAGCACCACATCTTTAACATCACAGCCAACTTTCTCTTTCTTGTAAACTTCACATCTTGGTAACACAACCTTCCTGATTTTAAACACTTGAAACATAGTTCTGTAACACTTTAAATGAAGCAAGTCCCTTCTTTAAACACACACAATTTCAAAAGCATTCCATCTCCCAGAGAATCTGAATCCCTCTTCCTCGGCCTATTTCCTGAACAACATGCTAAAAATATTCCTCCCTATCTCTCTTTCTGGTACTGTGGAAAGTATAAAGGTAGATAAAAAAAAAAAAAAAGAAAGAAAAAAAGAAACTGCTACAGAAGAGGTCCTAGTTTTCAACGTCCTATGTAACAGTAAGTTTTGCACACAGAACCTTTTTCCTGCTCTTCCCTATGTTCTCAGTACCACATGGACCACAGCCATTAGCTTATGCTCAGCACATCTTACAACATTCAGACGCTAACTTTGCACCTACCAGGGAAGTCATGATGCTCTTCTTCTGCTGTTCTCTTTTATCTGACCCTTGGCCTCTAAAGGTTATCTTCAGGGAGAAACTATGGAGCACAGCTAACAGAGGCAGCAAACAGACGCAGCAATCTGCGCAGCACTATCTTGGCTCTGCCTAGAGCTTCTGGGGGCCCTTGTTGGAAATTGTGGTCTGCTGGCCCCTGTGGAACAAGGGGACTAGAGGGTGACTCTGCCAACACTCCTAGTAGCACCCACTTTCACATACATGGTTATAACTCGCCACAAAGCATATTTGCCTGTAGCTGTTGGAATTGCTGCATCAGCTATATCAGAGGATTCAACCCAGACAGAGCCTTTGACAGGAGATGCTGCCCTACCTAGAGGTCTCAGTCTGCAGGGAGTGCTCGCAGCCTCTCTAGAAGGCCTGGACTGATAGTCAGCCCTCCTGCAAGAGGTATGCTGCTGTTGACGATTTGTGTCCTCAAGTCAAGGAGTTGCGGAATGAAGTCAGTAGACTGCGAAGCATCTAAGAAAGTGAGCAGAAGATAAGACGTTCTTGGAGACTGTACTGCTTCGGAAGTCCCAATCCTGCAGCAGGGGAGTTGCAGGAAGGCTCTGTGAAGAGTGAAAGAGTACGGCACAGCACTGTGGAAGGCTGGAAACTAGTTTCTTCTTCTCGAAGAAGAAGAAAGGTAGGAAGGGGGAAGGGGAGAGTCATACACAGAGGGTAGTCAATAAAACACAGCTCGGGTTGGGGGGCCTCCAACGGGTGCATGCAGCTGGGGATGTGAGTGTGGGACATGGCTATGGGCAACCCCCCTACACCCTTCCTGGGAAACCTGCATGTATGACTACCTCTCTGAAATGCCTGTACACCAGTGCACACAGCATGGGGAATAAACAAGAGAAAGTGGAGATCTGTGTGCGGTCAAAGGGCCATCATCTCACTGCAATCACAGAGGCATGGTGGGATAGCTCACATGACTGGAATGCTGTCATGGATAGCTATGTGCTTTTTAGGAAAGACAGCCCAGGAAAGCAAGGGGGTGGAGTTGCTCTTTATGTGAGAGAGCAGCTGGAATGCATGGAGCTCTGCCTAGGGGTGGAGGAGGAACCAGTCAAGAGCTTATGGGTGAAGATCAAAGGGCAGGCTAACATGGGGAGTCTACTATAGGCCACCTGACCTGGAAGAGGTAGTAGATGAGGCCTTCTACAGACTGCTGGAACTAGCCTCACGATCACAGGCCCTGGTTCTCATGGGAGACTTCAACCACCCTGATACTTGCTAGAAGGACAACACAGCAAGGCACAGACAGTCCAGGAGGCTCCTGCAGTGCATTGATGATAACTTCTTGTCACAGGTGGCGGAGGAGCCTACATGGAAGGGTGTCCTGCTGGACCTTGTCCTAACCAATAAACAAGGACTGGTTGGAGATGTGAAGGCTGGGGGCAGCCTTGGCTGCAGTGACCATGAGATGGTGGAGTTCAGGATCCTGCAAGAAAGAAGCAAGGCAATAAGCAGGATTGTAACCCTGGACTTCAGGAGAGCAGACTTTGGGCTCTTCAGAGACCTACTTGGAGGAATCCCACGGGTTAAGGCCATAGAAGGAAGGGGGGTCCAGGAGAGCTGGCTAGTATTCAAACATCACTTTCTCCAAGCTCAAGAGTGGTGCATCCCAAGGAGAAAGAAGTCCAGGAAGGAGGGCAAGAGACCTGCATGGATGAGCAAAGAGCTCCTGACAAAACTCCAACAGAAGAAGAAAGCACACAGAATGTGGGAGAGGGAACAGGCTACTTGGGAGATTTACAGGAATGCTGTCAGAGCACATAAAGATGCGATGAGGAAGGCTAAGGCCCATTTGGAATTAAGTCTTGCAAGGGATATTAAGGACAATAAGAAGGACTTTTTCAAATACATCAGTAGCAAGAGGAGGACTAGGGAAAATGTGGGCCTGCTACTGAGTGGGGTGGGGGAAATGGTGACAAAGAATACAGAGAAGGCAGAATTACTAAATGCCTTCTTTGCTTCAGTCTTCACTGATAAGGGCAGCCCTCAAGAATCCCGGAGCATGGAGATGAGAGAGAAAGTCTGGAAAAAGGAAGACTTTCCTTTGGTTGAGGAGGATAGGATTAGAGATCTTCTGGGCAAGCTTGACATCCACAAATCCGTGGGCCTGTATGGAATACACCTGAGGGCTGTGCTGCCATTCGGAGAGACCTGGACAGGCTGGAGGGTTGGGTGGAGAAGAAATCTCCTGAACTTCAACAAGGGCAAGTGCAGAATCCTGCACCTAGGGAGGAATAACTCCATGCACCAGTACAAGTTGGGGGCTGACCTGCTGGAGAGCAGCTCTGCAGACAAAGACCTGGGAGTGCTGCTGGATGACAACTTAACTATGAGCCAGCAATGTGCCCTGGTGGCCAGGAAAGCCAATGGTCTCCTGGTCTCCTGGGGTGCATTAGGAAGAGGGTTGCCAGCAAGTCGAGGGAGGTGATCCTGCCTCTCTACTCAGCCCTAGTGAGGCCTCATCTCGAGTACTGTGTCCAGCTCTGTACAAGAGGCATGGAACCTGGAGAGAGTCCAGTGTAGGGCTACAAAGATGATTAGAGGACTGGAGCATCCACCCTATGAGGAATGCCTGTGAGAGCTGGGCCTCTTTAGCCTGGAGAAGAGAAAACTGAGGGGGGGGGGTCTTACTAATGTCTTCCAACATCTTAAGGGATATTGGAAAGAGGGTGGGGCCAGACTTTTTCAGTTGTCCCATGCAAAAGGACAGGAGGCAATAGGCACATAATGAACCACACGAAGTTCCGCCTGAATATGAGGAGGAATTTCTTTCCTGTGCAAGTGACAGAGCACTGAAACAAGTTGCCCAGAGAGGTTGTGGAGTCTCCTTCTCTGGAGATACTCAAAACCCGTCAGGATGTGATCCTGTCTAACACACTCTAGGTGACCGTGCTTGAGCCAGGGGGTTGGACTAGAGGATCTCCAGAGGTCCCTTCCAACTTCAAACATTCTGTGATTCTTAGAGAATTTTAAGCATGCAGAACAGCTTATAGACAAAAATATTTTTGAAGTACATCTCTTGTACTGTTCAGAGCATGAGTCAGAAGTTACATTTCCTCTCATGATTTCCCTGACTAGCATCTCTGAAGAAGTCATTTATGTTGTCTAAGAATTTAGTTTCAATGTCATGCTCTGATGTGACATAAACACAATTTATACAGGCCAAACAAAATTTGTGTTTACAATCTGCCTGGCATAATATGGAAGATTTTTTCCTCTACCTCCAGGGTGTGCTCTAGCTCTTCCTCACCACCTTATTAGCGTATTTGCATATAAAACAGACTGTGTTTGTTATCATTTCAATTCTCATACTCCCACCAAGACTGAAACACTCTGCTGCTTAAGAGTTTTCCTTGCTACCCACTGTTTTTTGGAGTTTTGATCTCTTTTCAAGTGTGTATGCCAGTAGTGAGACTACAGTCCACTGTTAGAACTACTTTCCTGGTCTACATTGCATCAGAGAGCAGTGAGAAGTGCCACCTCTTCCAGTTGTTCAACCCTCAGATGAACTGTGATCTAGAGTTCAAGGTCCCTAACTGTTTAAACATTAAACAAAGGCACCCACGAAGCCTGGACCAATAATACCACAGCACTTGGAGCTGCTTTGGCAGTCTTGGAGTCACTTAATATAGAACTCTTATAGAACAGACCCCTCAGTTACTGTAGCAAAATGATCCCCATCACCTTCACTGAATCACATTAGCAAGCCTAAGATTTCCTGGATATGCTGGTCGTAGCCAAATTTTGTTCAACGAGCAGGGTATATCATTCAGTGTAGGGAACCCCTCTTGTGTCCTATCTATCTGGCTGAGTTGAAGGTGAAATACAGAATTGCGCTCACTTCGTCTCCTCTAGCGCTGCTTTGTCTTGTGTTGATGTCAGCTTCTTTAGTTTCAGTATCATACAGCACAGCTCCCTTGGCATACAGCCATTTGCCAACTCTGCCTTCTTACTGCCTGAGGGTGATTTTCTGTTCCTCTGTCTCTATTCCTGTTGCTGTTGACAGTGTTGACACTAGCACACCTGGAATTTAACAGAGAGAGTGGACACCACTTCTGCACACATCCGTGGCACCTAGCTTCATCAGCATCATGGCTGCAGCATTTTGATGGGGTCCCTTTTATCTCCACCCCTTGATGCACAATGACACAATGCAGTCACTGCATTATTGTTACTGTTCTGGCGACCTCACTGAGCAACTGTTGGAAATTATAACAAACAGCATAATTACTGGACGCAGATTAAGCAGGTCATCTCCCACTTCAGATTATCTTGGTTAACTTCATTATCTTCTATGCAAAGATCCACTCTCCCTCTTTTCTGTACTACAGCAAATCCCATTCACATAACCAAGAGGAAAAACACATACAGTAGTATTTTTCCTTTTCTGGACAAAATACCTTTAAATCGGGGTGTAAGCTTGTATTTTTACAGAACTCAAGTACTACAAATCCAGAATCTCTAAATTAAGATTACATATCAGTCTAGATAATACAGCACTATTAAACGTGTTACTGCAAAAAGATGAAAGTGACCACAAGCCTCTCCAGTTCACATAATTTTGCCTTCTACTTGTGCTTCCACATAAGGTTCAAGACAAACTTTAAAACAGGAGCATAATGACTGCAGATCTGTGCACTGAATTTCCAGACAATATAAAACAAAACACCAGTCTCTCACCATGCTGGGTATCAACTTCACAGCACAGCTTATATCCAAAACTCTACATTGTCACTTACGTGATTCTGGCTATTATTTCTGAAGATGCCAGCAAGTTTGCTTTTGCCATCTACTATCAATTAATGTATAACATATATAAATCTGCACAAAGTCTATATACCTACACCATTACTGGTTTTGGAGGTTTCAGGTGTGGCCAGACTCCATGTGGGGTTTTCTTTAACTGGAGTCAATTTTTGAGGGATTCAAGGAGTACAGCTGCTGAAGCACTGATACAGCAGTACAAGAAAAATGTAAGAAACAACAGTAGCTATTTTCAAACAGCAAAAAAAAATCTTATATAGAAATGTTTTGGGATATATTAAGTCCATGATTCATCGCATATAATAATATTCCTCAAAGGTCAGGCAAAAGATATCTCATGAAACTATCCTCTCAGCAGTGAGCACTAAATGTCTGGAAGAACCCTATCCACACGATTCAATAATGCTGCAACACAACAGATCAATTTCAAGTAGTCACAGAAGAAAAACACACAAAAATACACCGAAATACATAACAGTGATTCAGTCAGAATAACAGTCTTATCTTCACTTATCTGCAACCTACATAGTTACCATAGTGTCAATTTTTTTTTTCAGACTCCTGTTGTACCCCAGCCCTGTCCAGAGCATAGTAGTTGTTTTTTAAAAATTTTAACAGGCTAGAGCAGTCATACTTACCATCAGTTAACATCAACTTAGAAGGCTATACTTTGCCCTTTTTCTGGATACACTGGCTCTCCTTGACAACAGCAGGTAACTAAAGAACTTTACTAACAAGTTAGAGTTCCAGAAGATGCTGGCATCACACACACTGCTGTACAACACATGACCAGCAGGACTGCTAACATCTTTCCCCTCTGTGTCTTACAGCACTTTGAACATGGCAAGAGTAAGTACAAAGAGACAAAGTTTTTTGGTGGAGACCCAGAGTCGATTCCTCCTGCCTTCTCTAATCTCCAAGTACTTCAGCAGCAAACATCAGCATGTCTGCTACTGCAGCTGGATGACACCTAACCAGGATAACATCTGCGTCTGGCTCCAAATAGAACTTTCAGTATGATTTAGCAGTGCAGACATTTTCAATGTTGCCATTTAAATTGATATTTTTTTTAAAAAAAATCAATTTTTACCTCTACTAATAAAAGACTTCCCCTAGAAAAGAGATGGGAAGCCTGAAATGACAACTGTACATCTAAATTAATGCTTTAAGTCCTACTGATAAAAAAGAAAATAAAAACACACAACTCATCCAAGAAGCACTCAGTATTCACTATTCATTTGTCACTGATCAGAAATTATCCAAAAAGCCACAAGGAAAGTTATTTCACAGGAGTGATAACATTTGAGTAACTTAAAGTCTCTCTTAAAGAGGCTGTTTCAAGCCTTTATACAGTCATATAAGTAGAGAAGTTCATTGATGGCTCTATTTGCTTTCGTTACATTTTAACCAAAAGGAATTCTGTATTTGGGTGTACTAATTCAATTAAAAAATTTAGCAGCTGATCATACCATATTAATCTTCTTAAATAATTTAGATGAAAAGGTTTAACTTTTTGACACGTAGACTTCAGGTTATCTTCGACTGATATTTCAGTACGACACTTACCTTGAAGATTTGCTCTGCACTGGGAAGGCTAGTAGACAAAAGTTACCTTTCAATCAGCAAGCTGGATACATCATTTAGACACAAATTGACCAGCTCTGACCCCTTGCACAAACACACCTCTACGACAAGTCTTCATCTGACACACAATCAATATCTACAGGCCAGGCACCACTGCAGGACTCCCACCGACACAATGTCCACAGCTGTAACTTCTAACATACAGACAACCATAATGACATTTCAGCATCACTTCCGTGATCCTATCACGTCATCAATTCACAATTGAAGGTGACAGTACTTCACTACAGTGAAGCTACACAGTAGGTCACATAGCTTATCAGACTGCTCCTAACCCAGTACAAAGAAGCCTTATGATAACACCTGGAAGACTTCAGAGAACAGGATGCTAGAGTTTCCAGATGCGAAAGCCAAGATTGAAAAAAAAGAGAGAGAGAGAAAGAAAAAAAAAAATGGAAATTCACATGGTTTAGATTTACCCAGATTTGAATCCCAGTCTTTTATTCTCCACCCTCCAAACTCCTGCTTCAAGTCTCTAATTCCCTAGATCAGAAAGTCAAACTCTTGCTTTTACTATTTGCTGTATGTACCGGCTTTGCATCCCCATTACAGAAGTGGCATCAACTCCTGGATGGATGTATACCTGCTGCAGTCACAGTTTCTTCCTGTTCGGTTCTACTTGTCCCAACATTCACACCAGCTAGTGACCAGAATATAGGAAAGGCTCAGTTAGACTCAGGATCTATTATTTACACTTATCTGTAGCAGGACTGCTCTTCCCCATTCCAGAACTCCACATACTAGATAAAGCTAGTCAAATGAATCCAGGGATCTACTGACCAAAAGTGCCTGATATCTGGATCTCAAGATGGTAGAGAGGTGGTAACCTTTTCTGGGGCTTTGCCCTCAGAGGTATCCCACAAGAAAGCACAGTTCAAGGCTACATATGGCATCACAACTCTTTCCTATCACACCACCCACCCTACTCATCTGACACAACAGAAAAAAGTCATCCAGAATGAACCGAGAACTAGAGATGATGCCAAGCTGCACTTGGAGTGTGGCTGAAATGAAAGCAGCCTGCATGTTCTCTGCCAGAGGTGAAAAAATTATGTCTTTGTAAATAGCTGCATTTAGGATTTATCAGTTTCTAGGTCTTTTGTTTATTTTTTTAACTTTTACGATATGAATACATTGCTGAGCCTGCAATTTCCCTTTCCCACCAGCCTTTGAAGTGTTTGTCCAAGACAGAGATAGGATTAGTTGATTTTCAATTTTCAATACTATGTTTAAGACTGTAAGTTTGTCAAAGATCTCGCAGTCCAAAATACATGGATTCTCAAGAAGTCAGAGGAAAACAACAACCAGAAGGGAAATCCATCCATGTGACAAGCAATCCTTTGCATCAAAAGAACAAACATAATGTTCAGAGAGCCTGTCAAATACAGTATCAGAAAAGTTTTGGCTAGTTTAGAGCTACTTTATGCAAGCAATCCAAAGAAATCCTTCTGAGCTCAGCACAAAAGCTGAAAACAGACCCGCCTGACAGCAAGTAGCTAACACAGAATTTTATCACTTGCACCTACTCTGCTTCTCAAGTGCACTTACTAGCCAGGGGAAGGAAAGAAAGGACAGAGGAAAACTTGCATGCATATTTGATATTCTTCAGTATCAAGGTTTCTGGAGCAAAAATTATCTCCCTGAGTGCCTGGAAAGCACCCAGCACTTAGAAGGCATTGCCATATGCAAAATAAATAAGAGTGAGGCAGGAGGGAGAAAGCAGTTACTCCATAGCCATAACAGGACGAGGGCAGTACACCTTATAAAAAGAAGGATGCATTTCTTTACCCCAAAAGCTGTAGTCTTTCTCTAAGGATCTTAAAAATTGCATTTGTCTCAAATGCTAGCACTGACAACTAGCAGAGCAGATTTATCAAGGCGTTCTCACAAAAAGAGAGAGACTACAGTTTCCCCCCTTTATTTCTTAATCTATCAAAAGACTCATCCCATCTAAAAGTTGGGGAAATGAAGGCAGAAAAACACACAGCATAACCGTAACACGTTGGTAAGCTAGCTAATTGTCACAAGCCTAGAACTCTTCTTTACTGTACCAGTAACACACTGAGACAGTAGCCTCTCCTGGAACATGCTTTAGTACACATACTCAGAAACACTCTGGCCCCAAAGTTAAGAGTAGTTAGAAAACAGAGCCATTAATAACTTGTTCTGTAGGCCACTACTTCTAGTAAAGCAGCATCTCCTCTATCAGTTAGTGAACTAACAATATGACTATCACATGATAGAAATTCCTGGGGCTGCTGTATTTTTACATGGGCCAGTCAAGACTAAGTGATCCAGCACAGTGACATACTAAACAAGGTATTTTTTTATCATCTAAAAATGGGTTTATGATTCAAAGGTTTACTGCATCCTGCAATCCTTTTTATTCCTTCATAAATGATAATCACACTTATCTGGTAGGAATCTGCTCCTCCCAGCTATCTTGCATCCCACTCTTTCAGCACGTGCACAGTTAAGCCTAGAATAGTCAAGCCAAATTACTAAATTAGAGATTAATAATACATCTCATCACACTGACAGCATTTCAGAGGCTTTCACAGTTTATTTTGCAAAGCTTTGAACTGTTATTCTTATTGTCCATAGTGAACCCAGAATTCATGCTAGGTTTAAAGAGTGGAAAGAAATGATAAGTCATATAAACTTAATATCTGAAACTTCATATTCTTCCAGTTGTGATGAGGGGGAGGGGAATTATTTCAATGCACTGAAAAACAAGTCTAGCTTTACATCTGTTAAAAAAAAATTACCCATTATACATAAATACCAAATTCCAACTTTCTGACTCCTCAGTCAAACAACAAATATTTTGATACTATGTCACACTGCAATATAATGTATTTCTAAAGTGGAAGGAGTAGTGGTTTTATAAGCAAATATTGTGCTGTTCTGTAACAATGCTTCAGAAATAGCATTGACTGGCTCCAGAAAGAATTCCAGTTCCCTAAGCAGAGGGAATTGTAAATACAAATAATGCAAGACTGAAAAGAAACAGACAAAGGCAGGAAAAAATTGTAAACAGCTTATTAAAAACTCCCAAGGCATAGAGTTCACTGCACATTAGCCTGAAAAGCAGTGGAAAAGTTCTGAAAAACAAATAAGCATTGAAGAATGTGAGCAATTAGAACAAAATTAGACTCAGTAACATGGTAACAAAGCACATTTTTTCAGTCCATTTATGTGTAAAGGCTGTCAAAACTACAGAAAGAAGAATAAAATTTTTTCCCTAGACCAAGGCATCAGATTCCCAGCTCCCTTACAATTTTAGAGTCATGTGATAAAAACAGACTACCACAAAATGAAGAACTGGTGTCTGTCAGCTGTAGGGAAGATCAAATCTCTCCTTTCTCTGGATGAGTTATCTTCAGGAACAGAAATAAATGATGATGTATGTTAACAATATATTTAGGAATACAGAAAGATAGAAGATAAAGACAGAGGTGACTACTTAACTTGAGCATCATTTAAGAAAGAAAGGGCCTAATACAAGCCTATCCAGGCTGGAATCACTCCGTTGGGATCTGCCCAGAATGACTAACTACTCCGCCATAAACACTGTCTAAAATGATCCCAAACCCTCCAACGTACAGAGGTCTTGACCAATTGCCTTGCAACTGTATCTGAAACTAAGGTATCCTACTAAGCTAGTTTTTTAGGTTTAGACTTTCAGTTATGACAGCTGACTTCTCTGCTAAGTCAGTTGTTATTCAAAAAAGTTCAAATAAACCACATCAGTGGCAATGGTGAATTCAGGCTGGGAACAGCATCTGTGTTTGGCAACAGTTTGGCAACAACACTGATATTAATTCTCTGATTATTCATCCTGCTTGCACTAAGTTGAACAAGTATGATTTTTGTTCAGTTTGTCCTGCTAATTAACTAAGCATATTTCCAAAAACATAGTTCAGTGTTGCTGAATTCTTTTTATCCCACATATTAAGGAAGTTAAACAGGTTTCCATGACCATATGGATTTAGAGTGCAGGACTGCCAGTTTAAGCAACTTGACATTTTTCCTGGAATGAGACATCTTTGAATCTATGAAAAGAGGATTTACTTGCTAAGACAAGTTTTCATGAAATCTTGGAGAAAATGAAGTCTCTGCAACAGATACCTGTTTGTAAGAAGCATTTTTTAATTGTGTGGAAAATGCATTACATATAAATTAATAGAAACAGCAATGGATGCACTTAAGAAATAGAAATACTTTAACACAGAGACAGAGAGATACCCAGACAGAGAGCTAGGAAGGGCACTGGGAAATCAACATACACTGAACTCAAAAATCTGTGTGTTGACATCTCCACAATAAGGAACATCAATCCTAAGAACTTAGCATTTAAGAAAATTGATCTGACTATAAAGTCACTATAATACAGTTAACACAATTAAACTTTATGGGCTGAAATTATATTCAAGCTTCATAGTAAATGATAATTTCCCTAGCAGTTCATCACCCCTAAACTTTATAAATGAAGGAAAAATTCTGTCTATAAAAAAGTTATGCAACTTGTACAATTTAATTACTAAACAGAAAATTGCTTAGGTATATAATCCTAATAATCCATAATTTGATGTATTCATTATAAAAATATTCTGAAGAATAATGTTTTACAAATATCATAAAAATGTTCTATTTATTCTAATATACTTTTTACTAATTCTTACCTTTTCTATAGCAGATACTTAGAAACAGAAGGTGGGGGGGACACTTTTCCTGAAGCTTTCTTTTTTTTTTTTTTTTTTTTACTGTACAGGATCTCACAGCTCTAACTGGACATGGGAAAAAAAATCATCAGGAAGAAAGAAGAACCGAAGTGCATAAACCACAAGTGAAAAAGTCACATATAGTAAAGAGAAAATCAAAAGTGATGAACAAGAATTAAGGGAGAAAAAATCAAGGGCCATTGGTGAGATACCTCAGAGGTACTATCACCATCACTAATTCCATTTTATTTCCTTATTTTACAAATTGCTCTAAAGGCAAATTGATATTCTCCCACGACAATGGATGGCCAAGATACTTCTGTAAAGTGCAGAGTTTTAGTTTCCACTTTGTTATTTTTTTTAATAATATGAAAAAACAACCATCAAGGGCAAATCAGATACTCCCATCTCACAATTTGCCTTAAATTAAAAAAAAAATGCTTTCAGTCTTTTCAGTCTTACTCCAGTTTACAAGAGCTTTGCTGATCAACAACATGAAATAACATTTAGCATGATGCCATCAATTACGGTGAAATCTCCAAAGAAAACAAGAGTATCTGTGCACTTCGGAACACCAAAGGATTAGAAGAATAGAGCTCAGCCAGCCAGTAGCTGAGTAAGAAAGAATTGCTTGGACAAGACTATAAACATGAACAAAGTGAGAACTATTTATGCAGTCCAGTTGGGCAGGGTGTATTTATGAATTGGCTTATTTACACGAATGTCTGAGGAATAATATGAATTCCAGCAGACAGACATACCCGTGAAGAGAAGAACAACTGCTTACTAGCTACTGGTTTTGGATTCTGGAGAATAGGAAGGTGGGAAAGATGGGAAAAAACAAAAAGGGGAGGAAAGCAGTTATTGACAAGCTTATCAGATACAAATAAGGGCTCATTCAGCACAAGCAGAGGTTAGAAACCTTCAGCTGCCATATACAATTCCTTAACCTACACTACAACCACAGCCAGACTCACATTACAAGGTATCTGCAGTATAACCAGCTGATGGATGAACACAGACAACCATGCCATTAAAGCCACTGACATCAGAGAGGACACAGACAGGCCTATCAGCATCTGGAAACCATTAGAGCACACTAGCAAAAGGCTTTTCAAACAGCAGTTGCATTCACCATATGCTGAAGAGAAATGGAAAACTGGCAAGGAATAGATTACTTAGTACTAATGTAAAGCCTGCTAAGCAACCAGTACATCTGACCTTTATTTTTCTTTTTCAGTCAGGGAGAAACTGAGTTATTTTTAAGTCTGGGATATGATGCACTTGGCCTAATATGACGAAAATTCTTGTGTAACAAAGTAAAAAGAAAGATTTTAAATAACCTGGCAGAGATTAAGCTAGAGTAGCTCTTGGGCCTCTTTCCTCAAAGCATTATTCACTCCCTTTCTCAGAAAAATGCCAGTGATCTAAGCTATCACTAACTGACATCTCTGGACAGCAGACTGTGAAACAGTTCAAGTTGGTGCTTAAAGAAGGATACCAAGGCTCACTATTGCCCATGTCTTCCAGTTCTCCCTCTTCTGTTCTCCTTTCTGGCCTTTCTCTTCTCCACTTAATGCACAGAAAATATCATATCAAGGAACTGATGCAGTTGAAAATCAATCCAACAAAAAGACAGTTAACTTGATCCAGCTCACTATACAGTAACTAGTGATGGCACAAAGGAAAAAAAGGGGTGGGGGGAGAATCATAGCAGGAGAAAGAGCTCTACTGCTTCTTTGAGCAGCAGCCTACCAGAGATCAGCTTGAAGTTCTCAAGAATCTGCCTCACTCCAGAGGCAGAGGGCTGTACCACAAAGCATGTCCTCTACTCACAGTCATGCTTGCTCTTTTGCATACAATTGTCTACATCTCAAGCCACTGTGGACACACAGTAGGCCTCTATCATTCCTGGACAGACTTATCGCAAAACTCCAGCACTCCAAAGTCTCTGCATGTAAGTTTCTCTCCAAAACCAACTAACTACCAGAAAACACAGCTATTAACAGGAAACGCTATCACACTGCCTTCTTTTCCAGGAGCAGCTCAGAAACAGAGAGAAGACTGCAAGCCAGATGACTTTCACTAGAATTAGGAATCTGCTCACAATCAGTATCATCTCTAGAGAGTTCCCCTCAGTCACACTGTTTCACAGCTCACCACATGAGTGGGCAAAGTGGAACAGGTCAAGAAAAGGGCAGAGGGAAGCAAGCACTGTCACGCACAAGACAGTTCAGCTTGCCCCACAAGAGGTTAACAAAGATGAATTGTCCTCCTGAGTCACAACAGCCTGAAAGCTGTAGGTTGATTGCCCTACTCTGAGGAGTCTTCCAGACACTGGTTGAGGAGGATAGGATTAGAGATCTTAGAGACCTGGGCAAACTTGACATTCACAAAACCATGGGCCCTGATGGGATGCACCCACGGGTACTGAGGGAACTGGCGGACACTGTTGCCAGGCTGCTCTCCATCATCTTTGAAAGGTCACGGAGAACTGGAGAGGTGCCTGAGGACTGGAAGAAAGGCAGTGTCACTCCTGTCTTCAAAAAGGGCAAGAAGGAAGACCCAGGCAACTACAGGCCAGTCAGCCTCACCTCCATCCCTGCAAAGGCAAGGGAACAGCTCATTCTGGATGTCATGTGTAAGCATATGGAGGAAAAGAAGGTGACCAGGAGTAGCCAGCATGGATTCACCAAGGGGAAATCCTGCTTAACCAACCTGATAGCTTTCTATGATGGAATGCCTGGCTGGGTAAATGACGGAAGAGCAGCGGATGTTGTGTACCTTGGTTTTGGCAAGGCTTTCAACACTGTCTCCCATAACATCCTCCTGGGCAAGCTCAGGAAGTGTGGTTTAGATGAGTGGACAGTGAGGTGGACTGAGAACGGGCTGAAAGGCAGAGCTCAGAGGGTTGTCATCAGTGGCACAGAGTCTAGCTAGAGGCCTGTGGCTAGTGGAGTTCTCCAGGGCTCAGTACTGGGTCCTATCCTGATCAACTTAATCATCAATGACCTGCTCAAAGGGGCAGAGTGCCCCCTCAGCAAGTTTGCTGATGATATCAAGCTGGGAGGAGTGGCTGACACACCTGAAGGCTGTGCTGTCATCTGGAGAGACCCGGACAGGCTGGAGGGTTGGGTGGAGAAGAATTTCCTGAGGTTCAACAAGGGCAAGTACAGAATCCTGCACCTAGGGAGGAATAACTCCATGCACCAGTATGGGCTGGGGGCTGACCTTCTGGAGAGCAGCTCTGCAGACAAAGACCTGGGAGTGCTGGTAGATGACAAGTTAACCATGAGCCAGCAATGCGCCCTTGTAGTCAGGAAGGCCAATGGTCTACTGGGGTGCATTAGGAAGAGGGTTGCCAGCAGGTCGAGGGAGGTGATCCTGCCTCTCTACTCAGCCCTGGTGAGGCCTCAAGTACCGTGTCCCATTCTGGGCTCCCTAGTACAAGAAAGACATGGGGCTGCTGGAGAGAGTCCAGTGTAGGGCTACAAAGATGATTAGAGGACTGGAGCATCCACCCTATGAGGAACGCCTGTGAGAGCTGGGCCTCTTTAGCCTGGAGAAGAGAAAACTGAGGGGGGGTCTTACTAATGTCTTCCAACATCTTAAGGGATATTGGAAAGAGGGTGGGGCCAGACTTTTTCAGTTGTCCCATGCAAAAGGACAGGAGGCAATAGGCACATAATGAACCACACGAAGTTCCGCCTGAATATGAGGAGGAATTTCTTTCCTGTGCAAGTGACAGAGCACTGAAACAAGTTGCCCAGAGAGGTTGTGGAGTCTCCTTCTCTGGAGATACTCAAAACCCGTCAGGATGTGATCCTGTCTAACACACTCTAGGTGACCGTGCTTGAGCCAGGGGGTTGGACTAGAGGATCTCCAGAGGTCCCTTCTAACCTCACCCATTCTGTGATTCTGTTCCTGTTTACAAAGTGGAGATTATCTAATTGGGAAATAGAAGCTTTAAGATGAACTGACAAGTTAACAGGAAACACAAACAGAAACACAGATTTTATGTGTGTGCGCGCGCGTGCGTGCGCATACATATATAGTGGATAAAAGCCCAGTGTGTGTGTGTGTGTGTGTGTATATATATATATATATGTATTTTTTTTTTTAATTTGAGGTTGAACAGTTAAACACTACTATGATAAAAGCATGAGTTATTTGTGGCAGCTCAGGAACATGAAGAGTCATGTACACTTCTGCCAGTCTGTTCATCAGAGCAATGCTGGAATCAAGCCATTCACAGAACCACATAAAGGTTTAGGCTGAAAGAAACCTCAAGAGCTCACTTACTTCAGCCTTCTGCACAAGGGTTACTTTGGAAGTTGTATCAGGCAGCTTGGGTTCTTGTCCAGACAAATTTGAAGATGGTGATGCCCCCACGGCCTTGCTGGGCCACCTAATCCAGTGTTTAACAATTTTTACACAGAAAATAGTTTCCTTATACCAGGCTGGCATTTCCTTTGCCGTAACGTGTAACCATTGTCTCTTGTCCTTTTGTTCTAACTGACAATACTCAGGAGAGACACACAGTGGCACAGGAAATTAATTCCCCAGCAAGTCTTAAGAGTGTACTTCAACAGTTTGAACTGAACTAAATGAGAGCTACTGCAATCTTATTCACTCATCTCCCAGCTCAGCCTCTTGCTTTACTGACTCTCCTTCAACCTCAGTCAGGCAATTCTGGGAGCAGAGTCCTGAAAAGCAGTCTTCATTTAAAAAGAAAAGAGAGAGAGAGAAAAAAAAAGAAAAAAAGCATTTACTGACATAGTGACATCAATAGATTAATTCTTTAAACATTCTCATTGTTTTGATGTGGCCAGTTTTCAGCCAGTTATCTCCTTGAACCAGCTCACTACAGGACTGGATAATAACAGATTGCCAGTGTGAGGAAAGGTGTGGAAACACAAGGCAAAAGGCAAATCCTAAATTGTTGCAGAACTGCTCCCTGTTGTGTTTCTGGCAGACAAGGAGGTAAAAAGAAGGCTGTGGTATTAGCTGAAGGGACTGTAAACTAAATTCTGTTCTGATAACAGGGACCATCTCCCCAAAATAGTAAGATCAGCAGATCAATCTACTGTCAGATCTGATGTGTTATGTGAAGGACATAAGCCTCCTTTTCAATGGTAGTCTAGCAGCTGCTCCCTCCTAGGAAAAAAGAGAAAGCAGATAAACATGACCTCTTATCAATATAGAATAAAACCACCATAATGAGAAATGACTAGTGTTCAGCTAGAAACAAGTCTCAATCATCTTTTTTTAAAATAGCGGTTATATCTCAGCGCACAAACAGTGGAAGATCCAAAGCTAAGAAAAGCTGATAAAGGTTTCTAAAGTGCACGAACGAATTCCTAGACGATGCTCTTTGCATATTGTACTTTGAAATATCAGCCAGAGAAATAAGCTAGTTTTTACCAGTGTCCAGGCAGAAAAGCCTAGAAACATTAAATAGCAAGTTGTCATAAACTATTTAATTTGCCTCCAGGACAAGTGCACCTTTACAGACCAGGTGCTTTACAAAGCTGAGCAGAAAGACAATGCAAAAGTGGAAGCTGTTCTGCCAGCTATGGGTGCAGTGAGATAGTGATCTTAAGCAACCTGTGCCCACGCTGCTGCAGTCCATCTCTCTTCACTTCCGTTGGCACTGGGGTTTGTGAAACTGAACAGAGAACTAATTTGTTTGAATATTCTTATTTTTTCGATAGCTAGGATGCAATGGGGGTTGGGAAGAAAGAAAGGAGTAAGCAAACAAGCAGCAAATGCAAGAGGAGTGGAACACAGCATACTGGCTTTAAATCACCTTAAATCCCTGGAAATGACATGTATGAGAGATCAAAGATGATACTGATAGCTTTGTAACATTTCTATACCACAGTGACACCATCAATCCAGAACTGCCAGTGTCTGATAGCCAATTCAAGAGCTCTCTCTTATCAGATCATGTCCTATAAAGGCAACATCTTTTGTCAGGCTGCAAAATTAATCACGTAAGCTTCAGAATGGTATTCTTACATCCCTACTAAAAGCCACTTAGAGCTTCTATCCCATTTCTTACCTCCAATATTAGTTTGTGTGGTATGTCAGCAGCTGTCAGCACATAACTTAGGTATACAGTGCTAGATTATAACAGATTCATTAGCAAAGAAATATATCCGTCTTGCATGCTGAGTAAAATCAATCAGAACTCCTTATGGCATATTTTCTGAAATTCATTTCACCAAAGTATTTTTCAGGTAAGTCTTGTTTTGAAAGTTGACCACTCACATTTTACATCTAAGTTTGAAAAACTGTCACCAAATCCAGAAGCACAGTGAACAGAATCACATGATCCTTACCTCACTACTCCACACAGCACAAATAAAATGACAAGCTACAACAGGAACTTTATACCTAAAGTACCCACCCTGAAAACGAGCTCACAAAAATTTCTCTTCCCCTCCCTCTGCTAACAGGCTTACAGAACTTCCTAGGGACATGCTTAACCACATTGGGCACTTGAAAAACCCCTTCCATTCCCTCCAATCCCTTCTTCAAATTCTGGTATTTTATTTCTTTAAACTGAAGCCACCATGGTGTAACAAACACTGAAGAGCTTCACAACAAGCAAGATGTCTCCGTCCCAGTGCACGATTACAACTTATTAAACCCCAAAAGGGCAGACTGAAAAAAAAAGAAAAAAAAAAGAAAAAAAAAGAAAAAAAAGAAAAAAAAAGAAAAATAATCAAACTATTAAAGATGAGACCATATAAAAGTACATTCTAAGTGCAGTCAGGCACTCTGTCCTGTAAGGCCTTACCTTGTGGCCAGTATAAGGCCACAATCACAGAGCCCAAGTACTGCAATGCCAAAGACAAAAATTTGAGCTCTCTCCTTTTATTTCTCTGTTTCTCTCTACCAGTAAAAGAAATCAGATACAAGAATAGTTGAGATAGAGGAGCTCTCCAAAGGTTTGCCACTGCACTAATTCTTAAAATGCCACTAGATCATAGCTACCAAGTTTTCATGTTTATATTACCATAACGTTAATACACATGGTTCTATATCTTCCAAAGTAACCCCGGAAAGCAATTGTAATTACAGAATACACTGATCTTGGGAGATGAGCAAATTCCATTATCTCCCTGTAATATTGATCTAGACCACAGCAAGGATTCAGTGCTGCTTAGTGACCTTTTCTAATGTGATTTCTTTGGAGAACTATCTTGAAGTGCACTGTAAATGATTTTAGTTTCAGCAGTTATATAAATCAATCAAGCGCAGGGTTTCAAAACAGACAAATAGTTAATCACAAAGTCAGTGAACATGAAAGAATACAGGTAAGTCTTCTCTTTGCATTTTTAAATCATTCAGCCCAGCATCCACCTCTGGACAGATGAAAGTTTATGCCCAGTAAGTATTACAAACACAATACAACACAATTCAAGACCTTTAGCAAGTCCCTTCTCAAATGGCCATTCTCAATTTAATGATGCCAAGAAATTTCAGTAATAAGAAAGTACATCTATAATCTGTTTTCTACTGGGAATTCTTGCTGTCCTTTCCACAGGCCCCTAAACTGCCCAGAGTTCAACCTGTTTCCTTAGAGGACTGGATTAGTGAATTATACTCAGTACCTTCTCTTATGCTGCTTTCCATTCTGTGTGGTTCGATCTGTGACACAGCTGATTGGTATCTTTTTTATGGTTAAAAATTTATCTACACAAGCAGCAGAAGCCCAAATCTTGTTGGTAATACCCCTTTATTATTTTTCTAAGTTTCCTAGCCTCCTGAGTAGCATATAAGGAACTTCACCTACATCCCAACCTAGTTATATTTTGGAATAGAATGTCTAATACAGTTACTGCAAGACTGGATGAGGTCCAAAGTTCACTGCCAGTACAGTTCAATGGAGTAGTAGAGTTCATCTTAATAGAGTAAGGCTGTTCCCATGCTGCTTCTAGTGCTACTAACAGGATTTGCTGCTTTTGCAGTTCTTCCAGCTGCTACTGCTCTCAGTAGTATAGACTGATATGGCAAATTTAGTTTCAAAGTCTGCCTAAAATATTAAACACTGCCACAAAAACAATGACTGGGTTTGGAAAAATATTCTCATATCTAGCATTCTGTTACCAGTACAATCTCCCAAGCTTGCACAGTTACCTGCCGTAATACTTTGTGGTGCCATTTACCCTTAGAAAATGACTCCAAATTCAGGCCCTGGACGAGAGATAACAGAAGTTTCAACCTGTATTTACAAATACCTCGTATCTCTTTCTTTAAATACCTCCTCCATTCTCTCGTCTACATAAATGCTAAATCCAACATTCACATTTCAATAGAAATGCGCCCATGAAAATAGTTTGGGTTACAATGTATACATCTCACACTGCAGGAGAAAATAAAAGAACATCAATTTCTCCATCTGCCACAAATTTATCTGGGCTAGGTTCCTAAGTCAGCTCTGTGCACCATAATACTTTCTTTTTAGTTCCAGCAATCTGAGTGACTACATGTAGTTAGCAAGGAAAAAACTACTGTAACTCAGATTGCACTGGAGACTCAAAATTTCTTAAATTGTTGTAATTGTCCACTCAAACAGCACAAAAAGAAACTCCATAACTGCCTCAAATTCCAATGCATTCTACCACCTTCGTATCTATTAACCAAAAGAATCTCCCAGTGATGTACCTGCCTGTTATAATCAACACCCATATGACCTCCAACCCTTCCAGAAAGCAGGTCAGAGCACAGCAGAGTTGCTAAACACACATCCCTAAATGTGATGTGTATTTCAAATCAAATTGGAGTAACATACTTACCCATCTCTACCTTTACTGACGATCTTCACTTCAAAGTAATAAATGCCACAAGCTGCAGGTATGGGGTGCGTAGCCCTGACTGAGGCAGCATCCTTGTGATTTTTACCATGACCTAGAAGAGAATAGAAATTTAAATACTTACAAGATTTGAAGTCTTTTATGTTTTGTTCTAAAACACCACTATCTGAATGAAGCAAGAATCAGTATCTGCATATATTCAAAAGTTAAAAACTGTTTTTTTCAGAGAAATAAAATATACAATCCTGCACTGTGATTATATACAATTCCTACACTGTAAACACTACAGTTTTTCCTTTGTTTCCACTCAAAAGGTACTGAGATATTACCTCACCCCCTTCCCACATATGTAGTTTAAAAACCAAAGTACACAAACAAAAAACAAGCAGATTATGCAAGATCAGAATTACATCAGTAGCAGGAAAAGGTATAATCAGTTTTCTGAGGCGGATTGGGAGAACAGCCTCCAATAGCAAGACAGAAAAACATCAATGTGATTCCCCAAGTCTGAGAAGTCTAAAAATGTCTGCTCAGTATAAATTCATGTAGTTACACGATGTGGCCACCACATCCGACTCCTCTGCCAGATTTTAAGCAGGATGACAAAGTAAATAGAAGATCCAGCTACACAGATGGGCCCATGCCCCGTCTAGTGACACTACAAAGTGACACTACTATATATGGCACAACATACAGTCAGCAGGAAAGCCCTCAGCACAAGGGCGCATCAGCCTCCCTGCCCCCAGAAAAGAGCCGAACCAGGGTCAAACCCGGCCACAGCACCACCGCCGAGCTGCTCACCCCGTGGCCGCGGCAGAAGCCTCAGAGCCCCTTCGCCCTGCTTCGCTCCCCGGCCCTGCCCAGAACTGCGAGCAACCAGAGTCGTGACCACGGGCAGTCAGAGCCGTGGCCGCGGCCGCCCTGCCGGCCCACGGGACGCCGGAACTGTTGGCCCAGCCTGCCGCCCCGCTGCCCCGACGGAGCGGCCAGGGCCGAGGGCGGCGGCGGGGCCGCACTCCAGGCCAAACCCGGCCCGCCGCCCCAGCCCGGCACCTTTGTAGTGGACGCGCAGGTTGCCCTGTGAGAGGCCGATGTAGTTGTACTTGTCCTTGGGGCTCCAGGACCGCGGCAGCGGCGTCTCCTCCTGGTTAACGGCAGGGTAGAGGCGGCGGAGACGCTGGCTTAGCTCCTGCTCCTCGGGCAGGCACGACAACGCCGAGTCCCCCCCATGCAGGCTCCCCGCGCCCGCATCCGCCATCTTGGATTCGCTTTGTGTCACCGGGCGGGGAGCGAGGCCCGGCTGCGGCCGCCAGCCAATAGTGTGAGAGAGCGGCCACAATGGAGCCGCGCTGCCCGACGGGAAGTGGAGTCCATCCCTCTCTCTCCTGGCTCCCCTCACTGCTCGCTGGAACTACAAGTCCTGAAGGCCCCGCGTCCCAGGCCCCGCTATTTCTCTCCGCGCGCTGCAGCATGGGAAAAGAGTCCTATTTTGCCGGGTGTGCGTTAACGTTGCAATATCCAGGCTTTTCGCTCCCAGAACGCCCTGCGGTGGGGCGGCTGCGAGGAGGAGTCGCGCGCCTACAGGCGTCCCGCGGTCGCCTCCGCGCACGGGCTAGTAGCAGCTGTCCCCACCCCCCCAAAAAAGGGCGGTAGCGCCGTTATGACGGCCTCGTGCTGCACTCGACTTCTCCGCAAAGCCTAGTTCTCTTTGAGCTCTGGCCCGGACCGCGCTGGGACTGCTGCGGCTCGCGGGCGCACAAGCGCGTCAGGCGTTGCTGGGGCAGCTATGGCGGCGCGCGGAGGCGTCCTGAGGGGGCCGGGCGCGTCTCCATGGCGACTCGTGTAAACAGTGCACCCGGTGCAAGCTATGGCGGGGTGCTGCGCTCCACCGGGCGGGTAAGGGCCGTGCAGGGCCGAGCGGGTGGTCAGACTGGCAGGGTAGCAGATGCCGGCGTGTGCCCTCTCCTCGGCGAGAGCCGAGCAGAGCCCTTCTCCTTCCCCGGGACCGTAGTACCTCCCTTCCCCGTCACGCGTGGAGGCGCAGAGTCCGGAGCAGCGCGCGGTGCTTACAGGGGCGGCTTCCACACTACTGTGCCTGGGTAAAGTGAGCGTGAAGTTAGCCTATAGGCGAGATGAATTCATTTGCCCATGCTAACTATTCAGCAAGTATAAGTGAACAGTGCAGAAGACTTGCAAAAATTGCTCTTAGGACTTAAGGATATAGCAAGGACTACACAGACAATAAAAGAAGGAACTTCTTGAGTGACTATTTTAGTATTTACTTTGCAAGCATTGCTGTTCATAGTTAACTAAAAAATTCAATTGTTTTGGAAAATAATGCCCTCCCTCCCAGTTGTTTTCCATCCTGTGCCATCTAGTGAGTGCCACTGCTTTATCTGAACATCTGCCTCTACTGTTAATAACTTGTTCCAGTTTGGTTTGATATTTGAGAATAGCTGTGGAAGCCAAGAGGTCTAATTTGTTTTTGTTTTTTGAAAGATTATGCTGCTCCTCAAGCACGTGATTCTTTGTCCTTCAGACTACCCTTTGAGTACCTTCTGAGAGTGCCTAGGAGCAGCCAGAGCAGCACTGCTCCAGAAGGGAGGGTGAGCCACCCAAGGTGGCTACAGCACAGGCAGGTCCCACACCAACCAGGCTGGGGCCCCACAGCACCCAAAGTAATGTGCTGACAGCAGGATCCTTGTGTAGTCCCAGGTGAAGCAAAGTGATGAATCAGGTACAAGGTCCAGCCAGCAAGTCCAGTCAAGAGCAGCAGGAGAGTAGGTCAGAGATCAGCTAGAGATGAGGTTATAGCATAGGTCCAAGGTACATCCAGCAGACAGGGCTGAAGACAAGCACAACTATAGCACAGTACAAGTGAGGACTGAAGGTCCAGGCCTGAGCTTAAATGGAGCTCCTGGACCAACAGGCAGAAGATGTGTGAGTGGTGGTCCTCGGGGAGGCTGGTCAGAGTAATTCAGGCCTGTTGGTCCTGTTGGTATACTGTATGCCCTGATGGCAGCCTGGGTAGACTCAAAAGGAAAATTCTGAACTGTTCTTCACCAAGCCTACTTTTCTCTGTATGTCCTGAGCCTCCTCCTGGCAGAGGGAAGTGAAGGCTTATTTTGTACCCACAGATAGATCTTTGGATCTCAGATTCAGATAATGCAGGTAATCCAAGAGCATGCTATTTCTGCCTTTTCCATTTAAGGGCTCCACTGTGAACAGTAATATGGGAAGTACGTCTTACCCGATCAGCAAGTTTTTCTTGCTTTAATTTTAATAACTTTTGCAATGCTGAAAAACGCTTCAGTTCCAAATCCAAACTATCTGTACCACAGTCCAAGTAACAATCAGTGTCACTCATGGGAGAAGTCCTAGACCCTTCTCTTTTTCACTTTGTTAAGGTAGACTTCTTAAAAATATTCATAGCACCTGAGAACAGGCATCTTTCCATATCCAAACATGGGTATGTTAGGATATGCGTGGATAGGCTGAGGACCATATTTTTGTCAGGAAAGTAAAAACCTGTCACATTCTTGGCTGGTAGCACACCGCCTGCTCTCCTGACTGATGTGGCTGTTTGGACTGCCATTGTCTTAAGATCCCATCCTGTAAGAGAAAAGCAAGCAGATGCTCTCAGGTGGTTAGTGCACTCAGCTCTTCCAGAAGTAAATAGAAGAGGAGTGTCCTCAGTATTTTGAGTGTAAAACTGTTAGTGAGTTTTGCTGCAGATATAATACCATTGCAATTCCAGATAGCTAGAAATATATTTTTTAAATGTATGAAAAGTGCACTTCAGATTCTAAAACATGAGTTTTTACATGCTTAATGGTCTGTTATATATTGGAGATTTTTGAAAGATCATGCAATTCTGTAAACTATTGGCCACTTCATACTCATCCTGCTCTTTGGCCCAGAGCGTCTCTGGATATTGTTTGTAATGGAGTCTGGTTTTCCCAGGCATGGCTCATAGTTGTTTCTGCTTTCCAGTGCTTCCTTACAGCACAGAACATGAGCTTCCACTACTACTTTATGCTTGTGGAGTTGTGCCATGAAAGTGTATTGGACCAGGTAGACTACTCTCATAAGAATGAAGTGTGCTTTCTATGTTTTGTTGTGTTTCATTATCACTAAGTATCGAAAAGATGAACTTGGATTAGTTTTGTGCTGGGTTGATGACCTAAACCAGCTTATTAAGAGGTCCTGTGAGCACTGGCACAAGATACACTGCAGGAGAATACATGTAGAAGGAGGAGACGGGATAGGAGAGCAGGACTTTTCAAGAGCAGTAAGCTGTTAAGATCAGTTTGCCGTGTCTCATCCAAAGGCTATGGTTCCTTGGGCAACTAAGTTGACGTGACTGCGCACTCCTCTTTCCATTGCTAATTACAGAATCCTTCCCCTCTTTCATCGACTTGTGATCCTTCAGTCCTTCCGTAAGCCACCTCCACTGGTGGCTGAACTTGCATGTTATGTCTTAAGCCATTTTAACTTTGTAACTGCTGAAAGTGATTCAGATTATTTTATCTTTTGATGAGCATAGAAAAACAACTCAGAGCAGTTTTCAGCATGTACTACAGCTAACATTACATAGACATTAGGAGCCTGTTGTGATGCAGAGAGGAGTAGGACTTCCTCTTGCAGCAGTGTCAGGCTGTTATGCTGGCTTAACATATTTCACAGAGCTACAACTTGGGACTGCCATTTTATGAACTAGGATGAGTGATCCAACAGCTCACCAGATATGTTTTCCCACCCTGACTCTGTGTTGGCACTTGTTAGACTCCTTTGAAAGCTAGTTCAGCTCACCCTACACACACCTCCCTCCAAAAGCAGATAGCTGGTGAGTTAGATCTGCTGATGCTCTAGCACCCAACTCATATGCAAGCATGAAACCATACTAGCAGTTGAAGCCAATTCTTGGGATATCTATCAATGTCTGATCATGCTATGCCAATGTACAATAAAGTCACTTTGCAGATTTATTGTGATCTCTGGATATTGCATTGCTTTACCATACCATGGCAACCCTAATTTTCCCCCAAAATACACATACAGTCATATGTTTACTTCCTTAAAGCCCTATACTCCCATACATACCAGTTTCTAATCTAGGAAAGAGAGTTCCAGGTTATATCTGTTGGCTGCACGTGTTCTATATTTTGCTAGTTCCTCTGGTTGTGGTCCATCTGTCCTGTGGCACTACTGCCACCTCAGAGAGATAGTTTTGCAGGCACTTTAGGGACTCCAAATCCCAATTCTTAACTCATGGGCCACAGTCCAGCTCTGTTTCTAACCTAAACTCTTCAGAAAATCAATTCATTCAGGCTTGCCCAGCTGCAGAGAGCAGCTTGGCAGTGGATTCAGCAAATGGTTACTTTTATTGGGATAGTGAGAAAAGTACCAAACATTGCGCCAGCTTATCAAATAGCAAACACTGGAGTTCAGCTCTATACAGCCTGATCCAAATAATCTAAACCATAGATCTTTCTTATCCAGTCAGTCTCTCCATATATGTTATCCTGTTGGCTATTTTCATCTGTCAGACACTTCATAACTGGCTGTTTATTTTAGATGTATATTAAGCAGATTCTCAATCTTCAGACATGAGTAGAACTATGTATTTAGTTAATTCTATATATATTGAAACGTGTCTTTCTTGCCATTGCACAGGACCTCTCTTGTATCTTCCTCTGAGACTCCAAATTGCCAAACTCATATCAACAGACTGAAATACACCCTTTCCAAGAAACAGAAGACTCCGGTGAGTTGAAGTATTCCAATGAAACATCCAGATTTTAGCTAACTTAGTGAACGTTGGTATCTTGCTGAAAGCTCAGGGACCATCTCAAATTATTAGGAAGTCATTTTAATCTTTTTTAATGAAAAGAGACAAAAGCTGATTGTTGCTGCAAACTCTTGTGTTTCATATCCAGATGTCACTTTTGTGAACTAATTACAGAATTTTTAAGTGTAGAGGATAGAGGAAAGGCATATAAACATTGTTCCTGGCTGCAACTTCTTGAGTGGACATACATGCCAAATACTAAAGCCAGAATTTGACACATATATCTAAAAAGCAGACCTGAAACTACATATTATTTAATCATAGGCCAGGCACTTCCTACAGAACATCTGCTCCCTAGTATGTATCAGTCTTAGTAAATAAAGTAAACTAGTATGCTGGAAAAAACTATATCCAAGTTACGACAAATCAAATTCCAGGAGCACATATACCAATAACTTAGTAAGAGGAGAAGGGCTGTAAAAGTCATTTATTTATTTATTTATTTATTTATTTATTTATTATTAACATTTTGGTTGTATTCCAGTAATATGCCACTTCTGTAACGAGCTCTATGTGCTACATTAGTACAAGAAATTGAAGAATTGTTTTGTCTCTAGAACTAGGACATTCTCTAAGCTGTTTCCTCGTTGTACAAAAGATTTTCAAGTCTTAATAAACTGGAATCCAACTCTTTCTCCAATATAATCTCCCAGCTTCTTACTACTATTAGGCCATTTGAACTACTGAGTTTTAACATTTAAATATTTCAAAGCTTGACAAGGGTGAAAGCTGGGTTTTGAAAGCCAGACATCTGGAGTCAAACACACCGTATTTAATTTTTTGTAAAGTTCACATTTAACAAGAAGCAATTTGTATTCGATAATCCCGTATTGATTGTATAGTTGTAATAAAGAAGATAAAGTAAAGGATCCGGCATCTCTAACTTATTCCCCCATCAAATATACCAAATTTCCAAAGAGGAAATTAATTAACAGACTCAAAGTTAACAACAGGATTCTGCTTTCAGAAAAATTTATAATTTTTGAAAGAAAATTAATTCATCTATCATTTTCTTTTTACTGCTCATCAGAGCTTATCTCCATTACACTTATGCAGTTCAGATGTTTTGTGTAGGTTCACCAACCTGGGTTTAAAACTATGTAAGTTAACACAGCCAAAAGTGTCCCCACTGTGGGATAGCCTGTGGACACATAACCCAGAGCAAAAATACCCAGTGGAAACAAGACCTAAGTCAAACTTCCTATTTCAGTTTTCATATAAATTAAAACAAGCTGCTGTTATGTTGATGTGATGCTTTACTTTTCAATGGTCCCAGTACAGACTAAGGAACTATTCTTAATCCAAAGATGTGAACACTTTCTTGCAATCATGTAGTTTAGGCAGTATGAACAATAGCTATTAGGGGATTGTTTAAAGGTGTACCCAATTAATGAATTATACTAGTCTGCAAAGATTATTTCTTCAAAGGACAAAAAAGCTCAGACAGTTTTTATGTGTGGTCAGTCCTGGCTGAGAGGAGTTTCAAGGTATGACCCTTTTCATTGTGTTTCACTGTAAGCTTAGAAAGTTGTATTAATTCAGCATTGTGAGGCATCACCGGGGCTATTTCCATGTTGTTTGGGTTCTTTGTTGTGAGTCTGTAGAATTCTTAGGACCTAATCCATCTTTAGATACAGCGAACAGACTCTTTCCTTTTTTTATCAACCCTTCCAGCTTTCTGCTAGAGGCCATTGGTCCACATGGCCTGCATTTGCATCAGGGCAGACTGTGCTACCGAATCATAAGCCCTGCTGTGTCCCAAAGGAGAGAAAGTCCAGGTAACCACAGCCTGTACTAACAGTTAAGTTACCAGGATAACTGGAAGCAGTTTTTGAAAAACAAGAATTATAGAGCAGAATCTCTTCCAGTATGGTTAGTGAGAATACTGATATTGGATTGTCTCTTCAGCCTAACAGATAAGACATTGTTGGTTCTGACTAGCAGTTCTACAGGATACATCAAATATATGTAATAGTGAGTTGCGTTTACTAAAAATGTTACCATAAAATACTATTTTTTGATGATTCATTGACATACATTATGTATGACCTTGTCAGGGCCCTGAGTGTGCCGACAGGCTCAGGGAGCTCTTCTCCCATGCTAGGCTGCCTATGCTCAAGACCAGTTCTGATATGGCCCAACTGTGTAATCTGGGATCAGGCACTGTAAAGAGTTGTGCAAGAAACCTTATTGGGTCCTCCTCTTCATTCAGGCTGAATAAATGAATGAGTTATGTTGCTGCCATGCCTGTGCCCACCTTGTACCTTGCTTATCCTGGCCTCCTGACTAGATGTTCCAGCTTGGCCTCAGACCTTCCTCATCACTACAGACTTGCCTGATGATCACTGGAATAAGGGTGACCCTGGCTACCATTAGGGACCTACTCTATTCTTGTTGGGGTCCTTTGGGATTGTACCCTATAGGGACATTACTGCCCTTACTTGCCTTGTTGTCATCCTGGGGTCCTAGCTCCCCTTTCCTTGTGGCTGGCACAGGCTGCTTCTGCTGCTCTCCAACAACTAGCTCAAAAAAGAACCAAGGCTGAGGGCCTGAGCTTAAATGCAGCCCCCAAACAAAGGGGTGGAAGTCCACAGTGAGCTTTTCACATCACTGTGTCACACCTTAGCTGTTTCCCAGCAGCCTGATTTCAGGTTACAGCTGCACCATCACAGACCTAGCCTTGAACCCAGGCACCCAAATGCCCAGGGGAAGAGATCACAGAGCCTGTTGGTACACTCACAGCCATGACAGACCTGCAGGAAACAGAGTTGTGGATGATGCGATAATAAGGATACTTCAGGCTTTTTAGTTTTAATTCTATATAGTTTTAATGTATTAAGTATTTATGATAAGATCCAACTAAGGGACACTTGGTCTAGAACCTCAGGAGATAGAATATACTATCAGTGCTCCTTACAAGTAACAAATGTTCTCTTTGACTTATTTGAAATAATGCAATCAGCATTTATCTTTTTCTAATATAGAACCCACTCACCTGACTTTCTATAGCAAAAAGTATTGGGGGAATGCATACTGTTCTTAAACTGAAGAATAATAATAGCGGGATGTCTAGAATAGCCCCTATACCATCAAGAGATTTCAATCCTCCATTGTATACTTTATGATTTTCTATTGCATGAGAGAAATATTTGTTATTGTTTTTAAAGAGTCCACTCTGAAGTAATAGGCAGTAGGGAGAGAACCAACATCCTTGAGTTAATTGATTGTAAGTCTATACTTGTGTCCCTTCTTTTTCTCTCTTTACAGCAATAAACAGAATCTTCTTACCATTCCAAAGCCACGATACTTGGAGCAACTGGAGTCTTACTTAAGAAAAGAGCTGCAATCTCTTGACCTGACTAAAAAGAATTCACAGGAACTGAAGTTACAGGTCTGATACAAAGTTCTGTTGACTTGAAAATACCTGCTAAGATGGATTTCGTATTTTAGTTGATCATTCAAAAGAAAAAGTAGATGAGAAGTATAGACTCCCATAGGTAGTACTGGACAAGAAATGTTTTGCACATGGCTTTAGAGAACTTGCACAGAGAAGAAGTTATTTCTGTGTTGGGTTGTATTTATTGCGTGTTTTCTATAGCCATTTCCTTCTTCAAACCATCAAAGCCAAAGTTTTCAAAACGACATAGTAACCTAGAATTGATTTGAAACAGAATTCACTCACTAAACTCTTGAGGATTCCTACTGAAATCCATACAGCAGCAATTGTGTATGTTCTTAGATTTTGGCTGCAAAATATCCCTTACTTTTGAAATCAGGTTTCACACAGAATCACAGAATCACAAAATGGTTTAGGTTAGAAGGGACTTCTGGAGATCATCTTGTCCAACGCCCCTGTCAAGCAGGGTCACCTAGAGCATGTTAGACAGGATCACATCCAAGCAGATTTTGAATATCTCCAGAGAAGGAGACTCCACAACCTCTCTGGGTAACCTCTTCCACTGCTCTGTCACTCTCACAGTAAAGAAGTTCTTCCTTATATATACATATATATATACAGTAAAGAAATTCCTCCTCATTTTCAGGCAGAACTTCCTGTGGTTCAGTTTGTGCCCTTTGCCTCTTGTCCTGTCACATGACACTACTGAAAAGAGTTTAGCCCCATCCCCTTGACACCTTCCCTTCAGGTACTTACACACATCGATAAGATCCCCACTCAGGCTTCTCTTCCCCAGGCTAAAGACTCCCAGCTTTCACAGCCTTTCCTCTTAAGAGAGATGCTCCAGCCCTCTAATCATCTTTGTAGCCCTACACTGGACTCTCTCCAGTAGCTCCATGTCTCTCTTGTACTGAGGAGCCCAGAACTGGACACAGTACTCGAGATGAGGCCTCATCAGGGCTGAGCAGAGGGGCAGGATCACCTCCCTCGACCTGCTGGCAACCCTCTTGCTAATGCACCCCAGGAGACCATTGGCCTTCCTGGCCACAAGGGCACATTGCTGGCTCGTGGTTAACTTGTCATCCACCAGAACTCCCAGGTCTTTGTCTGCAGAGCTGCTCTCCAGCAGGTCAGCCCCCAGCCTGTACTGGTGCCTAGGGTTATTCCTCCCTAGGTGCAGGATTCTGCACTTGCCCTTGTTGAAGCTCAGGAAATTCCTCTCCACCCAACTCTCCAGCCTGTCCGGGTCTCTCCAGATGACAGCACAGCCCTCAGGTGTATCAGCAGCTGCTCCCAGTTTGGTGTTGTCAGCAAACTTGCTGAGGAAGCACTCTGTCCCTTCTTGTAGGTCGTTGAACAAGACTCACGCCAATACTGAGCCCTGGGGAACTCCACTAGCCACAGGCCTCCAGCTAGACTCTGTGCCACTGATGACAACCCTCTGAGCTCTGCCTTTCAGCCCGTTCTCAGTCCACCTCACTCTTCACTCATCTAACCCATACTTCCTGAGCTTACCTAGGAAGATGTTATGGGAGACAGTGTTGAAAGCCTTGCTGAAGTCAAGGTACACAACATCCGCTGCTCTTCCATCATCTACACAGCCAGTTATGCTATCATAGAAAGCTATCAGGTTGGTTAAGCAGGATTTCCCCTTGGTGAATCCATGCTGACTACTCCTGATCACCTTCTTTTCCTCCATATGCTTACACATGACATCCAGAATGAGCTGTTCCCTTGCCTTTGCAGGAATGGAGGTGAGGCTGACTGGCCTGTAGTTGCCTGGGTCTTCCTTCTTGCCCTTTTTGAAGACTGGAGTGACACTGCCTTTCTTCCAGTCCTCAGGCACCTCTCCAGTTCTCCATGACCTTTCAAAGATGATGGAGAGCAGCCTAGCAATAACATCCACCAGTTCCCTCAGTACTCGCGGGTGCATCTGATCAGGGCATCAGGGCCCATGGATTTGTGGATGTCAAGCTTGCCCAGAAGATCTCTAATCCTATCCTCCTCAACCAAAGGAAAGTCTTCCTTTCTCCTGACTTTCTCCATTACATCCATGCTCTGGGATTCTTGAGGGCTGACCCTTAGCAGTGAAGTCTGAAGCAAAGAAGGCATTCAATAATTCTGCCTTCTCTGTATCCTTTGTCACCAGGGCCCCCACCCTACACAGTAGTGGGCCCACATTTTCCCCAGTTGTCTTCTTGCTACTGATGTATTTGAAGAGTCTCATCTTGTTGTCCTTGACATCCCTTGTCAGATTTATTTCTAAATGGGCCTTAGCCTTCCTCATCACATCCCTGCAGTCTGGTCACATACTTATATTCCTCCCAAGTAGCCTGTCCCCTCTCCCACATTCTGTTTACTTTCCTCTTCTGTTGGAGTTTGGCCAGGAGCTCCTTGTTTATCCTTGCAGGTCTCCTGCCCCCTTTACTGGACTTCTTTCTTCTTGGGATGCACCACTCTTGAGCTTGGAGGAATTGATGCTTGAATACTAGTCAACTATTAGTTTCTGTGTGTGACAAGGAGGGGCTTTCTAATCTAGCTCTTGCCTAAGCCTAGTCAGTATTCTCAGAATTAGCAGTTTCTCTAGGGTCTGATCCTGGGGGCTAGTTCTGAGCACTTGAGAACACATGCACTGGAGGTTCTGAAAACCACCACTTTAACTCAAAACAGAGAGCAGAAGTGTGTACTCCTGTTTTTGTAATATATTGCTATTAGAGCATTTACCTATGGTGTGGAAGCTCGGATTCAGTTTCCCTCTGAATGTATGAATTCAAAACTCTCATGACCAGAGAAATCCTGTAGTGAGGAGGAGGGAAAATGGTGGATGGAAGAGAACGGAGGGAAATGAGGAGAGTGACTAACAGCAAGAGAACACAGAGGTTTCATAAATGTTTTTATGTTTTTAAATATTTTTTGATTACGTGACCTGTTTAACTGTATTTAACTAATCACTTAGTTACCGAGAACACTGTTATTGCTAATGAAGTCTTTGCATGGCCCAGATACATACAAGATGATCGTTTGGCTGTCATCTCTGAACACGCTTTACCCTGCTGAGAAGGATAGACTAAAGGAATTACAAAACAGTTTAGGCTGGAAGAGCTCTTTAGAGATCATCTAATCCAACTCCTCTGCTCGAGTAGGATCACTCAGAGCACATTGCCCAGGACCTGTCCAGATGGCTTTTGAATATCTCCAAGGATGGAGACTCCACAGCCTCTCTGGACAACCTGTTCCAGTGCTCTGTCACCCTCACAATAAAAATAGTTTTTCCTTAGATTCAGATAAAACTTCCTATTTTTCAGCTTGTGCCTATTACCTCTGGGCACCACTGAAAAGAATCTTGCCCCATCGTCTTTACATCCTCCCTTCAGATATTTGCACACATTGATAAGATACTCTCTTGTTTTTTTCTTCTCCAGGCTATCTCAGCAATCTGAGTCTTTCCTTATATGAGAGATGCTCTAGTCAGTTAATCATCTTAGTAGCCCTTCACTGGACTCAATCCAGTAACTCCAATCTCTCTTATACTGGGGAGCCCAGAACTGGACACAGGACTCCAGATATGGCCTCACCAGGGTTGAGTAGAGGGGAAGGATCATCTCCCTTGACCTGCTGGCAGTACTATTTCTAATGCAGCCCAGAATACCATTGGCCTTTTTTTGCCACAAGGGTGTATTACTGGCTTATGGTCAAGTTGTTGTCCATCAGTACCCCCAAGTCCTTCTCTGCAGAGCGGCTTTCCAGCAGGTCATCCCCCAGCCTATACTGGTGCATCCACACAGAAAGGGAAAGAATACCTCTGCCCCATAGAGCTTGCCATTTAACTAGACAAAATAGGAAACAGAAGCAATGTGATCTCATTGCACATTTTTAAAATCATCCATCTTGCAACTTGAGCTCTTGTCAACTCCATTTGAACACAATCATTTTTATCTGTAGAGCTATGCCCTGACAGACTTGATTAAAGCTTTTCTTAGGCACCACAGCATGATGGACAGCAAACAGGAAGATTTTGGTAGGCTAATCAACAGTGGAGATATAACTCCGCTGTCACATGACATATTTAGGATCTTGGCCAGAAGATGGAGAGACATAAATACAATGTGATAGCCGTATTTTTATTTATCCTCACTGTCATTAGACCATTTGTGATGGACAAAACAGCTATCCCCAAATTCTGAAAAATGTGTCACTGAATGTTTTTTTTCAAGCTTTCACTTTCTTCTCTTAGCCCTACAGAGAGATCTTTGAATTCTTCATAGACAACTTCAAGACCTACAAGCCCTTGCTGTCAGCTATAAAGAATGAATATGAAGTTACTTTGGGTAAGCCCCGGGGCCCTGATCCATGGGGAAAAAAATACTGTGATAGAAAAGTGTTCTTACACAACTGATGAATTTTACTGAACAAATACAAGATGAATAGTCTAAATAGATGTCAATAAGCAGATTGAGTAAACTGAATGTTCTAGATACCTTTGTATCTAGCATGAACTTATAAGTCTGTCTTTCTGATCCACTGGCTTCATTTCCCTCATACCTGAGCTGAAGTCTTTTTCATCTTCAGCACATACACAGTTCAGGCAAGAGCAGTGTCTCAAGGTTTGTCTGGGACAATCATGTTTATAGTGGCAGCTGTCACACTAATATATTTGGATGCACTTGCATTACTAACTTTAAGCTTGAATTACTCCTGAAGCAAGACAGGGCAGAACTGAACTGGCTGTTCCCAAGCCATTCTTAGTGTGCTTTAAACTTTGCCTAGCATTTAGATGCCACAGTGATACCAATACTTTGTAAACAATCATAGCTGGGTAGAAATAGACTGTAACCAGCAGTTCATTTCACTGTGCAGCTGCCAAATGTCAATAGATTTCTGTTGGGACAGTGGCTTAAAGGATACATATTGTTTCTCCAATCTTGGATTCCCTGAACTAGCTAATCATAGTCCCTCGTTGTGGACAAAAGTCTTTCTTTGAACAGCATGCTTCTACCTGGGTCAATGAGTCAATTTTAATCATTACATAAAAACATCTTTTAAATCCATTTCCTCTTAGAACTCTTTTGTAGACATTTCTTCACTTTAAGTTTCAGAACAACTACTGATTTCTATGCTATAGCCTGGCCTACATTGTACTGCTTTCTAAAGTATTTACCTTGTAAATATTCACTCCTCCATATTGCTTGGATAGTGACCAACTGGCCATTATCTTTCTAGTCTAAGTGATTTAGCAGCTGTGTCTCATTCAGTCTTTTATGTTGCAGTCATATATTCTGTCCTAGCTTAATCTATATGCAGTTGAAGGTAAGCACCTTCCCTCTGCACTCACTGGCAGAGGGAATTCTCCCCGTAAATCTACTGGCATAACTGCATGTTCCGAATTAGTTCAGAACAATCTATTTTAGAAAAACTATTATTAAAAGTTGACCTAAAACTGTACTGTTTAATCTGTGTATTTAGCTGCACTTGATCATTTTGGCAGAACAAAGTCTGGAGTAGCTAGCATAAACCCTGTTGAGCATGCAGACAAGATGGGAACAGTGATGTGCAGTCAGCACTGGCTGCTTACAACTGTTTGTCTTCTGCCAGAACTATATATATGACTGCAAGCACTGCTCTTCTGGTTAGCAAGCTTGTGCTGGGTCAGCACTGGGGCTTTATGACATTGTTTCTGAAGTAAATCCATGTGAACATGAAGATATTGCACAGAATTTGGAAAACAGCACTGTGGAAAGGAGAGCCATCCAATCCCTACAGCTGTTAAGTTGATCTGAGATGCAGGTTGTGTTGCTGGAAGCTCCTTTAAGACAAAGCTCAGGATAGAGCTTCACTTCGCAGTGATGTTATCCACAAATGAGTACATTTCTTGAATAAAATACTCAGGTTGCTATGTCCTGTGTTGCTATGTGGGGCTTCACATTCTCTCTTTTGTTGTGCTAATACTTCCAAGTATATCCAGCAATTCTGTATATGCAATGAGCTGCAGCACAGCCTGAATTATTTCCAAGTGGGAGAATGGCTGTCCTGGTGTGGCGAGAGTTATGAGAGGTCATCAGAGAGCCAGTATTCTCAAATGGTGCTGACCAGTGTCCACACTACAAAGTAATCACTTTGGCAGTCAGCTAGTCGTGCTCAGTCTATAATGCTCAGTCTATAACTTCTCACACTAGACAGATGCAATTAAAAACAGTATTACACTTGTGGTCAGGATTCAGTCGTGGAAACATTGAGGTTACACCTCAAACAAATTTGCTGAACTTTTAACACGGTGTTCTAGGCCTGCACTGAGCAACCAAATAGCAGAGTGGCAGAATCCATATGACTTGCTGTCCCACTGCAAGTATCACAATGAAAGAGTTTTGCAAAACCTTTGGTACAGTTACAACGTAGGAAGGAAATTCACCTCCAAGTATAATGAGAATAGTAGTTCCTGTTCTTATATCACGGTATGGATTTTAAGTTTTGAAGTCCAAAATCCATTGCATAATGTTTGTACGTAAATACTAATACCAAGATCTATTGAGAAGGAAAAAACCCTAAACCAGATTATACAGCATCTGCTAGCATTTCCATCCTTCTGCTCAGAAGAGGGAATAGATGCATTATTCAGCAATTAAAATTCTTGATGTAGCCCTATTTGAATCACACCATTTTCTATCTTTGATCATTTTATTTTCTTGGTAGAACTCTATCTAGTCATATAAACAAGCCTCCACACCAGTGAAATAATATCCAATGAAATGTTACCATGCAACCACAGCTATGATTCTGGACCCCAGTCCAGTACAGTCAGCCTCCTCACATAACTATCTTTAAGAGAAACTTTAAGTCAAAGGGGAAATAGCTGAGAGTGAAAAGCACAAATTACATTAGAGAAAGTGAAGAAGAGCACTTGAGTTCTTTACTAGCTGCATTGAAGAGAAAAGCAAGAAGAGGATAAATAGCAAGAGCTAAGATCAAAAGTCATTACATAATAATCGTTTGTACACATTCGTAAACAGGGCTGTATAAACAACCAAATATAATCCCTACAGATACAGCTCTCACTCCTTAGGCACTCACCAGGACAAGTAGTAAAAGCTCCATACTCACTCCTACTTCCAAATGACACTTCTTTGGGGCTGAACATCCAACAGCTCTGCTGAAAAAAATTCAGGCTTGATCATTGATTTTAAGAACCTACCTCTGCTTTCTTTAGCCCATCAGAAGGAGGTGATCCGTGCCCTAGAGCCTCTGAAGGCTATGGTCACAACTGTATCTGAGGAGTACACCCAGCAGATACTGGCACTGCAGGAAAAGGAGAGGATTGAAATAAATATATTAAAGCAAGAGAAGCAACATTTGTTAAAGTTCATTGACAACATGAAGGAAGAGAAGAGTTCTCTTGAGATTCAGGTAAATTGGACTATGATGCGTCAAACATTTCCTGATTTCAGTTCAATGCATTTTACACATCTGATTTCTCAGTTCCTGGTCTTTCATCTTCTGGTGCCAGCAGAAGTTTTGGAGCAGGCACTGAACATCTGGCATGGTAGGCCTGGTGCGGTATTGATGCTGGATCTCGGTCTGCCCTAGAGAATATCCCATTCCTTCAGGATAGTCTATAGGGCTGTTGTCAGAATTCTTCACTTGCGTCTGTTGTCCCATCCAATTCTTGCAGTATCGCATTTAAAGTGGAGAGGAAAGAAATATCTTTCTAGTACTAATGCTGGATTTTTTTAATAGCTGATGCCTTAAGTTGCTGACAGCAGAATTTCAATAATTGCTGAGGGAGATAATACATTAGCAGAAGGTCAATGAGCCAGTCTCCGAGAACTACAATTGACTATATGGCCCCACAGTTATCACAGCAGGAGTTCTTACTGTCGCTCTGCTCACTCCTTTGCTTTTAAGTTCTTACCTAAAAATGAATGTATTCTTACACAACATTGTACCCTTACAAATCTTTAAGTTTTATCGTTCACTTTACTGGAGGTGGAGTTGCATTATATCTATAGGCAAGACTAGTTCAGTCTTTCCAATTTGAATTTTCAGTTAGTACAGTTCTCAAACAACTTCAGCTACTCGGGCTGAAATGATGCTACTATTAGCGAGCAACAAGAGCAGTGCTGTCTTAAGAGGTAGAATGAGCCAATTGCTGAGAGTAACTGCAGAACAGTCTCACAGCACCTGAGCAAGTGTTGATGACCATGTCCTCAGCCGTGGGCAGAGGGTATACAGGTGGAGGGGGAGATAAGGCTAGTCAGGACAATTAAGGACAATTAGTACTTTCAGGGCCCTGAATTAGCTATTATAGATAATTCAGAAGAATCATGGAAATGCTGGTTGGATGGAACACCTGGAATGTCCAGCCCAACCTCCCACATGAAGCAGTACTTTCACCTACAGGTTACCTGTTTCAGGTCAGCCATGAGCTTATCTGGTTGTTTTGAAATTCTCTGAGGCTGGTGATCCTCCACTTGCCTGGGCAGCCTGTCCCAGAGTTGTGCAACCCTCCTAGTGAAAAAGGCTTATATATCCTGGGCACTAGGAAGAGGCAGAAAGGCTTTGTCTCACATAGCAATTCTGCTGTACTCACAGATGTGATAACAGCATGAGGAATCTACCTGAATTTTTTTTCATCTACTATGTTTAGTTATGATATAGTGGTAAAGATGAAGAAGAACAAGCTTCAGCACAGACTGCGTAGGCTCCTTAATCATACAGCTAGCACTTGTTGAACATTAGAGGTTTTGATTTCACGAGATAGATCAAAGTGCTCAAAATATACCTTCCATTTGCAGTCCTAGATGTACACTCAGTTTCTCCTCTTGTTGGTATTCACAGGCCTTCCTGCGGCAGTCAAACAAGAGAAACTTCTCTTATAAGCAAGAAATTAGAATTATCCCAATTTAAATACTAGGCAACTGAGAAGCTGTGCAAAGTTTTGTTTTCCTTAACTGAGAATAGAGCCTAGAAGCCAAATTTTAGCCTGAGCTATTTAAATTTTGTAATCTGGGAGCTGAAGGAGGTTGAGAAGAATAATTCTGTTAAAAGTAGTATTCCATTTTTGAGGCAGCATTCAAATATTCTGTCATTTCTGGCACAGTTAGATATTCAACTGTTCCTTGGAAAGATCCATCCAAGTTGCTGACTTGTTTGTTGACAGCAGTGCTATGATGGTCTAAAGACGTAGGCGAAACAGCATTGCTCCAGACAGCTTATTTCTTTATGAGACAAACACATTTTCATCTTCCATAAGAAAATATTAAGAATTTTCCAAGGTAATAGTTGTATTCTGAGCAATAAGAAAAAGAATATCTTGATTCATTCTCTGTATAGCAGATGAGGCAGGCATCAGCAGTGACAGGATATGATCATATAATGAAAAGCACATTGTAGGAATGAACTAAGGTTTTACACATAATCCCAGTTTTTAGAGTTCCAGATTTCTGCTTTATTTTCATAGAATCACAGAATCATTAAGGTTGGAAGGGACCTCTGGAGATCATCTAGTCCAACCTCCATGCTCAAGCAGGGTCACCTAGAGCATGTTAGGCAGGGTTGCATCCAGGCGGGATTTGAATGTCTCAAGAGAAGGAGACTCCACAACCTCTCTGGCAACTTCTTCCACTGCTCTGTCACTCTCACAGTGAAGAAATTCCCCCTCACATTCAGGCAGAACTTCCTGTGGTTCAGCTTTTACCCATTGCCTCTTGTCCTGTCACATGGCACTACTGAAAAGAGTTTAGCCGCATCCCCTTGACACCTTCCCTTCAGGTACTTACACACATTCATAAGATCCCCCCTCAGGCTTCTCTTCCCCAGGCTAAACAGGCCCAGCTCTCGCAGCCTTTCCTCATAAGAGAGATGCTCCAGCCCTCTGATCATCTTCGTAGCCCTACACTGGACTCTCTCCAGTAGCTCCATGTCTCTCTTGTACTGGGGAGCCCAGAACTGGACACAGTACTCGAGATGAGGCCTCACCAGGGCTGAGTAGAGGGGCAGGATCACCTCCCTCGACCTGCTGGCAACCCTCTTGCTAATGCACCCCAGGAGATCATTGGCCTTCCTGGCCACAAGGGCACATTGCTGGCTCGTGGTCAACTTGTCATCCACCAGCACTCCCAGGTCCTTCCCTTTTCTTTGCAGCAGGTCAGCCCCCAGCCTGTGCTGTTGCCTAGGGTTATTCCTCCCTATGTGCAGGATTCTGCACTTGCCCTTGTTGAAGTTCAGGACATTACTCTCCACCCAACTCTCCAGCCTGTCCGGGTCTCTCCGAATGACAGCACAGCCTTCAGGTGTGTCAGCCACTCCTCCCAGTTTGGTATCATCAGTAAACTTGCTGAGGAAGCACTCTGTCCCTTTGTCCAGGAGGGGACACTGATTTTGCCACTAAATAATTTGAAGTACAATTGAAATTTAAAGTTACAAAAAATATTGAAAAATACAACACAAAGTCAATCCTGTGTTACTCTCCAAGATAATTCTCTGTCACCAGTTCCAGTGGAGTGCAGTGGTAAGAGAACCAACATTTTTTCTCCTGTGTCACCAACAACAGGGCAGAATATGTCACTGGAAGGTTTTCTAGATATGAGCTTACAACAGAGAAACGGTGAAACTTAGGACTGTATATAATTGATATCTTGAAGACTAAACAGTCAAATGGAGCTCCCTTCCACACACTCACTCTTGAGTTTGAACACTTTTGTCATATTCCCTTCCAGCCCATCGTTCTCTACAGTGTTATCTCTTGCCCACTCTCCTGCTCCAGTGCTTTCCACTTTGTTTCCCTTATAACATTCTCTACTCTTCAGTTTCTGCTCTATTCTCATCAAGCTAGTCCAAAAGTTCCCACTGATTCTATGCTCCTGATCAGTTCGAACCTCTGTTTGCTGCAGGTGGAGCATCTGCAAAAGAGCTTGACTGAGGAGTACCTTCACTATATCAATGAGTACCATGCCCGCAAACTGCTTCTAGCAAACATGAATGAAATGCAAAACGAACAGTTGGGTCTGACACTTCACCAAGTCCAAGGTAGAGAAAGTGGATCACTGAAGGAACCCATCCTGCTCAAATATCAAGATAAAGATCTATGTATGCAGCATTGCAGGAAAAAACATAAGAATATCTCTGAAATATCTTCAGAGATACTTTGACTCTTAAAACGAATTAGACAGACTCATGGACAAAATGTGCCTAAATATTTTCTAAAGAGAGTGGGAAGAAATGTACCTACTAATAGTTTGCTCTGATTCAGTAAGTCATGGCTGGTATTCTTGTACTCTGTTGCTTAGCACAACACTTGAGAGTCTTACCCAGCCACAGCCAGCAGTTTTGCACCTGTCTGCAAGAATGGACAATCTGCTGAGATCCAATTGTCACAAATATCTGTATTTAAGGAATTTACTGGCATTTGTGGCATGAGGATTTGTCGTGGTGGTGGGGAGCCTTTCAGTAAATACACTCTCTTGATCCACAATCTAGATTCACGCACCCACCATGCTTCTGCTCTGCATTTACTGGCTGTAGCCTTTGCATCCACATAAGGGCTCACCCCTCCTTTGCTCCTTTCCATTATTCAAAATGAAGATTGGGTCTTTGAAGATGCATGTGTGGATGGGAGAGGAGGCAGTGGGTTTGAATGTGCTGCTGCAATATAATTCAAGACTTACAGTATGCCTGTTCAGCTCCTGCAGTCATTTTGTAGGTTATAGGATCTAATAAATGATCAATAAATGATATAGAAAACTACGTATGTAATTTTACTGTCATGAACTTCCATTAATGACTGTTGTTTAAAGATGTCAAGAATGAAGATGTGGTGAAGTTATCTTTGGCATTAAAGATAGCTCGGCAGGACCTCACAAAAGCCCAGGTGGAACTAAACAAAATGATAGCAGACTATGGAGATGTTGTGCCCAGGAGAGACTTTGAATCACTGGAGAAAAAATATTCTGATTTACTTCAGGAGGTGAGTGTAAGCTCCTAATTTTAATGCTATACCACATAGATGCAAACATAATGTGATACTTCAGTATTCAGGTTGGGACAAGGACTCAGTCAATCCAGAACTCCCATAGTGGCATTTCTTTATTCCTTTTTACCTGAAAGAAATGAAAAGCCACTGTATAGAGTCTTCTAAACTCCCAAAGTTTTGGAATTGTAGACTACCTAAACACTCACAATTAGTATATCATCACTTATCATCAGTTTTAATTGAATTAACACCATACAAGCAATATTGGCCCACAAACCACCAACAGCCCACAAACTACAGCTCTAAGTTATCATGTACATAATTCAATGAACTAGGTGCATCTCACATATATCACACAGTTTTCTCCAAACCATGGCTAACTGAAAACAGCACTGAGCTAGGCTACTAGTGCATATCTACCTATTTGGGTCTTTTGCCTTTTCCACTAATATTAAATAGCTTCTTCAGCCAACCAGCAACTCCAGGTTCATCAACCCAGCATAGGCTTAGAGGGCTGATCAATATGTTTTCCCACTATGATAGAACAGATAAAATGTAGGTTCCCTATGTTGTATGTGTTTGCTGCCTTTTCAGAATAAACATTTGATGCCTGGCTTATGCTGGAGATACATAGGAACAATAGCCTGTCACATACAGGACACACACCAGCAGCTAGGATGGCATCTGATTCCAACTTGCCCAGCAGTGGTAGAGCAGCAGCCATACAACCTGATCTCTAGAAGAGGGATGAGAAAGAGAACACACTGAATCCCATCACATAGTTCACAATCGTAATGGACCTGAACTTCCAGTGTAGCAAAAAAAGTACCAGGTGTCTTTGTGTTTCAGAAAGATTATAGTGGTTTGTTTAAGATACATTTGGGTCATCGACAGCTCCATTCTAGCCCTCACCATTAACACAGCTTGATCCAGTGTCCATGTCCCTACATCCTAGCAAATAAATGCAAGGACAGTCCTCCAATCCCAGATTAGAGCAGTGTTTACCTCTGGAGCATGATATACCTTTCTGCTGGTAGCAAAAATAAATCGTATGAAAAAAAAACTCTTTCTAAGTAAAGAACAGTCGATCTGAAGGGGATGAGTACAAAAATTTCTAGAAACCTATGTTTTGCCAGCTACTTCCTAATGGATTAAGATCTGTTTTTTAAACACAAAAATGGATATAGAATTGTCATTGACATATTTATCAGAAGTTTTTGTAAGTAGTAAAAGTAAAAATTAGCAAATAATTTATTTTTTCTTCTCATCTAAAGGCAATTAGCCAGGGACAGCTCTTCATTAGTCCTTAAACTGCTCACCTGAGCTGTCTGACAACAGAAAAAGGCTGTGTTACTGTAATGAGTTTATTATCATCCTGCTTTCTTCATGCTTTAGATGAAAACCCAGCAGAAAGATTTTGATCAGCTCCATCAGGAATATGACATGCTTCTGGAAATCCACAGAGAGACTACAGAAGAGCGAGACAATGTCTTCATTGAACTCCAAGAAGTTAAGCGCAGTTGCACGCCACGGCCGAACTGGGCAAAGTGTTCAGGTGCCATCTTTCTTTAACAGTGATTTTCACACTCCACTTTTGTGCATTTCTTACCGGGAATATCCCATTTCCTCATAGGCTTTTAGGGAAGAAGTGGTCTGAGAGATAGGAGGTTTAAGGGTACACCATTTTGCCTAATACATCTTAGGAGATGAACTACATGTCTAGAGATGTGCATTTGTTGTAAAGCTCCTAATGAATTCACACAAAACCACTATGCATGAGCATGTTCTCTTTTTCTAGTAGCTCAGTGTCTTTCTGCTATTGCAGAAGTGGTTCCTGGTGGAGCTGACCGGTGGAGCTCTCTGGCTGAGGGGAAAACCAGTGATCAGCTAGTGGATATGCTTCTGGAAGAAATAGGAACAGGAGTACTGAAAGACAGAGATGTCTTCCTCGGATGGGTATGTGCAAGCTTTCTTCTCTGTTCATTTTTATTAAGATTAATTGGTAATAAATGCCCATTAGCAGGGTAGGAGAATATGCTGCTTCATGGCTGGACTTGGTGTCTTCAGTGTTTACCTTCCCATTAATAAAATCAATGAAAGCTTTAAGCTAAGGAAACTCAAGTGCTGTAGAAGAGCAGAAACTGAGAATGAGCATACCTGAAGATCCAGCTGAAGGAACCTCACTTCATAGTGACATTACATAAGTCATCAAACATGTAAGTAATATTAATAGGCTAAATTCCTTTAATAATGCTTCACAATATGGCGAGTCATTTTAACATCTTGCTGCTGCTGAAAGATCTTATCTTTTGTCTCCTGTTCCCAACTATGTTTTCTGTGCTGTACATGCTTCTGGCTCCGCTGCCAGGGAAGCAGACTCTACTTGCTGGTCCAGCAAAGTAGTATTCATTTTTTTCCCCAGGTTAGCTTTTTGAGTTAGTGAATGGACCTGCTTAGAGTAAGTAGCAAGAGTACACAGTAGGGAATGACTCCTTTTGATGGCATCAGGGAGTTAATTCAGTTCACACTGCCCCATTGCATTCTCAGCATGCAGGAGGATCAGGAAAGGATACAGAAACCAGAAAATGTTTCAAGGGTTCTTGATATACTACCAAACAAAACTAAATCCAAACTTTTTTTCCTCATGGACAGAGTAGCATTTCCTTGCTCCTTCCAAGCTCTCTTCCTCAGTCTTTTCAGAAGTTAAACTGTTTTACCTTGCCATTACTGAAAAATCTTTTGAAGGCCTATCTTTCTTTTTCCATTTTTGCTGGGCAGAGCATCACCTACAGTCCCATTTTGTCTAAGGGCAAGGTCTACCAGCTCATTGTCACTAAGAGAAGAACCCCCTTCCCCTCCAGAGCTAGAGTCCCAGCCCTTCCTCACAGCTCCTCTGATCACCAGTACATCTATTCAACTTCTTAGGCAAAAAAGAAAACACTTCTGTTTTTCTATATTTCCTGGAGCTGTAGCAAGCTGGGTTGGCTCATGAAGGGCACAGTGCAGGGGAAACAGAGCTTTTTTGTCTCAGCAAGAACAAGCCAAGCAGTAGCATATCTTCATGTTATGCTTCAGCTTGCAGGACTTGCATGAAAACTGTTCAATGCACTAAAAAAAGCTGTATCTTCACATGTTTCAGTAGAGGTCCTGGCACTAACCTCACTATATTTGGCTCCCAACAGGTTAGCTTCATTGCACATACCCCTCATCTGAAAGGGCTCCGTGTTGTACTTTTTACACAGAGTTTTAAGACTAGTTCCACTGTAATAAAGTATGTAATAAAAAAGTTATTCATTGCAAATATATTACACTAGTGACCAAAAATGTTAACAGCTGCCTGGACACAACAGGACACAACCAAAATGTCACTAATGACAGAAGGTTTGAGTAGTGTTTCTGTGGGGAATGGGCAATGTGATAAAATGGGCCCCAGCTTAAGCAGGTCCACCCTGGAGCAGTTGAGACACACTGCAGAGATGTTAGCAGAAGTCTGTCTTATAGTGCTGAGAATGAGATCCACACAAAAGACCCTTTTTATGGCTTTAGATGCTAAGAACATGGCCTTGGTATTTCATCATTGCCAGTGAGATGAATGCCTTATCTCTATCTCTGTTTCTGTTTTGTTGCTTAGGGCAAAGGTGATAATGTTCCTGTGTACCTGAGGTATGAAGGTGAAGTCAAGAATAAAAAGCTGAGTAAGAAAGATGTGGTGACTATCCTAAAGGATGTCTGGAGAGAGAAAATTGCACTAGAACGGCAGGTTTGTTTTATTTTCCTTTTTTGCAAACAGCATTTGCTATCATAGCCCAGATGGAATAGCTTGGGCAGATAGCGTCTCACCCATGTCCTGCCTAGTGTTTCATCTGGATTGAGCCACATAAAACATTATAAGAACAAATGGCCTGAACTGGCAATAACCCTGTGCCTGCCACAGCTCCCCAGGGAATAGATTCATGAATTACAACAGCACCACATGGATAGCCAGAGTAGCTCCATCCCAGTTCTATGGAGTTTATTCTCCAGCTTCTGCTCTGGGGATAGCTGAGTGTTTATGGAATAGCTGCTGTCTAGACACAACTACAACTTGGGAGACATTCAGGAAACCAGTATTAATGCTGGTTTCTTTGATGCACAAGCCTGTAAACTGCAGTGGTCCAACATCAGTTGCATAAACAGTGGAGCTGTCCCTGAAGAAAGCTGCATGAGTCAGGGAGCCCAAGGGAGGAAGTACAGTCACTCTGAAGTAAATCAGCTGTGCTCATGACTCTTAAGTCCTTAGCTACACCTGACTGCTGCTATTCTAGGCTATGATGGTGTTTTGTAGATCAGGACACCACCATGGCTATGCAGATCTCTGCTCTTAAGTAAGAGGAAACTTGGCAACATCTGTGCAGCCAAAGCATGTCCAGGGTTTCTTGCTGTGTTGATTTCAACCCAGGCCAGGTTCTCTGCACAGTCAGCTGTTAACCTCTATAGCATTTGTGCCAATGCAAAGGAGGAATAGGTGAGATGCAGGACAAATGAATGTCCAGGGACAGAAAAATCACTTAAATTGATAAAGGAAAAAGTGTAAAAGTGCTTATCCTTGTTACAGAAAAACAGGGTTCTCCTTCTTTGTCCAGAGTGGGTTAGGAGTGAGAACTGAAGGCTGAAAGGGTGAGGTGTATGTTCTCTACCAAGGCAGACATTATGGGTTGCCTGTCTGGGCAGATACAAGAATCAGCAACAGAAGAAAAGTAGCCATTTAACTGTTCCATGTTAGAGATACGTATATCATCCCCCCAGATCTTTGGCAAGCCTGTTTACTGTGCCTCAGTCGTATGAGAGCAACCTTCAGAGAGGCAGTGTTATGTTACAGATTTCTTCTCTTGAGCTAGGAGCCTAAAAACATCTCTAAGATCACCCATAAACACCTTAATGTTTTCTATGGCAGCTTTTTACTTTTAGCTCAGTTTCCTGGGGAAATAAGGTTGATGCACTCATTATTTGGCTCTAATTTTCAACAATAACTGCTTCCCATTCTGAACCCATGAGCTCAAATCAGCTAAATCTGACCAGGGCCTCAAAGGTAGCAAGTCCCTATAAATTTTACAAAAATAGGCAGGAGAAGAGCAATTTTGTCAGTAGTCTCAGTAACAGAAGAGCTTCAGCATGAACTTACCTGTCTAGATTATAGAGAACAAATATGCCGTCAGCACTAGCACTGTGTTAGCAGAGATCCCAGTAAGACACACATCCATTTAAAAACAACTGGAATCAGACTGGCAGATTTGATTAAGCTCTGCTGCTTATGGGAGTTAATCATTTGTTATCCACAGACAGGGAAGCGAACCAGTCTCCCTGAGTTCTTTCTAAGCTACCTCCAGAAGAAGCATGGAGATGCTGCTGCCATGGAATGGTCTTACACCATGTATGAAAACATGCGACTCTATCAATCAAACCATGTCATGAGTTCATTCTATGACATACTCACTGGGAAGGTAGGCAACCCCCAACCCAGGGCCATGCTTCTGCCCAGACATCTCTCTTGTGATAAACAAAAGGCAAGGGAAGCATTCCTCTGCAAAGTAGCTCCGCCTTCCATTCCCACACCCTGCAACCTGCACCCGCTGGTGAGAACAGAAGTAAACATGGAGGCATACTAGAGAGATGAGAATCATGTTTATGCAAGACATGGCAGGGCTATTGCTACTTCCAGTAGAGGTAGTAGAAAAACTCCTTTCTTTGAGATACTTTCATCACATCATATCTACCCTCTCCAGTGTGTGTTTGCAATGCTTATACACACACCTATTTTTCTCAGTAGGTCTTTTCTTAAATCACTCGTTATTTGTCCTTATGCAGTTTATGTGAAGATCAAGATACTATCTCTGAAATGCAGCATTGTGCTGGAGAGCTCAAGCTTGCCACATCTCTCCATCACGCAGACAAGTAGCCTTAGGTTCTCTTCTGGTGCTGCAGCTGCTTCTCTCATCATATGGAAACCTTATACTGGCCCTATTTTGCTTGAAAGTGGAAGCATGGCATGGATGTGGATCCATCAGGCAGAGGGGGCTGCCATCATTCGGAGGGATCTAGAGTGCCATCTGAGGGTTTAAGAGCTGCCCCCAGAGATGTTTAAGAGCTTGTCCCTGGGGCGAGCCCCTGCCCTAGGCCCCTGACACATCTGCAGGGCCATTCTAGCCATCTGCCTCAGAGCTCCTGCCTGTGATAACACATGACCTGCTTTGGAACGAGTTTTTCAACACAGAATGATTGTAAACAGCTGCCCTGCAAGCCACTCTGTTGCTTGCTTCATTATTTGTAGGTAACTACAAGCAGCTGAGGTAAAGGTTGATGTAAAAGGGAGCACAGTCCTTTTGCATTTTCGATTCCCTCCTGAGGGTAGTCCCAGTGATAACAGATGGGGTATTTACTAACCTGTGAACCTTCTCTGTTTCACAGGTAGGTGAAGAACAGTACCATGGCCAGAATCAGCTGATTTCCAATCTGCAAAAGGAGCTGGCTGCCTGTGATAGCTCAGACATGGGATCCCTGACCAGTGAGCAGTTCAGGCAAGAGGCCAACTGTTGCCTGCTGAGTTCTGTCTGTTTGTGGCATGCGTTGTATGTTTTGATATGCTGAATCTGTCTGCCTTGCTCACCTGCCAGCACAGCTGGGGAGCATTCTCTCTCTCTTTCAGAGTTAAATTCCTGTGAGGACAGCCATATGTGGCTGGCTTCTCTAACTGAGGAGATATGGGACCCCATGCAGTGCTCCCATGAACTCTTGTGATAGGATATAAAGCATTTCTGTGAATTCTGCTAGAGATGCAAGATTTGTCATTCTTCTTCCAGTTAATCAGCTGTGCTTTCAAGTTTGATACTCAGTGATAGCTAAATGCAGCATTTTGGGGGCCATGGTACAGAAGAGATGCAGCCATTTTTAGCCCTTCAGCTGGGAACACATCACTGGCACAGACATATTAGCCAATCTGGTCTAGGTTGCCAGGTAATCAGTATTCACAATTGCATTGAGTTTTTTTTTTTTTTTTTTTTTTCCCAAATGGTTCAGCATCCAATATATCCCTAAGGCCGGAGTTCTGGTGAAAACTTTACCCCTGTTTCAGTATTTGGTAGGTGCATGCACTTCTTGAAATGCTTTTATCTATGAAAGGAATAACTTTTTGAAGATTTGGGCCTTGGAATACAGGCACACATATGTGACCTCTGATAGCCTAAAACACTACCAGGCATATTGGCATGCATTATCCATGTGCATACTGTAACAGCATGCAAATCTATGTCTGTTCTACCTGTCTCCATACAGCATGGCTCTGAGGGAATTTTTTCCCCTAAAAAGGAATGATTCAATCCAAGAACTAGTTGATGCAAGCAGAAACAAGCTAGACAGTGCTGAAGACCTCATCAACTACAGATCCTTATTCAATGAAGTAAGTTATTTCTTAAATTTCTCTTTTGACTCAGACAGTAAGCAAATAGATTCCAAGATTATCAGATTAAAATATCTGCATCCATCAGCACAGGCTCTAACATCTGAAGGCCATCTGCAGACAATGGCAATGCAAGCTTGTTCCTTTCCAGTGATAGGAAAAGTTTTTCCCTATTCCTTCTCTTTATTTGAACTTTACATTTGGAAAAAAGTATCACAAGCATCTCTCCAAAGGCTTGCATGGACTATTGATGCATTTACTTTTTTTTTTTTTTTTTTTTTTTTTTGCTCCTATATTTTAGCACATTGACTCCAAATTTGGACTCAAAGTTAAATAATTATCAACCCTGTCCTAGCATTATCACTAAACAGAATTATTTAGAAGGCTTAGGGAAATATGGTAGCTGTATGAGTGACAGTACAGCAGTAGCAGCTGACAGCTGTTGTAGTTTACCATCTTTCGCCTCTGTGGATATGGGAGGTGATGCTTCACCCTGCTTTAGGAGAGGCAATGTTTGGAGAAACTCTGCTGAAATGACCTGTGTATTCAGTGCTGTGGCCAAAGGAGCAATGCACTTTATTCTACAGAACTCTTACCACATTAAAGGGAATTTCTTTCCAGGAGAAGGCAGAGAGGATGTTCCCCCTCCAGTCCAAGGCAGCATTTCTAGGATAGCTAAGTTATTTGAATATACGTTGGTGAATGGCTCCTACCCAGACAGGCTGGAACACGGCATTCAATGCTAATTGGCCTGTAATCACTTCTAGGATGAAGAAGGAAATGCTGAACCTTTCATTGCAATGATTAGGAACCAGTATGTGAATGAGAAGCAGGAGTATCTGAGAGCGCTGAAAAGCAAGCTGGGAGATTTGATGTAAGTATGAAGTAAAAGGGCTGAGCCTCATTACACATAAGGATCACATTGGACCTTTTACTCAGTCAAAATATTTTTCAGAAGATGAGCCTTCCTCTGTTTTAGCAGCTAAGTGGCATTCACAGCTTTCCTCAGCCTAGCTCAGTCCTTTAGTGGCTGCTCCAAGTCTGTGAGGGACATTACCTGTACAGGTGGCAGGGATCACTGGAGGTTACTGTAACTCATTCATGGTGTTGGAAAGCTGCACCAGACTTGCACAGACTGCTGCATCACATCTTCAGTTACCTCTGCCAGCATCCCTGTCCAGAGACTAGGCTTCCACATGGAAGACCCCTAGATCTGAGGGGCTGCAGCTATTACCACAGTACACTTATATTCTGTTATTTTACTAGCCTGAACAAGGAGAGAAGGTCTAATGTAACCCAAATGCCTTACTTTCACAGTAGGCAAATAACACACTTAGGCCTCTGCTTCTCTGCTCACCAGCAAGATATACTAACTCGGCAGGAGACTAGGTCCTTGAGAACATTGGTGGTGAGAGACTCAGGAACATCAGCACCAAACTCCTGCTGCCCCAGATGTACGTGATTGTAGATGGAGACCTTCTCCATGTCTTGCTTTGATTTCCTTAGCACAATGCAGCTCTGGGATAGGGCTGAGAAGTCACACAGTGATCATGCTTCCCACACTGACCCCCAACCACACAACAGGGAGTGTGTGAGTTGCACTCATCAGCCCAGGCAGCTAGAACTGTCAGAAGTTGCACCTAGCACAGTCACAGGGCAAATTGTATTTTTGAGCTCTTACTATTGTTTTATATTTAAAGAAAGTGCACTAGCACAAGCTGTTTTAAGACCCTACTTTCAACAGCTTAAACTTTGTGAAAATACATATTGGAAATGATTTCCCAGAGTAATTTGGGGGACCCCTATATCACATGTCTGCCAGTGATGATGATTTCTGGAATATATTCAGCTAGAGTATTGTTACGCATACACACACACATGAACAACAAAAAAAAAAAAAAAAAAAAAGCTAGATCAAGATGTAATCCATGTTACATTTTTGCAGCTTCCTTTAGAAACTCTCCATACTCTATCTAAAATCATGTATCTGTTTTGATATACTTCTTACCATCCTGCCTTCTAAAGAAATCTACTGAAAAATTGACAGCTCTCAAATCTTCAGAGACCCTGGTCTAGATCCTCAGATTAATCTCAGTTTTAACTCTGCTGCCTGTAGTAAACACTGATGCTAATAACTTACTCCTTAGACTTTTACTGAGAAACTTCATATTATCTTTTCACTGCTCACGTTCCAGCTCAGGGGTGAGCTGTCCTTTTCTCCCTGTGATTATTCTAACCTTGGCATGTGCATGCACTGGACCTAGACTTGGGTTGCTCCTATACCTGCAGGGACCCCAAAGAAATGTTTAAGCAGTGCAGAGAATGCGTCCCCTCAGAGCAACACCACCATGGAGAGAAGCAAGAAAGGATCAGGATAAAAATCCTGGAAGCTGTAAGGGATGTGCAACTAGGGGTTAAGCATCTCAGGCTGACTTGGGCATACAGCTGAAGACAGAGCTGAGCAAAGGGAACAGCGAGCAGAGACAGAGAGGCTAATCTAAGAACCAGGCAAGGAGAGGGAAAATGGTAAGAGGGTACATGGGCCCTATACCTTGAGCAAGAAGCCTGTGGAAAAGCAGTAGAATCATAGAAACGTAGAATCAGTAAGGTTGGAAGGGATCTCTGGAGATCATCTAGTCCAACCCTCCTGCTCAAGCAGGGTCACCTACAGCATGTTAGACAGGGTTGCATCCAGGGAAGCTTTGAATATCTCCAGAGAAGGAGACTCCACAACCTCTCTGGGCAACCTCTTCCACTGCTCTGTCACTCTCACAGTGAAGAAATTCCCCCTCACGTTCAGGCGGAACTTCCTGTGCTTCAATTTCTGCCCGTTGCCTCTTGTCCTGTCACACGGGGCAACTGAAAAGAGTTTGGCCCCCATCTCCTTGACACCATCCCTTCAGGTACTTACACACATTGATAAGATCCCCTCTCAGGCTTCTCTTCCCCAGGCTAAACAGGCCCAGCTCTCGCAGCTGTTCCTCAGAGGGCAGATGCTCCAGCCCTCTGATCATCTTCGTAGCCCTACGCTGGACTCTCTCCAGTAGCTCCATGTCTCTCTTGTACTGGAGAGCCCAGAACTGGACACAGTACTCGAGATGAGGCCTCACCAGGGCTGAGTAGAGGGGCAGGATCACCTCCCTCGACCTGCTGGCAACCCTGTTGCTAATGCACCCCAGGAGACCATTGGCCTTCCTGGCCACAAGGGCACATTGCTGGCTCATGGTCAATCTGTCATCCACCAGCACTCCCAAGTCCTTCTCTGCAGAGCTTCTTTGCAGCAGGTCAGCCCCCAGCCTGTGCTGGTGCCTAGGGTTATTCCTCCCTATGTGCAGGACTCTGCACTTGCCCTTGTTGAAGTTCAGGAGGTTCCTCTCTGCCCAACCCTCCAGCCTGTCCAGGTCTCTCCAAATGACAGCACAGCCTTTCAGGTGTATCAGCAGCTGCTCCCAGTTTGGTATCATCAGTAAACTTGCTGAGGAGGCACTCTGTCCCTTCTTGTAGGTCGTTGAACAAGACTCGCAGGCCCACATTTTCCCTAGTCCTCCTCTTGCTGCTGATGTATTTGAATAAGCCCTTATTGTACTTGACATCCCTTGCAAGACTCAGTTCCATCTGGGCCTTAGTGTTCCTCACCACATCTCTACATACTCTGACAGCATTCCTATAAATTTCCCAAGTAGCCTGCCCCTTCTTCCATATTCTGTGTTCGTTCTTCAGTAGGCTGAGGTCACAGCAGAAGCCAAGAACAGAAATGGAGGAGGACTAGGAACCAATATGGAAGGGGAGCAAATTCATGGAAAAGTAAGCAGTGCTGGGACTGCCTGGGTGAGCAGGAGCATTTGAGGACATAGGCTGGATGTGCTGACCAAAAGCCAGTGATGACTGCAAAAACAGGCAGGAGGAAGCAGTGGGAAGCCAGGGAGAACAAAAGAGCATTTACTGAGGAGTAGGAATGGCAGCACAAGACCAGGCTTCAAAACAGGAAGCAAGGTGCAGAAGGGTGACTAGGACTTGCTGAGGAAGGCAAGACCAGGGTGAGAAACCTAGCAAGCAGAGAGTGAACAGGCTTACTGAGCTGAGCTGGAGAGGGGGAATGCAAGGCAAAGGAGAGGGACAGGGAGAGCCTGTAAGGGACATGGCAGGTAGTGAGTAGATTGCTTGGCTGTACTAATAGCCCCTCCAGTATCTGAAGTCTCACATCTCACCATTCTTTGACTCTTCAAAACCATCTGTAAAGTCCTCCAGATCCTCAGAGACTGTGTCCTAGTCACCCCCAGTGTCATGCCACATTAATTACCCCACATACCCAAGCAGCAAAAGCTTATGTGCTGCCTCTAAAGATTAAACAGTGATCCAAAGCAGGTCAACCTGTGACCTTGTACATTAAGAGTCTGGTCTTCAAGTTTTATTGCAGTGGGAGGGTGTTATTCTAAATATTTGCACATAAACTTCACTAAAGAAAAGTGTTAAGGTTGCTAAGTCAAGTATTCGCAAGACCTCATTTCAGTTACTGCACAGAACAGAATTGGTTCTGTGGACCAGGGAGAGTGAACAGTACTGAGGGCTGCAGGTTTAGAGGTGAATAGACAGACAATTCCACCTGAAAACAAGATACAGCTACTGCATAGAAAAGAAGTCTTATGCCAGGCTCTGAGCAATGCGGATAATACTGCAGAAGGGCTAGATGCCCATGAAACAAGTTTTGGCTAATGTGAGCATGGAACTAACAAGGCAAAAAATAGTTATGCAAAGAAAGATATCATAGTATGTAGAGATGCTGCGAGGAAGGCTAAGGCCCAGTTGGAATTGAGCCTTGCAAGGGATGTCAAGGACAATAAGGGCTTATTCAAATATATCAGCAGCAAGAGGAGGACTAGGGAAAATGTGGGCCTGCTACTGAGTGGGGAGGGGGCCCTGGTGACAAAGGATACAGAGAAGGCAGAATTATTGAATGCCTTCTTTGCTTCAGACTTCACTGCTAAGGGTCAGCCCTCAAGAATCCCAGAGCATGGATGTAATGGAGAAAGTCAGGAGAAAGGAAGACTTTCCTTTGGTTGAGGAGGATAGGATTAGAGATCCTCTGGGCAAGCTTGACGTCCACAAATCCATGGGCCCTGATGGGATGCACCCATGGGTACTGAGGGAACTGGCGGACACTGTTGCCGGGCTGCTCTCCATCATATTTGAAAGGTCACGGAGAACTGGAGAGGTGCCTGAGGACTGGAAGAAAGGCAGTGTCACTCCTGTCTTCAAAAAGGGCAAGAAGGAAGACCCAGGCAACTACAGGCCAGTCAGCCTCACCTCCATCCCTGCAAAGGCAAGGGAACAGCTCATTCTGGATGTCATGTGTAAGCATATGGAGGAAAAGAAGGTGATCAGGAGTAGTCAGCATGGATTCACCAAGGGGAAATCCTGCTTAACCAACCTGATAGCTTTCTATGATAGCATAACTGGCTGTGTAGATGATGGAAGAGCAGCGGATGTTGTGTACCTTGACTTCAGCAAGGCGTTCAACACTGTCTCCCATAACATCCTCCTAGATAAGCTCAGGAAGTATGGGTTAGATGAGTGAAGAGTGAGGTGGATTGAGAACAGGCTGAAAGGCAGAGCTCAGAGGGTTGTCATCAGTGGCACAGAGTCTAGCTGGAGGCCTGTGGCTAGTGGAGTTCTCCAGGGCTCAGTATTGGCGCGAGTCTTGTTCAACGACCTACAAGAAGGGACAGAGTGCCTCCTCAGCAAGTTTACTGATGATACCAAACTGGGAGCAGCTGCTGATACACCTGAAGGCTGTGCTGTCATTTGGAGAGACCCGGACAGGCTGGAGGGTTGGGCAGAGAGGAACCTCCTGAACTTCAACAAGGGCAAGTGCAGAGTCCTGCACATAGGGAGGAATAACCCTAGGCACCAGCACAGGCTGGGGGCTGACCTGCTGCAAAGAAAAGAGAAGGACCTGGGAGTGCTGGTGGATGACAGATTGACCATGAGCCAGCAATGTGCCCTTGTGGCCAGGAAGGCCAATGGTCTCCTGGGGTGCATTAGCAACAGGGTTGCCAGCAGGTCGAGGGAGGTGATCCTGCCCCTCTACTCAGCCCTGGTGAGGCCTCATCTCGAGTACTGTGTCCAGTTCTGGGCTCCCCAGTACAAGAGAGACATGGAGCTACTGGAGAGAGTCCAGCGTAGGGCTACGAAGATGATCAGAGGGCTGGAGCATCTGCCCTCTGAGGAACAGCTGCGAGAGCTGGGCCTGTTTAGACTGGAGAAGAGAAGCCTGAGAGGGGATCTTATCAATGTGTGTAAGTACCTGAAGGGATGGTGTCAAGGAGATGGGGGCCAAACTCTTTTCAGTTGCCCCGTGTGACAGGACAAGAGGCAATGGGCAGAAATTGAAGCACAGGAAGTTCCGCCTGAACGTGAGGGGGAATTTCTTCACTGTGAGAGTGACAGAGCAGTGGAAGAGGTTGCCCAGAGAGGTTGTGAAGTCTCCTTCTCTGGAGATATTCAAAGCTTCTCTGGATGCAACCCTGTCTAACATGCTGTAGGTGACCCTGCTTGAGCAGGAGGGTTGGACTAGATGATCTCCAGAGGTCCCTTCCAGCCTTACTGAATCTGTGATTCTATAATTCTACAATAATGCGCAACAGAGTCAAGTTAAGGATTTCCCAGGTTATCTGGCATTTCATAGCTTCTGTTCACTTTGCAATCTGAGTGCTTAACAGATTTTATTACATGTATATTAAAGAAAAAACAAAGGGACACTAAAGGGCAAGCAGAGGTACTAGTACTGAGAGACAATTCTGCTGCCTTTTGAGCAACATGGATTCTCACAGTTGGACAGAGGTGTAAATATGCCTTTCATATAACATATCTTAACAGTGACTGAGTTGTTTTTGAACAGAGAGGTGAACGCGGATGATCTGAAGACAGCCTTCTGTGCAATTGATCCTGATATTGATGATCAGACATTAGATCTCTACATTGGCCTGGCTTATCAGGTCGGAAAAGAACAGACAGATCAAAATGTCCTGCCTGTGGAAACTGCACTTGAGAGACTGCTGGCTGGAGATGTAAGACGAGTAGGGCCCTCACCCAAAGAAGAAAGCAAGCCAGTCTGTGAAGAAGGCAAGTAAGGAGACTTCTAGTATTATGAATAAGAGCTGTTTGAACCAAGCTATGAGTCAGAGCAACTGCACTAAATACCTTTTTCCATGTACATATAGACTCACCTAGTAACTAACTGCTGAGAGAATAGGCTGGTTTGAACTATCAGAAGCACTTTCAGCTCAGGCAGCAAAGCAGTTCAGTACAGTTCTGTGACCCATGTGGAGTCAATTCAGTTCAGCAAGACTTGCGTATGTCAAGCTGACTGCTCCCGAAACAAAGGATTACCATCCTCACAGCACTAGGGCAATACAGCAAATTGGGCTCTCTACTTGGTAACAAAATAACAATGCTGCAACAGTCAATACTTGGACCTGGCAGTCACCACCAAACTCAACACTGTAGTGTGGTTGCTTTAGCCTTAGCCTTTTTTGCGAGGTAGGCCTTCATTGGCTCAGAGAAAAAAGGCAGGATTTCACAAGATACATTTGCAAAATAAGGTCCATCATCACAACTGCATCAGTATGCAAGTGAAAGAAATCAAACTAGCAAACCAGGTTTGCTAGCATGTCTTTCCCCAAGAAGAGATTTATCCCAGTATAGTGACTGTTGTCTAGCATAATCACTTTGAAAGAAATTCAAGGAGTAGGTTTAATCAAGCTCTGAGCCACAAAAATAATTGAAGCATAGAAACACTGAAACAGATAGAATCAGAGAGGGACTCTTCCCTCGTATATTCCCAACTATCTAAGCACTATCATCTAGTCCCTTCAGCTGGAAGTTGTTCAGCTAAAGAACCTAGCAGTTACTTAAGACGGCTGCAGATGTGTGTCTTAGCAGCACCATGACTGAACAAGGAGTCAACAACATAAAAGAGGAACCATCAACTTCCTGTGAGGTTCTCTTCATTATCTCTTTAAATACTCTTAGGAAAATGGGGGTTTACTGTGTTTCAGCAACAGAAAGAAAAGAAGATGGAAACTTTATTACTATTTCAGATCACAATTTTCAAGCTCAGGCATGCAAAGCCTTGAGGTCTTATTAGAAATGTCGTGTAGTGACAGAAAAATCTACTTTTAAAAGTACAAGTTTTGCAGTTTCTCAAAACAACAAAGCTGTTTCCTTCCAAATATTGCATCTCCATTGTTGTAATAAGCAAAGTTGTTTTTTTCCCCTTAACTTGAAAATGACTGATGTGCCCGACCTGTGTGTTGGTACTGCCTGCCAGAAAGACTGCTACTATATAGGTCTTCATTTCCTTTAGTGTTGGGCAAAATCTGTTTAACTTGCAAGTGGTGTTGTCATGAGCTACCAAAGCTCGGTTGTATTTCTTGGAATCCTTGCCAACTGTAGCATTTGGAGCCCCAACTCTAGAAGCCTGTGAAACTAAAATACACTGTCAGTAAGCAACACTTCTTCATGGATCTAAAAAAAAGGGAAAAAAAGTTTGCAGTGCTGGAAAAGCAAAGGCTATTACACCAGTCTTTCAGTTTGGACACTAGGACTAGCACTCTTCCCAATATAATTTCTTTGTAACTTCAATCACTTCAACAGAAGGGTCCTAAAATATTTCACAGCATGCCCACTGCATCTGCAAAGTAATTAATCTGTTTAAATATTAAAGGTTTGAGCTTTTCATTTCAAAGACAGAGGACCTAAAAAAATCTTAAAAATTTTTCCCCACAGAAAATAAATACTCATTTAGGGTATTACAATCTAGCTAAATAGAGAGAAACCATGGCAGCATGTCAGTCAAACCTCCTGGGAAGACACTGAAGACCATACTCAGTGAAAAATGTGCAAGAGTTTGACATCAGTCTTTTTGAAAGTTATATGAGGTGACAGAGGTCATTGTTTCCCAGCTTGTGAATTGTTTTAGAAAGCCACTATTGTTCTTTGTACCTCACAAAACCTTAGATGTGGCTGGCCTCATTCATGCTGTGATTAAGGTTCACCATATGCAGTAAAATCCCCCACAAGGATTTCATTCTTCTCGTCTCCTCGCTATTTGAAGGGCACAAGGGTTTTATTTCTCCTGTTTGACAATCTTCATTAGTGAACATGATGCTGATCATCCCCTGTGTGTAGTTATCAATTGATTATATAAAATCACAGATAGCGAAGTTTACTGGTGCTGTGGTTCATATTAGGAGGGTAAAAGTAGAAACCACATGGGTGGGCTATCAAACCTGCAGAAGATTTATTTTCACTTGCTAGTTACTTACAATGTCACTGCATAGAACCAGAAGATACCTAGTGTCTCTGCTGCTGCTTAGGATCATGAAACAGGCAGTCAGCACACAATGCTACTGTGATACATGGAGTATGCTGACTTCTGCAGAGCCAAATGCAGATGCAGCGCTCAAGAGTTGGACCTTGCTTCATACACCAGTTTCGGGTACTGCTTTCTTTCTTGAGAACATTGCCTGACTGGATTAATGATTTTCCAGATACATTTTTGTATATATATAAATTCAATTTAAACCTTTTGGGTTGGAGTGCCATCATTTCTGATCCAGAAGGAAGTCAGTCATTAAGAAATTACAATGTTGGGTTAACTGTTTGAGAAGAGACAGTTGGTACTTTCCATTGCTACAAGAATTCCTTACTGCAAGTAATATGCAGTAACTCAATCTGTCTCAATCTCTCCCACAACTCTTCTCTTTGAGCAAGTATCTAGTTAGTATAAAGCATTAACACAGCTAAATGTCTGTTAGGAACATTTTGAATAATGCAGGAACATACAGTAACCTTTCAGCTCTCTGGAGTAAACAGCATTTTTATCATACAGAATACATACTAAATTTTATTTAATAAAACTATACAAGTATTCATAAGTAACATACATAAAAATATAGAATAATCAAATTACTTATAACAATAGTCAGTGAGATCCAGTATGCTGGCATGATAGTTACAGCAAAATTGGAATCAATTCAAGAGAATCTCTACCAGCTGCTTATTGCCCCACCATCTACGGCAAACCGTCATGCTGGCCAGCTACACTGAGCAACGTAAAGCTAGTCCCCATGAGCAGGCAATGTTTCCATCTGTGGCAGTCGTCACTGCCAGAGTGGCATGCTTATTTGCAGGGAATTATTTTATTGCCACTCACAGCAATCGGAATCAGTAGTTTCCTGTATTCCAGAGGAAGATGACGCTCTATCAGCACACGTAACGGCATCTTGTCTGTTACCAGTCCTTGTCTTTGTTCAAAAAGAGAAAAGCAGACAAGAAACAGAAAATTGTTAGTAAAAAGTGTTTTCACTCAAACTTAATGTCGTATTAAAGAATCCTTAGCTTTGTTTGCAGTGACATTTTTGCACTGAGCATCTGAAATGTACATGCTGTGGCTGCCTGTCACAGGAAAGCTATATACTTTATATACTATATATACCATATATAATATGTTCTCGGAGGATGCACTAGACCCTGTTTATGGTGCAGATGCCAGCCTTGTTTACACATGAAAGTGGACCAGAATTACTGTATGACAGCTTTCTGTAGATGAACTGGCATTCCACAGTGTTAGCTATCCATCTGACATGGAAGAAATTTTATCACTTAAAGGCATACACAGAGGGATGTTGCAGAAACAAATAATTAATTACTCAACAGATTTTTATATGTATTCACAATTCAGAGCTGACTGGCATTTTCAGATGTGTTTCTAGTATATCATTTGGCTGATTGACCTAAAAAAACAATCTCCCTGTATTGTAGATGGAAAAGCAGCTGTATTGTTCCATCTTTTCCTTCTGCAAGGAAAAGAAATACTGTTCTTGTTTGTGAACAAGCAACAACTCCTGATCTCTGGGTTAGGCAGTGGTAAGGCATAAAGACATCCAGAAAAAGGTAAAATAACAAAGGTACAAAACCCACAAACATGGCCAATTAACTCATCGTACCTCTCAGCCTGTTCACACTAATTCCAACACACACTCATTAGGAAAATCAACATCTAAGGACGTCAACAGATTAATTTTTTGAGCAGCAGCAATAGCTCCATCTACAAAGGTTCATGCAAAACTGTTACCTTGAATCAGATGTGCCCTGCAAAATCTCTTAAATTACTTTAACTTTGCATTTGAAACTCTTCCAGTAAAGAGTAGGAATAGTAACTTAGATGACAACAGGTGAAGGGCGAGAGATACTTCAGGCCACATATCGTTTCAGAGGACTCTCAAACAAAGAACAAATCCCTTGTATTTTGATCACAAGATGAAGTAAACAAAGTCATGAGATGGGGAGCTGAAGGAGCCCTCCATGAAGGATAGTAGCAGTAAAGAGGCTCTGAGAATAGTTCATGCAGGCTGCTGGCCGGTCTGCCCCTCCATGCAGGTCTCCAAGCAGCAGCAGGAAGGGCGACACAGTCGTTATGAGAAGCCACACCTGGCCTGTCAGACCAGAGGCTCCTTTTCCTGCTCTGCAGAGCAACTGTCAAGTTTGAACTTTAAGTTTTAGATTTTTCAGAAAGAGAAGAGTGGGATCTTTTTCAGGAGACTAAGTCACCAAAACAGACAGCAGTACATCTGCAAATGCTGACATTGTTTCAGCTGCAAGAACTGTTAGTGAAGAGATCCCTCATGGAGGCAAACTGTGCAGCCCATACCCACACCTACAATGTTCTCCTGCTTTCTTTATCTACACCACTTATTTCCCAGCCATAACCACTCCAGCCTTGCACATATCCTTCTCCTCCTCCTCTTCCTCCTACCTGTTTCTCAAATTCTTCCGGTACCCTAATGCCCTCACAGCCTCCATTTGCCTCTCTACCACCTTTAACTTGAAGTATAAAACCCCAAGTCCATGAATGCCCATTCTAGGACAGGGTCTAAGCTGTGCCATGCAGATTAAGTCACAAGATATCACAGTTACTGTGGAAATACTACTAGTGCACACCCTGACAACTACAGTCTTACTGGGACATCAATGCATCACCTAATGCTAATATGAGTTAGTAATAGGCTTCCTTTACCTTCTCATGAGGACTTCAAGGTCAGCCACCTCCACTGTCTTCCTCCCTGCATGCTGGGTGTAAGCTTCCAGATCATTGCTCAGCTGCCTAAAGTACCTCTCAGAGCTGAAGGAGAATGGAGAAAGAAAATAAAATCAGGCTGTATGTGAAAACAAGCTGTTCCCAATTCCACAGGCCAACCTGCACTATGACTGTTTGCTGTGCAGCACAGTCTGCTAGGGACAACAGAAAAAGGAGAACCATCCCAGCCCAAGGATGGCTTCACAGCTTGGACTCCCTAGACCCCTGGTGATGTGAATATGAGAGATATCTGTAAAACAGCTGTACATTTAAAGATCAAAACCTGTCTGCAGATTCCCACACATACAAACAGAACAGGGGCTAACAGAAATGACAAATAAAGATTGAGGATTATACTATTAGCTGTTATGGTAAAACTGTTCAACCAATCTGTGGATTTTCCTCAGGAAAGTAGCATGGTCTATAAATTCAAAAAACTGAGAAAATTTGGATTTAGTCATAACACAACACAGCTTGTGCAACTTCACCTTGCCCAGCCTGACACACAGACCATGTTCCAGAGTCATCCTACTCACTGAAAGTGCTAATGACCTTAGTGTGCTCTTAGCAAGATAGGATAGTAAATGGTATAGTTTCTACCAGTTTGGACAAAAACCAGAAATTTCTGCAAGGCAATGTTGGTCACTGACAGCCACACAGTGACTAAGAACACTCAGCAATTTCTATCACTTTTCTAATGGCATTTTTTGCTGCTTTCTCCCCAGTTGAGGTAGTGAAGGGCTGAGGGAGGGCCAGTAGCTTGTCAGCAGGTCTGCTGAGAGGTTCGTTTGTTTTTTCAGGACAGAAAAGAAAGAAAAAAATGTTGAGAAGAGGGTAAGGAAGAACAGTTGGCTGCTGCTCACCATTTTTTAACAATCCTGAATGCATCCCTGGCCACCGGCATTTTCACATAATGGCTAAATATCTTCTTTATCAAACTGCTTGCTAGTTCAGGCTCACGCATTTTCCTTTGTGATACTCCTAAGCTCTTTGGAATTGGCTTAGCCCTCAATGGCTGCAGGGAAAACCTTTGATGGAAATTTGAAAATTCACACATTGAACAAGCAAACACATGGGAGAGGGTACAAACAGAGAACATCAAGCTGAGTTTGGATGAAATCTGTGCTGAATTTGAAAGGACTAAGAACTACCTCAATCTTTTATTTTCCTCTCTCAGTCCCTCAGAACACTCATGATCACTGATGTGCATGATTTGCAAACAGCTCACATAGCATTATGACCTTGGCAATTCAGGCTCAAGTTTTCAGATAAGCACGCTGGCACAACAGATCTTCAGTAAACTACAGTTCTCTCCAATGCATAAATGCAACTATGCTGTGGTACAGTTCCCTCTGTTTCTTGCTCTTCAGAAACACATGAAGTTTGATGCATCAGTAGGCCAGCTCCATATTTGCAGTTAGAGAGTCTGACCTGCAAGGTTTATTCAACAGTTTTCATTTGTTGACCAGACTTAGCAAAGGCTCCTCCTTTCATACAATCTTCTTCCAGGGAACAGACGTCCCAAGCAACTTTGACACTATTACAAATATCACTTTGTGTTTTGTTTTGTTTTTTAATAGACATTTCGTACTGTAAATACCAAAAGGAAATTGCTACTGTTTTCCATTCTAAAGAGAAAAAATCCTAAAACAAGGAGGAGAAATGGTTATCTCTAATTTCACTCAGTAGTCAAGTGGGAGACAACAGAAAAGAGACCTTGAACCTCAAACCAGCATATACAAAACCCATACATGGTGTGCACATATCATTTAATGTAGCACCTTCTGTAAGCATCGTTTGTCTATGCTTACAACAATATATGGTACAAGAATTCAGTTTTATTCTTTATTGCTTCAATAATCAAAGACAGAGTCATGGGCTAGAAAATTTCTTCTGTTCCCTAGAAGCCACTGTTACAGGTTTTGATGAAGCGTAGTTTCATCAGTTTTCTAGTCAAATGACAAGTTTCTAATTATCTTGAAATAATGCAGAGGAATTCACTTTCTGCCTCTTAAGTTAGCTTCATCTTACACTCAGAGGCAATTGCTTACCAATTTAGATTTCTAAAGTCAAAACAAATATGCCATTTTATGTGATCAGAGAAGCTGTAAACCTATTCTGCAAGAGTCTCTGCATCCGATACTGGAGTTTATGGCTCCAGGCTATCTTAGCAGTTTAGGAAAAATTCTTGGCCTTCAGCACAAAATTAAATGATCATTCACTAGAAAGGCTTGAGGCCTCAGATCGGCTCTGAAATACTGAAATTCACTTGATAGCAATTTTTATTCATCTGCTAAAGCCAGAGGTCAGTTGATGAAGTACAAAACAACAGACAGAGTTGGGCTCCCTGCATTAAATATCAGAAAATATCTCTCTCAGCTCTCCTCCTGGTAATTACACCTCTGCAGACATACTTCTATCAGGCTATTCCTGATGGTTGCTTATACTTACTTGGGAATAGCAGCTTCTGCAGGATGTGGAGTTGACAGCAAGGAAAGTGGTTTGTAGGCTGCAGCATGGATGAATGCAGGTGTCTTCATAGAAGTCCCTAAGGAGGGAAAGGATCAACTACTTGAAGAACTCAATTCTGTTTTCAGAGTTCCTGTGGCAAGTGCTGCTATAGCAGCAGTGAGAAGTCTAATCAGCTTTCTGTGTATCTGATCTGGTGCCATACTGCCATACTCAGGCTGTGGATCTGTGACACCCTAAGCCAGTGTAACTGCTGGCTATAGCAATTCCATCCACCCCACTTCCAAACATGCACTTCAGCTTCTCCCCTTGTGCCAGGTCCAGCCCACCAGATTGTGCAGTAGGCTATGGGGGTATAGGAACACATGTAGCAAAAGGCTGCAGGAGCAGATGGCTACATCAGGTTAGGTTCCAGGAAGCTGCAGTCTCAGTTCCCAGAGGAAACTTCAGAGTCTGAGAACTCCTCATTGCCATCCTGTTAAGTGTCAAATTCTCCTGATAAGCACAGCAACAAAAATCACATTACAACAGTCAGTCTATGACTTATTGCCTGCCAGTCTCCTTTGCCGGCTTAGCACAGCCTGAGAATCCAGAATATTTAGTATTGGTTTCAAATTTGCAAATCTCCCTAAGAGCCAGGGCACCAATGCTGTTATAGAAGACAAGCCCAGCTACTAAAGGCTTCAAGTAGTAGTGAGAGTTAAACTTGACAATTTAAAGGTCAAAAGTCTTTCAGAGAAAGCACTGTGTTTCCTCATGTTAGCCTCTTCTGAACAAATACATCAATGCATTGGAGGGACAGGAATAGGATGTAGAGAAAGAGGTAAGTTATGCTCAGAGGTTTCTAAGGTACATTGTATACAACTAGAGTGCATTCTTCTTCATCTTTTCTTCCTGCCTTCCTTCCTGTCCTTCTCCAATAAGATAATTAAGATTCTACTCTTCACTGCTGAGAGTAGAATCTTGTCAGTACTGCAGAGATCTCTTCATCAAAGCACATAATGTTAAAGATAAGCATGTTGGCACACTGTTCTAGACAGCTTGGCTAAAAATACCTGTAGCTTTCCTTTTAGCAACAGCATACCTATCCAGTTGTCCTCTTTGTTCCTTCTACACTGCACAAATACCTATAGGCACAGATGTTTTCAACACAGTTACACAGCCTCACAATGTCTCAAATCCTGGCAACAGGATTCTTTTAGAATGTCTTTCCTTAAGTTTCTCATTCTTGAGTGTACTGCACTTTCAAAGATTTTAAGACCATCCCAAAAAATATCATTGAGTTGCATTCAGGGAAATCTCAAATTTATCCCTGAGTGGCAGAGAACTCAGTTTAAATTACAGTTCTCTGAAAAGGCATAAATACTTTAAATCAACAGAGCCGACTGAAGCAGTGTCTAAAGAACAGTTCAGAAATAGATACTTCCTCCCAACTTCCTGGAAAGTCAGCATAGTGTTTTAGTTAAATAGAAAGGAAAATCTATAATTGCACATACAAAACACGGTACTTACAGGTTCAGAATCATGCAAGTAGCTCTGAAAACTGCAGTACAATGTTGAGATGTTAAAGTCAGTGTAAAGTTAGAAGACAGGAAGGAAGGAAGCAGAAAGTGGAAAATATCTCTAAGTCACTGTATAAACCCACTATGCATTAAGCCTTGTATAGTGTGCATATCTTCATTCCAAAAAATACAAGATAGTCAAGGCCTCTGGAACACCTGACAAACCAGTAGAAATCTCCACTTTCTATTGGCTCTAGGAATAGCAGCCAGCAACTTCACCTGTACTACCTAATGGACTAAATAGTTAATCATGTTATTTGTCTATGTTTTTCTGCAACTTATTGTCAGATAACAGGGAAAAATTTCTCTACTGCAAGTTTTCTTACCTTGACTCTCAGGCTCTTCAATTTCAGCTTCATCATTAGTTGTCTCTTCTTCCAGATCCTCCATTTCTCCTGTGACAACCCTGTCTTCTAGTTCACCTGCTTGCTCAACAGCTTTTTTAAATGATTTTGTCCCAGATTTTTCAAAATACTGAGAAGAAAAAGCATGAGAATGCCTGTGCAGACTTCCAGCTTCAAAACTTCTGGCAATCTCAGGTTCTAATTTATGAAACAGAAAAACACATCACCATAACAGGAACAACCAAAATTTCACAGCACTCATACAAATAAAACCCACTTGAAAACCTTGATGAAGTTGCTACCTATTATACTCTTTATCTTCAGGGATTATAATGTCAATATATTAGGCATGCTAGGCATACTAGATATGCTAAAGCACTGATGAATACTTGATTTTTCCTTTTGCTACACTTAGCTGGGTAGAGATCACATTAAAAATAGCCCTTGATAATATAAAGAAGCCCGTGCGATTTGGGTCAGATTGTTATCTGAGCCCCCTTTAAATCTACTTCTTTCAATAAAAGTAATAAAAGTAACCACAAAGCAGCTGTTGCAAACAGAAAGAGTGTCCTCATCTCACTCTAGAGGCAGCAACTTTTATCTCAAAAGCAGTTTTACCAAAGCCCTAGCACAGAGTACAGGAAAGCCCCTGTAATTTGAGAAAAATAACTTTGGAGCTCCTAGTACGGCACTGCATTCAGAAGTTTTACCAATCTCTACCTGACTCTGGAACTCCCACTAGTAAATTTTAATTAAATAAGCTTTCTGCAATTATATATTCTAAACATTACTGCCAATATGATTTTGATTTTCACTTGAGCAATAATAGAAATTCAAATAACAATAACACTTCACAGGCAATATGAACTAGATTCTTTGAAAGTATTTGTTTGTGGAATATCTTCCAGACAGATACACCAATTAAAAAAATCTCTCCAATTAACCCATGAGTGCTGCTTAAACTTACAAAAAAAGGAGCTCTGAAACACACGATAAGCAGAGCCATGTTCTAAATGTACCAGGAAAGCATAAGGCCCACAAGATAGAAACAGACTTTTGTGACTGGAGCCCTGCATCAACATTCAGATGCCTACAAACACAGACTTTTAGTTCAAATGCCCAGACTCCAGAATGTAGAGAGAGTTAATAACGTTCTCTCCCAACACTGATGCCAATAACACATCTGGAGGGGTACTAGCCTGAAGCGTGTTCTCACCAGCTTTAGGGGAATCTACGTGTTCAACACTGCCTTCTGCTACTTCCTCTTCTTCTGAAGCGGTTATTTCTGTCTCGACTCCAGCATCCTGCACCTTAGTTCTCTGTGATTCTGAAGTTTTTGTCAGTTTCTTCTCCAACTGTTCAGAATATCCAGCATTTGCATGATGCTCTGTAGCTAGAACATGAAATTTGATCAGCCTCACCTCCCAAAAATCTCACCAACTACCAGCACACAGTTCAACAACCATTGAAATTTAATCGTAAGTAAATTCAGCAATAACTAAAAACTATAAATAAGGAAAGCAGATCCACTCCCCTTCCAAAAAATTATGGCTGAAAAATAGACAACTTCTTCTATTTGCTCTAGAATCATCTATTTAGGGTTCATGTCAAGTCCCAAGGAAGGAAATTTGCTTATGACTAACTGGATCTCTTGAAGATTTAACATTTATACGTCTATTCTCACTTTGGATAATTGTGTGGAAGACCAATATATTTTTCCTTTAAACCTAGTAATGTCTGGAATTTGTGCTTAGATTCTCCTCCCTATCTTCAGCTTACAGGTATAGACAACTAAGCACAACCCCAGTTGCTCTGAATAAATAATTTTGGAAGAAATATATCACACTGCAAAGAGAAGAGTGCTTAGCAGGGTTATTATCCATCTCAGACAAACTTCTAGCAGGCAGGATGAGAAAAAACAAATGGATACATGAATGGCATGTCTTCAAGAACTTTGGCTAGGCTACTGATAAATGCCCACCTACTAAAACTATAGTCCACATGTCTGTTATGACACATGAGTTTAATTCCAGCAGTACACTACAACTTGGAAACTTGGACAAGAACAGAGCAAAATCAGTGATAATGATCTCACTAACCAGAATACCATCTCTAATAGCTGGTTTCCCTGCTCAAATGGAAGGGAAAATCTTAACCTAAAGTTAAGCAAAATATTAGCTGACTTTGGGGCAAAAATAAAAGCTTGACTCAAAGACTGCCAAGATACACACACGAGTGAATTCTCCCATACTGCTAGATCACTGCTAGGATACAGTACTTGTAGTAGTGGAGTACTATATGCTGCTGCTGCATTCATGCCTCTAATTATTACTGACTTCATCCATTCTTGCTAGTATCAGTACCTCTTTATAACCTGCCAGCTGTTAGGTGTCATTTGCTCCTCTCTAGTTTCTGCATAGAGAGAAGTGAGAACATTTTGTTTCAATTTGTTTGCTGAGTCATCTCCTCCATGCTATTCAACAGCTTTTTCTTTTTAAACTTCTTACATTTCACTGCTGTATCAGTTGTCTCTTTTCCAGGCTGAAGAGTCCTTTTCTGTAGTCACTTAATGTACAGATACTGTTCCATTCATTTGATTATCATTAATGGTAACTATTTTTTGCTGCACCTTCTCTAGTTCTGTTAAATCTATTCTGAGAAGGAGAGATCAGAACTGCACGTAGTATTCAGTATGTGAGCATGACAATGATTTCTGCAGTAGCATAATGATGCCTGCTGCTTTGCCATCTCTCCCTTTCATAATAATTTTTACATGCTATTTGCTTTTCTGACCATCCCCAAGTTTTGAGCTGATGTCCACAAAATTTTAACAATTCTGCAGTCACTTTCCTCAGTCTTAAGAGCCACATCTCATTTAAATTTCACACTTCAGAGAGCTGCCCAAGTAAAATTACAACAATGTAAAAAATAAAAAAAATCAAGCAAGATTGCAGGATGCCAACTTTATGCAGCAGTAAATTTACAAATATATGAACTTATCTAAAGAAACTGTTTAAAATAAAAGGCTAATCATATCATTGCTATAAAAAGGTACCAGGATAAATAAATTTACTGATACCCCTGGCATCTGCAAGCAATTACTTATAAAAGTGTGGAAGCCTGAACTTCAGGTTTTGTATTAGGCATTACGAGCACTGCAAGTATTCAGTTTAGAATTATAATACAAATGCTGTTGATGCTATAGATTGTTTACTTTCTATATTGCCATAAAGTAATTCATATGAAATCTCAGACATGTAAATAAGCCTAGGGAAAGCTAAACCAGCATGGAAATTGGCTTCTTTCATTTCAAGAAACTGAACAGGGAAACACTGAAAAAGACTTAAAAAGGACCCCAAACTGGAGTCTGAAAAATGAAATTTAAGAACACATAGGAATTTGTGTCTGCCTCTGCGCAAAACTTTATGCAGTGAATGGATAACACCCGCCACCATCAGCATGTGTGGAGATGTTACTGTCTTATTTTAAGGCAAAAGATTTCAGAGAAAACAGTGTCTATGTGAAAGCAGGCAGCTTGCATGACTTGCTTTCTTCCACAAAGAGGCATTAAGACCCCATCTACTAGTGGCAATGATTGTTAATGAAGGGAAGGTAGCCTTGAAGCCCTAGTCTTAAGAGAAAAAGATGTTCACTGGTACCCAAAAAAGATAATGGCCTGTATGGGCTAAATTAACATAGTAAACTATTAAAAACTGGACAAGCAAAATGAGTGATTAGCTGGACATATTCATTTTTCCTATGGGAAGATGACCAGTACTATGGACCTTGCACAGGAAAATGTGCGCAAAGCAAGTATGGACAAGGGTGCACACCAGTGAATCATACCCTGCTTTTACAGAACTTGTCTGGAAACAATCTGATATTTCTCTGATATTACATGAATTTAATTACTTCCAGAATCTACTGGATAACAAATCATTTTACTCTACAAGTCACCCGAAATCACTTGTTTTTATCAGATTAAAGTACTCCATACCCTTGCTACACTAAAAGCACTTCTTACCCTCTCTGGAAAACACCTCATGTTCCTCTCCATTCATTGTATCAGACACCTCTTCTTCCTAATGGCCTACATCTAGCTCTTCAATTACACGGGACACAACTTCTCGCAAAGACATGCTGAAAAATCTTGTAGTGTTTGGAATCACTGGTGTTCCCAAACATCTACTTGATCTTCTGGATGGCAAAGAGGAGCTCTATCTTTCAGCAGCAAGAAATTGAGAGTATTAATGCTGCCCCCAGTGTCCTTTTAAATTTTCTTGTGACCTTTCTGATAAATAGAATCCAGCCAGTCAGAGAGAGAAATACATATAAGAAAGTGCTGTTGCTTTGTTGCATTTGTTTGTTTGCATTGTTTCTTAGGAAATGGATAAAGTCCTTGTAACTATTTTTTCAGTTCACACTGAGGAGCAATTCAACATTAGCTAGCTACCTTTGGTAAAACAGCAGCAGAACTACATAATCATTAACCTTTGACATTAATGGTTTACAGACCCCAGCATCTTTAAGATACTCTCCCTCTCATCTGATCCAGTCCCTCATTCCATGTCTTCCAGGTTTCCTTGATGCTATCTGACCATAGGCCTTGAAAGCTCCTACCACTGACTCTTTCAAGTCACTTCTCCCTCACCTTCTGAAACCATTTTTTTCCACCCAGCTTTAAACTGATAACCCTCCAGAAACACAGTATAGTGCAACTGTCCTCCAGGACACCAGGCATTAATTCATTTCTAAGCTTCCCATAACAAGAATACCTCTCTTTATTTTTGGCTTGTACAGTAGTGAAACAGCAAACGCTCTTTAAATACTTATTTGTTTCTGGGGCCTTCTGACAAAGGGTCATAAAGAAAAAAAAATAAAAAAGAAGTATTAGCTATCTGTACTTCAATCAAAATACTGTATGTTTTCCACAAAGAACTGCACAAAACTATTCACTAAGCCAGACCTTATCCTGGCAAGTTGCCATGAGGTCACCAAGCAATAAGTCTTAAGGTTACAGCCATGCCTTGGGGCCCAGGGTATGCAGAGTGAGGAAAGTAAGCTGTCATTTACATAGCTGGCACAAGGTGTTACAGGCAAAGGGACACAAAAGAGATATAACAAACATCAAAGGAAGACTGGCAAATGATGGGAATCGCAAAGCATTGGAACAATCTGACTAGGGAGATCACTACCTCTATTAAAAGGATTTTTCAGGTGCTGGAGACAGCCAAGGGGGTAGGTATGACATACATGTGATCTAACCAGGGTAAAGGTCTAGACTAGTAACCTCCTAAGGTTCCTTCTAACTCTGTCTACTCCTACATAGTTTGTGCTATAATATTTGCGGCCAATTGCAGATAGTATCTTCTGCCCACAAGTCCTAACCCATAATACTCACTGCCAGTCACCACTTCCTCTGATACAGAAAATTGCTCCATGGGGTCACTCTGGTGGGAATGACCTTGATGATCTTCTCCCTGGCTCACAGATGTTTTTGTAGACACACGAGTCATTCTGCCAACATGTTTATAATCACGTATTAAGTTTTTCTCAGAATATCTTTGGGTCCTTAACTCGTCTGTGCCCACACTGGATACCAGGCCCACTAGCCTTGCCTCCTCATGAGCTGCATCAAAAGTCTTGCTTCCTTGTGCTGAAATTTTTGATTCTGGCAGCTGTGGTTCAAGAGCAGAAAGCCTACGTTGGCTCTGTTCACCAAACTGAGGTTGAACAAAGAGCTCTGTGTTACTCATCACGATTTCTGCATCACTCGTCAGTGTGGCTCTTCTAATCATGGATGTAGTTTGAGAGTCCACAAAGCAGTTCTGTTCTGTTTAAGAAATTTTAAAATAAATTCTATGTGAAAATTGCTCAAGGCCACAAAGAAACACATTTATTATCAGCACTTGCATAATTTGAAATCTAAGTCATTTATTCAAATTTTATCCATCTTTCATACACCAGTGACTCTCCGTATCACCATATTTATCAGTGCCCCTAATTTTCTTTACTGAGCTCTCTTCCCAATATCTACATTCATGAACATGATCTCAGACAGGATACAATGCCTCTGTTGTAAATTATCGAGCTGGATAGAGCATGTGTTAATGCACATAGACTCAAAGCAACTATAGATGTAGAGCTTCATTTCTAAGTTTGACTCCCAAGTGATACTAGATTTGTGTGAACATGTCAATAACCTATAAATCCTATGATACAAACCACATTTTAGCAACCACTTCTAAGACATCATCTTCTGTAAGACCTTCTCTCCCAAATCATAAGTAACAACATAAAAGAAACCTTTTCTCTGCAGCATGTTCTGTTCCACTCCACCTTCAAAAGCTTCCACATCAACAGCTTTGCGATTTTTTGGCCTCCGATGTAAGCCTCTCTTTTCCACAGTGTCTGGCGGGATCAAGGAACCAAGAGACAAGTGAAGAGATCTGTAGAAAAGGGGAGCAGAGGATAGAAGAGGTAATTCTCCAGATCAACACACTCCCTTTTTACCCTCAGACTGCCCTGGACACGGGGCCACTAAGACTGCAACTTTGCACAAATCCTTTAAAAACAGAAATTTCCCACAGAACTTGATGAAGATTACATGACAGTTTATTTTAAACAACTTCATTTAACTTCATTACATCATCCAGCATCAGGATATGTACCACAGAAATCGGGAATCAAGCTGGTTTTACAGTCTCCAGCCCAGAAAGGGCTGCAAAAGTATATTGACAAAAGGTTGAGGAATCTTAAGGATTTTAAATAATGAAAGCAGGAAAACAAAGATATTTAGTAGAGAGTACAGTAAAGATGATGTCCTCTACATGGGGTAGAGGAGGAGAAGGCCTTAAGAGCAAGTCTAAGATGCTTAGTATGCACATATCTCCAGTATTTACAGCAATCTAGAATGCCAATAGACCATAAAGTTTGCAGGATGGGGGCTAAGACAGCAACATGCAAAGCACAGCGACTAGTCATGCTCAGCCATCTCTTATCCCTGTCATTAGATAGCCCAATTAGAAAGGGATTCAGAAGGACTAAAAGATAGGAAGACTAGTATGCAGCCTTAGAAATCAGCTTGCACAAGACCATGAGCAAAGACTGTTGTGAGAAAGGTGGAAAAATTTGATAACCATGGCCAGGATCACTAACAAAATACAGGGGCAACATAGGAAAAGAAGTTCTTCACTTGTTCAAAAGCATTTTAAGTCCAGGAAAGCTGGACTAAAGGCTGCACTGATACGACTGATCTGATGAGTCAATTAACAGGTAAAGATAATATTCTAAGTTATATTGTGCACTGATGTGTTGTTGGGAATGTGAAAACAGGAGGAAAAAAGGAATGATCCTAAGAAGTAAAAAGAGGGAAGGTGACATCTTTGCAGACAGGCAGGAGCAGTAGTAGCAGTACAAACTACACCAACTTGGACATGAAATGTGAAGGAAAAAAAAACATCAAACAGAACTCATTAAAAACTCTCTCTCTGGCACAATTTCTGAAAATCACAAGATACGTGATCTAACACCTTCAAGTTCCATGACCAAAACGTAAGATGCTCTTGCTATTACTAACATAGATCTCTATTGTGAACCCGATTATCCGTACTGTTCTTCTCAATTACAGAAATGATGAACCAAGGCAGCTATAAGTTAAAACAGACAAAAGTTAAGACATTTTGGTTTAAACTCACCTGGCCAAAGAAGTGCTGTCCAATGCTGACTGAGCTAAAAAAAAAAAGTTGGTGACACATTAGCTAAGAAACTATCCCCTACACAATGATCTACAGGAATAACACAACAGAACTTCCATTTTTTAGAACCAATTATTCTACAATCCTTAAAAGTTACATCTTAGTGAGAACAAAATTAGAATCATACAACAGGTCCGTTTCATGATTTCATGTCTGCATTCCAGAACTGCTTGTTAGAATTCTAGAACAATTTCTGTGAGCGAAATAAAAATTATTTCAAAGGCAATTTAATATGGAAAATATCCTCATGCTCAATAGTATTAATCTCACCACATTAATGGCAAAGTGCTAGGGCCTCATCACAACAATCCTTTGGTAACTCTTTACTAAACATTATTTCTTATTAAAAATATTACAAAACATTATCTTTTTTAAAAACTACAAGGCTCTTTTTCCTCAGATAAGAAATGTAACAAAACGTATACAGGTTGTTCCATGTTCAAGTTTCTGGAACTGAGCAGAAGACAATGATTGCTATTTCTATTCTTTTAAGGGCGACTTTAACTCAGGAACATCAAGGTGAAAAATACTCCAGAAGTCGCACACAATCAGGGTAAAGCCTGTAGCTTGGCTACAAAAGATTTACTTTAAACTTGATGGGAGGGCTTTTACCTTCTCTGCTTTCTCCCTTGCATGAAGTACTTCAGGCTTACCCAGATTAGAAATTACTAAGAACTAAACCGTGTCAGATAAAGAGGATCAATTAACAGAAAATGCAATGTTGAGCAAAATAATCTTTGACTGTGGCCTTACTTGGGTTCTGAGGAAGTCGCTTGTCTGCTGCTCTCTCAAATTCAGAAATGCTGAACTTCTTTTTCTTCCTAGTCATATGGAATGTAGTCATAGATTTATCCTCAGGAACAAGGTCTGGCAGTTGCATTTCTACCCTACCAATACAAATCAAGTCTTTTAGCAAAGGACAATATTATCACTCTAGATACCCAAAAAGGTCCTTGTAGTTTTGCTGAAAAGCAAAGGGAAATTATTCTGCTTGCTGCTGGAGAAATACAGAATTAAGCAGTGATTTGTTCAGCAAATGCAAGAACATGTAATTCTCTGCTACTAAATCAAAGAAAATTTCACAAAGAGAATCAAAACTTGAGTGTCTATCCAAAACACCAGGCCTATGACACTTCAGACTAAAGTGGAATTTTAGTCTTCTAAGAAGCTCCATAACTCTCTTCTCACAACAGCACACAGCAGCAATTAAGTTTGTCAAACTTTACTGCGTAAAAAAGACAGACATCATCATGAAACACCACAAAGTATTACAAAGCACACTGGTACACAGAATACACGCATAATACCATAGTCATGCACTGGATCAGGAAAAGAAAATAAGCTTCAGAATGTTCTCCGCCTTTAAAGGGAGTCCCAAGAATCACCTCACATGAAGGTCAAATTCAATCAGCAAATTGCTACCCAGCTACTCATTTCTCTACTCTTGCTCCTGCAGCACTAGAGCAAAGAGATCATCCCACAGTAAGATGACTACATTTCAGAAGATGGACAATCTGTATTCTTTGCTGCAACAAAGGTGCCTTCAACACAGCAAAAACTGTCAAGTGGTGAGATTCTGGGTCTTTTTCCCTTAAAAAAATACATATTCTCTACCAGGCAGAAAATTTTTATTACTTGTTATGAAAATAATATAAGTGTAAGTATTAGAATTAACGTTTTTGTAATGGGAAACTTGTAATAGGGAAAGCAGCGCATTTAAAAGTTCAAGAAAGTTCAGGAAGGAATAACCCTAGGCACCAGCACAGGCTGGGGGCTGACCTGCTGCAAAGAAGCTCTGCAGAGAAGGACTCAGGAGGCCTCGGGGAGAAGTTGACCATGAGCCAGCAATGTGCCCTTGTGGCCAGGAAGGCCAATGGTCTCCTGGGGTGCATTAGCAAGAGGGTTGCCAGCAGGTCAGGGACGTGATCCTGCCCCTCTACTCAGCCCTGGTGAGGCCTCAAGGGACGTGATCCTGCCCCTCTACTCAGCCCTGGTGAGGCCTCATCTTGAGTACTGTGTCCAGTTCTGGGCTCCCCAGTACAAGAGAGACATGGAGCTACTGGAGAAAGTCCAGTGTAGGGCTTCAAAGATGCTCCACCCCTCTGATCATCTGCTCTATGAGGAACTGCTGCGAGAGGTGGGCCTCTTTAGCCTGGAGAAGAGAAGACTGAGGGGGGATCTTATCGATGTGTACAAGCACCTGAAGAGATGGTGTCAAGGGGATGGGGACAAACTCTTTTCAGTAGTGCCATGTGACAGGACAAGAGGCAATGGGCAGAAATTGAAGCACAGGAAGTTCCGCCTGAACGTGAGGGGGAATTTCTTCACTGTGAGAGTGACAGAGCAGTGGAAGAGGTTGCCCAGAGAGGTTGTGGAGTCTCCTTCTCTTGAGACATTCAAAGCTTGCCTGGATGCAACCCTGTCTAACATGCTCTAGGCGACCCTGCTTGAGCAGGGAGGTTGGACTAGATGATCTCCAGAGGTCCCTTCCAACCTTACCCATTCTGTGATTCTGTGAAAGTTCACACTAAGTAAAGGAATGCTGTGGAGGAGGTTTTTGTTTGCTTTATACAGGTATAAGTTTTTTTAACTTCAGCAACTAGGTAACATATGGAATATAAAAACCCGCAAAGATCCAACTGCCTGATCTATTCATTTAAGACAGGCTGATGAGAAGCACATTCAAAGACTTTTAGGAACTATGCAGGCAAAATCAGGAAGCAGTTAAAATAATATTGTTCTCAGATTTAAATTTAAATAAATGAGTAAGCAAGCTACCACACTTGCAGAAAACCTTCAGACTTTCTTCCTCTATTAAACAAGGAGAAATTTACAAGTCAGTTTAATATTTTGCATGACTTGTTTAATGTTGCTTATTGTCAATGCAAAGTGTTTATATTTAAAGACAAAACAGAAAGTAAGTTGCATTATTTAAAATTCTACTCTATTCTGCAGTGAGCAAAAATGCAGATAAGCACTCTGACAAAACTGGCTGGAGCAAGTTAAGACCTATCATTACTACTGGCATTATTATACCTCATATCAAAGTAAGCAGAAGGAAACATGCCATATTTCAACCACTCCAATTCAGTCCAGCCTATTAACTTAATATATTAACAGAAGTTAAATGTGAATAAAAGCAGCTGAGACTCAGGCACAACTCTCCTCCTCCAGCCAACTCCCCAAAAAAGCAAGAAACTCTTAACAGCTGAATACAAGGACAATTAAGATGCAGTAACACACTAAAAAGCCACAGTGACTTACTCACTGGATACAAGACAGAGCAGTAGCTCATTGCCACACATTATACTCCAGAAGCCTCACTCTGTGACCTGTAGCCTCAGGGAGGTCCAGAAACTATTTTAGTTTCTGTTGTAGACAAATAAAGAAAGCAGTCTTCCATCAGGAAACTTGAATTTATTGTATCCAGCACTTCCATTGGAAAAAATATTAAAAGTCCGCAAAAGAAAGAGGGGAATAAGCACTAAACTTAGCACACCTTAAAACTTAACACAAATAACACTTTTAAAGCTGGAGAAATGTTTATGAAAGTCTTGCATGACAGAATGCGGTTTTGATCACTGAGATAGAAATAAATCCTGCTTCCTGATCTCCTCAATGTCATAGGAATTGCAGCTATACTTGGTAGATAAAAGAATTACTTACATGCCAGAAGTCCTCTTAGAGGGTGGTTCTAATCCAGCCTCTTCTTTTTCTTCATGTTTAGATATCTGAGGTGCTAGAGGTGAAACTTGTGGTTCTGCCAACAAACCAAAACATTTCATTTCCACAATTCAATCTAGCAAAAAGGTTAAAATGTAACAAAGTATCAGATGCACACTGCTTTCCTTACATTGCATTTTGAATGAATGAAAAGAGAGAACCAGTGAAAACAATTTTGGATCTGCTCCTAGGAAACCTGGCATATACAAGGCTAACACTGACAAACAGCAGCAGCAGCCAGCATTCCACATACTGCAGTAGAGGTGAACTGAAGTTTGCAGCAATGAGTACCTCTAACTTAAACCTGATCTTACAGCTAAAGACAACACTAAAATTTTCCCAAAGAAATAGAAGACTGAGTGAAGAGAATTTTCAAGAACATGTTTTCATCAGTGCAAGACCCGGTCTTTGAAACAGAGCTGTCTCACATGACCTCATTCAGTTGCCACTGCAGTGATCCTTCCTCTTTCATATAATTGGTCATAAAATGGTCTGAATTTCTCTTCTGTACAACAGAAGAAAAACAGGAACACCTCCTATTCTCAGTTTCGTTGAAGTGTTGAACTTAAGCTCTCTGCTTTCCTGAAAAAAGATGTTCTACTTACGGGTCTGGATGATTCTTTTGAGCATAAAACGTGGAGTGTCATTACCAAGGTCAGGCAACATAGTCAGTCTCTGCTTCAGCAAGGTACTTCTACCAAAATTGTTTTCCTTCCTTGAATCAGATACAGTCTAAAGAAAGAAATTGAAGATGTGCAATTCAAAATCTCATTTTCATCATTAAAAATGAATCTTCATATAAAAAAAAATCAAAATCTACCTTCTAACAGAAATCTAAGTTAGTTAACAAGTAATATTTTTGAAATTCCTCAAAAGAAATCATGTAAATTTTCTTAAGAATACTGCCATTTCATTTTTGGACTGAATAGAATTCATGATGGTACACCATCAAGACAGATTTTGATGCATAACTCTAAACATGGACAAAAGCCTCAGGGATTCACAAGCATATAATGTGTCCCTTTTCGTTTTACAACCCTGATCTAAACAAAAATCAAAAAGAAAAAATAAAGAAAATATAGCCAAGGATGAAATTGTCCCACCACACAGCTGACCTGGCTATTCTACAGCTTCAGTGAGAATGAAATCATGGAGCTACAGACTGGACAGGCTCAACTCAATCTCTGGGACTGTGATGGACCAAATAAGTCTGGATACTATTTCCAAGCACATGAAAGACAAATCATTGATTGGGAGTAGTCAGCATGGATTTAGAAAGCAGGAATCATGCTTAACCAACCTGATAGCCTTCTACGATGAGATGACTGGCTTAGTGGATGAGCAGAGAGCAGCGGAGATAGTTTATTTCAACTTTATTAAAGCTTTCAACAGTCTGCCATAAAACCCTCATAGGCAAGCTGATGAAGCACAGGCTAGATGAGCAGTGAAGTGGACTGAAAACTGACTGAACAGCCAAGCTCAGATGGTTGTGATCAGTGGCATGAAGTGTAGTTGGAGGGCAGTAACTAGCAGTGTATCCCCAGGGGACAATACTGGGTCCAATCTTTGTTCCACTTACTTGTTAATGATCTGGATGATGGGGCAGAGTGTGCCCTCAGCAAGTATGATACAAAACTGGGAGGAGTCGCTGATATACCAGAGTGGTGCCATTCAGAGGCACCTCAACAGGCTGGAAAGATGGGTAAAGGGGAACCTCATGAGGTTCAATAAAGGGAAGTGCAGAGTCCTGCACACCGGAAGGAGATCACATGCAAAGAGTACTCATATGATTAAAAGACTGGAGCATCTCTCATATGATAAAGGCTGAGTAAGCTGGGATTGTTTAGCTTAGAAATGAAAAGGCTTGGGGCAATCTTATCAGTCTGTTAATATGTAAAGGGAAGCTATAAAGAAAATAGGGCCAGACTGTTTGTAGTGGTGCCCGGTAGCAGGATGAGAGGCAATGGCACAAAGCAAAACAAAACAAGTTCCATCTAAATCTAAGGAAGAAGCTTTTTTATTATGAGAGTGGTTGAACACTGGAACAGGTTGCCCAGAGAGGTTGCTGAGTCTCCATCCTTGGAGATATTCAAAAGTCTACAAAGGTCACCTAGACAGGGTCCTGCACAACCTGCTGTAGCTGACCCTGCTTGAGGGGGGCAGAGTGAACTAGATGATCTCCAAAAATCCCTTTCCAATCCCAACCACTCTGTCATCTTGTGAAATTCAGGGGAATCGGGTATATTTTCCAAGTTCAAAGATTACTACGTGCAAGGAAGTTTCCTTTTGTTCTCCAGTTCCTGCTCAGAGCAGCTTGTTTTCACCTTACACCAGGCGAAGACAAATCCAGTGCAGCTCGGCCCGCCCTGGTCCCGCGGCAGTTACTGCTAGGCAACCCCAGCGGGATGGGACAGGGCCCTCTGAGCTCAAGCTGGCTCTTTCCGATTTACCGGCCGATCACACCGTGAACCCCACGGACGATGCCTTTCCCCGCCCAGCGTCGCCCGCCGGCATCACGGAGCCTCAATGCTCTCCCGCCGAACCACGGTCAAGACCGCGCTGCCCGCCCACCTATCCACTGGGGTAAGGCTGCCAAGGAAGGCAGCGCCCAAGGCCTTGCACAATACCTTGCCCGTGGCCCGCGGAGTCTGCCGGCTGCCGCGGCTCGCCCTGCGCGGGGCCCTGGGGAGCCTGGTAGCCATGGTGCAAGTTCCTCGCACCGTCCGCTCGCACCACAACGCTCCCCAGACAGCCCTGCCGCCCTAACGGCTGCACGCACGCCCGCCGCTCTTCGAGCCAAGTCTCGCGAGATCTCCGGCTCCAGCGCGCGATGCCCCACGGGATGGGGCGGGGGTTGACACCAGCCTCGCTGACCAGCAGAGGGCGCCCCGCTTCGCCGCCCCGGTGCATGCCGGGGGTGGGTGTAAGCGCCGCGGTGCACCCTGGGGGGAGTAGTCAGAGAGCGAAGCCGGAAGCCGGACGCGCACGCCCCAGCGCGCGGCGCAGTGTGGGACGGGTAGTTCCGGCGCGGCGCAGTTTGGGACGGGTAGTTCCGGCGCGGCGCGCGGCTGCCCGTTGCCGCGGTGCCTTGTGGTCCGCGTAGTTCCGGTGCGGCCGCGGCGGCCGGCGTTGGCGGGCGGGCGGCGAAAGGCCGCGGTTGGCCTTGTGGGATCTGTAGTTCAGCGGGGCCCCGCGCCCGTTCTCCCCGCTGTCGGGGCCGCCGAGGGCCCCCGGAGGCCGCCTCGCCATGCCGGGCTTCACCTGCTGCGTGCCGGGCTGCTACAACAACTCGCACCGGGACAAGGCGCTGCACTTCTACACCTTTCCCAAGGACGAAGAGCTACGGCGCCTCTGGCTGAAGAACGTGTCTCGCGCCGGCGTGAGCGGCTGCTTCAGCACCTTCCAGCCCACCACGGGCCACCGCGTCTGCAGCGAGCACTTCCAGGGCGGCCGCAAGTCCTACCTGGTGCGGGTGCCCACCATTTTCCCACTGCGCGGCGTCAACGAGCGCAAGGCAGCGCGGGCCGCCCGCCGCCCCCGCCCCGCCGCCGCCGCCGCGCAGGGCCCCGGTCCCGCGGCCGCCGAGGCCCCGGCAGGGGGCGCGGCCGAGGACGTGAAGCCCATCGACCTGACGGTGCAGGTGGAGCTCGGGGCGCCTGCCGGGCCTGGCCCCGGCTCCGGGAGGCTGCCGGCGGCGGCGGGGGAGGAGGGTCCGGCAGAGGGTGGCCCCCCGGATCACTCGTACTCACTCTCGTCGGGCACCACGTCGGAGGAGCTGCTGCGGAAGCTCAACGAGCAGCGCGACATCATCGCGCTGTTGGAAGTGAAGATGAAGGAGATGAAGGGCAGCATCCGCCGCCTGCGCCTGGCCGAGGCCCAGCTCCGCGAGGAGATCCGCGAGAAGGACCGGCTGCTCCACGCTGCCAGCGCTGGGACCCGCAAGCGCCATGGCCTCTGAGGGCCAGCACTGCTGGGGCCAGGCTTGGGCTTGGCCTTGCCCTGTGCGAGGTGGCAGGGGGAGGACCTGGCCTGGCCTTTAGTGGAGCTGTCTGGCCCCCAGGGGCCAGGGCCAGCTGCAGGCAGGGGTTGCCCGATCAGAGTCTCTGCCTCCCTCATTGCCTCAGGAGAGGCACTAGGACAGTGTGAAGAAGCCATGGGCTTAGTCACTGCCCCCAGCTCCTTCTGTCCCCCCTGCTGCTGAAATTGCCCTAATGCCAGACAAGCCCATACTGTTGGATTCTCCAGTATAGATGAGGTGGCTGCTGCCAAGAAGATGACAAGCCCCATTTTGAAGCCTATGTCATCCCAGAGTTAATGCTGCTGGCAGCTGCCAGTATCCTCTCTATGCTGGGTCCATCAGCATCCTCTCTGTGCTGGCAGCTGTGGGAAATGTTTGTTTTGTTTTAGTGTAGATGGGACCTGTGTTACCACTAAGCAGACATCTGTTCATCAGGGTATCAGTTTTCAGCAAATAAACTCACTCTGTGTTAAGTGAGGTAGCAGCAACACTACCCCCTGGAGAAGGCACATGTGAAAATATGGTTGGCACTGTACCCTTCATAGGAATGAACAACGTTTTGTTTGGCCTCACTCAGCAGAGGCATGAGGAAAGCTTTAGAAACCCTCTCAGGGTGATGTTTTTCTTCAGTAAATTACTGATGCCATAAAAGACTGCCATTTCTAGTGTGAAAGAATCCCCAAATTAAAGAGTGCTCTTGTACTATGTAGTGTTTGCTTTCTCTGCAGTACATACGTATCTGTTACAGATGTCTTGATGCTCTCAATACTAGTAAGGATTATGGTCTAGTAAAATGAACCTGGTGGCATTTGATGGCTGTAGTTTATCTCATTGGCTTAAGAGCTCCCTCTAATGAAAGAGAGGCTTTGTAGGCTTTGTAACATACTGGGATTTAAATCTTTGTTTTTTATTCAGAGAACTGGGATGAAACAGTCATAAGAAAAGCAAATTTATCTGCAGTGGTTGCAAACCCTTGATGTCTAATCCTAAACTAGTTGGCATGATTAATAATCTGTACTTTAGGCAAGACCTCACTGAAATGTGCTTGCGTGCTCTAAACCAAGATTTAAGAGTATCTTAAAAATCTACCAATCTACATGGAATGATTGTGTAGTTTTGGTTTCTGGCCAGCAGTAGTCTCTTCACTTTCAGCAACAGTAAACCAAAACAAAGTTGGCTAGAAAGATGATTAGGTGAGAGTAACAAGGTTATTGTTAGTTTGGCCTAAATATGTACTTCCAAATTAGTCAGTGGAACAGACAGCTCAGTACTTTAGAGGAGGAGGAGGATACCTGGCACACCTGCATGGCTCTGTCTTGATGCATATATAGGAGGTACAGTTTAGATAGTGACATATATTTAAAACAAAAGGCAGTTCACCACAGTGTATCCATAATTACACTAGAGGGAATGCCCAGATATGTTCTGGGTCTCTCTCTCTCTTTTTTTTTTTTTTTTTCTCCTGTAATCAGAGAGTGTTAGTAGATCAGGATGTCAATTTTACTAAATTTTATATAAGCATTTTCTAAATGTTAAAAGTATCTTTAGTTTGAAAATATTGTAATCTTTGTAACACTGGCTAACATAATTTTACAACTGTCCACTGTTGTCTGTATGACTGAAAAAAAAGGCACATTGGGATTTGGTAGTTGGAGATTTACCTATTGATCATCTCGCCAGTTCAGCTAAAGGCACTGGTTGCCACAGCCTGCTATGTGATGCATGGGTCATTTCTTTATTAATGTGTGTATTGAGTTGGATTGTTGACCATGAGGATACTACAGATCTATTCATGTACTAAATACTTCCCGTCATTTCATTTTAATTTATTTTCTCCAATTTGATACATAGCTCTAACTTCAGCTTTGTGGTGTACTGATTTTTCTGCAATTCAAGTATGCAGCAAGTTTTTTTTTTCCATAGGGAGATCATTAGTAAATACCTGCTACACCATCTGATTTAACATATGTAATTGGTCCAGCAGATCTATACTCCCATCAAGACAATAGGCAGCACAACTTCTCTCCTCACAAACAAGACCATTTGTGCATCCTAGCTTCTTGAGAATGTGCGTGTTGTAACAGTCATGGTACTTTTTTTTACCATTGTGATGCACTTCAGGATGTTCAGCCATTTGCCTGTTGGACTGGTTAACTGCTGGACTGTTCCACTTCTCCAGGTTACACTGAGGTGCTAACATGCTTAATTTTAATAAAGTATATTTTGTTTTGTTATGTTTCTCGTTTCCATGCTGTATAATTGTGAGGGGTTCTCAGCAGGGCTGTTCCTGCAACTGGACAGCAGTTGCAGTGTGTTCTAGTCCGAGTAGAACTTGACAAACCATCCTTTGGTCTAGACCAAAAGGACTTTCCAATCACCACAAGCAACAATATATTTAAATATTTTATATGTATTATATATATAATATATATTTTATATGTATATTACACAAATATATATTTATAAATATTACTGACAATAGCAGTTCTACAGTATATCTTATCTGAGGACTTCCAAGTTTCATTTTAAATACTTACTCAATGCTTCCACTCATCCAGTGAGAGTAAAGTTTTATCTCCGTGATAGTATGACTTGCTGAACACTCATTTTGGAGGCTGAAGTATCCCTGTGAATGGAAATAGGATGTCTACAGCTAGGTTGACTGGATTTCTGAAAGGTTAATGGCTGCAGCTTGACTCCTCTTTTGAAAAAGCTTTTTATTCTTCATGAATTCCACAGCTGCAACAGTGGGGATATCTTTCAATTCACATAGGATGAGGAAAGAGGACTTTTAGAGGTCTGTTCAATGTAATTACGTGCCTCTCTACACAGAGGCTATAGCTGCTTCAATGAGTGAACAGCTATTAGGCTAATGGTGCTCTCTAAATAGTGAAGAGTGATTTGAGCAGTGAGAACTAGACTTCCCACATGGCAATTTCATCAGAGAGACTACATGAGTCTCACACATTGCACAAAGCTGAGGAAGGAGAAAGCATGGTTTCCTACGAACCAGTCTGGTACAGTGTGCAGGAAAGAGCTAGCATGTAGTAATTGAGAATATGTAATTGAACCTCTCAAAGTTTCTAATTTCAGATTTCTTTAGAACTGCTACTCTTGAGTAATTGTAAGGGGCAAAAAATTACAACTGGTGCCTCAAACACCACATTCTTGGCTTGCACTAAAAACAATAAATGAAGCTGTATGACAAAAGTTAAAACTTTTCCTCATGCACACTTTCCCTCAATTGCTGCTGAATTAAGGAAAGTAAGCAATGGTACTGACAGTGAGTTAACGAACTGGTTCTGTAGGAGGGCACCTTAATAGGTTACCCAATAAACTCTATTACTGCTCAATGCAAATGCTTTTTCTTACATTTTAATTCCTCACCCTTCTTTAACTTTTTTTTTTTTTTTTTTTTTTTTTTTTTTTTCTGATCTAGCTCATTCCCTTCCAAAATTTTTCTTCTGCTAGCATCAACTGTTTTTGGTAGCTACATTCCTGCATGTATATTACCAAACATTAGCCTCTCCAAGGGGACCTAAAGACTCTATCAGTTTTTATTGTTCTAAGAGAAACCTTAATTTGATCTTTATAACAATCACCTCCAGAGATTAATAGGAACTCCTCTTCTGGGTCTTTACCAATTTTTCAGTTATTCTCTACCCCAGTGTGTTACTATTTCTATTTTACTTAAGATCATTCATTCTTGCTCAAGGTCCTCAAGCTGTAAAGCTCAGACACTAAGTCAAGTATTTTCTAAGTTTATATCAATTCTTTATGGTCAGTGTGGTAGCAAAAGTGAATGTACTATTTCAGCTTTCCAGTTACATGGGAAATCTAGAAATGTGTATATATATATATGTATATATATACATATGTATGCATTTACTTCATTTTCCCCATCTATATCACATTTTGTCAGCATTTTTAGGATTACATGGCTATGTGGATGGGTAATGCAGTCTGCCTATAATGGGAAGAGCTGCTACTCAGAGGTTGGTTGTTTTTTTTTTGGTGCATGCTGCCTGACAGGCCAAAGAAAATTGTATCTGTATAAAGTTTCTCATTGTTCCTTCCCCTTTCTCCCCACCAGCTTACAAAAATCACACGACTGGTTGAAGCTCAACCATTAAATGCTGAGCAAGCATATACCATTGGCTAGACTGAGTCAAAGAGTTATCAACATGCTAAAGTATTTAGTCCTTACCTAATGGCGCTATGTATCTGTATGAGCTATGCAATCCACACCTCTGAATCAAATGAAAGAGACATTCTACAGAAGGTTGTGAGCCTTTGGCAGATGCCTAATCACTTGGTGATACCTACACCAAAGGAACTGTTTGCGTTTCCAAAGTCTAAAGTTTCTGAAATTTAATAAGGTAAAATCAGTCTTTGTGAGAACAGAGTATGAAAAGAACTTTGACCACAAAGCCCCATAAGATCACTTGTAGCCTGAATTCAATGTTGAGTTCTTCATGATCAGATAAGGATGGGAAGGGTTCATAATGTGATGCTGCTTTTACGTGACAGGAAGAGTTAACAAATAGAACCAAACAGGAAAAAGACATAGTCAAGCACAAACCTTTCTCCTGTAGATGAATCCTTAAGTCTTTGTTCTTGCAGACACACAAGGCTTGCTCAATTCGCCTACACTTTAGAGATAAGCATTGCTCTTTTTAAATTAATGGCTAGATGATTGTTTTTATTTATTCTCTAGTGTTTATCAAAAGTTTGAGAAATTCCTTCTTCTATTCCACTGTTGGAAATCCTTTCTTAAGTGTTCCCATTCCCACTTCCTATCCTATCTCCTGCCTTCGGTTTCAGAAACTGGCTTCTCTCATGGTACTTCCCCCTCTTCCTACCTCTTCTCCATGACCAGGGCCCTGATGGGACAAGAAAAGAACAGAACAGAAGTTACTGTGCCAGTAAATGTCATTATGCAGTGACTAGAGAATCCTTTGGCAACTGGTGTTCTAGAAAGCACAGACTGATAGGCTGGATGGTAGTTCTCTGATACAACCTCCAGGCCCTTCCCTGCTCTTTGTGCAGAAAGCAGATACGCTGAAATTCTGGGCTAAATCAGGGCTAAATTAAGAGAGATAAAAACAATAATTCCAACCTTCTGTTCTTTACCTTTCTTTTCCTTCTCTTCGTTTCACCACATGCCCTCTTTTTTCTTTCATGATGGAAGTGGTGTGGCCTGTTTTGGGGCACTTCCCTCTTATGCAGTTTGGTTCCTCTTGGTATTCCTGATCAGAGCCCTTGAAATATCTGACAGGATCCTTGTATCATCCCCAGATCCAAGGTAGCAGCCACAGCCTCCCAGAACCACTGACAACAAGCTGGCATCTAAGGCTTTCACTTCAACCCTGAGTGGAAGGAAGAACACTTCCAGGGTCCTCCCCAGTCTGAGTCAGCATCATAAACTCCTCATTGTTATCTAAAAAGCAACCAAGCGAATTTTGCTCACATCCAGTCACGACAGACGCTGCTGAGTCAGCTGAGTCAAGTGCCTGCTTTTGTCATGCTCTTTCATACAAAAGCTCCGTCTTCATCTTCTTGATTATTTCATGGTGTTTAGATTGCAGATGTTGTGGGTTAAGAATTGTCTCTCTTCTCCACTGCTATATAGTGACCAGTAAAACAGCGCTCTGATCCTGTCTAGGTTCCTAGCAATACCATTCCTACTACCAATGCTAAAAAATAAGAGTCAGCTGCTGCCCAGTTAGTTCTCACTTTAACAGGCAGATGGTCTCCCAGCAGAAATACTTCAGCTCAGATGGGTGTGCTGGGGCAGCTGCAGAGACCAGCCTGACAACTTCAAAGCAACTAACCATACTTGCCCTTGCTGCACAACTCATCTGGAAATCACTATGCCAGCAAAGAACACAAGCTGTGTGTTCTTGTGGATGATGCTTTTACCATCTGTTGACAGACCTTCACTGCTTCACTCTTCTCCCTGGGTTAATGAATGCCCTTCTGAAGAAATATGATTTACGAACAGCTTTTATACAAGTAAAACATCCTCGAAACTCAGTTACCATCCTCCTCAGGATGCTCCATACAGCCTTAACCTTTACATCTTTACTTTTCCTCACAAATTGTATAGCAATCCTCCTCAAAGTCTTAATCTCTCCAAAAAGGCAAAAACCATGCTGCACAGAGGAGAAGGGAGCTGCTGTAGCTGTATAATCATATTCTAAAAGATCTTTATCTCACTTTACAGGCTACTACAGGAATATCAGAAGGAAAATCAGTATCATCTGCATACTCATCTCTGACTTGGGCCCTATATTTGGAACAAACTTCAAACTACATCCGCTAGAAAAAGGGACAGTAGATCATCCAAGTAATGCAGATCACTATCATTTTCCTTTCATATGATACAGAAAAAAGGCTTTTCCTATATTTTCACAACTTGCTATCTGTGTGCATCTGTGTTCCAGGATATTCCTAGATAAATCTGATGGCTGAGATTTGCTGTGCACAAAATGTTTATCTGTGTAAGGGAGTCACGAACTCCACTATTTAAAAACTATTTTTTTTAATAACAAAAATCCTTAAACTGAGTCTATGAAGAACTTTGTTCAGGATGATACCATTCATTACACTGGCATCTTTCCTTGCAGAGAAGTAGTCTGCAGTGGCCACAAAATGCAGAACACACGATCGTATCTCAGGCATAGAATCATAGAATCAGTAAGGTTGGAAAGCATGTATGGAGACTATCTAGTCCAACCCCCATACTCAGCAGGGTCATCTAGAGCATGTTAGACAGGATCACATCCAGGTGGGCTTTGAGTATCTCCAGAGAAGGAGACTCCACAACCTCTCTGGGCAACCTCTTCCACTGCTCTGTCACTCCCACAGTGAAGACATTCTGCCCATTGCCTCTTGTCCTGTCACATGGCACTACTGAAAAGAGTTTAGCCCCATCCCCTTGACACCCTCCCTTCAGATACTTACACACATTGATAAGATCCCCCCTCAGGCTTCTCTTCTCCAGGCTAAACAGGCCCAGCTCTCGCAGCTGTTCCTCAGAGAGCAGATGCTTCAGCCCCCTGATCATCTCTGCAGCCCTACACTGCACTCTCTCCAGTACTTCCATGTCTCTCTTGTACTGGGGAGTGCAGAACCGGACACAGTACTCAAGATGAGGCCTCACCAGGGCTGAGAAGAGGGCCAAAATCACCTCCCTCGACCTGCTGGCAACACTCTTCCTAATGCACCCAAGGAGACCTTCTTGGCCACAAGGGCACATGCTAGCTCATGGTCAATTTGTCATCTACCAGCATTCCCAAGTCCTTCTCTGCAGAGCTGCTCTCCAGAAGGTCAGCCCCCAGCCTGTACTGGTGCCTAGGGTTATTCCTCCCTATGTGCAGAACTCTGCACTTGCCCCTGTTGAACCTCAGGAGGTTCCTCTCTGCCCAACTCTCCAGCCTGTCCAGGTCTCTCTGAATGGCAGCACAGCCTTCAGGTGTATCACCCACTCCTCCCAGCTTGGTATCATCAGCAAACTTGCTGAGGAGGCACTCTGTCTCTTCGTCCAGGTCACTGATGAGTAAGTTGATCGGGATGGGACCCAGTACTGAGCCCTGGGGAACTCCACTAGCCACAGGCCTCCCACTAGACTGCGTGCCACTGATGAGACCCCTCTGAGCTCTGCCTTTCAGCCAGTTCTCAATGCACCTCACTGTCCACTCCTCTAACCCACACTTCCTGAGCTTATCTAGGAGGATGTTATGAGAGACAGTGTCAAAAGCCTTGCTGAAGTCAAGGTACGCAACGTTCACTGCTCCCCCCTCATTTACCCAGCCAGCCATTTCATCACAGAAGGCTATCAGATTGGTTAAGCAGTCAGAGATCTGATAATGTGACAAAACCAGTGAAAAAGCTTGTCATCTTCTACCAGGCATGAAACAACAGCTCGGACATAGAAGAATGGAGAGAGGGGGGAAAGAATCACCTATTTACTGTTCAATTCCTCTTTGCTTGGACTCTGAAGCATCAGCCACCTGCAGTCTTTATTTTCAGGCCATGTGGGATAAAAAGCCACGGGATAGTGACAGACACAGCATTGGTGCTCAGTTTTATCTTCTGTTTTTGTACAGGAAAAGCCTCACAGCAAGACACATGTGAGAAGGCATTTATTTTATTAGTACAGGTTAGAACAACTAGAAAATTAGAATTAGAAAAGTTTAGGAGAGAGGCTCAGCATTGGCCACCCCTATCTCCTGTTCCTAGTAATGCCTGGCCTTCCTCCACCTTCAGCAACAAGCACAGACGAATACTTTACGGACACAGCTCTTTCCAGGGCTGTGCAATGCTATCTCCCTCCAAGCAGCAGACTGATGACAGTCAGTCATCTACAGCCTGCCTGCAGAACTGCCAGGGCTGGGCCAAATGCAATGCTTGGCACAGCACAACTGCTGAGCTATCTTTCAGACTCAGCCCTGTTATCTAAGTTGCAGGACAACAAAGACATCTGCACCTTTATAAACCTTCCCTGCCACTATTTGCTGCTGCTTTACTGAACTTGGTGTGGGCTTCCAGTAAGACTGAATTTTTAAAGACACTTCTTCAAAAGTAGTTATTTGAAGTATTCCTTTGCTGTACCCCATTGTGCATTCTACCTTCTTTCAGGACTACTGAACTTCAGGGTGCACAGGAGCAGTGGCTGCTGGGTCACTTGCCTCCAGACAAGCCAGCCCTGATCCCATGGGCAAAGGCCTCTGTGAGGACTCCTGCCTGGGAAGTACCTGTGGTTGATTGCAGGTGGTCTTGAGGCAGGCAAAAGTCATGCACTTCACAGGGAGTGGTGACAGGGCCCTTCTAGGGAGAGGACCCGAGCACGGAAGCGATGGCCAACTGAGACCAGAAGGGCTTCACAGGAGATGCAGAGATGAAAGAAGCACCTCTACCACTATCCCACAATGCTCCGGAGCACGGCCTTGCGGGGTCAGCAATGCGCGGTCTCCTTCCCTTCATTCAAATAAGGCACGGCGGGAGGCGGCGCGAGACACCTCGGGAGCTGTAGTTCTATACGCTGCTTCCATTGCGCTCCCGAGCGGCAGCTGGACTCGCTTTCCCGGCGTGCTGCGGGGCGGGGAGGCTAAGACTGGGCCGCATCGGGCGGGCGGGGCGGGCAGCGCGGGCGAGAGAGGCTCAGAGGATTCGCGCCGCGCACGGTGCCGCTGCCGCCATAGTGGGAACTGCGGGGTGAGTGCGGCGCGGCGCGGCGGCGGCGCGGCGGCGGAGGGCCCTGAGCCGGGGGAGGAGAGGGTGGAAGTCAGGAGCGGGGAGCAAAACGTGCCCGGGCGCAGGCTGCCGCCCCGCCCCGGCCCGCGCTCGCCGGCCGCGGCCCTGTGGCTGAGCTCTGTCGCGGGGCGCACCCGGCAGCCGCGGGCCCGGGCCGTGGCGCGCTGGGGCGGGGCGCTGGGCGGCGGGAGCCGGGAGGCTGGAAGCAACCTGACCTTCTCCGTCTTTGGCGCCTCGGCGTGTGCTGGCGTGGGAACTGAGCCCCGGCGCTGTCCGGAAGGCCGGGCCGGGGGCAGGCTGCGGCTTGGCGGGCGGCTCCACCGTTCGGTCCCGTGTGGCCGAGCCCCACCCGCCTGCCCGGTTCTGGTGCTGGCAAGGTGACTGAGAAGCGTGGCAGCGCACCGGGCGACGGGTGCTCCCCATCCACAGTTCCGTCCCTCCACAGTTCCTCCGACAGCCTCGGCTGCAGCAGAGACTTCAGCTGAGGCGAGTGCAGGCCGTAGACTTAAGAAAGAAATCTCCAGCGGCAAACGAGAACAACAGTTCCTCAAGCTGAGGAGATAAATGCCATTCCTCTGCTCCAGGAGAACATTGAAACAGCCCTTCTAGAGCAAATAGCTTTTTGAAGGAGTGTTTTTCACACATGCTGTTCAAATATTCCTGTGTGCAGATAATCTGTCTAGTCTGTGCTGAAAGATTCACTGTTGTGACTGCTTTAGGCATTGGGCTTTCATGACACGGATGTGCCCTCGAAGCCTCCTGCCTTGCTGATGTTGCCTGTCTGTGCTCTGTAGTGCTCTTGCTTTACTTGATGTGATTTGGTATCACAGAGGGGAAAGGCAGAGGCACTGAGTGCTGAGAGTAAAATCTGCAAGGAGATAATTTGCATTGCTTCAAAGAAGGTGTATCTCAGTATGCTTTAGGCTTCAGGTATTTGATATTCACTATATTATTCTCTTACCAGAAGTGTGTGCAGAGCCTGAACTTAACCTGGCTGATGTGTTTGAATAACTTTGTCATATAGAAGAACAAAAAGTTTGCACTTTCTTGGAGTAAAACTAGCAAGGCACATGTGCTCAGTGATCTGCTATAGGCATCTTGTATCAAGGGGATGGGGCTAAACTCTTTTCAGTAGTGCCATGTGACAGGACAAGAGGCAATGGGTGAAAGCTGAACCACAGGAACTCCCGACTGAATATGAGGAGGAATTCCTTCACTGTGGGAGTGACAGGGCAGCGGAAGAGGTTGCCCAGAGAGGTTGTGGAGGCTCCTTCTCTGGAGATACTCAAAGCCCACCTGGATGTGATCCTGTCTAACATGCTCTAGATGACCCTGCTGAGCATGGGGGTTGGACTAGATGATCTCCAGAGGTCCCTTCCCACCTTACCCATTTTGTGATTCTGTGGAAGCTGAGAAAGATTGATAAGCACTAAATCAATTTTTTTTTCAGTAAGATGTATAGTGGATTTAGGATAAATGACATTATATCTGGGTTCTGATGAACTGAATATGTTCCAGTATTTCATTGTGTCTGTTAATGTGCATTCTGTTTAGTTTGGAGAAGAGAAGGTTGATGGTGGGGGGAGGTTGGAACATGACTTAATCACAGCTTTTCAGTATCTTCAGAATGATTAGCAAGAAGACAGAGCCAGGCTCTTCATAGCAGTGAATCTCAGGAGGACAAGAGACAAGGTACATAAACTGAGACAAGAGAGACTCTGATTGTATATAAGGAGGACCTTTTCCTCATGAGAGTGGTCAAGTGTTGGAACAAGTTGTCCACAGAAGTTAAGCAGTCTCCATCCTTGGTGGTTTTCAGGATTAGACTGGCTAAATGCTTGAGCAAGCTGATCTTATCTCCCAGCTGCCCATGCTCTGAGCACAAGATTGCACTAGAGATCTCCTGAGGTTCCTTCCAACCAGAATAAGTCTGTGTTTTTTTTTTCCTGATAATTTGTTTACCTGCTTCTCCTGTTGACAGCATGTGCCTTTGCTAATGAAAGGTGAGCTGTTCAAATGATTGCTTGTGTAGGTTATTACATGAGCTGTTTGAAAGGAAACTGATTAATCCTGTGACGCGGTTCCATTGGGGTCTTAGAAAGCATGCAGAAGAGGAGCTCCTCTATTTGTAAGTCTTAGTGGTAACAGAAAAGAGACTGAAGGAGTCTTTAGCTCACTATTTTTATTTTGAGTTGTCAAAAATATAGACATGAATTTAAGTGGTATGGTATACTAGAACATGGTAGAAATTGCATGACCAGCTGAAACAGCTGAGTTCTTTTATTGTCTTTATTTGCTCATGTTGATGAATAGGGAACAGTGTAGTGACTGGTAGTTTTTAAATCATGTTTGCCATGGAGTTTCCTGTATCCTTGGACCAATATTATCAATTTAAAGAGCGTTGGTGCTCTCTTGTTACACTGAGTATCACACTTTCCGAAAAAAAAACTGTCAGCTTAACATTCTGCTAAGCCTGAATTCAGCCATGACAAAGTTTAACTTAAGTGCAGTGCTGTGTGGAGGCAGTTTGAATGTTCTAGGAATGTGGTTTAGAGATGCTCAGATTACTTACGAAAGTAGTGTACTCATACTCAGTTACTGGCTAATATACGGCAAATATTTTTCCTTCCTTGTCTTCATTAGGATGTTAAAATGTGTTAGTTTGAGGCTTTTGTCTTTATGTTCTGTGTTTTCTTTCTCATGTTCTCAAACGGTCAACCTCACAAATTAGAAACTATTTACTTGCTTATTTGCTGGTGATAGTTGTTCTTTATTTTGGAATGCTTTCTTTGTGTGTGTGAAAATCCCTGTGAGTCCACCTTAGTATTCTTTAGCAATTTACATTACACTATGCTATTGCTCCTATCTAAATGCTAGTTTTAGTTGGCATTTTCAGAAAAAGTGCAGGATTTCTTAGTAGTGCGGGTTTCCCATGCTTTGTTTCAAAAAGACTTTTTTTTTTAATTGATAGCAGCTAAGCTAACATGCCCAAATGTGATAATGCAGCAAGTGTTTAGATAAACATCTTAAAAAAAAAAAAAAAAAAAAAAAAGTTTCAGGGAAGGTGATCTAAATTTGTGGAGTTTTCCTTGTTTCTTTTCTTTCTTCTTTTTGTCTGTTAGCAACTCTTTCTCCTTCTGTCAAAATAAAAAAAAGATGGCTTTGGCTTGTCTAAATTTACAGCTCCAAGTACCTCTGGTGATGCTACTTGACTAGAAGGATTGACTTGATGCTGCAACGTGTTGACTGAGAATCATCTTTAAGTTGTTTCATGGCATCTTCTTTGTTGAAGGAAGCAATAGGAAGAGTTATCAACCAAAGTTTTTACAGAAATTGGTTATTTGAGGACTGTGGTCCCCTTAGGAGTCTGGCAGTCTTGGTATGTTCATCCTGAACTCTCAAGCCCAGAGTTAAGACAGCAGAGGAGGAAGTGGGATGCATGTAGAAGCGTCGATATGAATACCTTAAGCCATGACAAGCAACGACAAAGATTCTGTGTTTCTGCATATTGTGGATAAAAGAATCTGCTGCCTAAGGACAGTGTAACCTCAGTCTAATTCTGATGGTTCATAGCCGTGTGAGGGCTCCTTTCTCTTCCAGTCTCCCTCTTTTTCTTTCCTCCTTGGTACTACTACTATCTGGGGCATGCTGCTCCATGTGTTACTAGTGCTGTCTGCCACATACTGAAACTGATGAGGGGGAAATGCTAATTAAGGCAGTTGTTTCACCTGTGGACCAGTATGGCTAGTGGCACTGGACATAATGCTGAGCAGCTTGTGGGGAAGGGAAAGGCTTTGAGATGTAGTGTAGTCTTGGGTAATTTGACAAGGTTGAGTAGCAGCTGGGCTGTGTAAATGGCAGGGGACTGTGCTGTCATGATTGTGGGGCTCTGTGGAAGTTCTGTTAATGTTGAGAGTAGGCTTGATTGTATGCAGGAAAGCCTCATACCATGGGCAACTCAAAAGCTCTGCATGGTGTAGGTTGTCCTTCCTTTATTGCAGGATGCTGAACATAGGAGCATCTCTGTATGATCAGGAATGCTGTGTAGCCCAAGGCAATATGCAACAGTACCAGTGTAGTGCTAAGTCTTAAAGGAGTGCTGTGCTGTATGTGGGATGAACATGGGATAAGGAGGCTGAGGACAGGCTGTGTGCCATGAATCACCATGTAGGATGGGAGTTGGGAAGTTCAGTGAATGATGTGTAAAGGTCAGGAGAATACACTTCAGGGTGTGTTGGTGTGTGGTCTGGTAAAGGTATTGGAAAATTTGACTTCATTAAGCCTTTTATATTGAACATACCTTTTATAACAGCTTGATAAATGTATCGATACAATTTGATATGGATTGTATCTGATTGAAGGGGACTAGACTTGATAACACAGATCTTTCCTATCTTTTGTTTTCTAGTATGTCTCAAGTTTCTTAAACTTGTGATTATTCCACGTTGTTTTCTGCATGTTAAAGGAGGCAAATCAGAAAAGGGGAAGGAAATTGCTTATTGGAAGAGGGACAGGGAGAAAGAAGATATTAAGCAAAAGTGCATATGAATGGCACAGGAAAAAAAGCAAGATCATAAAATTAATGAAGGGTCACTAATTTCAGCAGCATTTTTAAAATTTGGTTCTCATTTCTGTGGCAAAATCAACATTATAACTGGGCAAATTTATACTGGTTTTTATTTAATGTTTTTTACTTGCCCAAGTACAAATTTCTTTGTGAGCTAACATACTAATTTTTAGTTTCAGAAACCATTCTGTTACTTTCTATATTTAAAATACTTATCCCTTAGTTTCTTACAGTCATAAAGCAAAGGCTTTCTCACTGTTTCAGGATGAACAGAAGGCATCTGGTAATTGAGTGAAATGGTGTTGTGCCTCAAGGACCAAGTCTAAATGAGATGGGTCTCACATGGTGTATGAGAAAAGACTTCTTTTAGAAAAAGCTGACATCTAGCTCAAGAGAATAAGCTGGTCGTAGTTTGCTATGTACTAGCTCAGATTGCGAGTAGGTGCTTGGCTGTATAACATGGATATCTATAAGTACATTTGCTCTTGAATGTTTAGGAAGTGTGACTGGTATTTATCATACAAGTTATAGTGGTGCAATTGTATGGTGGTTTAACAAAACTGAACAGGAGTGATTTTTGCTTGGACTTTTTATTCTATCACAACCACTCTCCTACCATCTCAAACTACGTACCTTTAGGTATCTTCAGCTCTTGAATGGAAGGAGCAGACTTCAAAACTAAACACGAGTGGTTTTTGGTTTCCTAAATAAGCTGCAAGAATCCTCCCAATGATGCGGTGAGCACCACCAAAGTAGATTCACAACGAGGCCCTGCTCAAATAAGGTGAGTGTAGATTTAAGAAAAAGGCAGCAAGAGGTTCTGGAGAAGCTGTGAAATGGGACTACAGCCTGGCACAATCATGTATGTGATCTAGGGTTTCTTTGTCACCACAGAAAGGGCATGTTTCAGAGGACCTGTGAACTGTGCCATGGGCATGCTTGGGACTACTGCTTAAGGGAGGAATTTCTAGCTTATGTCGCTGCTGGGCCATGGAGCAACTCAAACTATGAGCTGTCCCATTGTGATACTTCCCATTTTGATGCAAAACTTTGTGCATGGGCATGATAGGAAAATGAGGAAATGGGGGCAGGAGAGTATAGGTGTTTCTGAGGTGATGGTCATTCAGCATATCACAGTGTGCAGAGAGAATGCTACAAGGGAGGCTTGAGGAATAAAAATCTGAGCTTTTATGGAGTTTGAGTAGATGGCTGTTTTCCCCAGGACTCTTGAGACAGGAGCGTTCAAGGTGATCTTCATCTTCAGGGACAAATTAGAAGAGATGTGGCAGATGTCATTCCAAGTGCTGGGAGAGCAACATAAAGCCTATTTGCTTCTGTTGTTCGAAGCTCAAACTGCTCTCCAGTTTTGGACCAGTACTATTCTCTGGCTCATGGCAGATAGAGATGCATTTCTGTCCCTGTGAGTGAAGAAAAGGGTTGTGCTGCAGCGGCTTAACTACATGTAAGCTGAATGTTCTTACGAGTTTAGTTACTTTTTCCTCCCCCCCTTCCCCCCATAGCCTAATGTGTAGAGGGGATGATATTGGGGAACACAGATTGTAAGGGGGTTGTCTTGAAGGCAAAAGACAAATCCTGGCCTGTGGCACACCAAGAATTTGGGGTGAGGGGAGAATGACAGAGGGGAGATAGTATATTGACATAATACCAGTATCTTGGAGCCCATAACTTTAAATCTCTACTAGACTTGTTCAGAATTCGAAATTCTGGGCCTTTTTCTAGAAGATGTTTTGTAGGTCTGTCTTCAAACTTGGAGATGGCAAGAGCATGTTATAAAAGTACCCTATTGCATGTTCCTGTTCTTTATTGATTGTAGGTGAAACTAAAGGGCTGTTACAATGGGCTCAGGTAGATGTAATTCCCATGGGATTGTTTGGTATGTTCTTGAAACCCAATGTGCTTTCCTAAATGCAAGCGTAGGATTCAAGGAGTTTAACAGTTCTATATTGTGATAGATCTTTGTTACAGCTGGGGAGGTAAGCAATGGAAGTATGTGTTGCCAGCCTAGGCACAGCCTAGATCTGTTTCACACAGCATGGCTTCTGATAAGTCTTTTGAGAAGAAGACTTAGAATGAAGTCTATTTGAATACTGTGAAGTGGTTTTAGAGAGATTTTCTTACAAGATGAATACTTTAATACAGGCTGAAGTTACTTACTTCCACATCTGTTCCAGGTTAGGCTGGTATGTGGCAAAAATGGATAAGCAATTGATATAACTTTTCTCTTGTAAAGAAGTGAGTTTGAGTTGTTTGGTTTTTTGTTTGGTTTTTACCCTGTTTTACTTGGATAGATTTATCAATTTGCGATCTATTTTCACAGAGGAGTCACTCTGTTGGGTAAAACCTCTTCAGACTGAGTCACATATTGCAAATATTCATGGGACAAATATGATGATTGCTATTCCAAACTATGTATTATAGATTTCCTGGAGCAGTTCAAATATTAGATAGCAATATGTCTGTGATTTTAGTCTACGTTAGTATATAGGATTATTAGTTTTAATGCTGACTACATTGCCTAGAAAGTTGATGTTAGATTAAAAATGTTTCAAAGTCAGGATGAGCATGTTTTTTCAGTTTGTTTCTGACCTCAGTCCTTCATCTCTGGACGAAATTAAGTTTCGAAGGTGCACTTGGAAATGAGTCTTTAGCTGTCATCAGCTGTGTGTCAAAAACTGTGGAGTCTGTAGCCTGGTTTTGTGGCACATCATTACAGCCAAAGCTCTTTCTGCAGAGCCTTTCCTTCTTTGTAGGCTCCCAAACATCCCTTTCTCAGAAGGAATGACCGCATTGTCACACAAATATGTGAGTAATTGACATCCAAAGGAACACAGAATAACTTATCATGTCTTGTGTTCAAAAACAATTTCATGTTCTGGATACTTCTCAGCCCTGCAGTGCAATACAGACTAGTATTTTGAGGGTTTCTGGTCAGATATTGCAGAAAGAGTCTAGGGACTGGCAGATCTTGACCTTTATCCAGAATAATTTAGTTTTCTTGAAATAAACTCAGTCCTTAAAATGGAATGTAATGGTTTTTAAGTACAACACTTTTTTTTTCCTTTGTGTTTTGACTTCAGCACAATTCTTCAGCTTGGGAGGTCTTTTAGAGATGGGTCAGAATAAAGAAAAAATGATTTTTTTTTTTGAAAAGTTCTATGAGAATGTAGAGCCACTGTCTATTCTGATCTTATATGATAATTTCGAGATCTAGATCTATCTGGACTGGTGCACATGCCATATGTTTAATCAAAAATAGTAGGGACTGATTTTTCAGAAGAGTTCAATACCTTTGAGCTCCCAGTACCTTCACTGGGAACTGCAGATGTTCAGGACAGTGAAAAATCAGGATTTGTGTCTTTAAATGACTACAGCATCAAAGATGTATGTCAAGTATACTTGAGTCTTAGTGGCAGGATAAAAGACTAAAGCAGGTCTTAAAGTAAATTTGTGTTATGCAAAAAGCTAATGGAAGTGAATTGACTCCTATTGCATAGCACTGAAAGGACACTGTTTCATCCTCAGAATGGTCTGTGGATGGTGAAATATATGAGGAATCACAGAACTGTTGGAGTTGGGAAGCATCTCTGGAGATCATGTGGTCCAACCCACCTGTTCCATCAGGGTCAGGTAGAGCAGCTTGCCCAGGACCGTGTCCAATCAGCTTTTGAGTATCTCCAAGGATAAAGGCTCCACAACCTCTCCAGGCAACCCATTCCAGTGTTCAACAACCTTCAAAATGAAGAAGCATTTTCCTGGGTTCAAGTAGAATTTCATGAGTTTCAGGTTGTGCCCGTTGCCTCTCATCCTGATACTGGCCACGACTGTTCTCTTTTTCACTATCTCATTGGATGTTTATAGATAACTCCTGAGCCTTCTCTTCTGCAGGCTAAACAATCTCAACTCTCAGCCTTTTCCCCCCATGCGGAATGCTCTAGTCCCTTAATCATCCTTGTGGCCCTTTGCTGGACTTGCTCCAGTAAATACCTGTCTGAGGGATTTGCTGTACTTCTTTCAAAGATTAAATTCTGGCTGTCTGAGGGGTCTGCATTTACCTCTTAATACATAAGCCAAATACTATGCTTATTTATGTGATTGTTCTCTCTGCTGATTTTTTTTTTTGTTTGTTTCCTTGTTTGTTTTACAGTCACTGGCTTTGGGTGAGGATTCAGAATGGGAGACAAGCCTATCTGGGAGCAGATTGGGTCCAGCTTCGTACAACATTACTACCAGCTCTTTGATGCAGACAGGACCCAGTTAGGAGCAATATATGTGAGTATCTCTAGAAAGGAAGTTGAGGTTCTATCCCATAATCTTCTAAATTTCTCTATTTTGATTTGTGGGAATACGCAAGAAGGGTTAGTGGGTTTTATGCTGGCTCCACAATATTAGTCAAACAATTGCACTTGCTGAACTCTTATTTCTTGTCTTACTCTTATATGTGCCTTCTATTTAGAGCTTTGTCTGCCTTGCTGATAGGCAGTCAGTCTCAAAAAAAAAAAAAAAAGAAAAAAAGAAAAAAGAAAAGAAAAATGCACAACAACCTAAACCACCCTCCCCAACAAAATGGCTATAAACAGCAGCTTGCAGTGAGAGAGGCTGGTGATTATCTTGTGATAAAATTCTCTGTAAAAGCAACTGTGCTATCCTTAGTTTACCATTAGTTTATAGCCTTGGATTTGCTTAGACACCTGTTAGGTGATGGGATGTGGATTTTTCTAAGCCCTCCTCTGTTTAGCAGCTCTTACAGGTGTTTTTTGGATCTCATGCTGCATTTTTTCCAGTGTGTTAAATTAAGTTTAAATTTAAGCTTTCTTTTAATTAAAAATTCTTAACTTTTGTCCCTTATTTGAGGCAAAATAGATGTGGGTTACAAACTTTAATTTTGTAACTAAAAGGTTCAAGGGAGTGTCTGCCTCTAATCGTGGAGAAGGACATGTTCTAAAGAACATGCAAAATGCTAGTTGAGATTACCTGTGGTGAGGAATGCTGCTGGGTGGCTGAGTTGTTTCAGTAGGAGACTCAAGTCTTGCAAGTCTTTTAATACATCCTGCTTTTCTGACCCTTGCTGGTTGAATCATATGCAGTTCTGCCAAGCTCTTGAGTGCTGGAAGTTCTTACAGGAATACCATCTGACACCTCTCCCTGCACCGCAGCAGTCTCCACTAGCACTGATAGCATTACTTCTTTGGATTCTTGCTTCTTCGGGTGTTTGCTGTCTGCTAGACTGTTGGCTGATCCTGGACAAGAAGCTGTGAGCAGGATTTGTAAAGTGAGAAGAGCAAGCAGTCAGTATTTAATCCACAGCTCTAAATATGAAGCCTCTTAGCACTTTCTGGTATGTTACTACCCAAACCTCTTTAAGTTGCGTAACACTGATTAATTCTAATGAAGACTGACTAGTTCCTGGAAACATGGCCTTGCATTCAGTGAGCACCTGGGCTTTGGGATCCTGCTGTCTTTCATCATTCAATGGAGATTCCTATTCAAGTACAGGCAGGAGAGCATTAGGCAAGTCACTGATGTGTTTTAGAGAGTTTTTAAACTATGGAGGGTATAGACCCTGCTTTGTGTGGCTAAAATGTGTCCTTGTCTAAATTAAAGGAGATTCTGTAGAAATGTTCTACTTCTACTGAAGCCTTTTGTCTTCTGAGACCTTGTGGAAGTAAATATATTATGCAGCAAGGGGGAGCACTTGGATTTCTCTTGCATTCTTGAATTGCTGCTTTCTACTTCAAGGTTCAGTATTTCTCCTTTAGTGGTGTGACCCAATTAAATTGAGTTTTTGTTCTGAGACAGTCACTTTTGTTATGAACTGCTTGAGGTATATGACTTCAGACTAAGTCAAGGGTTTGTACAGATGTTATGCTTATGCACTTTTGCAGGAAAATGCTGTAGCTCTACGTTGTTCTACTGTATATGTGTGGCTTGTTGTAATGAAGTATTTTCTTATGCTGTTTTCTCATCTGTAGGGCTTTTGAGATGGGAAAAGGGATGCACTTTCTCACAGATATATGGTGTAGAAGGTAACTATCAAGGCAACCTATAGCTGGGAGTCAGGTAGACATAACTAGGTACCATCTAAAATTCTAGCCTGTAGTTTAATGTTTACATTCCCTCACTAGTTTAATGTGTCCCCTAAGATACAAGACCTTTCTGACTGTTCCGAGAGGAGCAGTAAGCTCAGCTGCTGATTCCTGAAGTGGATTCAGAAAGACAGGTCCTGGGTCTCCTGCTTTTCTGGCTTTCCCTATTTGAAACCCATGCTTTGAGTGCATGAGAGAAGAATAGTGTCATCCCCTGGTACCATCACCTCGTTTCCCAAATAATCAAAATCAGAAATTGATGTCCTATCATAAGATGTGAGTAATGTCAGCCAAATGCTCTTGCTGAGTAACTAGCTTACACAACCTGGATTTGGTCCCTTTCCTCCTGAAAGGGGCATGTCTTAAAAGGAGGCAGCGTTCAAGGACTCTTAACCTGTACTGCCTTCAGTTGCATCTGTAACTGAGATGCTGTGTGCTGTTGCTCTGGTCGACCTCTTTGTTCTTTTGGCTCTTGCTGTATGTGTTCTATATTGTGTCCTTGCCATGATTTTGTGAGAACCAGAAGTTTTTTGAGATTGTGGCTGTGTTGTACAAGTTCAATGCACCTGGCTGAAGGATGTGGCTTTCTGGTGCAACATGGATCAAAAACAGGGCTTGGAAAACTTACTAGAGAACATACAAATGGGGCTCTTTAGATTCTGCCCTTTTCTGCTCACATATTCAGATCCTAAGTGCAATGGAAATTTAGAAGGGGAAGAGGCAGGAATCATGTTTGAGCTATTTAGACTTAAAAAGGTGGAAGGAGTAATAGGTTCCAGGACAATTTGGGATGTGAATAGAAACTTGGGATGCTGTTTGGAGATGACAACAGGCAGACTTTGAGCTCAGTGGAAATCAGTCTAAGTCTGTTTGCCAAAAGTTAAAGTTGGACTTGGGATGGCAGAACTGTGTCAACACTAGTTAGGATCTTATGACCTTGGGATAAACTGTAGAAAAATCTTCTTACCTGTTGCACCTAACATATAGCATAGACTGGAGATCCTCCCTCATATACTAGAAGAGCTTGTAGACTGAAGCATTGCAATCATTTCATTCCAGATGAGGCAGTCTGTTAGAAGACCTTTAGATGCTCATTATGCTGTTCTGGATGTGAGTGGGATATGTAAATCAATACTTGAGATGTAAAAAACATGGTGATGTAACTTATTCTGTGAGACTACTTCATATATTTTTGTCTCTTGGTGCTTTACTTTGTGTGCATACCTTTAGATACCTTTTTCTTCTGAAAACTAACTTTGATCCAAAGGAAGGATTTTTTTTGGTAGAACTGTGACAGTGAAATTTCATCTACTTGATTTCTAATTGACTTTTCTAAACTGTTTCAATTGCTCTTTGTAGTTTCTTTCCATCTCCTTTACAAGTAGTTTTCAAACTTTGCAACTTTTCAAAAAGTTTTCAAATTTTACCAATATTGCTTCAGAATTATCTAAGCAGGTGGATGAATTTGTTTTTCTTTCCCCTCAGATTGATGCATCATGCCTTACGTGGGAAGGACAGCAGTTCCAGGGCAAAGCAGCTATTGTTGAAAAACTCTCTGTAAGTGTGTAATCCTTCCTGAATGTTTTGGGAAACATTTCTGAAGACTGCAAATTAGTCTCTTTTGAAAGTTTGAACTAGAAGTGTAGCAGCTTAAAACTCTGGAAAATGGGACTTGTGCTTCCAGGTTATGGTCTTCAGAGAATGTTAGCTGTGGTTTAACTGTGTGGTGAGGTGTTAATTGACTCCTTTAGTTTGCAAGATTATTTTATAACTCTGCAATTGGATTTGACGTTGCTAGTTTACTTTCAAAAAATATTGTTCATACTCTTGACACATTGATTCTTGTTAGAGCAATGCTATGGAAGTAGCACAGCAAACCTGTTTGGATTTGCGTATGGTAAAGGTCAAGCCAGGAGCTTTCTGTTTTCTGGTACGTAAATTGCAAACAATTTCTATAGTGGAGACCCTGGCTTATTCTAAACCCAGAGTTTATCAGCTATTCAGATATGAGCAGAGGAGAGCATTTCTTACTGAATATAGAGCAAGAGCTTCACGTTCTCTATACATTTAGTTAAACATGGAAAAAATTATTCTTCTGAGAAAAATCTGTATTAATGTTCTAAAAATGGGTGTACCTGCGAGCTATCATGAGATCAGAAAGTTTGTTCCTCTTGCCTTGTAGATGGCATGCTCTAGCTCTTCTGACGTTTTGCTCGGAACATGGTATATCAGACAGAATAAGACACCATTCAGACTCTTTCTTCTCAGAGTAATAAAAACTTTTGTTACTTGGACACCTATTTAGTTGCACAGGTATTGTTTTTGTGATTTGGAATCACTGCTTTCATCAAAGTTCTCCTTAACTGTAAAGACCATAGTTTGTCCTTGGATCTGTATTTTAGGTGCCTGCTTTGCCTTCAAGAAGGCCACACACCTCAGAAGTAACACAGCTTGCAATTGTTTACTCCCAGATAAGGCAGAAGATACTCAAGCTCCAGAGTTGGTTGGCTGTGTACTCACTCTTCCTTAGACCTCTGGGCTAGCAGCCATTTAGACACCCAACCAGCTAAACACTTGCTTGGCTGGTGTCTAAAGCTTTGCCTTGGATCTGTCGCAGTGCAGAGCAGTCTGTTATCCTCCAGGGTGATACTCACTTTCTTCTTTGCCTTCCTGACTGTAGCAAAAGTCAGACTTTCTGGATTCATGTGCCTGCTGCACAGTCTTGCCTGGTGAGTGGAGGCACACTTCTTAGCTCCAGGGGAAGCTTTTCTGTCAATATGCATTTGATTGGAGCAAAGCAGAAATGCAGTAGAATTATTCAATGCCCTTCTGCTGCTTTGGCTTGCTATGGAGCTCTATCAATTTACCCTGACTGTGATGCCTTTCAGGATGGCTCTGTCAGCACCAAGCTACTCAGGCTGTCCGCTGTTCAACCTAATGTTTAGCCTGTTTCTGCTCCTGGAGCATCTGAGAGTGCAGAGCAGGTCACTGACAGAATTTGGCATTTCTTGCTTTTGCAGTTAGTGGTTTTGTGTACTTCAGTGCCTGACCTAATCAGTAGTGTACCCTAAGCACCAACAAGATTTCTCCTGAATAGCAGCAACACATTGGTTTGCCAATACTGGTGCACCTATAACGGAGCAGGTAGTCCTTCTTTGTCTTAATAGGTGCTGGACTTAGGGCTTGTCTCAAACAGAATGTATGCCCTCCTTGGTGTAGCCTGTTTTGGCTTGAGCATTTGAGATACTGCGTTAGTCCTTCTAGGAGCTTCCCGAACCAATGAAGAAGCTATGCCAAGTTGCTTTAGTGACAGAATATCTCTAGACCTCCTTTCATTTATGGTGGGATTTCGTCACATCTCTTAGCAGAATTATGTTACAGTGTGCACATTCTGCATTAACCAGACTTATCCAGAATCTCTTCCCATCAATAAGGCACTCTTAGACTTAGCATACTGAGTATTAGCAGGCTTCAAGGTAGGCAGCAGAGAAAACAGGTTGGTGTTTTCAGGTACTTTCGGAAGTGGAATGTGTTTATGCAGCACAGCCAGCTCCATGAGAGAAAGCCAAGAGTGCCTGAATTTACTACTTGTGCTCCTTGCTTAGCCTGCTAATGTACCCAGCACTTCTTGCCAGGTGTGAGTTTTTAAACTACTTGACAAACATTATTTTTTGCAAAATTTGTTTTATCTTCAAAAAAAAAGACTTGGAAGTGCAGACAAGTTCTCATAAGATGCTGAAAGCTTTGCTTGTATGGTTTCCCATTTCTGTTAGTCCCTTGCATTGCACTGTTCATCTCAAGAAACGCTTCAGTACAGGTGCATGTTCATCCTTTTGAGGGAATTTCCCTCTAAGTTTTTTTTTTTTAAAATTATATTTATATATATATATATATATATATATATATATATATATATATTATTTTCTATTAGCTGATCCTACTCTGTCCAGCAGGATTTTCCCCCTTGTGTCACAGGAGAAATAGTTTACTCAGCTGGCTAACCACTGGGGTGGAGTGGGGGGGGGGCCCTTTCTCTGCAAGTGACATTCACGTACTTGAAAGAGGCACCACCTTGCCCAACCTTGTCTTTGGTTCTGTGCCACTGTTTTGGGGAACTTGGGGGCGGGAGGGCTTTCCTTCCTCTCTGTTTTCTGTCTCTAATCATACCTCTCACTGGCATCTCATCACACTGGAAAATGGGTTCTGGGTACAACCACGTTCATTTCAGTTCATCGCTCTACTTAGCTGTTCTAAGAGACTCTTCTTGCAGGACTTGCTCAACAAGAAGTTGATGTACAGAGGTAAGACCAGGTTTCACAGTGCTCTCGCTTTTGTATAAGGGGAGATGTCCAAAGCCTAACTTGTATATGGTCAAGTTTCGGACAAGGACGCTGGCAAATCTTCTGCTGGCAGTTCAGAAGAGACTGCTGTGGGGTTTTGGGGGATTACAGGATGTCTACTGCACATTATGAACAAGTTGGCTCATTTCAGTTCATGGTAGATCAGGATTGTTACCAATTCAGTCTATTTGTGGCATTTTCGTGTCTCTGCCCCCTCCACACTATGTACTCACCAAGTCACTTGTGATGGCCACAGCAGACTTTCTCTTTGTGTCTTGTCATGATTGACTGATTAAGATCAGATTCTATTTGATGCTATTTTCAAGGCACATGTATTTGAGTATTCAAAAATTATGACTGATCCTCACTTGGCTGGTAGAATTTTTGGGCAACTTGTAGACTAATTTGAGGGCTTACCTTTCTCCAGACAGGTGCTATCAGTTTTGATTCAGTATGTGTTACAATAGCAAATACTAAGGCTTGCTTTCCTTTCTAGTCCTTCCTACTAGCAAATACGTTTGTAGTGTCCCATACCAAGCTTTATCTCAAGACCATTGTCTTTGGATTTCTATTGCTATTGTCTGTGTATGAGCATGATTACTCTTTGGATCATCATTCCCCAGCCTTTGAAACACTCCTGTTCTGACGGCTCAATTGTTTCAGTCTGCAAGGAAGTACTTAATTATCCCCTTCCAGCATTTGTTGTCTGATTGCAACAGATGCTGCTCTTGGTAGTTAGAACTTACTTAGACAGTTGATTTGAGGTCGTGGTTCTTTGAAGAAGTATAATCTCTGCAGTAGCATTCTGGACCTCCATCTGTTCAGACCACATTCAAGTCCATGTGAATGCAGGTGATGATGGACAGCTCATGCTGCATAGCACGCCATAGTTCCTGGGAACAAGTTCCTTCTGCTGCATTAGAAGGGCAGCAAAGCTGTGGCTCTCAGACTGTATTACTTATTTTGTACTCCTCCAGCTTTGGATCTAAGGCAAGAAGCTAGCTCTGTTTCAGCAGATGATCTTCCCTGAGTGAAGGATCCATTGACAGATCTGTTTGCAGTCTAGGCCAAGAGGAAACATTGTAGGCTTTAATAAAGACTGTTCTTTTAACAGTTGTCTTCTGAAGTTCCTTTGTGATTAGAGGACTGCTCTACGCTCTTCCTTTGCTTCCCTAGGTCTTGATTCTTCCACAGTTTGTGTTCTCTATTAGCCAAAGAATTAGCTTCCTGATATCCTTCCTGAAGCTTTACACTTGTAGGGTGAAGTCTGTACTTCACATCCTTGTGAAGAACAGAACTCTTAGGCCTAGGCCTTCTGTGAAGTCTTTCAGGCTGGCTCTTTCCACTGGAGAGAAATGTGGTGCTTGTCAAAGTGGATATTTGGATGTGTCTCAACCTCTTAAGAAATTGAGAAGGTCAAGCAAAGTGACAAAGCACATCCTACAAGTTTAAATGACTGCATGCTGCTGCCCTATATAGTGCTTTGACTCAGAGTATCAACTCTGTGATCATTTGGAGCTCCGTCCATGCTGCATTGCCACTTCCATCACTAATGCAGCATTTGCTAGATCAGTGCCAAAAATTGTTTGTGTGACAGGACTCTGAGATACTCTAAGTGTTTGTGTTCACAGCTTAGTCACCTCTGGTTGGAATGTGAATGTAGCCTAAGTTGAAAGAGAGAATTATTATTTCACAGTGTCTCAAAGTGTGTACTTCAACTCTTAACCACTTTCCATGTTCATGTACATCTGGAGTGTTTTTTTTTTTTTTTTTTTTTTTTTTTTTTTTTTTTTCCCAGTATCTATCTATGGTTTGGTCTCCTACTCCCCCTTCCATCCTGCTCCTGCCTGGCACATGGCAAAGATGCCTGTTGCCATTTCAGTTCCCCTCAGATGCTCTTACTAGGAAGGAATCAAAAGTAAAAAGTGGATATGTGGATTTCAGGTACTGAACACAGGTTATTGGACAGCCACCTTTCCTTTCTGTTCGTAGCCAATTTAATGGAAAATCCTACTTGGCATTGCCTGGTAAATCTCACATATTGGGTCACATCATCTTAATACTGTTCAGAACACAGAAGTTTTGTGCTTTCATCATACCAAGTTTTAGCTTGTAGATGAACAGAAGCTCTTATGGCACAGTGTAATAAGACTAGGAAAAAAGTACCACTAAATGTATGTGGTGACTAATTATTTCATGTCTTGGTGCTTTAAAAACATGTAACTATCACGGTCAACTCAGCTGAGCAGGGTTGAGTTGCAACAACTCTCCCTGCAGTAGTGCCAAAATATTCTAATTCTTCAAATACTGATATTTTTTCTTGATCTTTCTTTTGGGAATAAGTTAAATTGTCAATGATTGTACATTTCCTCATTTTTTTTTCATTGTAGAGCCTTCCTTTCCAAAAAATACAACACAGCATCACAGCACAAGACCACCAGCCTACACCTGACAGCTGTATACTCAGTATGGTAGTGGGACAGCTTAAGGTAAACTCTTTCCATTACAGGGTAACAAATGCTTATGTCTTAAATTTTTTTTGTAGAACACTAAAACACCTGATTTCTGAAAACCTTAAAACGTTTTCTGGGGTGGGGAGGGAGTACTGGTAAGCTCACATTGTGACATGGTTCTTCTACTGTTCAAGACTGACAGGAAACTATTCCTTCCTCAAGATAACTAGCACTAAGTAAAAATTTCCTGCAACTTGGCAGACTTTTCTTCTTGTCAAGCAAAGCATCATGGCCTTTACTGTGTATACGACTATAATACAGGCTCTGAAGACATCAATATTTTCCTTACTTAGATACAATAAGGTTTCAGCATCCTCAGCTGCATTTAAAAGTATCATTATAGTGTTCTTGGACACCATAACCACCTTGTTTAGTGTTCCTTCTGCCCCTTGATGTACCATATGCATCATGCATTATGTTGTTTCAGTAGCCTTTTTTTTTAGCTGACAACCCTTCAATAAGATCATGCTTTCCCCTTTGCTGTTATAGGGCATAAGAATAAAATTATGGTTTTAATGCAGTAGTCTAGTTAAAACTGGGTCAACAATGGGAATGTTGCCTGTGTTGAAACACCTCCTCCTTGTGAAGAAATTGGATCACTTTTCAGGCTGTAATATGATTGCATTGCTGTTTAAGTTATGGTACTGAACAGGATAAACTTAGGCAGTTTCCTGCTCTTCAGAGGAAATGTTGCATCTTCAATATACCAAAGCCACAGACTTGTAAGTTAATAAGAGTGTTAACAAAAGAATTTATTCTGGCGTCTGCAAAATCTTCTGCATGTAAAGTCACTTACAGGCGGAACTTGCCCACAGTGGGCAGTGTTTGTTTTAAAAGTATGAAATCACCATTGACCTGTCAGAGTTGGTCTTTTCAGGGTTTAGTTCAGCCATGCTGTCACAATCTTTAGACCTACTTTGCTCAGTTTCTCCTAAAATTGTTGCTTAGACTTCCTTTTTCTGTTGACTGAATGGCATTTCCAGGATCAAAGCCTTCAACCTCCCACAGAATGTTCTGTTAGGCAAACCTGGGCCTGACAGTTTGAATCTGCTTGCATCCTCAAAACACTTAGCTATTCTTTATTGTTCTGGGCTGACCAGTGGAGAAGAGCAGTTCCCAGTGTGTATTGCAACCACTTCTAAACCTAACATAGATGGCTTTGGCTCTCAAAGTTGTTCCTGCTTCCTAGTCGCAAGTTGGATTCTAGCTTTCCTGTTGCTCACTGCCTGCATGTACTTTATTGGGGAAAGACAGCCACATGTGGCCACGGAAAGCACTGAATTCCAGGGCAGGTTTGAAGTTGGGCATGTTCATCTCATTCCTCTGATTCTTGGGTGTGCAGAAAACTCAGTGGTGTGACAGGCACGACATTTTGACTCCATGTCTTGGACTGGACACAGCTGCAATGGTTATGCACTGTCATATTTTTAAGGTTATTTACATAATCATCAAACAGATCACAGCCTGCAACAGTGATCCTATGTTGAATCCCATGGCAAGAGATGAAGCTTTTAAGAGATTCTGTAAAGCTTTGGGGTTTTCTCATGCTGTGGTGTGGTCATTGGGCTGGTAGATGCAGTCTGGGAGCTTTCTATAAATACCATTGCTTGGAGCAATATTTCTTACTGTGCCATTTTTATCCTCCTAACTATTTCAACTTGCTGAGCAGTACTTGAGTATTCAGGGATCATTCATGGTGCACCAGCTACTTGGAAATAATATGTTGGATTAAGCAGAATATTTACTGTTGACATGACCATATATAACCTGTTTCTGAATTTTTAGTTGGAGAGGCAACTGTCTTCCATTCCTCACTCCTCACAACTGTGAGGCTTCAGTCTTGGCTTCAGAAAGCAGAGTTTAATGCTTGAGATTGCTGCCTATCACTGAGGAACTGTCCAGAAGTTCTAATTTGAACTTTCTGACTTTCTGCTTTTGCCTTGTATGATGCTCATTGTTGCAGCTAGACAGAGGAAATAACCAGTAAGAGTTTATAACATGATGTATATGGTAACCATTTCTGTTATTAAATGAAACTGGCTGTCACATGTAGAGAATACTTTCTCTTGTGTTAATCTATGTATGTTAGTGCTGAGATGGACAAAAATTATTGCTATTCTAGATTCAAAACAGTAACTAAAAACAACTAGTTTGTTAGGCATTTTAATAAGTTGCTCATCTGCTCTTCATTAGAACAGAAGACAAGCACACAAAGGTGGAGCTGCATGTTTTAGTTATCTAAAGGTACCCTTCTTAACACTCTATCTACTCTGCACAGCTCAGGTTTGTTCATCTCAAGGAAAACTTAAAGGTTAACTCACGCAAGAAGGGAACTTTCAAGACCATCAGTAGCAGAGTTTGAAGGGAAAAGCCACATTTCCCACTAACTATTCAGTTATCCTGTTCATGGATATCCCAGTTATCTTTACTATGAGGCCAGATTTTTGGAAGCTTAGAATGATTAACACATCCTTTCAAATCTGTCATGTTTTTTAAAATTTTCATTGTTATATGTAGAGAAAGAACTTGCATATGCTTTTACTAGAATAATACAAGAAAATAACAGGCTAGAAATACTTGATGGTTATATAATGCACTCTTTTTAAGAGTTTTTGAATGGATTTTTTTGAAGTCTGACTGAATTATTGGTCCTGAAAATTCAATGGAAACTCATTCTTAAGTGAGCTGGGTGCATCTTAGCATTTCTTCCTTAACCCATTAAATTCCAAGCTTGTTTTGCTGTAGGGAAAAGAAAATCCCAAAATACTTAAGCAGAAAGAATCTTCTGTTCTCCCTCTATATACTATGGGATAAGCCGCTACCAAAGTGTTACGAAGCCTCAGCTCCCTTCTTAACTGTGCTGGAATAGTCCTTAAGAAATGGTGGACCCAGGACTATTATTATCAAACTCCTCATTTCCTTCCCCAGAATATTATGCTTTAAGAAAAGTTGTTGCAGGTTTTAGGAGTCTTAAGCCTCTGTGAGTGTACACCCACCCTTTTGTAGGTGTATTTTATTGGATCAGTTGAAACATTACTGCCCAGTGACAAGGTTGGGATGTACATCTACCTCTATACTGCTCCAGTCTATAGCCCAGCATGCTAATCCAAATATGAACTATAAAATCTTTTAGAGCAGGTAATCAATCCCCATTGAGGGGATTGGAGACAGCAGTTTCTTGGAGATGTTTGAGCATAATAGGGCATCTGAACATGGTGGATGAAGTCAGTAGCAAGAGTCTGACACCAGCAGAAACAGTACAATAACTGTTTTCATTGAAAAGCATGTTTTTAAACAGATGTGAAGAATCTTCTTTAATGACTATTGGGATAGTTGATAGTGTTTTATTTAATCCTCCTATAGAAGAGTAATAGATGTACTTCCACTGATTCTAATTCTCCTCACTTTTTTTATTGCTATTCATTGACTGTGTGCTTGCTTGCTTCAACTAGGAAGAAATCAGTTTTGAAGCCTCTAGGAGCAAGTTTCTCTTGGGGACACTACTTCAGCAATATTCATCCAGGATGTCATGCAGTATTTCTAGTGTGCTTCACTTAGTAACATATTTCTCCTCCTGTCATGCTCAGGCAGATGATGACCAGGTTCTAGGCTTCCACCAAACCTTTTTGTTGAAAAACTTTCAAGGTGCCTGGGTATGCACCAATGAAGTCTTCAGGCTAGCCCTCCACAACGTTTAACCTCTGCCTTACTTCTCTTCCATGCAGTCCTCGCTGTCCTGGCTGAGTAAGGAGTGCTCTCTTCTCGCTCTTCTGTCAATTGAGTTTGTAGTGGCTGAGAAGCATGGCTGTTGCTTGCACATTCTCAAAGCAGTGTGGCAGATCTGGGACTCTTCCTGGAGCGTGAATTTTGAAGTGATCATTGCAGAATTAATTGTGAATAACTAATTTGTTATGTGGTGCTTCATAGCCTTAGAAGGGGGAGGAAATTTGCAACCAAAGTCACTTTTTTTTCTGCTTTTCTTTTTCTTTTTTTTTCTTTTACAATGCATGGTGAATACTTCTGCATTGTTTAAAGCTTGTTAAATGGGGAAAGTTAATATCTGAAAGTACCTGTTAACCAAAATAACTGGCTTATTCTTTGAGATAGCTATGAATTTGCATTTCAATGAACAGTTGCTACAGGGTGCTGGTGAAAGGAGAATAAAATTGTCCCTGACCAGGCAAGAGGAGAAAAGTTATGTTTTTCTTTTAGAGTAAGTTTCAGAATAAAACTTGGATCACAAAGAAATACTGTATCTAATGTTCTGAAATGGTCATGTTCCATGAATTGAGGACTTGACAATTTTCGGCCTGTTAATTCATCCAGTCTAAGGGCCCCCAGGTCAGAAGGAATGTAGAGAAACTGGTGAAGCCTCAAAAGAGGCCGAGGTGGCCAGGGCTCTAGAAGGAGCTGAGCTTGAGTCTGGAGAAGAGGTTGCTAAGGGCAATCTAGTAGCAGCAGCGTAAAACTACCTGAAAGAGAAGTAGCTGGAAAGCAGTTAGCATAATTCCAGTACTGACTATGGTTTTCTTGGTGGCGCCAGATGGTATATAACCAGGAACAGTGGTCGCAAACTACAGCTTGTGAAGTTCAGATTGGATACAAGTGGAAGACTCTTCATGAGGAGGATGAAACCCTGGAGAGGCTGTGGAGCCTCAATTGTTGGATGTTTTGAAGACTGCTAGACAAAGCTGTGGCTGATGTGATGCCTCTGATACCCCAAGTGTGAGCAGGAGCCTGGAATGGAGATCTCCAGGGCTCTTTCCAGTATGCAATTCTGATATATTTTTTTCCAAGGATCACAGGACATGAAAAAGAATTTGAACTGCATATAAGAAAGTTTTGTGGGGAAAAGCCAAGCCCCTTGTGTTTATAACCTGAGTCACAACTGGAATGCATATGCTGAATTTGGATCGGAAAGTAAAGGTAAAGGGTGTTTCAGTGAGGCTGCTTGAGATGTGATGAAGAGCTGAAGTAAAGAGACTGGAACAGTTATTGCCCTGTAAATCATCTCAAGTAATTGAAAGGATGCTCTTTGTCAAGTCATAAAATTCTGGCTGAATTCTTGGGCATGGAGGTATTGTTCCTCTGCTGTGAGAACATTATATGAAAGAAAGAAAGCTATACTACGTGACTTCAGTGTGTGAACTGACTGTGTAAAGCAGCAAGAGGAAATAATTCCTTTTCTTCCAATCTTTCATGCACGCAGTCCTGAATTACATAAGAAATTCCCCTCAAGCCAAAGTACTAATGACTACAGTGCAGCTAGGCTTACCACAGATTGAGAGGAAACATATTAAAAAACTAGTATGATGATGATGATGATCTCTCACTCAGTAATAAGCAAGCTTAAATTTAGTTCATAAAACTGTTTTTGTGACTGCTGGTAGGTCCCTCAGTGACCCTAGAAGAGGAGGATGGAAAGTGAGTGAGAGTATATTAAATGCTTATTAATACCTGTGATTCAAAGTGATCTGAATTGAAGAGATTCTGCTTGGCCCAATCTGGCCCAGTCTGAGCCTAATCCAAGCCATTAGAAAGGAGCTGGCATAAATTCATTCAGACTTGGTCAAAAAGGTTAACTTTAAGATGACTTTGCAAAGACATGTCAAGCTTTGAGGAACATTGGAAAGCTGTGCATCTGTTAAAGATTCCTTTAAAATTCCTTTTAAATATCCACAGTTATCTTGCAGCTGAATAGTTGGTAGTAGGTAGTGGGACCTTACTACTACCCATGTTCTTTCAGTGCACAAGCTACCTCTCCTTTCTGGGCAGATCTAATACTGATAGTATGTCCTCTGAAATACCTGGTGTTTCTGCTGTAGTCCAGCACAGTTCCTTGTGTTCACATCAAGCTAGCTATTGTGGAACATCTGCCTAATGCAAAAGGGTGACTTTATCAAGTAACAGAAGGCTACCCAGTACATCAAGCTGTTGAACAGTGACTGTTTTAGCACTTGCCTTGGTTCTGGGATTTTTCTTTTTCCATGGTTTTATGTACTCAATACTTCCAGTCTTACTTGCCTTTTATATTTTGGCTGTGGGAAAGTATTTTCCTTATCACTTGTCCTTCATGTTTTATAGTAGTTTGATTGTATATTACCCTTTCTTCCCACCCAGTCATGTTTTTTTTGCAAGTTAGATTTGTGCTTAATTTACTTTCATCAGTAGGAAACTATGGATCATCTTTCTTGCCCTCCTCTGGCCATTCCTTATTTTACTGTTTTGTAAGTGATAAGAAATGCATGCAGGATTTGGTATGTGGGTGCTCTGTGCATTTATGTGACTGCATAATTATGCTTTTATGTTCAGTTCCTAATAACTGATAACATTTTGTTTGCCTTGATAGCTGTTAAGTTCTGAGCTGATGTTTCCAAAAAAAAAAAAAAAAAAAAAAAAAAAAATTGTCCGTATCGCTCTCCTGAGAGGCAGTAGCTAATCATAGGGCCCTTTTTGATTTTCCATCATGGACTAGCTTGCACTTACTGCATTTTTTGTCTATCACTTTATTTCCTAAGCAGCTGTCACTATGAAATCCTTGCAGTTAACTTTAGATTTGAATGCTCCTTTTATGCTTTAGTTATGTACTTGATTCTACCAGTGCTCTGCCAGACTTCCCATTTCCAATATAACTGATGTCCTTAGCAAGTTGCTCCTCCTTGGTTTGTTTCATAGTTAATTCATCATTTGTGCTCTACTTTTTTTAAATGATGTTTTGTTTACTTCCAGAAGCCTCCTTTATTCTGCTCTTTAGTCTTGGCTTTTTCATCTGCTTTTCTTGGTGGACTGCAGAGAATTCAAATCAACTCAAACTCAGATCAACTCAAAATGCTGAATGAAGAGCATTTTAAGTGTTTCATGCATTCCTCTGGATGCTGCTTGTTAATGCTTTAATGCTTTTTTTCACTTTTGAAGTTTAAAACTTGTGTGCTGAAAGATTAAAGCTTGAATTCTCTGAAAAATGCTGAACAGAGTATGTTGTGGTCAGTATCACAAGGGTTTTTTTTTTTTTTTTTTTTTTTTTTTTTTTGTAGCCAGGTGCTGTGTGCTGTTCAAATTTAAATCCTATTGTGTGATCTCCAGCTGATTTGAGAATCGATTATTTATGTTATTTAAAGGCTTTAACTTCTGCCTTGATCTCGCTGAGGAGACTGGTAAACATTAGATGGGAGGACTAGTCTCTCTAATACTATTCTCTACTTCTGTAGTCCCTAACCCTTGTAATGTAATCCAGGCATTATAAGCCCCCAGCTGAATTATCAAAGGCAAAAGTTGAGGCACCTCTCCAAAGATTCACTATGCTAGAACATCCTATCACAGCTACAGTAATTGTTTAACTCATTTTGAGCAGTTCATGTACCGTAGAAATACAAAGTACTATGTGGCTGGACAGCAGAGCATGCTCTGGGAAAGATTTCAAAAGCCTAGATCATTGCAGAGTTCATTCAGGCAATATTATTGATAGACTCCTACAGAAACTCCCTTCTATGACACATCCATACTACAGCAATTATCAGCTAATTTTTAAACACAATTACAATTGTTTTACACAGTTCCTAGGATATAGCCCAAAGGAAGCTTGTTCGTTAAACACAATGAAGCAGGCATGTACTTACCAGTGATGTGAAGCTGCTGGAACAAGACATCTGCAACACTCTTCCAGAAAACCTCAACAAACTCCAGCAGATTTGATTCTATTGCAGGATTTCTGTTTTGTGAGACTTCAAGTGTTTGTTTGCCAAGCAACTTAGAACAGAGCCTCTGGTTGTATTAAAGTGTTTCTTGAAGTACTGGATGTGCACATGACCTTTTAAATCTTGGTTTGAGAGTGGAATGCATTCCTCATTTTTAAAAATAAGCTTTTTAAACTTTTTTTTCCCCTCTTTCTTCACAGGCTGATGAAGATCCTATCATGGGATTCCACCAGATATTTCTATTAAAGAACATCAATGATGCCTGGGTTTGCACCAATGATATGTTCAGGCTAGCACTGCACAACTTTGGCTGAGCTGGCAACCCCGAGGCACTCGTGCTTTTTTTTCCTTCTGTCCTCTTCCTGATACTATTCACACTCACAGAACATTCCAAATATCATACACAAACCTGCAGCACTGCAGAGCGTGAGCAAGCAAGACCTGTGACCTGTCCTTCTGCTGAGTTTACATTGTTACTAGATGAGTTCCTTGTGCATGATGTTTGGAAGTTAGACTTAGCTGCATTTGACAAGAGAAATTTGTGTTGTACCAGCATGCCTCGGAAAGAATTTATAATACAAAAGGTTGCTGTTTATGTACTGACAAGATGCTCTATAATCCAAAGAAATGAAAGAACAGCAGCCTGTACGGCCCAGATATTGATTTGTTCAGATGTTTCGATGCTACATTACACAATAAAACCATGAGATTTTCTTAACAGTTTAAATTGTTTTTATCAGTTGGATATTGAGCATATGATACTACCTGAATTAGTTGTCATACCCTGTGTTTGCCTGGTTGGGAAATGTCTACAATCCCCCCCCCCCCCCGCACCCTCCCCCCCCCCCCCAAAAAAAAAAAAAAAAAAAAAAAAAAAGCTCTTAAACACTTTTACCAGTGAATGCTGTTGAGGTTTGCCCTTGGGCATACAGCTGCTTTCTCGCTCCTTCTAAGCAGCTATTGTGGTGGTGGCTTCTGGCTCAGTTTTTAAACATTCTGCTTGACCAGTTAGATCTTAGCTGTTGTTAGGCTTTTACCTTGGTAAAATACATGATAATGTACAAAGCTAACAGTCATGGCAGCCTGTATTTAATCTTCATTACATGTATTATATTAACACTCAAAGCTAGACAAGCCAGCTGTATCATCTTTATAGGCAGACAAAATATGATACTTGCCTCCAAGTGTTTGAAGTACTTATACAATCTAGTATCCTTGAATTTGCATCCAGCCCAGATGCCCTTGGGCAGGTTTATGCTCTCTATTGTCCTTTCAGCTTCCCTTCACTATAATTTGAACTAGTTGACAGTACTGCATTTGCTGTGCAGTGTGTATATGTCCTTTTTTTCTTATAACATCACTGTCTGTCATGTATCCCCCGGAAGGTGGCAGCATTTCATTAGTGAATGCATTTTACAGAATCATAGAATGGTAAGGTTGGAAGGGACCTTGGAGATCATCTAGTCTAACCCTCAGCATAGCCCATATGGGGACTGAACCCATGACCTTGGTATTAGCAGCACCACACTCTAACCAACTGAGCTAAACTTGCCCCCTAATTTATTAAATACTACTTACTCTTTTCAGGATAAGAAATGCCACAGGAGCAGAATCATATTTGCTTTACCTTCACAGCTGATTAAATCATTACGGCCAAACTTCTGAGGGCTTAGCATGCCTGGCTGCAGTCAAGACTTTCAGAGTATACTGACTTGTCATTTCCCCTTGCAGCTTTCAAGAAAGCTCGGGATGCTGTGTGGCCAAGCTGCTCTGTTCTCAAATCTGGCTTTGAAATTGAAATGGGAATGGAGCTTTCTTGAAAATTTGTCTTAGGGCCTTCCTGTTTGGTATCACAACACTTCCATATCTTTCTGGTGTGCTGACCTATTTGTTTCAAATGAAGTACTGTTTTCCTGTTGCTGTTTCTATGCTATCAACTTAGTGCTCAAAACTCATCACTTAAAGAGACCGTCACTTTTAGTAGAAAGAGGCATTTTGCACAGTCATTGCTAGGCAAGGATCCTTCTGTTACAGACTCCAGGTCTAAATGAAATTTGGCTTACAAACCTTGCCCTGCAGGAGGATCTTGTCCACTATGTGCGGATAGTCCTCTGGTAAGTAATGAGCTCACAGAGCCAAGTTAGAGGTTTGATTTCAAGAAATGCTACATGTTGCAGGTATTAGTTTAAAAGCAAATCTAAAATGAAAATCCTTTAAACCCTTAAAACTTCAAAGAAATTATCCCATGCAGTTGCAGCTGGCTATGGGGGGGTGAGGGGGCGGAATGAGGGAAGGAGTCCGTAATAGTACTTTTTTACTTTTTTCTTTTTCTTTCTTTCTTTCTTTCTCTCTCTTTTTTTTTTTTTTTTTTTTTTTTTTTTTTTTAAAAAAAAAGCTCCTTTCTTCACAGTCTTTCATTCCTGGTTTCTTACCTGGAAGAAGCCAATGCCAGTGTTTCTGAATCAGTATTGCTTAATGCTTTTGAGGCCTGTGATCTGGGAACAGGTTTGCTGTCTCTTAACTGAACGCTTCTTTCTTGTACCCTTGTCACAGTGCAAGTGTTAGACTGAGGCGGAATAGTCACGTTCCAAGTTGGGGAGTTTTTTGGAAAGGTGGAGAGAACTGCTTGTAGTTGGAAAAAGGGAGCATTACATATGAGAGAGCGTTTTTGTTTTTTTTTTTTTTTTTTTTGTTTTGTTTTTGTTTTTTTCTTCCCCAAATGAGCTGTCTTGCCTCTTTGAGAGTGAACCTTCTGAAATCCTCTCAGGCAGTTTGTTGGAATATCAAATCAGCCTCACTGCTAGTGGTATTCACAGCCCTGTTACAAAGCTGCCTCGAGGAAACTTTGAAGGTGGTTCTTGAACACAACAGGTACTGTACTTGGCAAGGAGTTTCTTGAGGATGGGGAAACAAGGAGCGTTTTCACGTTCTGAAGAAAGGAAGGACTTGCTTTCCTTCTGTCCTACTTAACATCTGCCTTTTAACCGGCTGAGGAAAGTAAGTCTCAGGCCCGCTGAGAGGAGGGAGGGCAAAGCCTCGCCTGGAACCGCGCTGTCAGGGTGGCGGTTGGGCGGGAGGTGATGGAGGCTCCTGGCGGCGGCGGCTCCCGCGCGGCCGCGTCGGACCCGTGCTAGAGACGTCGGGAACGCTTTCCCTGACTAGGGAGACTCGCTTCAGCCAGGCCCGCGGGAGAGGCGGCTGGGGGCCGCCCGCCTTTGTCGCGCCCGGAACGCGCCGGCCCGGCGGAGGTTTCCGCCCGGTGCACCAGCAACGGGACCGGAGGCGGAAGTGGGGGCGGCGGGCCGGGGTGGGTACGGGTAGCGCGGCGGCGGTTGCGCGGGCTGTGGCGGCGGTTGCGCGGACTGGGCCCCATGGCCTCCTCCTCTAGCATCGACATCGAGGATGCGACCCAGCACTTGCGGGACATCCTCAAGCTGGACCGGCCTGGAGGTGAGGGGAGCGGGGCTCGAGGGTGCGCGGGGAGGCCGCCGCCAGGGCGGTGCCGGCTGCACGGCGCCGGGAGCCGCGCCGCAAACCTTCCCTCAGCCGCTCGGGGAGGCATCTGTACCCGGCCCTGGGGGCGCTGTGCCCGCGCCGCTGCTGCTCAGAGTTCTCCGCCCCGGGGCCGAGACCTTCCCACAAGCTGGGCCTGGGGCCCCCGCAAACGGAACAGTGCTGCCGTGTGCCGGCCGCTGGCTGCCTGCCTCCCCTGCGCCCACCACCGGGGCGCCGGGGGCATCGTCCTCTACTGCTCGGGTCGGCTGCTTCTGTCTGCGAGGTAACAGTGAGGGCAGACAGGGAGCCCCACTCACCCTGAGTCTCTTCCGAAGGAATGCAGGCCTTAGGGGCAAAGTTTTTGTGCCAGCTGGGTAGGGAGAAAAATCCAGTGACTGCCTGGTAGCTCAGATAAAATTCAGAGTACATTCTTACTTACAGGAGACAGTATCTATTGTTGAACAGGGAGCGGGAGCCAAAGCTCACTTTTTTCCAGTGCTTTCTGAATTCTTTTTTTCTAAGGAGTATCATTGTCTCTGAGTAGGTCAGCACAGTTCGGTCCTCAATTTGAGTCTCCCTTCCTTGTAAAAAAAAAAATGTTTTTTTTTCCCCCACAAGTTTTCTTGCTGGACTGAGCACATTGGGCTATTCGGTCTCTCTGAGATCAGCAGTATCCTTGTCAGTCTCTTTCTTATTTGAATGTAAAATGAGGTTCTTATCACAAATGTCTCTCTAAAAGTGGTGGTGAATCTTCTACTTCTGCTTTGAGCGATTTTATTTCTCTGCTCTAAGTAGATTAATTTCTTTCTACCCATGAGCAATATCCATGGTAGACAGCAATGGTCTTAGTAGTCAGCTGTAAAATACGTTCCAATTTCCTTTTAGTATAGTATCTCTCTCTCAGTCCCCCTCATAGCTTTTGAACCTTCTGGATTTTCAGTCTAATTTGAAAGGGGTAGTGGTCTGAAGAAGACTGTTCCTAGATGTTTTGGAAAAACTTGGTGTCTGGAAAGAGGACAGAATTTCCGCCATCTTTATGCTCCCAAAAAGGGAAAGGCAAGGAGAACTTCATTTTAAAGTATCCTAAGAGTCAACAACAAGTCTGTCAATACAAGTGAAGCAGTGCTAAAGCACTGCTACATGCACTGTCTTATGCTTGCTCAAAAAGATGAGAGCTTGGATGCAGGATTGTTGTGAGAGTTGGGGAGGCACATGAGGTAAGATGCAAATCTATCGTAAGCTAGGTTTTGTTAGTTTTGTTATCCGTAGAGAAACTTGTACTTGCTTGAAGTAGTTTCTCTTATTTCTGTAACACTTGAATGTCCCAGGATTTTAATTCTAATATTGTAAAAATACATTTCTCCTATATAATGCCAGGCTTTTTACTTGAAAGACTGAAAAGAGAACTCAGTGCTGTGATGGAGAAAGCTTGTCTCCTGAGCAATTCATGAACTGAAAGGAGGTGTCACGGTTGGGAAATGATTCAAGTTGTTTCTGCCTTCTTAAGGTGACTTGGCTTCCCCTAGAAGCAACTTCTTTTGCTGGTAGAAGGAAAGGAGATATTCATTGAGAATAGCTTGTATCTTTTCATTTTATTTCTTTGAAATTGGTTCTTAGTTGGGAGGAAAAGGAGCAAGTGGACTGTAAGTACCTGTAGTGCTCAGCGGGAAGCACTGCCTGTGTAGTAGCAGAGACTTTAAAGAACTGGACAAAGTAAAAGCAAGAGTACTTGTTTGTTAACTGAAAGCCTCTGAAAGTCCTGTGAACACAACAAAGGGAAGTGAAACTGAGGCATCCATCAAAGCTTTTGAATGGGAAAGCAATGCCATGAATTGCATATATTGGGCTAGTCTTATCTGGCATAACAGCTGTTGCTGTCAAGATCCTCTCCAGTTCTAGATTCTGTTATTCCTGGAATTAACAAACTAAAATATCCCACAGAGAATAGTGTAGCTGCTTTCTGGGTCTCTTAACACTACGAAAATTTTGCCATACTGGATGCATGTAGTTATGAGCAACGTTATGTTATTTTGGGTCCTCTCAAAGCACGTGACAGCGATACTCCCTGCTACAAAGAGGTTACAACTGTCATAATACTTTCTTAGTTCTGCTGGTTTTCATAGTTATGAAAATGCAATTTCCCGCTTGTTCCCTGCCTCTCTTGACAGAGATTTCACTTGATTTCACTGTACCAGGTGAGGAAGGCCAGTGGTCTCTTGGGGTACATTAGGAAGAGTGTTGCCAGCAGGTCGAGGGAGGTGATTTTGGCCCTCTTCTCAGCCCTGGTGAGGCCTCATCTTGAGTACTGTGACCAGTTCTGCACTCCCCAGTACAAGAGAGACATGGAAGTACTGGAGAGAGTGCAGTGTAGGGCTGCAGAGATGATCAGAGGGCTGAAGCATCTGAGGAATGTCTGCAAGGGTTGGGCCTATTTAGCCTGGGGAAGAGAAGCCTGAGGAGGGATCTTATCAATGTGTATAAGTACCTGAAGGGAAGGTGTCAAGGGGACAGGGCCAAACTCTTTTCAGTAGTGCCATGTGACAGGACAAGTCAATGGGCAGAAATTGAAGCACAGGAAGTTCTGCCTGAATATGAGGAGGAATTTCTTCACTGTGAGAGTGACAGAGCAGTGGAAGAGGTTGCCCAGAGAGGTTGTGGAGTCTCCTTCTCTGGAGATATTCAAAGCTTCCCTGGGTGAAACCCTGTCTAACATGCTCTAGATGACCCTGCTTGAGCAGGAGGCTTGGACTAGATGACCTCCAGAGGTCCCAACTAACCTTACCCATTCTGTGATTCTGTACATCATTCACAACTTCAGTAGCTCTTGCTCTTTTTTGGGAAACAGCATGATTAAGTCATTTGCCTCCAAACTGAAGCATGACTATTCTTCTGAGCTGTAGACAGGATGTTGATGCTGGGATTCTGGGCAGAATCCTTTAATCTGTGCTGAAATCTCTGTTGATAGTAGGTGTTAAATAGGTTCACCCAACTCCCATGACATTTATCAGGGACGTATTCAGTTTAATACAAAATAGCGGTGCAAGTTTTATGGGAGCAGGAAGCATTCTGTATCTTGGATTGTTTTTCTAAAAAGGTAATGAATATGACTGTCTCTTTTTTGTCTTTGATGGCCAGTACTAGTGTGAGTTAACGCTTGTTTTTGTTTGCATGCTTGCTGAAGATTGAACCTCTTCCCTTCTTTCATGCCTTCAGGGTTGCATGCACACTACACCTCTGCCTGGATCCCACTAAGATGGAGTGATGGGCTAAGCACAGTCCTGATGTCAGTGTATTGTTATTGTGTCTACCAGTCTCCACAGAGTGTTTTCTTTTTCCACCTCCCATGGAGCTGACATGAGTGTCCTACTGACAAGCATAAAGAAAGCTGAGATGCTTATGTCAGCCTTTCCTGTTGTTGCAAATAGAGCAAAGAACGTAGATGCTTTTTGCATCATCTCTGTTTTGCAGCCTGCGATGTTTTTGCTGGACCATTTGTGATGTTTTTTTTGGACCATTACAGCTGATGGAAGTTGCTGCAACTGGATGGGTATCATGTGCACAGAAGAATTATTGGCACAGTCTTAATCCTGCAACAGCAAGCGCAAATGCATTAGGTGGTTACAGGATTGCTTTCTGTGGCCTGAAGTTTTCTTGTACAGTGTGAGTGCAGTTGCTATTTTCTTCATACAGTGCAGGCCAACTTTGTGGTCCAGGTGCATGCTCAATCAGTCTCTGCATTGGGATACCATATAGCTGCACCTGCTTTTGATGTTCATTGTGAAGTTCCTGATTTAATGTCTTTGTTCGTAAACTGGGAGAATTCTGAAGAATAAATAGTAGCTGCAGTTACTTCTATAGGTAACAGCATTTATTCTGATATATTAAAGCTATTAAACCTCTTTGGTAATTTGAAGTTTGCCGTGTTTTCAAGGGACATGTCTTTTGCCCACAGTTCTGTTTAGGTTTGTTATATGTGCCAGTAAGAGTAGAGCTTCTAGTCCTGTGAGCGGCCATTTTACAAGAGCTTAGCAGCAGTTGTTTCCAGGCAACACTACAAAAATTTCAATTTTCAAAATCAGTGAAAATTTCAAGCAATTTTTTTTTTTTTTTCCTCTGAGACGAATGGCTTTGACTTCTGTGTATTGATGTGAAAGTGCAGACAGACTGGGCACACTTTCCAGTACATACTGTCAACTCTTCACCTTGCTGATAAAATACTGAGAGAGAACATTTTCCTTCTAACAGAATATTTTCTATTTGTCCCCTTCTAGAAACACTCAGAAAGTGAGGAAGAAAGTAAGGGTCCTGGGATTAAAATGCAGCTTGTGCTAGGCCAAATATATGAAGTCAGGATGCATACACTCTTCAAAGCAGAGCTGAAATTCTGAACACAGGCTAGTTTTACACAGAATTTGTGGGTGCTTTAAACCTCTATCTGACTAGAAAACCAAAGAAAAGATGTGGGAATTCCATGGGCTCAGCTGCACAGTTTGTAGCTGAGTTACTGTAACACCTGGACTTTGAAATCAGGTCTTGTAGTCAAAAGCCATTTTTGGAAAGTAATAAATGTATTATTTCCAACCATCTCCAAATGTTGCAGCTAACCACTGTATTTACTTACTGGAATTCAGAAAGCTCTCAGCAGCTATGACAGTTAGAAATAGATCTTTCAAGACCCCTTATATTTGGAACTTGAATGTGAGATCAAGGCCTGAACCAGCTCAAGCTTTCAGTCTCTCTGAGTCAAGAGTATTCACTCCTTGAACCTGATGAGTTACTTGTTCCTGTTCATTTGTGTCTTTTTCTGATCTTTTGGGGTTGCTTAATGTAAGAAAAGGGCTGTAACTCTGCTCTTTTGCATGGAGTTAAGTTTCTTGTAGGGGAGCTATCTTGCACATCTTTTTTTAGAGCAGAGTATTTTTTCCAACTAATTCATCATATTAGTACAACTGATAGATCAGTGATACCTACCAAAAAAAGAAAAATGAAGTAGTATACTTCACACAGCACTATACCTTTTAAATAGATGTTGTGCACAGTTGGTCATGCTTTTCCCTAGGTTCAGTAAATGAGAACCGGAGATCATCAAATTCATACAATGGAGACCTGAATGGACTGCTGGTGCCTGATCCCATTGTGGCTGGAGATGGACCTTCTTTGGTTAAGCCAGTGCATCGCAGCATTTCTCTGGGAGTCCTGCAGGAGAACCAAGTCATGTAAGTGTTGTCCAAGAAAAGTTGAGAGAGTGAAGAGAAAACAGTGAAAAAAACAGTTCTGGGGAGCCTAGGCAAATGTGGTGGGACTCTAACAGTGAATTTTAGCTTGAACTGAACTGGTGGTTGTGAGTTGATGCTGTTGACCACAGGTGTCAGAGCTCTGGCTTTTGTGATGGTGGTCCATGGAGCCTCATATCCTTGCTGTTCAGGAAATGAAGAACACTGATGGAGCTGTTCAGGGAGAAGGGGAGCAGGACTGGCCAAATGATGGAAATAGCAAGTCAGGATGTAGTTATATTAGTAGAGCTCTGGGTGAAGCTTAGTGTTCTTGCGTAGAACTCCAGCTAGACTGTTTCAGGCATGCAAGTTATCTGAGAGGCAACTTGCACCAATTTGCAGGGGAGACCACATACTTGTCATAGTATTTATTTCCCCATAACTTAGAACAGAACAACTGATCCTGAATTGAATTCCTACCTAATTCTCTGCTGAGTTGTGAATATAAATAGGTGTATTTTGGAATGCATGCACATATTTGCTACTTAAATACTAAAGAGCAAGAGCATAAGCATGTAGAATAATTAGGATTTTTTCTGCCATGCGAGTGATAACACAAATCATACACACTGCTATCATACATCAGTCTAATCAGTGTGATACTTGTGTTCATGCGCTTAACATTAGACCTCATGTAAGTAGTTTTTGTTTCACTTCTCTGTTCATAGTTCTGAGAGAGGATGCTGTGAGAACTGTGAGTAATGTGCACTGCCGCTGCTGATGTTCAGCTGGTTGACTTTGGTCTTTGTGCTTTTTAGTGGTGGATAATGATCCAAAGCTGCTTTGACCAAATGTTGGTCTATATTCAAACCAAACAGATTAATGGGCTGAGAGAGGAGACTGGAGGCTTTAAGCTGAACAAGCCAGGTACTTAACACTCATAGAATACTGAGATGCATTGAGAAGGTAGATTCTTAACTGAAAATAGTTTTTGTTTTAGTTGCTCAGCTCAAACCCACTAGGTGCACAGATATATCTTCTGCAGTGCCATTTAAGATTACGGATACCAAATAGCTAACCTCTGTTTATCCAGTTTCTGTGAAGTCCTTTGTGATTTTTGCCCTTTGTCTTTCTTAAAAGCTGCCTTTCCGGTGATGACAGCTCCACTTGCGTAGTGATATCAGCAAAAGATGTGGAGATAGTGGCCAGCAGTGATTCCAGCATCACCAGTAAGGCCAGAGGGAGTAACAAGGTAAGTAACAAGGGAAAGTATATTTCTATTGGTCACATTAGCTCAATGAATGTTCCCACTATTTTAAAATAGAAGTAACGATCTTCTTTCCTGTATTGTAGGAGCTTATAGTTACATAGAATTTTGTTTCAGAGGTTACCAAAGGAAAAACAAATTGGAGCAGTATCTTACGATTGATTATGGAGTCTGGCTATGTTACTTTCTACTTCTCAGGAATAAGTTCCATGGCATAAGTGTAGGTTCCTGTGAAAGTGCCCTTCCTGCACTCACTGTTGATTCTTTCTTCTATGGTAGATCTTGAATATGGAGTGAGAGTTGCTTTTAATAGCTTGTGTGCATCAGTCCTGCTGAGGGCTCGAGCTGGCAGATCAGAGCTGCAGGAGAACCAATATTTGGAACTTAGAACTAGTTTTGTATCAGAGTACTAGCATGTGCTCAGAATAATTGGTATTGCTCAGGAGAGAAAATCCTGATCTTGGTCCTCTCAGCACTTCCTTATTGTGTCATTTTGTTCCTCGATGTGTGCTGAATTAAGGGAACTCAGAAATCATAAATGAATACCTTACTGTATTGTTCTTTTTTTTTTTTTCATGGACAATACTGAAGACACTCACAGATGAGAGGATCACTGCCAAGACTTCTGTAGTATTTCTTAATCCTTTACTTGCAGTAGCAGTCTTTATCAAATAAGGGCAGGACTCAGTTTCTTTGCAGCAATATGAAAACTGAAGAGCAAGCAGCATGCACCAAATATGTTTCTATATTTCAAAAATATTTCCAGAAACTGGGATATGAAACATGGCACTAATAAAGAGGTGAAGACTGCTTTGCTATAGTTGAAGGTAGAGTGTTGTTCTGCAGTAATTCTGAGTTGCCTTCCTCCTTGCAATGGAAGGAAATAGTCATCAGCCTCTAGAACTTTGAATATTTAGGGCTCGGCTACTTGAGATTCAATATGCAACTCTGCTTGCCAACTCCTACTTCTAAAAGTTGCCTGTTGAGCATTATTGGTCCTTTTTTAGAGGAAGTCATGTATTTGGCAAATTTATTCCAGACCCTTCTAATTTTTTTCCCCCTCTCTTGAGCAGGTGAAAATACAGCCTGTTGCTAGATATGACTGGGAGCAGAAATACTACTATGGCAATCTGATAGCTGTTTCAAATTCATACCTGGCTTATGCCATTAGAGGTGAGATATCTTTCACTCTTGGATGTGATTTGTATTGATTTACTCTGCACATCTCTAAAAGAGGAGATATGTACCTTGGAAGAAGGTATCTGGCAAAAAGTGAAACACTTACTGTAATACCCAGATCAGGGTGCTGTTGTAGTGAGAATACAAATGAGGCTAGAGCTATAGGGGAGGGAACAGTTGATAGTGTAAGAGAGCTTTCATTAAGAAAGAAAGCTTTTCTGAAATTTGAAATATAGGAAAAAGAAGGACTCAGTAGGGCTGGGAAAAGGCTGGAGGATTGCATTGATTTCACTGGACAGCAGTCTGTTCATATTCACTCTAGTGAAATATATCTATAATGAACAAGTTTTTCTTGTGCTAAGCACAGAAACAGGCCCATGGTAATTTGAGCAGCTAGATGCTTGAAATAGACTTGCTTAAATAAATTTTGATTTGAGTTTAAAGCTAAATTTGGAGAAGGCAAAGAGCAATGCAGATGGATTGTGTTTTGGAGTAGGGAAGGAGAGGAAGGCAGAACAATGCAGGGAAAAATTGTTTCTCAAAATATGTGAAACAAGTGAACATTTGCTCATCTGCAGTGTCTCTTTCTGCTCTGATACAAGCACAGATTTGGGGGCCCATTCAGCTCCTTCCTTTCTTCTTAGAATGGCACCCCATCAGTTTGTCTGGTCTTTTACAAAATCTGCTACTCTGTTTCTATGTTTTATCTAACTGAGGTTATTCTGGAGTAGCTGTTCTTAAGAAGTCTAGCCCTTTTGTGTTGAAGCTTGGGTGCAATAAAATCCGGAAAATTGAGTGATCTGTCAGGGCTGACTTGGGCATCCAGAAGTGGAAACAGAAGGGTTATCGTAAGCCAGCCTGCATTATAATGATGCTTGTCTGAAATGAAGAAGTTGGAAATTTTGGTCTGAACATGTACACCTTAGGGCATTTTCTTCTTAGCTATGCAAGCTAAAAACCAGCACTTTTTCCAAAGATGAATGTTTATGATTTTACATTACCCTTATAGAAGATGTATTTGAGTTACCTGTGCCTCTGTGACTCTTTTCTCCAGTTACTGAAAATCAAATTACAATTAAAATTAATCCACAGTCACTGGAGGTCAATCCTGGAAGTCTGATAGCCTTGTCATCAGCTTGTGATAAAGATTTATGCCTTGCATTTAATGGAAGTCTTCCATGAGAAGAATGCCGTCCTTGGTGAGCTGTGATATCAGAGCTTGTTGTAAAGAAACACTGCAGTGGCCTTTCTGTTTTGGAATGAACTTCTACTGACTTTTAAGTAGAATAACTCAGAATTTGTAGTGCTCAAAAAACTGTAAGAGATGAAGGAAATTGAGCTCCCCCTTAAAAGGCAGGCAAAATCATTCTTCTGTTGCAGCAGTTCCCTTCTTCTGTGCCAAAGTTGAAAAGTGCAGTGAATGTTTGTGCATGTCCTGGGTCTCAAAAGGGTTTGTTAATGTGGCATCTATCGGCATGGATTTTTCAGTGTGTCACCAGTGACAGCTGATGGCAGGATGGAAGTAGGAAATGATGGACTAGTCACTGAAAACAAAAGCAATCCTATAGGGAAACTGCACAGATGAATGGTAACTTCTTTCTGTCTTTTCTGCAGCTGCCAGTAATGGCTCCGCTATGGTGCGGGTGTTGAGCGTCAGCACTGCTGAGCGTACCTTGCTGAAAGGATTCACAGGCGGTGTGGCAGACCTGGCTTTTGCCCATCTCAACTCCAACCAACTGGCATGCCTGGATGAGGCTGGCAACCTTTTTGTCTGGCGTCTGGCCATGGATAAAGAGAAAATTCAGTATCTTGTCAAAGCAAGCCTCATATCAATGCCTGTGTAATGGTTAGATGTGAATGCAGCCTCAAAGTTGCAGCTCATTTCGTAGCCCTTTCAGAATATCAGCTTGCAGAAGGGAGGTTGGTAGTTCTGCCTATCTGACGGAGTATCAAAGAAGCATCCAGTCAGTCAACCTGTGCCTGTACTGAAATTCTTGGAGTGATATTGCAGTGCTCCTCCTGGCCTAGGCAGAAGTAATTAATGAGGAGGACTTTAGCATCAGTGGTTTGTGCTAGCTGACCTTACACCTGGACAGTGTCCATTTGACCACATGACAAAGCTTGTTACTCACATTTGTCTAGTCCTAGGTCTTTTTCTCAGTTGCTTTTCTGGGGAGGAAGATGTGACACTTGCCTCCTGCTCACTTAATTTCCTTTCACAGCTGTCATCCTTGTTCTTTTGATGGTCTTGAAATTGATTTTAAGGTTTGATTGATTACCATAAACCTTTTCTTTGTAATTGCTAACAGTGACTGCTCAATGCTTTTGGGAAGCACATCAGTCTATAGATAGTGGTATTTTAGGTGTGTCTTCCTATTTTTTTCATTGATGTATACAATCATTTCAAAAGGAACTGAAGCAAAGTTTATTGTAGTTTAAGATTTGATTTGTATGGATGAACTGGAGCACTCAGCCTAGGGCAGCATGGTAGCTTTTCTGTCTTTCTTTGCTATTTATTGTTGTTGTAATGCAGATGAAATCATTAAATTTATCTATCGACAGTTGTTTGGATCGTACGTTGAAATGTAGCTGTTTACTTCTGTTGTGCTTATCCTGGTCTTACCCGCAGCCAGCAAGTGAAAATTAGGAGAATTTAACTTTTGTCATCTTAACTCTTTTCTACCACGGAAAAAAAGCTAGCCTTCCTTCTTTCTTAGTAGAATCCTTTTAACTGATTTCTCTTTGAATCTGTGATCTGAAAAACTTGATGTCTAATAGTATTTGGCAGAGGACCACAACTGAAAAGATTATTGCTCAACATCAGTAACACAAAATGTTGTATGTTCCTTAACTGTGGTGATCAGAGAGGAGATCTTAGTGAACATCAAACGACCTGACAATACCCCATTGAACACTTCTCGAAGAATCATCTGGTGTCCTTTCATCCCAGATGATAATGAGGAGAGTGGTGAAGAGGGAAGTCAAACATTGGCATTGTTGCACGAAGACAGGGTAAGGAAATCTTGGTTGAAACATTCCTTCTTGGTAGAAGGAGAGGGGAATGAAGGGAAGAGCTGTCATGGGTGAGTGCGGAGGAGTGAAGAGGGATACCCTTGCGGGAAGGTGAAGGGAGGGGAGAGTGCACCATCACAAGAGCCCATGTGGTTATAGGTGTAGTGGGTTCTGTCTAATCCAGCTGGGAATCCTCCCATAAAGTAAGGGGCAGGACCTCTCTTTTTGCAAGAGAGGTCATGCTTATCTCTCTCAGTGGCTCAGGGGAAAGGAAAGTGGCAACTTCTGCCCATCACCAAATAAAGGAGTCTAACATAAACAAAATGTGGCGTGCCAGAGGCATCACTCATCTCCATGCAGGCTGAGTCAGTACCAAGGTGGGGGAAAGACTGGTGAGCAGCAACTGTAACTGCCACAAATAGCTGCCTATACTAAGTACAGCTGGGTACGGGAAAGCTTCTCGTGGCAAAACCATTTGAAACTGGGAAGGTTTTTATCACATATTTGCCATTGGACTGGAAAGTCAGGTAAGAATGTAAGAAATCCTTGACTGGATGAATCCAATAGTTATAGAAATAAGCTTGTGTACATACATGTCTATTTTCCAGGCAGAGGTGTGGGATTTGGACATTATTCGAACAAACAACAGCTCTTGGCCAGTGGAAGTGCCTAGCATCAAAGAAGGCTTCATTGTAGTGAAAGGTCACAGCACGGTAAAAATCTATTCCTTTTGTTCACTACATCTAACATCAAGGAAACAGGGGTACTTACAGGGAGGAAGATTTTTCTCCCCAAATAACAGTTCCAAAACAAGTAGTAAGTCATCTATCTGGCATGACTACACGTTGCAGTTAAATATTAGATATCAGTAAGTGATACAAATAAAGCAAGAGGAACTGTACTGAGCTGAGCTGAAATTCTTGACTTCTTGTTTGACCAAGATAGTGCATCCTGTGTGGGGCTGTGTATGGCAGGGACTTCCACATCTGTTTTGGGCAATTGAGGTGGGCAAGAGTATCATTCCTGAAATTAGGCTTACGGGTCAAACTTGTTCACATTTTAAGACTAAATGAACAGCAATGATAAATAGCTCAACTTTTTTCCATAACTCACTTTTTTTTCCCCTTTCTGTTTGGCATGCCCAGTGGGCATGGCCATTGAATTTGGAAGTGAAGTGAGGCATCTCACATTTGTCAGAATAAGAGTTAACTCTCCAACCCTCCTCAACTTACTTCTTTATCTCAGACTGAGAAGGCCACCTCTGGAGGGATGTTGTGTCAGACCATTAAAAACTTTTGCTAGTGTAACTAATCAAAGAAGAGTATAAATATTCAGGCTAACTCCTCTTGGGGACTTAGTGTTCTCCCCTATGCTTGAATTTCTGTAAAAGTTTGGAGCCCTCCTGACATCATAGCGTATTAAGGGTCACATAGGTTCTCTTTTGATTTTACAATCTCAGAAGATAAAAAAAATGCCGTCAGCTCTATGAAGGGATAAGTTGCCTGGTGAAGTGTGTATTAGAGGTATCGTTCCTGTTTGAAGACAGTTTTATTTTTTTCTCTTGATGAGTTATTTTGTAACCTTTCTCTCTCTCCCCAGTGCCTGAGTGAGGGAGCACTTTCTCCAGATGGAACTGTGTTGGCCACAGCAAGCCATGATGGTTTTGTCAAATTCTGGCAGATCTATATTGAAGGGCAAGATGAGCCAAGGTAATTGGAGAATTAGAAGTTGAGGAGTCTTCAAATAGAGAACAGCAATTTCTCTCTAAGACTTCTTCTTCTTACAAAATCACTCTCGGTCATTATGAAGATACAGGGTGAATGTTTATGAAGTACTTTGTGGTTGAACAGTGCTGTTATATCACTGAATATCACACATGCTTAAAGTTAGGTGAACTTCAGACAAAAGCAAAGAACTACGTCTGGAAACATGAATCTTGTGCATTGTGCACACTGTGGCCAAACTGTTAAACTGTCCTGCACATGCAGAATGCTTCTCTGAGCTGCTCCTCTCAATGTTGATGTTTTTTATATATGATGTCATTTTTGAAACACCAAAGCAAAGGCAGCTTGCTCTTTTTTGGTCACAGTCTGTGGCTGTGTGGGGTGTGATCCCCTTGTCAACTTACATAAGCCTGTAGTCAACTACCAATTGATAACACTTGGTTGAATAGTGCACTTTATCAGCAGTCACCAAGTGATAAGATGTTCAGAGCCCATTTTTTAATCCCCCCTGTCCCACCTTCAATAGTCCCTGCATTCTTGCTGTTTTCTCATTCTCTTCTAGGTGTCTTCATGAGTGGAAGCCCCATGATGGTAGGCCCCTCTCCTGTCTGCTCTTCTGTGACAACCATAAAAAACAAGATCCAGAGTAAGTCCCCAGTCTTTAGTGATATTTTCCAACTCTGCCTTTGGAGATTTCCTTGTAATTGCATTGTATTTGTACAAATTTAACTTTGTGACAGGAACAAATCCTATTCTGTTTTTGCAATAAGTTATCTAGTGATGGAAAAACAAGACACTGGAGCAGAGTCTAAAGTTACCTTAACTCTAATGTCAATTCCAGGACTGTGAAGAGCTAAGCAATGAAAATTCTGAGTCATAGAATCTTTTCAGGTTTGTAGTATGGTCAATTTTACCTGGCCTGTTATCAACTGCAGTAGAAATTTGATGGACAAAAAGAGCTTTCTTACTATTACTCTTTCTTTAGACATTTATAACCTTATGGCTCTTGGGAGCTGAGAGCTATACTGTTTCTTTAATGTGCCTCAGGAGCAGAAATTTTCTGAGAAGTTTAAGACACTGTTTGGCAAAACCAACCATGGGCAGACTATGAGAAACTTCTCTGTGAAATGTCCTTTTGGGAGAGACCAGATCTTTAAGGTAATCTATTTGTGTTGTACTGGCAGGGTTCCCTTCTGGAGATTCCTTATCACAGGAGCAGACCAGAATAGAGAGCTGAAGATGTGGTGCACTGTGTCTTGGACCTGTCTGCAGACTGTCCGGTAGGTGTTGATGTGCTGGTTCCACTGAACAGTTATATTTAGTTTGACAAGTTGGTGGATCATAGTAAAGTTTAACCTTTTAGGTTTGCTTGCTTTGCAAAGGTGATCCTTAACCTCTAGTGTCTCTTCTTTTGTGAATCTGGCATATTTGTTGAAAGATATGAGGGCTGTGATAGAGTGCCAGGTCAGACTTTGGTAGTGCAAGTCCCGTCATACAGGCACACAGGTGTTACCAAGACCTTTTGTCCCCACTTTGGTCTGTAGAACACAAATGTACCTGTAGCCTTAGAAATGGAATTCCAAATAGCACTCCTTGACTGCTTTCCTCTCTTTTAAATAGATAAATAAATAAATCTATTCAATAACTAGCTTAGCATCTCCTCCTGTTACTGCTTTTTCTGATTTAAAGAATTAGAAGCTGCTATTTTGACATAGCTGAAGAAGACTTATTTGCTAAGCCCTATAGCTCCAGAAATTCAAATTCCTTTTCAGTTCATCTTTTCCCTCAACTTGCTAGGTTCTTTTATTTTACTCTTCTGCTTGTGGGTCCTGAGATCTCAGGTAACATACACACGTAAGACCATTCCTGAATTGTCCTCCTAAAATGAAAAGAATGTGACACACAGCTGAGTACTGATTTTTCCATATCATACAGCAAAAGGTCAGAGTCCTAAGAAGGTTGTTCTGGTTTGGTGGATCTCTGGCTTTAAACCTGTAGTTTTGAGCCTTGTCCTCCTATGAATGTGGAACAAGTTAAATAACTACAAACTGTCATTTTGCATTTAAATGTTCAGAACCCATAATTAGATCCTGTTCTGTGATCTCCCTACTGAATTCTTAGCTGATATAAGCACTGATCTTTGTGCTGATGTTTTCATTCCAGTGGGTGGATGCACTGTAATGCTGTAAACTCCTTAAGATGTTTTTTAATGAATTCACTCATAGCAGTTGTTCCTACTGTGCTGATTGCCTTACTTTTTGCATCCCCTTCTTGTTTGTTGATACAGCTTTTCTCCAGACATCTTCAGCTCTATGAGTATTCTTCCCAGCCTGAAAGTCTGCCTCGACCTCTCCGCTGAATATCTGATACTGAGTGATGTGCAAAGAAAAGTAGGTGGCTCATTTTTCACTGACCGTGTGGGTAACAGTGACAGAAGGAGAAATAGCCTTCTCTGTGATGACTTCTGCTCCTTATGTCTAGGCTTTGCACATTAATGGCTGAAAACACAGAGAGGTTGGCCTCAATTATTTCTCTGTAAGAGGACAAATAGTAACAATTTGGCTGATTAATCATAAGGAGCCTTAAGGATTATTTTTGAACATTAAAGTAAAGCTCTTGTTTGCAGGAACCTGAATGTGACACGGTAGGATTGAGTTTCTGAACAGCATTGACTCAAGCACTGTGCTTTTTATAGTCCCTTGGGCATGCTGTTTCAAGATTTAATTGGTCAGACTTTATTTCTAATGTTATTCCCATGGTGGTCTTCCAGGTGGTCTTCAGATGCTGGGTCTTACAGTAGGAACTTGCGCACGCACATGCACGTGCACACACATGCATGCACACACTCTGCTGTGAAATCCCAGTGGCTTACTGTTTCTTATTCTTCCAGGTCTTGTATGTGATGGAGCTGATGCAAAACCAAGAGGAGGGCAAAGCTTACTTTAGCTCTATCTCAGAGTTTCTCCTTACCCACCCAGTCCTAAGCTTTGGCATCCAGGCAGTGAGCCGCTGCCGGTTAAGGCATACAGAAGTCCTCCCAGCAGAAGAGGAAAATGACAACTTGAGTGTGGGTAGGTGACAAAGAATTTGGCTACTGCTATTTCTCCTCCTCTGTATTAAACTCCTACTGTACAGCTGGATTACTTCAGAGAAGCACAGTAAAGTTAGTTACAGGGGACTTTCTGGAGGTCTCTGGTCCAGCCCCCTACTTTGAAGCAGAAATATTGCTAGCAGTAGAATAGGTCAACTGTAGCTTTATCTATTTGTGTATTGAAGGCCACCAAAGATGGCCGTTCTGTATGTGCCCTGGGTGTCCTGACCTAGGGCTGCACCATTCCTAGAGAAAATGTTTTTGTAATATGCAACCTGAACCCCCCAAATCACAGTTTATTGCCCCTACCCCTTACCATGCAGAAACTCCTCTGAGGTGTTTCTGTTACTAAAAGATAGTGCAGGGTTGAGCAGGATTGAGTAAGTGGAAGTAACCTTTTGGTTAAGTTTAGGTTTGATTAAGGTTTAGGACTAGCTGCCTGGGATCTGGTGCTTGGAGGATCCCATAGCTTCCTTGCTCTTAGCAGAACACAGGCAGAATACTGCCCTACCTCTGGCATTGTAGGGCAGCCCTTCAGCACAGCTCGATGCAGGCTTACAGGAGCAACAGGGATCCTGGAAGAACTGGAACTGGAAGGATGTATTTTCTGTGACTGCTTGTCTGAGTAAACTGCTTAATTAAATGTGTGAAGTTTGAACTCATGATCTGAAATCCAGTTGATTGCTTCTGAAACGTATTGCCAGAGCTATGCCAGGATGTGAGAACAGTATGCACTTCAAGTTGCAACTTTTGGACAGAAAGGGAGAGATTCTTCTTTATTGCATCTGGAAGGCTTATTCCCAAGCTGTGGATTGAGACTCGCAAAGCTTCTTGCAGCAGAAATGAACAAGTAACTCCCTTTAGAGGGGAGGAGATGACAAATGTGGGGTTGCAGCGCTGAGGGCTGTGCTTTGTAAAAGGCTTCTTAGAGACACATGAGCTGTATTCTGGCAATTACTACAATGGATATGATACAGAATCCTGTGGAGAATTATCCCATGCAAGCTTCCTTCTTTACTGCTTCTCTTGGAGTGTTGGCTTGCTCCTGATTTTGTATCTTTCTGTCTTTCTGTTAGTAAAATTTGGAAAGGTGCTTTGAATAACATTACAGGGTTTTTTTTTTTTTTGTTTTTTTTTTAACATTAATGTATTTCCTGTAAATGAGACTTCTGGACTGTCAGTGTAGCTTTGTGATATACCTCTCAGTGCCTATTGTGGTACATAATCATTACAGTTAATTTGTGTTATTGTCAGCATCAATGACTCATTGGTTCCCAAAGCAAAGAATATGAGTACTCTTTTTTTTGTAGGGGCTTTTTGTGGAGAGTTAGGCTTGTCTTTTCTTCTCAGCCTCCTTAGCTTTCATAGCAGCAAGACTAATTCAATATTGGGTGAATGTTGTCAGCACTGGCTGATGGAAGGTTATTGCAGAGCTTTGCATAACTACTGTTGCTTAAAGCTGGGAAAGGTGGTTGAGTCCTAGTCTGAACTTGTGTGATGTAAGCCAGAGAATGTCGTTTAAAATGTATCCAACCAGTCACTTTAATAGTCAGAACAACTTGCTGGCAGTTCTAGACCACAGCTTCCTCCGGTTTTCCTAGCAAGGTGATTTTTACCCCCTGCCCGCTTGGGGCTTACTTGACTGCATTAGAGCAAATTTTATTGCTCTCACAGTGGAAAAGTAAAGTGAGCATAGGATACATTTTCCCATAAGAGGATAAATCTTCCTCTGAAGTGGAGAAGTGACAAAGCTGTATGGAGCTGTATTGTTCTTTGCTGCTGGTTCATCTACTGTGGAATTTTTCTAGTATTTTGTTTGCAGTTTCCATTCAAGTTCATGTTTTACTTTTGTCTCATTTCCAGAAGGTGCTCAGGGAGCTGGGGCTGTTGAGTCGGCAGCAGGCGTACTTATAAAACTCTTCTGTGTGCACACCAAGTGAGTATGTGTAGAAGCTACCATGGGCAGCTGTTCACAATGGTCCTAATCCCACACTGACCTGTAGAAATGAACTGCAGTTTACTTATTTCCTTCCACTGACAATAAAAACTACTTGAACCCATAGGAACTTCTAACAGTGATGACTGACCTTACCAGTAAGTGGTTCAGCATGGTGCTGTGACAAGCTATTTTTTTTGTTGCTGCAAGCACACAGCGACTTCAGAATTCTGCACATATGTATGTGCCGGCAGCATCTTTGACATGCTCTGGGTGCCAGAACTGGTTGACAGCTGAATAAAGATCAGCTTTTACTTCTTCCCTCACAGGCAGAAAGCACTAAAGTGTATTTCACAGGAATCAGTTCTAGGAAGAGCAATCCTTGAAGCCTTAGGCTTCTGTTGGTGATTCATAAGCTAATCAGAGACACCTGATTTTTCTGCAGGGCCCTACAGGATGTGCAGATCAGATTCCAGCCTCTCCATAGTCCTGATATGGCTGCATCCATACCTTCCCATGGGCCTCATGAAGAATTTGGTGAGCATTTGTGTTCAGTGTGGCTTTGGTATTCTAGGCCTTTAAAGGTAGCTGAGGTGGACATGTTGGTGCTGATTGGTGGCCTGCTGGCATCTTTGGTTGCCTCTTTGTATTAGAGACATGTCATTGTATAAGGGATTCTATGGACTAGCTATGAAAGCAACTCACTTGATTATAGAGCCCAGTATGAGTACAGAGCAAGGGGAACATCTTAAGCTAGGAGTGCTAATGCTTTGTGCACACTTGGGTTCACTTTCCTAGTTGATTTGGCACTGTTTCCAGAAACACAGTGTTGGCCTCTTGTCAGGCGGAAGAGATCTCAGTGACACCAGAGCTGTGGGGGTAGAGGAAACTAGGATGTCTGCAGTGTGCTGTCTTGGATCATTCACCATTCTGGGATGTGGCTGTCAGAACTGGCCTTAAATTCAGAGAAGAAGGGAAGTTTGCATCTCTTTTATTATTAAAGCCTGACAACATCCACTCTTTGGCATACAAAGAGTAATCAAAAGACAGGATTTGCATTGCCCTTAACTTTGATTAGTTCAGGTGGATGTTGCAGGGTTTCTGCTTGTTGTCTTGGCATCTAGTACAATTGGCAATAGCATAAGTTTGTACTTTGTGGAATTAAAGCTTTAGCTTTTGGGAGAAGTTCCTGTAAATTTGTTTGTATTTATCCTTTGGAAGCCTTTCCAGACCATATGGCTGATCTAAGCACGGAAGGGCTGGGATCTGAAAAGGGATCTGTGCATGGCTCTCAACCAGACTTGCGGCGTATTGCTGATCTCCCTGTACCAGCAGACTTTCTTTCTCTCTCAAATGATGCCAAGCCTAAGTTGATGACTCCAGATGCATTCATGATGCCGAGTACATCTCTTCAACAGGTAATCAGAGGAGAGCACTGTTACAAAGGGATAATTAGGATTTTGATCCTTTTGAATTTTTCCTAGGCTGTAATGACTCAGAGGGGCAGAACTAGTGAATGTAGAGCACGGAAGAAAAACTGCCTTGTGTAACCAATACTGAATAAAGATATGCTGGCCAGCCTAAAATGCCATGCTGGCCTAAGCTTATGTTGAGAGTACTCTATTTTGCTACAAAACTGCTGATGTAGCTGTGTTGTGTGGAAATAATGGATGTTTGTATGTGGGGAGACTGTTTTTACTGGTTTACTGTTTTTACTGTTTGGGGTTGTGGTTTAACTGTAAGGACAGAAAAACCCTGTCAGCTTCGTTGTCTCTGCATGTCCTGTTTGGCAAGATCCTTTGGGAATGCATGTCTAAAATAGTCATATCTTAGAAGATGGAACTGGAACATCTACATAAGGTCTCCCAATCAACAGTCCAATAGTGCAGTGGGTTTTTAGCTGGATCTACTTTGAAGCTTGTCTGAATGGAAAGGAAACAGTTCCACAAGCTGAATAGCATCCTGTTGATTGCCGAATTGGCTTGCTGTAGGACTGATGCAGCAGGCCTTAACTTCTACTGCAGGCAGTTCTTCTGTGCTTGCTCCATGGATTTCAGGATCAGGAAATAAGTGAAGTATTCCTCAGAATTTGCTGTATGAGAAAGGCACTAGAGTCTTTTGGTGAAGAGCCATAAGCAAGCATTTTCTCCTCAGTGGAGCTCCAGTGGAGTAGTTGGGAAAACAGTGGATTACTCTTAATGCTCTGTCACATGTGTGTGACTAGCATCATGGCCCTTTGGGCCCTGCTGGACATCTCTAGAGGCTGTCTGGCACTGTCAATGTTTGTTTGCCTACCTCAGTGCAGGTTTCTGCTGCCTCCTATTGGTTATGACAACAAACTTAAGGGCTGGAACTCGCTGTTTATTAGCCAAATCTGCATCCAAGCCTCATGCTAGTTTGTCTTAAATCCATTCAGATGTTCTTGTTTTACAGCTTGCTTGCGTGTCCTCCCTTATCTCTGCATTGGATTTGTGACCATTGGTTTTCCCATGTGCTTTTAAAATTGGAATAAATGTATATAAGAAAATGTTTTAAAGAATATATATTTTTAAAAGTGATTTGCAACATAATTACAAGGGCTGTATTCAGCTGATGTGAAACTGTGCTGTTTGCAAGTGCTTTTGTTGCCTGCCTGTGAGAAATGGATTGTCAGCAGTTGTTTGCTGTGCTGACATGGTTCTTACAGGCAGTGGTGAGAGTGCTGATGAGCAGCACACTGTGTGCACATCCTCAGGCAGAGCTTCCCCCTCTAAGGGGGGAAATGACAGGTTGTAACCACAGCTTATACATGTGCTGGAGGAGCTTGCATGAGTATGGGCAGCACATGGAGGTGTGGAGAAATGGAGTTAGTGCTGAGATGGTTGAGATATGCCCACCCCTAGTGAGAAGTTGGGGAGCAAAGAATAAATTAAACTCCTCAAAAAGTTTTGATGTTGCTAGCAAAGTTATTGAGTGCAGAAGTTAATTATGTATCTGAGGGTGGATAGCTTTCCTGATGCAAAGATGAGCCGAGAAAGTAGAGAGATGTTGTTGATGAAGGGATGATTGAGCATACTGTTTGCTACAAGGACCAGCTCACTCTTCATTTTCAGTTTAAATTTGACTTTTCATTGTTACCTATTTCATGGTAAGCTTGTTCTTACTGGTACCAGCACCTGAAAGCATTGTAGTGTGAACCAGTCTTGGGTTTAGCTTAACCTCCACTATCCTGTAAACAGTGTTAAGAGCCAGAAGGTTGGCCAAATAGGCTTTCACTGCTTTATACATTTGTGCATATGTCAGTGACCCCTATAGCTATTTTTTGGTAGCCAGAAGCAGCAGAGAGGTCAGCATATCCTGCTGTGCTGTGGTGGTGGTGTGCACTGCTAGCCAGCTAAGGTGAGCAATACCCCTTTCTGTGCATTTATGCATTCCCTTACCACCTTTTGGTAGTGCTTATGTAGCAGGACCCAAACCTCAGGCAGATTCTGGCCTCACTAGTGGCAACAGACCTTGACAGGAGCAGTCTAGCTTGAACAACAAAACGTGATCTGATGCTGAGCCCTGCAGAACATTCATTTTGGGACTACAGATGTGCCTAAAGTAACTTACTGTTCTCTGTCTTAGCTCAGTGCAAGCTGTCATGGTTCATATGATGGGGATGTATTGGGGCCTGCCTTTGACCAGCACCTGAGCACCCCAACAGTACAACTCTTCCAACTTTTTTGTTCTTCTTTTGACAAAGACTCTTTGGGAGTTCTTCTGGGACCAGTGTTCTAAGTTCTGCTGTTGGATTCTTTTCACATCCTGACCTCTGTATGTTTTCTTGTAGATCACTGTATCTCCAGGCAGTAGTGTCAGTTCCCTGACTGTAGTCACAGCCATGAGTAGCACTTCTGTCACTGACACCTCTATGCCCAGGTAAATAGAGCATTAAATATTCCTTTGCAGCTGAACTAATATTTCCTGTAAGGTGGAACAGAGCTGTAGTTTATCTTGCAGGAGAGAAGATTTTAAGCAGAGTTAGAAACTGGCCTGAGTCCCAGAGCCCCTATATGGGCAACTGTTTGCATCCCTAAGGCAGCTTAGAGCATGCCTGTTGTCATCCAGGGAGCCGACAATAGTTTCATTTGTGCCTCATAGGGATTCTTTTACTGCATCTCAACTTTGTTGCTTTCCATGCTTCTCCCAAAAGGCTGTCAGTGTTTACAGGTATCAAGGCATCAAGGGTAATTGGGACTCTCAGGAAAATCTTACCAGGGATGAGGTGGGTTGAGCTGCGTAACTGATAAGGAAAACTTCGTTTCTAGGGTCAGAGAAAAAGACCAAGGACCTATTCTGTAGTGTCCTGTTTCTCCCTAAACTCCTCACAGTGTGAATTGAAGATATAGTGGGTCCCTTGTCTCACTGACCCCTCAAAATCTAACACTTCCTCAAACAGGTTACAATGCCCCTCTTTTCTTTGTTTCCATTTAGACTTTCTTTGGCTTATGTGGTGATTAGGAGATGCAGTTGCTAGTTGACAGGGAGCAAGTGACCACAGAGTGAAGAGGGAAGAGCTTGGAGAAGACTGATGAAATTTGGATTGGGCCCTCTATTATCTGTGAATTGGCTCCTCCATTGACTTGTGAATCTAGACTCCTCTCCTCGAGTGTTCAATGCAGATCTGTATCATTAAGTTGACCTGCCTGATTTGGTTTTGTCCATTCTGTACAGGGTGTCGGAAGACTTGACAGTAAGCCCCAAGATGCAGCTGGACACCAGCCTCACACTGAGTAGCAGTAGCAGCAGCCTTCAGACTAGTCCTAGGAGCCATTCAGTTCTTATCCCTGGCCTCCCTGACAAGCTAACATCAAAGGCACCTGTAAGGCTCCAAATACAACTTGCTTCTTTCTCCTCATGGGCTGTGGTAACTCTCTATAGGTTTTTGCAAGCTGAAATGAGGTTTATTTGTATAATAGCAGGGCCAAGGTCTACACTTCAGAAAACAAAGCTGTCAGCACAGATCTGCAGCCTGGTTTATCAGTCTATTAATGGAGCTTGATCCTGCCACAAAGCAGGATGTCTCAGAAAACTACAGACAGCTCTAGCTTATGCTATCACTATCACAACGGTCAGAAGTGGTCAGTCTGTGTGTTGGGAGACAGTGCTACCTGGAAAGGTTTCTTCCTTCTTACTGGTCTTAGGATGTGAAATATTACTTCTTATTCTTAAATTTTTCTTTCTGAGTGTGATGTGATTGTGACCAAAACTTTAAGCTGAAATAAACTTTCAGCTCTGGAGATAACTTAGCGTTAAAACTAACCAAATCTTTTCTTTTGAAGTGGAGCAGATCAGGGAGATGGAACCAGTGTTAAGTTTTCTTTTGGAAGTGTGTTCAAACTAGAACTCAGTTAAGTGTGTTGTTGGCCTTGCTGGGAGATGGTATAATTTTGAGTTTAATTCTGTATTCCTTTATATGCTAGTCAAGATTTCCTTTGATTTAAGGAGAGTGTTGGTGGGAGGAGGGTTATGTGCTGAAGAATTGGTAAATGTTTCTGCAAGTAGATGATAGATGTTGAAAAAAACATGCTGCTTTTGCATTGAGAAATTGGAGGGATCCTGAAGCAAATGAAGGTGATAGTGCACAGTCTCATTACAAGTCTTGGAGCCCTTCCGTCTATTGAACACTTTAGGTGGCAGGTATATGAGGAAAGAATACAGCCTGGCTGTCTTCAGAGGGTGATTGTTGGTGTTAGGGCAGTTGTTTAGCAGTTGGTGAAAGGTGCCAGGGTGTCTTGGGATGACTGCAAAGGCTGAAGGCTCTTGTTTGATGTTATTTTATGGTATTTTATTTTGAATTCAGGTCACACCAGGCAACCCCTCTCTAGCTCTGGAACTGCAGGAAGTGGAGCCCTTGGTAGTGCCTCAGGCTTCTCCCACCCGTGAACGTTCGCCAGATGTCATTTCCTCTGCTTCTACAGCCATGTCCCAAGATATCCCAGAGATTGCTTCTGAGACCTTGCAACGCAGTTTTGCAGCTGGTCCGTCTGGGCTCCCTGCAGAGGTGCTGGAGCCCAGTCATCATGCAGACAGTATGGCATCAGCTGCTTCAGCCTTGCATTTGCTGTCTCCGAGGAACTGCCACAATTCTGATCACAGCCACCACTCTTTGGACATGGCTCAAGTAGAGGTGGACAGACTGAATGCTCCATCATTACTGGAGACTGCTTTAACTCAGGAAGATGCGTCTTCTGACACTGTTGTGAGTCAGCCATGGCCAGCAGCTCCTGACATAACCAGAGAAACTAGGAACAGCATGGCGGACAGGTAATCACTTGGATGTGTCTGTCTTGGGACAGTTTCTTGATGCTTCCTGGGTTGCTAGCTTGATGAAAAGCCCTTATATTGCAGTTGAGCTAGAACAGTTTCCCATCCCTCATTTTCCTTGAAAAACTCAATGATTCAAACTTACTGTGTGCCTGGTTTATATATACTGTGTCCTAAACTTCCTAACTGAGCTCTGATTGTGTGCGCCCTCTTGGACCCCTTTCAGCTCAAGGGATCTCTTTTAACAAGGTGAAATATCCACTTTAGTGGCCTTCATGTTCTCCCGAGAATGGAGACTTTTTTTTTTTTTTTTTTAATAACACTTCTGAAACAAATCCAGTGCAAGCTAAATTCTACTCCAGATGATCCCCTTGTAGGCCCTTGTTTGAAGGAACCAGTTAGCACATAATTGGCAAGTTTAGTTATAGGTTAATTGTATGTCTCTTTTGTGTGATTGGCTTTGTGTAGCTAGCATTAGAAATCAGACAAAATGTGCTTTAAAAGTCAGGAAATGAATGATAATGTCGCTGTGGAGTAGGCATGCAGATTGAGGCAGCATCACATCTGCCTGCTTATCAGAAGCAAACTTTTTTGCTGGGGGCAGTGCTAGGATTCATTGCAGTATTAATGTCTGTGTCTTCCAGCAGGACTGGAACCGCAAAATGGATCTGCCATCCCCTGAGTCTCTCTAGGCCAGGGCTGTATACACCCTGGGAGGCAGTAAACACTTCCCTTTTGAACCCTTGTAGCAGGCTGGGAGGGTCAGTGTTGTCTGTCTAACAATCCAGAGCTGTCCCCTGCCAGAATTACAAGAGAAAGGCCTACCTCTCTGCTTCTTCAGCTGAGGATACTGCTTCAGAAACAGTCTTGGTTCTGTTGACTCTGGGGAGAGCACTGAGGCTCTGTCTTCATGCTGTGTTTTTTCTTTTGCTCATAATTCAAAGTCCAGAAAAGATTTTTTTTTTAGGGAGTTTCCAACTCTCCTCAATCCCACTCTCTGAATTCTTTAAGGATTTCTCAAAAGAGAATATCAGATCAGATATTTTTGGATCTGAGATATTTCACTTGCTCCCAGCTATATAAAAAATATATATTTAGGGCTACGAAGATGATCAGAGGGCTGGAGCATCTGCCCTATGAGGAATGGCTGTGAGAGCTGGGCCTCTTCAGCCTGGGGAAGAGAAGACTGAGGGGGGATCTTATCAATGTGTACAAGCACCTGAAGGGAGGGTGTCAAGGGGACGGGTACAAACTCTTTTCAGTTGTCCCGTGTGACAGGACGAGAGGCAATGGGCAAAAATTAAAACGTAGGAAGTTCCGCCTGAACGTGAGGGGGAATTTCTTCACCATGAGAGTGACAGAGCACTGGAAGAGGTTGCCCAGAGAGGTTGTGCAGTCTCCTCCTCTTGAGACATTCAAGGCCCGCCTGGATGCAACCCTGTCTAACGTGCTCTAGGTGACCCTGCTTGAGCATGGAGGTTGGACTAGATGATCTCCAGAGGTCTCTTCCAACCTTACCAATTCTATGTTTCTCTCTCTCTATATATATATGTATGTAAGTATATGTATATAAAATGTATATATAAAAAATACATATACATACATACATACATACATACATGTGTGTGTATATATATATATATATGTATGTGTATGTATTTTGACTGGACATGTTAGCCAGCAGCCTGCCTGAAAGTAATAAGTATTTGTTTCTGTTCAATGATCTTGCTACATATTGAATTTAAATAGGCCTAGTCTTTTGCTCTGAAAACCTTTATGAAGCTCTGACTGGATTCATTACTGCAGTCCTAGCCTATCTGGCAGAGCTAAGCTGTCAAATTGTCATGCTTCCTGCTACTCTCTTCAAAAGGCTAGGAGAACTGAGTGGCACTGAATTTTGCCCCATTGATCAGAATTGCTTAAGGAAAGAAAAAAGCCTAAGATGATGATATCTGCTGACATGCACTGAACAGCCTCTTTTGAGTGGTGGATTACTTCTTCTGCATGATTGGTTGTTGGGAGATTATTCTTGGTTACTGCCTGAAGCATAGCTGAGGTGCTTGTCCCTTCCGAAAGACAAGTATGCAGTAGTTCTTATTAGTATCTCCAAACACTTGCTGCTCTCTGGATCTATGCAAATAGATTTATAGACCTGCTAACAGTATGCCCCATGAGAATAGCAATAGGAGTAAGCAAATATCCAGCTGAAGGAGACTTTCATGATCGTATTTTCATTCTTTTTTTCCTCCTCTAGCCCAAGGGATGAAGTTGAAGAAAAACACAAGAGCTCATCCCATCACCGACACAGCTACCATCTGCTGCAACATGACAGCCAGGATGCTAGTGCAGAACAGAGGTACCAGAGTGCTTAGCCCCCTCTCCTGCCCTGCATGAACTCAGTTCAGGCTACGTTCGTGCTTCTGTCCCCAGCAAGCCTTCACGTGTGGGGTGAATGTCTTTGCTTTGTCTCCTGACTTAATATGTATATGCAGTCAAACTTCCATAATGTCCAGTGACTTCAGCTGATCATGAGATGGACTTCTGGAGGCTGTCCAGTTTATCCCCTGTAGGGAAAGGCTTAACTGTGCTGCTCATAAGAGCATAAACCAATCCTGGATTAATTACCAGTATAAACTTATTAAGGGACCAGTATTGAAATATTGTATTTAAGGTGAGGTAGCAGGATTACCTCAGAAGTCACAGCTTCCTGGTTTTGCTATCTTTACTCTATCATAAGCCAACCAAAAGCCACATTTTGTGTGCATGGCAGACTAGCCTTGCTTGGCAGCTGAGGGCTTTTTTGTAATCCATGCTTCAATTCAGATCAAAGCGTGTAGCTGGCCAGCAGCTGAGAGAGTCTGAGGTACCAAGGACTGCATGCAATTCCTAGGCTCCATCTGATTCTCCTTTCTTACTGCAGTACTTGCTGCATGAGGTGTTTTCTGTCTGTAAAGCTGTCAGGATACACTATGCTTGGGTTCCCCCACTGGATCAGCCGTTACATCACAGGGCTTCTGTGCTAGGGTGTGTCTGCAGCAAGAACAGGCATCAAACTCTATTACACTGCCTGATCCACAGTCCTCTGTAATGCAGAGGCTCTTCAGGTCCTGTCATGCAGCCCTGAATCGCAGTCTGAGCAGTCCTGGATCAAAATGGAGCAGGCCGGGCTGAGCTTGGTCTCTGCATTAAAGATCAAAGTGGCAGGAATTCGTAGCAAAGTGACTCTGAACATGTGTGGATGCAGAGCAGAGTGTGAACCCTTCTGCCTTAGTGAAGGCTAATGCTGTCCAGTATTGCAAGTGATGTCCTCTCCCCTGCTGTTCCTTCATAGTGACCATGATGATGAAGTTGCAAGTTTGGCTTCTACATCAGGTGGATTTGGTGCCAAAGCATCTACGCAGAGGCTGCCTGTGAAGGACTGGAAAGCCAAGGCATCCCCTCGGGCTTCCCCAAAGCTAAAACGGAAGGGCAAGAAAGATGACGGGTATGCTGGGCTTGATAGGATACAGATGGCTGTGGGTGCAGCTGTTTAGGAGCACAAGCTGATATAGCCATTAGCAACGAGACTGGGGTCTAAGGCTGTGCTGTGGTCATGTGTTTCCAACCTTGCCCCATTTGCAAGTGACAGTAACTACACAGAAAGCGTTGTTGACTATTCAGACACTGGCTTTTACTTGTGGGTAGGGGAGTAGAATCTGTCCTACCTTTCCAGCTGGAACTTGGTCCAAGCTCTAGTCTGGGCTTCCAAAGAATTTGTGGAAGGAAAATCACTGTTGCACACTGCTGGGGACATTGGATACATTTGCCTGTTCCAGTGAAGGCATCATTGGAACTACAATGCTGTGGATATAGCTTAACATGCTCTTGATTTCTGGTTGGCTTGTGGATGCTGGCACAGGACCTTGTTTGACAATATCTATCCATTGCTACTGCTTGCTGCTTTTGCGTGTTTCTAAACGTGGCTGTGTGAATGTCTTGTAATTGAAACTTGATGACTAGAAAGATCTGCCCATGGCAAGATCAGTCTGTTTGCATTAACTTGAAAGAAGTAGCATAGCAGATGGCTCTCTCTCGCTCTCTCTCCTTTTTCTCCTTTTTTTTTTTTTTTTTTTTTTGTGCTCCAATGGCTCTGTGGGAGCCATTGTTTTGGCGCTCTAGCTACATAGGTCTTAAGGAACATGGATTTGGGCATTAAGTTTTTGTTGTAGTCTTTCTGTGACACCAAGAAGTTCTCAGCCTCAGAAATGCCCTTCTTTTATCCTGCCTCGATCCTTTCTAACCAGCTAACTGAATGTAGTATGTGAATTACAAATGCATACTGTCCTTTTGATAATGTTTGATTGTTCATAGGTGTGGATTCGTACAGCTCCCCCAGTGTCACTGAATCAGTGTTTATTCTGTTTATGCTGGAAGGCATCAGTGGTTTCCTTGCCTTGAGAGCTGGAGTCATTCTAGATGATTTGAAACTCATTAATTTTATATTTAACAGATGAGTACTAGGTTTTTCTTTGTGAAATATCAGGAAACCTTCTAAAGTCTAAATGGCTTTCCTGGTTTTGAATTTGGACAAGGCTGAAAAATTAGCGTGCATTCTTCTTTGTAGCAGTCCTTATTAAGGCTTGGTAAAAATTTCTGCCATTTGTTGCAAGCATTCCTGTGAAGGGATCAGTCTGTACAGCCTGTGAATAATGGAAATGATGGAGTCGCAGTGCTGTAGGGTTTGGGCTTGCATCATCTCCTGCAGCTCTCATGTTATACTAGGCAAAACAGATACATCAGCTGAAGTGTAAGATCTAACATAGTCTATAAAGTGTGTGGTCTGTTTTGGCAGAGGATTTGGATAATTATAGCAGGTGATTGACATAATTACATTACTACTTTTTTATTTTTATTTTTATTTCCAGGGATGTGAACCAGTCACCAAGATCATCTAACAACCAGGTGAGTTACAGAGCTAATTCTGCAGTCCATCCCAAAGACCTGATGCTCCAGCTCTATTTACTGGCTTACCAAAGGCTTGAAGGAAAGACCATCCTGGTTCCTTCAGCTACCAAGGGCACCTACTCTGCTTGGGCAGGCTGAAATTGCAGGTTTTTGAAATTGCAAGGTTTTTTAGCATTGCTCAGTTCTATGACTTGTGCAGCTGAGAAGGAGCTACTCAGTGTTCTCTAGAACAATGTCTTCCTTTGTACCTTGGAATGTCAGCTTGCATTTCTGTGTTCTCACAAGCCCTATTTCATCTGAAACTCCACTACTCATTTCTTCTTCCTTCCCAAGACAACTTGCATGCATCAGCAGCAGGACAAGCTGTTTCCAACACAGAAAGGATCAGAATGGAACCAGCCTCCTGGAATTTCTTATCCCCATTGATAGCACCTTTGTATTGGGCAGAAAATTCTCTCAGATGAGTTACATCCACTCATTGAACTGTCCTTGGATTCTTATGCCACCTTAAGATTTTTCAGCAGATGAACAGACTCTGTGAACTACAGATTTGTACTTCTCCAATTGTTTGGTTATTCCTAAACATGCAAGAGAGCTGAGAAAGCTCTCTGGGGAAGCTCCTTATTACTCCAGTGATTGCACAGCTCCCTTTTTAAACTATTTGAGGCCCTTGTTTACCTCAGAGTCCTAAATTCTCTTTCTCAGTATGTGTCCGAAAGTAAATAGGATCTGGTTTGTCCTACTCTTTTAGATGCCAGAGCTTTGAAGGGAATCTTGAATCTAAACACTTTAGCGTATTCTGAGCAGCCATTTGTGAATTCTGTGTGGGAATTTCATGTACTTTGCATTATTAGTTTATTTCTTAGGACGATAGTCTTAGGCATTAAGTTGGCCTGGTTTTCTGCTCTGTCCTTGGCACATGGCATAACTCACTTCCTAGCAGAAATCTTGACTTGATTGACCTCTGATCTTGTTGGAATTGAGTACCTGTCCTCTCCACCCACAGGTGACACCAGAGTTCCAGGATGAGCTGATGTGCATATTGAGGAGCCAACAGCGGGAGCTCTCTGAGCTGCGTCAGAACCAGATGGAGCTGTTGCAGAGACTCACGGATCACTTGGATGCCATTCAGAGCTCCATTATGGGCCATGTGGAGAGGGTGATTGACTCCCAGCAGGAGCAGGAGCGTATCCTTCCTAGGAAACTTTCTGTGGGTGTGCATCGCACAAGTCAGGTATTTTGGACTTGCTTTGCAGAGAAAATGTTCTCTTTCCTTCAGGCCCTTTAACCTAAAATGTTAAAATTACTCAGGTGTTTGCAAATGTTGCCTGAGAATGAAACAGCGGAGGGCTGCCAGACAAGTGAGACATGAGAAGAGCTAAAAAAGTTCGAAGATTTTTAGTAGTGTGGGCCATAGGCACATTAGAAGAAGGCCTGGCTGCAGTGCAACTATTTCAATCACTGACTGATCTCTATCCCTTTTCAAGGGCAAGCAAGTCAGAAACAGAATGAGAAGAGTTGCTCTTTTGTCCATGCCACTAAAGTCTTCCAGTTACCCATTAAGATCTCAAGCGTTGTAATGCTGGAGTAGACTAAAGGTGTACCTACTACATTATCTTACCTTAGGTAGTGGCCAGTTGCAGAAGAATGTGTTCATGGTCCTGTCCTCCTTTCGTTTGAAGCAGAAATTGCATCTGACTACTGTATATATACTTTTGGTGGCTTTGAGGTCCATAGGTCCCTTATGTGTTGTCTGAAAAGTGGTTTCTTCTGTTGTTTTCGAGCCTACTATCTGATCATTTCTTCATGCCTAGTTACTGTGTTGCAAGTAATCAGTTCTTGTATGTCTGTTGCTACTATAGGTTTTGTCACTTCCGACTCTGCTGTTGAGGGGAGACTAGCCAATTTCATGTCTTGTCTGAAGGCACTCTTAACTGACAATCCATATTACTCTGCTTTGTACCTTTTCTAATTTTTATAAAAGATAGAGGAACTATTACTACATGTAAGATGTTGGTGTACCGTAGATTTCTACAATGACTTCTTTTTCTTGATGATCAGCTTGATTTTCCATTTAGACTATGAGGCTGATATTTTCATAGATAACTCATTTACTTTTCCCCTGAAGTTCAGTGTAGAGTTATAATGCAGTATTAGAATCCCTTTTTTCTATTTTCACAATGTCATACGTACATTGATTTATGCCAGCAGTTGAATTTTGTTTTCAGAAAATACTGAGGTATCCATCTTTGTTCTTTGCAGTCAGCTTTAGTCTTGATGATAGTGAATAGTTTAAGTTTTGCCATCTCTGTTTCTAGCTGATTTGTGCTGAAAAACACAGGCTCATGGTGTAGCTCACTTATAAGCTCCTCTTGTTTTGGAAAGTGACTGTGTATTCCTGTTGTTTGTTCCTCCTATCCCTTTCTTAATTCACTGGAAGATCTTTTACCTCTTAATTCTGTGATAGCCAATTTTATTTTTAGCCTTTGGTAGGAGAGCTAGGAAAAAGGGTGTTTGTGGTTGGTTGGTTTTGTGGTTGGTTGGTTTTGTGGTTGCACATGCATCTTTATCTGTGTGTTGATCCCATCGGAGAATACAGTTGCTCCATGAAGTATGGCTAATGTTTATGAAGGCTGTGTTCACTCCCCTGCAGTAGGTTCACTTGTGTCCACCAATTCCATCCCATAGAAAAGCTTTTACCTATTTGCTTTTTATGGTTATTAGGTTTCTTGGTTTCTGTAGGGAGCACTGCTGCTAAGCTTCTCTCTGCTGTTTGGCTTTTCTACTACAGCCTTATTTTCCTCCAGAGCTCTTTTCTCATCCTGGTTGTTTGACAGAATCCTGTTATTGACAGAGACACATCAGTCACATTCTGGACCCCTCTCTCATCCGCACTGCAGATTCACTCTCATAGAGCCTCTGGAGGTGAGGGTAGTATGCATCTCTGTAAGACGAAAGTGTTGCTGGCAGAGGAAATCTGTTGTTTGTGCTCCTTAATGTGTGTACTTATTAGAGAGGAGACTAGATAGAGTGCTGACGGAAGGACAGCAGCGCAATGGACAGCTCCAAGAGCATCTTTCTCAGCAGCTCTCTCAGTCCCTCTCCACTGCAGTGTGTAATCGTCTGGAGAGAACCATTCGTGAAGAGATGAAGAAGACAGTACCCCAATGTAAGTGTTACTTTCTGGATTTTGAAGGTGGATGTCCACAATTAGCCCAGTAGGGATTGAAAACATGCTGTATAGAAATGCTGGCGCTATATGAAATAGGAGTTAAGTTATAGGAAGACTAGTCCGTGCACCTTGAGCTGTTGTGGGCCACACAGCAGTCTGAGATGAGTGCAGGGGTGGAAGGAATATGAGGCTCCCAGAAGTATAGCTTTTGGGAATACCTTTTGGTGTTGGTATGACCTTTTGTTAAAAGCACAAAGGTTTTGGAGTCTGTCCTTCCTTTCTGTGACGGAAGGAGGCCAGTGAGTTTAGAAGTGTTGAGACTAGATTGAAGCAAGCCTAAACTTGTGTTTGCCCTTCCTTGAAACACAGACTTCTTCCATGTAAGGGAGGATTCCTAGAAATACTGCTGGGAAAGGCCTCTGGAATCTTTAGTGGCCACCCTTCTGCTTGCGAGAGGGACTACCCACAATTCTAGATCAAGTCAGCTGTGACTTTGGACAAACCTTGAAAATCTTCAAGGGTGGAGATTCTGTAGCCTCTCTGGTGACTTCCAGGGCTGCACCACCTTCTTGGCAAAGAAAGTTTCTCCTAATGGCAGGGCAACTGCTCTAGCTGATGCTACTTGAGTGGGTTGGGGGAGGGGGGGGTCAGACCAGATGGTCTCCACAGGTCCTTTCCATCTCCAACTGTTCTGTGATTCTGTAATGTCCAATCTTAGCTTCCCAAGCCAGAGTTTGAGACTGTTGCCCTTTGCTGTATCATCTGACACCTCTAGGAAGAGTTTGATTCTGTTTCCCTTCTCTGGTTTTGAAGTTTGCCTCTGGGCTTAGAGCTTCAACTTTGACTATTTGTGTTGTGTCTAGGCATTTCTAAGAGCATGGAACCTATTGCTGGCCAGCTAAGTAACACTATTGCCACGAAGCTCAATGCTGTTGAGGGCACACTGAAAGAGAATATCACCAAGCTAGTGAAATCAAAGGTAAGGAGAGCCAGACTGCAACTTTCTCTGGGGACACTGAGCTGCCACCCCCCTGGCTAATGACTCCTCATTACCTCTTCGCCTCACCTGTTTCTCTGGATGGATCTGAGGTCTGTGTAGTGGCTGGTGATCAAACAAAGCTCTTCTCTGGCCTCATCAGGAGAGTAGGAGAGTTGTGTCTCCTGCCTCCTTTACCTCATTAGACCTTTCTTTAACTTACTAATTGTTCATTTTGTGCTGGAATCAAGATTCTCATTACTGCTAGTAGTACTGGAGTAGTTTTTCATTACTGGTTTTTAGGACTGTCTCAGTCAGCCAAGTGGTAAAAGTTTGACTTGCTCTTCTGCTCTCCACTCTGTTCTCCATTTCTCCATTACTTAGAGAGCAAAACCTAGCTTACCTTGACAGAGGGAATGGTGAGCTGTGGGAGGGAAGTTGGGGAAGAGGAAAAGAGCCCAGCATGACTCTGCTGGCTTCCCTGAGCTATAGGGAAGCCATGATGTTCTTGGACAGTCTGTCAGCAGGCAGGTTATCTGCCTGCCATAGTTGTGGTGCAGCTTGGTCAATGGAAAGAGTTCAGCTGCTCAGGAAACATGTGCATCTGACACTGGACTGATCTTTTCTGGTGTGTGTGTGTGTGTGTGTGTTGCAAGGATGTACAATGTTCGTTCACATCTTTGTCCTGCATCAGGATACAGGATGTTGTTAATTCTCTGGAGCCTCTTCTGTGTGTGCTTGTAAGAACCTTACAGATGCTGTTGTGAGAGCAACGGCTGATATCCTGCAAGGACCGATCCAGTCAGCATACAGGGAAGCATTCCAAAGTGTCGTATTGCCCGCCTTTGAGAAGAGCTGCCAGTCCATGTTCCAGCAAATCAATGAAACCTTCAAGCAGGGCACACAGGAATGTGAGTAGGTTTTCTTTTCTGTGTTTTCTCTCCACAGTGTATTTGTGTTACTGGCTTACAAGATGGCCTTTGCTTGATGCCTTTGCCTTGTTTCATTAGTAGCTGTTTAATCTCTTAGCCCTTCTTCATGGTCTGAAAACACACTGCTTTTCATGCTTCAGAAACAGGAGGAAAAGAGAGGAGATCTTTGTAGAGGTTGATATAAGAACAGGGATACACCTCAGGTCTTTGTAGTCTGTGCAGCAAAATACTTTTCCTGTTTCTGTGGACCTATGCTTTCATCTCTGAACAGTGAAGCCCAGCTGTAGGACTGTCTCAATCTGACATCAGGAGAATGAAGCGTGGAGAGGGTAGCATTCCTACAGATGGTCCATCCTCTCAGAGGTGTAATAGAACTGGAGAAGGTTCCTTGCTGGCACAGGGACTTCTTTTGTCCCTTGATATGCAGAGTGTGTCCAGCTACTGTTTATTTTATACTCCCCCACCCCTCCTCACAAGTCTCCCAAGGTTGCTATAAGTACCTAGAACTTTTTTTCTTCTGCCTTTTGATCAAGCCATTTCATAAAATATTTTAAAATACAACTTTGTGATCTCTGCAGACATCTCCTCTTGTCAGAAATGTACCTCCTCTTTTCCCTTAATAATTTTATTGGTTTTCAACTCATCACTAATGCAGATCATAACCCATACTGTGTATGACATACCCTCACCCCCGTCTTTATCTTGCCCTGAACAGTCTTTATAAAGAACCTGTCAAAAAAGAACCCTTGGCATTATTGCTGTGTCGTGTAACACTGATGGGAGAATGGGAGCAGGGTTTCTACGTTAATATGTAACACTGCCCAAAGCAAGGCTTGTGGATTCTGCTCCCTGCTGTCATGCTCTTGAATACTGGCTAAGTTATTGATCCTGCTGGGGAATGTGTAGAGCCTGGCAAGTGGATCTGTGCCCTGACCATCTCCACAGCATTGATGGCATGAACATCTTCCTGGGAAGCTTTTTGGTTGTTGCAGATATCCAGCAGCTTGAGACTCACATGAAGAACAAGAAAGCGCGAGAACAGGAGACCCGGGACCCGCTGCTGAATCAGCTTCGACAGCTTATCGGCACTTTCCAGAGCACCACTGAACAACTGGCTTCCACCATTGCGGCCAGTGTCCATGCTGAGGTCCAGCATCAGCTGCATATTATTGTGGGCAAGTAAGTTGGCAGCTAGGCTTGTTGAAAGAGATGTCAGTGAGAGATGTACATGTGCAAGACAAAACTTCTCCCTGCTCACTTGTGGCAGTAAATCCTTTACCACAAATGCTATAGGGCTTCTTGTTAGCCTTGTTTGAACAGTATGACAAAAAAACGCGTGGGCTGGTGTAACTGCTGCCCTATGAAGCACAAAACAAAGGTCACAAAATACTTCTAATGACCAGCTGAATCTCTGCTGCCCGTAGGAGCATGGGCCCTGCTTTTCCACCAACTGTCCCATGTGCATTTTGGAAGGGTGAGGAGGCCTAATGCAGACCAAAAGCACACTTGAATATGCCTAGCCTCCCTATTCCAAAATGATCTTTGGGTCTCCTCTAGGTTTTTCCTCTTTATTGTGTGTCTTTATGCATATACAAATAGTTTCTGCAGGCTGTTCTGTCCTCCCACTTGTTCTGCAGTAATTTTTGTGTGGCCATCCTGGTTTCAGGAGAGAATCCCATCAGTGCTGAATCCCTTTCAGCACATTGACGCCATGAAGCTGGTGACTGGCTGACTGGCATTAAGACTGGCTGCAGGGCAGAATGCTACTGTCTATTTTAAGCTGTTAGAACATATGTCAGTAATGTCAGTGTGTGTTAGGAGTCTTCAACACAGACCAGACTTGCCAGGAAAGATACCAGACTAAATGCCAGTCTCATTGCATGGGTTTTACACAGGGAAATTTTGCTATTCTAACTCTGCTGCAGTAGGGCAGGTTTGATCTTTTGCCCTCTTGGTAAGAGGGGAGGATCCTATCCTGGGGGAACATATAGCAACAGAGCCTGCACTCTGAATTAGCCATCTATGCAGAGGTTACAGGCTCAGGGAAGGAGATTGTTCTTATTTTAAAGGTGCAAACTGGGAAGCTGCATATAGTTAATGTAGAAATGTATGTCTATTCAAGGATGAATGGAGAGCCTAGTAGCCTTGCTTGGAAGTCAGATTCAGTGAAGATTTAGGGGAAAAAATATAAGGGAAGAATTAGCTCCATAGAACATCCTTTTCTCACAAAGAACCCCAGCACCATTGGCATATGCCCCTGGGGCTGTGTCACTGGCCATACAGCTTCGCTGTGCAGCTTGTTCTAGGTACCTGTGGTTCAGCAGTTTTTGAACCCTTTGGAAGCCACATAAAGAAATAAACCTATGTTCTTTCTGTTCTTCCTCACTAATAAAAGCTTTGAGCAATGTAGTCCCTCAGCTCTTCATTTTCAAAAATGCTTTGGGTGGGTTTTTTATTTTTTTGTGGGCTTTTTTTTTCTTTCTTTTTTTTTTTTCTTTAGCATGCAGGAGTCTATTTTGGCTCAAGTGCAGAGAGTCATTAAAGGAGAAGTGAGCCTGGCTATGAAGGAGCAGCAAGCAGCTGTCACCTCAAGCATTGTCCAGGCAATGCGTTCAGCGGCAGGGACTCCGATCCCCTCTACTCATCTGGACTTCCAGTCTCAACAAACTCACATCCTTCAGCTACTGCAGCAGGGACACCTCAATCAAGCTTTCCAGCAGGTACATAAGCTTCCTTGCAAAAAGCTTCTCTGCTTTGCTGGGGGTTGCACTGGGGAGAAGAGCTTCCTGAAGTGTGGATGTAGTCCTGCTACAATTCATACAACTCCACTGCTAAGAGGGAGTGATGCTGTGCCAGTGAACTGACAGGGGAGTGCAAACATGGCCCTGGTCCTTGCTGACTGTATCCTGCTCCTGTGTCTGGTTGTGGTCTGTTACCTCCCTTCAGTTTAGAGCAAATGGAGGTGTCCTTTGATTGACAGCCTAAACACTGTCCTGCTTGCATATACAGCATGGGTTGCAGAGCCTTCTGCTCCCAGAGCAGGCTGGTGAGCCATTGAGCTGTCCTCAAACAGACAGCTCTCTTACACTCTGTACTGTGTCCCTCATCTGTCGTTTCCTCTGCATTTCTGGCCGTATCTTTGTTGCAGGCTCTAACAGCAGCTGATCTCAATCTGGTCCTGTATGTATGTGAGACTGTGGATCCTCAGCAAGTATTTGGCCAACATCCATGCCCACTGTCCCAGCCTGTGCTCCTGTCTCTCATTCAGCAGCTTTCCTCAGATTTGGGTACTCGTACGGAACTGAAACTGAAGTGAGTATGATCACAGAGCCAGAGTTGAACCTATGCAAACGCATTCCTGGCTCTGGCTTTAAATTCACTACATGTAAGTGTAAGGTGGTGCTTCAATGAAGGTTAGAACTTTTATGGCCTGTTACTGGCATTTGAACAAACTGTTGAGTCTTGAAAGAAGATCTAGGCATTGCCACAGGGAGCTCTGCTGCCCAAAGGTAGAAGTGAATAGGTTCCTAGCTGTAGACACTGTTAACTCCTAGTCTTGTAGTCTCTAAATATCATTTGCAGTTTGTGCAGCAATATCATGTAACCAAGGAGCAATTCCCATGTGGAGGTAGAAGGAGAGATAGTGGATAATGTAATACCCAGAGTAACTTTGCTCTGCTCTTAATTCTTAATCCATTACTGAACTTTGTGCTAGTGGTTTCTCATCATGACTGCCAGAGAGGTTCAGTGCGAGGAGCAGCAGGAGCTTCTGGAAGAAGCGTCTGTTGGATGCTCCTGTGACAAAATAGTGACTGTGCAGGTACTAGCCATGGACAATTTTAGGTTTTGAGTCAGTCCTATTATCTGTCTTGAAAAACTAATTTGTTAAGTTGCCTGAAGGTTTTGACCATGGATTTCATGGAAAATGTCTTAAATCCAGTTCTAATAAACTCAGTTTAGCATGGGGGGAAGGCAGCTCAAGCTAGAAAAAGATGGAAAAAGGCTTTGAGTTACAGAAGAGCTGATAATCAGATTTAAAGCCACTGTTGTTGAGTTCAAGCTGGCCAGTTAGTGAGTATCTCTTGCAGTGACAAAATGGGCTTACTTTCTGGGTGTGATTTGAAAATTTATGTCTTATCTGAACTTAGTTTGTTGGTAAAATTCTTCCTCTTCCCATTCCCTTCCTGCATAGACACAGCTATATTGGAAGCAGACCTTAAATATATCCCTACATGAAGTAAACCTCACTGCTGAAAGGGTTTTTACTGTCAAATAATTAGTTTTGCTTATGCTAGAAAGCTACCAAAGAAAGTATTTACAAAACTCTTACCAAGAATAGCCTGTAGCTAAGTACCACCTTCCTCTATCCAGGGAGTTCTAGCATGCTGTTTGCCTGCTTGGTTCAGGCAGCCAGGCTGTGTTGCATGTCTGCAGACTGGAAGCTATGCCTGCATGTTGAAGAACGCATAGCTGGACTCTGCTAGAAGTCAATAACATTTATTTTCTAATGAATGAACTTACTGCACTGAGATGGGGGACAGAATTTTATTTTCAGCACTAAAATGAACTGAATTGGACTGGGATCACATGTTGAGTTTGGCTCTAAACCTGGTCTCTCTCCTTCAGTTACTTGGAGGAAGCAGTGATGCACCTGGACCACGGTGACCCCATTACCCGAGACCACATGGGATCTGTCATGAACCAGGTGCGGCAGAAGCTCTTCCAGTTTCTGCAGGTGGAGCCGCACAACACGCTGAGCAAACCTGCCCGTCGCCTCATGATAATGCTTCAGGGCCTGGTCACCCCTGGCATGAGCTAAGAGAACCTCGCTATCTTGTGGGCTGCTCCATGGAAGCCCACCCAGCAGATCCAGTAGTAACTAACCATGTATGGCTTGTGTTAAGAGCTCTTGCCAGGAAATCTATCAACATGTGTGTGATGTCTCTAAGGCAAATGCCATCTGTGTATAGTCCCAAATAATCACTGAACACTCACTTGGCTTATTTTCCTGAACAGCCTTGTTTTGAAGAGTTAAGTCTCCTCTTCACCTGCCCATCCATCCCTGAGGCCTAGCTGGCAGTCCAAGTTGCTTTCAGCAGAAGCCAGTGGATTTCTTAGCCCTTTAGTTTGGAGTCTGTGGCCATGAGCAAAGGAGAAGGAAGGTGTGCACTGAGCCTGAGCGAGGGGGCTGTAGGGATGTGCACTCGTCATTGATAAAAACTTGTACCATAGTCAAGGAGTTGAAAACCCTCTTCAGAGGGAGATGCTCCCTTGCAGGGTGAGTAGGTGGAAGGATATCAGCTAAGGAGGAAGAGAGGTTTTATCTAACTCCAGGTCTGCACAGCCACAGCTGCTCCCACACAGTCCAGGCAGATATGGGCAATGGAGCTGTGCATGCATGTCTTTCTGGTTCTAGAGTGAGCTGAGGAAGTGCTCTGGGTTGGAATGGTCAGGAAGCAGCAAGCTACAAGAGCCCCTCAGGGCCTTTGGTTCTGTTTGTATTGGAGCATGTCTATGGATCAGATGTTTCCTTTAGTTTTGATTTTTACACCAGGGTTTTTCTTCTTATCTAAATTTTGATTTTTTTTTTTTTTTGAAATAACATTAAGAAGAATTCAATAAACAACAAACAACTTTTTGAGAAAAACAAATTACTGGAGTTGCTTCTGTTCCCCTGGGGGAAGGAGGTGCCAAGGCAGGAACAGGTCCACTGCTGGAGTGTGTGAAGTGACTTGAAGAGCTGTCTGGTCTGGAGCTGGAGGCAAGAGGGCAAGATGCCCTCTGTCCCAGGTCTGCTCTGAGGGAGCTCCAAAGTTGATGCTTGAGCTCTTTTGGACACTTCAATAAAAGTGTTTTTCATTTCTAGGACAGCTGGGATGCGCCATTAGAGGTGGTGCTTTGCTGTCAGCAGAAACTCATTAATTTCTGCTTTCACAGCACCAGGCATGGCCTGCTGCCCCAAGCAGTGACTGGCAGGGCCTGTGATGCCCTTTGAAACCAGGCATACGCAGGGCACTCCTCTGCCTGAACTGGTGTTAGAAGAGATGTGAGGGATTATTACCAGGTGGAGAACAGGGGAGAGGGCAGAAAGCAGTTTCTCCTTCCCAGGGTGTGAGCAGGTTCCCCTCCTTCTGGTGGAGCGTCTCTCAGCTCTCTGTGCCTCTCCTGGCAGCGAGCTGGGCACCCCAGGCAGCCAAGCGCCCTGCCCGGTTGCCCCTCCCCCCTCCCCCCTCCCCATCCCCCGGCCGTCCCCGCTGCGCGCGCCTCGCGCTGCTGCGTGGGAGGCTGCGTCTGAGGGGAAGCTGCGGCCGCACCCGCGCAGGAAGCGGGCGGGCCGCTGCCGACGGGGGCGGGATCCCCGAGCGGGGCTGGGGCGGGATCCCCGAGCGGGGCGGGGCCGGGGGCGGGGCGGGGCGGCGGGACTCGCCCGTGGCTGCGGAGCGGGGCGCACACGGCGGCGGCGGCGGCGTCCGCACCATGGGCTGCAGCTGCTGGCGGCTGCTGGGTGTCGTGTGCCCGCTGCTTCTGCACCTCGGTGAGTGCCGCCGCGCCGGGAATAGCGGGCCCACTCCGTGCGGGGCAGCTTCGGGGCTGTTCGCTGGCTGCGGTCCCGGGCAGCTCCTCCTCCAAAGAGCCCTAACTGCCTCCTAGCTGGAGGACCTGGAGCCGAGCTGCCGGGGCGGTGGCGGCTCTGGACCCCAAAGCGTCGCGGCGCTGGGATAGACTGGTGGAGGAAGCCTCCCTCCAGCCGGGAGGCTGCATTCGGCTTTGCTGCCTACCGGCTGCCCGTTGCCCCCCAGGTGCTGCTGGGCCTGCTGTCCTGTCCCGCCCCAGCACTGGGGGGCAGCGTGCCTTGGTGGCTTTTCCGGTGCAGTGTGGTGCTCCTGGCTGCGTGGGGCTGAAACGATCACCCTGTCTCGTGCTGTCTCACAATGCTGGAGAGTGAGAAAAGTATCTTTGGACCGTTGCCCTAGTGCCTATCTGCTCGAACCAGGACAGTCCCTGAGCTGAGGGTGGCTTTGCATCTTCTGACTCTCCTGCCTAGACTGGTGGCCCCAACCAGCCCTTCTTGCCAGCACCCTGTACTCCTGGCCGCTCTCACTACCCCTGCCACTTTCTTTCACCAGAGGTCTGGAGGACACCCCAGCAACTCCTGCAGGCTGGAGCTGCTAAAGCAGGCAAATCCCACACCTTGCCTGTGCCAGCCTGCTGTCTCCATGTTCTCCCATTCCTTCTAGAGCTGAGGATGGAAATTGTCTGGCTCTGGGCACAGCATTACCCAGCTGATGCTCTTGCCCCGAAGAGGAGCACATGGAGCCTGAAGTCCAGTGCTGCACAGAGCATGGCGAACACTGTGTCTGGGGCTAGCGAGCGAAATAGGCCTTTCCCCAGAGGCAGGAGAGGTGCATCGGTGCTCCCTCCAAGGCCGGGGATGCTCTGTAGCACCCTGGGCTCCATCTGTATTTCCCTTGGGGCTCCTTCTGGGTACCACTGCTGTTGTGTGACCCTACCAAAGCTGGGAGCAGATTTGTGCCTTGTGGTTTTGCTGTGGCGTAGCAGAGCTGATACGCGCTCCCGGTTCCTCCTTCCCGCTGAACCTGCCCTCTTGCTCAGTCCAACCTCACGGCAAAGGAGCAGGGTGGAGGGGAATGCTCAAGCTGAGGTGTTAGAGAGACCAGGAGTCCCAAACCCAGCACACCCAACATGTCAGGGACCATGAGGTATCCCTCTGGCTAGCAGATAGAAGGTGTCTCTGTACCTGCCAGCCTGGCCCTGCTCTTCAGCAGCTTTTCCAGAGCTAGTGTCCTCAGGGTTGGTCTGATGTGCTTAATGCCCAGCTGCCCTGGAAGAAGAGCAGTAGATCCTGTTTATTGTGTTGACACCTGTGATATCTGTGACCCATGTGGCTGGTATCTCCCCAGCACCAGAGGTTTTTCTTGGTGATACTGTTGGGGTTTCCTGTTTTTGTGAGCATCTGTTGTTCTGCACAATGGGCTGATGTTTCAGACTAAACCCTGTACTGATCTCAGCTGCAGTTGCTTTATTCAGGGCCTTGCTCCAGGGGAACAGGCATGGGATGCCATCAACACATCTCAAGGCTCCCTGGAGACGTCCTGGCTTCCTTTGTAGCTGCCAGACTGCTTTTGGTTGCCCTTGGGGATTCCTTTCTGCCTGACAGCCCTCTGGTTTCCCACTTCAGACAACAGGGCTTCCAGTGGGACTGTCCTCATGCCTTTTTAGTCATCTTCAAATTACAGAGCTCCTAAGTACACCACGTATGGCATTTCTGACAGTCTCATGACTCCCATGACATGGACCCAGGTATCTGTGTCAATTTGGTGACAGCTAATCCTCCTTCACTGACCAGTGCAGTTGTGGCTTCCCTGGGAGCCGCTGTGGGCAATGTAGTGTCAGCAGATTTTTGCATTTCTGCCTGTCCCAGTGTGGTGCCCACTGTCCCCCCTATATCAGCTTCCAGGTTCTGGTGAGCCTGAGTGGACCAGTCCCTGCTGGGGAGCTGGAGGGGCTGGAGATGGAGCAGCTCTTCAAGACCTGCAAGCTCGGCTCAGCATCTGTCTTGATGTGATGTCCTTGTCCTGCCACCACCCTGGCAGCAGGACTTCGTGGGTCTGAGGGCGAACCTGCTGTGGGAGTGTTATGCATGTGGGGGTACAAACCAGAATGGGGTTCCCCAAAGCTCAGTGTTGGGGCAATTCAGGTTCACATGTTCCATGTTTTTTCCTTACTGGATCTGGCCTGTCATCATTATGCTATGCCTAAGCCCAAGTGGCTTGGGTCTGCACTGGCCCCACAAACCTCCATGCTCCTCTGAGCTCCTGTTCTGTGAGGCTACTCCCCTGGGCTCCAGAAATGGAGAAAGGAAGCAGAGGCATCATATGACCCCCAGCTCCATGCTGTCCATGATAGCGCATCCACCATCCTGCCACACAGGACACCCAGGGCAGAGCTGAGCCAAGTACTCAGCACTTTGAGCAGCTCAGCCACACAACAGTGCTTTTTTGGTTTCTCCTGGCTGTGGAAGTGCTAGCAGTAGTCCCAGGTATGCCCCATCACCTGCCATCCTGCACCAGGGTTTGGCCATTCCCTTCAGTTCATCCCTTGCAGAGCGCAGTAGGGAACTGGGCTTCCCAGAGTGAATCAGCTGGAGTTGCACTTGTACTCTTTTTTCCTTTTTTCTTTTTTCCTTTTGTGAAGGTTTCCATTAGAGCAGGGACTCCAGCTTGCTTAGCTAGTCAAGTCTTAGCTTTTTGTGTGTGTGTGTTGTAGTCACAAATTAATCTTTGCTGTTTGGGGATAAAAAGGCTGGACAGATGGCTCCGGAGAGATCCTGGGAGGCCCGAAGCAAAGTGGGCCATCATGCTGCCATTCGGGTACAGCTAATGGGAGTATCACTTGCAGGATCATCAGATTGTGCCACATTCTGCTCCCAGGCCAGGACTGAAGACTCAGTCAGAGGAATGTTTAATTCTGAGGGCTCCAAAGAAGCTTGCTCTTGCTCCCATGCAAGGACATGAATACCACTGCTTGGGGCCTCCCAACAGCTGCTTTTTTCCTTCTAAAAAAATGACATATTTTAATTATTTCACTGCTTGCTTCCTTCTGCCCAGAGCAGGCTGAGGAGGATAAATTAATTTGCCAGCGTTAATCACAGGGTATTAATTGGCTTGTTGTGGAGTTGGTGGTTGGGCTTGAGAGGGGTTCACAGTCCTTTCACATTAGCTGTGCTAGCTCTATTTTGAAGCTGTTTGCTGGCTCCATTTCCATTACCTTCAGGACCCCTTGTCCAGGATGGTTCAGCCCAGCCAGAGCAAGGGTGGGCCCTGTTGCCCGGCAGGTCAACTGCCTCCTGTCTCCCGTGGTTGCCTTGCTTCCTCATTTTCCTCTTTTTGATGGCACTTAGGTGGGTTTTTGCAGGTTTCACAGCCAGTGAGGGCCATTTTTTTCCACCTTCCCATCCTGGATATTCCTGACTGTATGGCCTGGATCAGGCTGTGTGTGTGAATGGCTTGGGTTCCCCCTCCCTGCCCTGTCTCTCATGCTGCCTGGCAGTGTGCACTTGGGAGAGAATGTCAAGGAATCTGGCAAGATGTGAAAGGGGGATTGTGGACCCCCACCCAGCTCATGATATTTCAAAGCCCAGTGTCACCCTCCCCACAGGGACCTGGAGGTGGGCAATGGCAGCAGCCCTGCATGGCATGGGGTGGAATAGGAGCTTTGCAGAGGAACAGCCCTGAGGATAAGAGAGGGCCTTCCACACCATATGGAGTCCCAGGGCTGCAGGCACTGCAGCTGGACACTGAGCATCCACACAGCAGGACGAATCCATGCTGCAGAGAAGCCCTAGAGACCTGGCTGGGGTATGATTCTCCCTGCTGCTGGGTAAAGCTGGAAGGTGGCTCTGTGCCAGCTGGGGGGTTCCAGAGGGCAGGCTCAGTGCTGGCTTTTCTGTCCCCTCTGCAGTCATGACCCAGGAGCCTGTGAGCATGGCAGGGACATGCGACACCATCTACAAGGGCTTCGCTGGCTGCCTTATCAGCCTGGGGGACAGCATGGTGCAGAGCGTCCAGCAACAGCAGCAACAGAAGAGTGGCCAGGAGGTGCAGGAGCTGGATACCATCTGCAAGTGAGTGGGCCACAGGCCCTGATGCGGCCCCAGTTACCCCATGCTTGCAGGAGCCACCCGGATGCTTGCATGGCAGTGGGAGGCTTGCCTCTCTGAGGGGCTGGCCTGGGTCAGGGATGGTGGTTCCTTGTGGCTGACAGGCTCCCCACACCTTCTTGTCTCTCCCCAGGTCCTGGGATGACTTTCATGCCTGTGCCAGCAGGGTCTTATCAAGCTGCCCTGAGGAGGCAGCTGCCATCTGGGAGTCACTGCGTGAGGAGTCCCGCAAGATCCAGTTCCAGGGAAACCTGCATGAGCTATGCAGTGCCCAGGCCCGCCTGGCCAGTGCCCAGGGCTCACCAGCTGCTGAGACCAACCAGGAGACACTGCGGGGCTCAGCCACCTCGACATGCCTCGGCCTCCTGCCCTTGCTAGCCCTGGTGGTGCCCTGGGTCTAGCCCTGCAGCAGTGCCCGGACCCCTTTCTGCCCTACCTGGTATGGGACAAACCCAGGGTCTGTTTGAAGATGAGGATGTGGGAGCATCACCTCCACCATGGCTGGGAGGCCTGAGCGATAGGGCCTGCAGCAGGGTGGTTGCCTTGCCACCCACCTTGCAGCCCTCACTGTCAGCACTGGGCTGAGATGGCTCGGGGGGACAGTGGCATTTCAGGCAGCCTGTTCTTCAAGTGCCACCACCTCTGGAGTTGTCGAACAGCCCTGCTGTACCACACTTGGAGCTGGAGACTCCAGGTGCTGGAGTCCTGTCCTGAGGGACAAGGGCTGCGCCCACCCTGCAGAGCCAGGCCTGTGCCCAGAGCTGTTTTGGGCTCCCTCTTCCTTGCAGCCCTAGTGCTGCCAGGGATGGCTTCTATGCAACTGAGGGACCCCGGAGGGGGGAGGCTGTGGGATGGCCCTTGCCCCTGGTGGGGCTCCTTGCTAGAAGCTCGGTAGCTTGTCATCCCTACGCAAGGTGAACCTTGCCCTCTTGGTCCTGCAACCCCTGCGGCCTCAGTGCCCACAATGTGACCACCACCAGACCCGTCTTATGGGGGCATAGTCCTCTTTCTCTTTTGGATCCCTTTGGATATATTTATATTTATATTAAAAGATGCTTTTACATTTCTCCAGCTTCTCTGCTTTGGGTCCATCTCACAACCTTCCTCAAGCCCCCTGTTTGCTCCCTAGGGTGTTGGACACTGCTGCAGGGAGTGCAGCACTGATGGGAAAAACTTCCTTGAACTCTGGTGGCCAGAGCAGGGGCTCCTTTGCCTGATCCAGAGGGAGGGGGGGACAGGAGAGGCTGTGAAAAGAGCAAGCACATGGAAGGGGAGCCTCTGCAGCCCCTATCTGGGACAGGCTGGCATTGGGGTGCTCCCCCAGAGGTGTCCCCTGGCAGCCCTGCAGGACACCTGAGGGTACTCAAGCCCAGGGTAGAGGGCATGGATGGGCAGCCAAAAAGCTACTCAGGTCATGCAGACTGGTGGGACTGGCTACAGGGCACACACCCAGGCATTACCAGAGATTTTTCATTCCCTCTCAAGGGGTATTAAGGGCTTTGCTGGGATTTTGATTTGGCTTTCCAATGATGCTGGCCCCTAATGTAATTAATTTGCCTTCTAACTTGCATGAGCCGGAATGCTCCCTAAAGCCAGACGCACGTTAGGCTGAGGATACCACCGAGGCACTTGTGCCAGGCGCCAAGCCCCAGGAAAGCCAGAGACTATGTTCATGCTTTTGCTGGCACCAGTAGCCAGGACCTCTCTCACCCTGGATGTCAAAATTGGGCTTCCAAGCCTTTGGAGAGCTCCCAGTTGCTGCACCCTGGAATCTGGCCGTGTGTGCTACTTCAGGGCCCTTCATGCCCAAGGATAAAAGTCCCCAGGGCGAACCTGAAAGGCAGCTGCCTTCAAGGCTAGACATAAATGAAGTAAAGAGAGAGAGACTATGCTTTCTTTATTTGAAGGCACACTTTTAGGAAAATGTGGCACATGCATTTTACTTTTTTTTTGCAGCCTTTAGCTTGCATGCTAATGTACAGTTCCAGCAGCATCATACATTTTTTTGAAAAATTCCCATTTTCTATCTCTCTTACTTTAGTCCTATTTTGCCACATGTTAATTCCTTGGGCATCAAGGAATTTGAGATTTGCAGGGAAGAAATGTGTCTTTTTTAGACCAACTGGTCTAGCTGGTTTAGCTTGAGCTCAGCCCCAGCTCTGAAGTGAGTCACACCGAAGCTAAATCGAGATGAAATGCTGGAATTTAACTTCTTGTGTCAATCAGCGAGAGTAGCTGTAGAGCACAGGTTCCTTGATGCTGGTCCAATGTGAACTTCAGGATTTTCTGACGTACTAAAAACCATCATGGCAAAACAGTTCCCCTGGGCCCAGGTTAGCAAGATGACCTCCTCTGCTTACAAGGAAACATTCATCTTCCCCACCTCTTTTGCCAACTAAGAGGACACTAAATTTGCAAATGACCAATCCCTGCTGATTGCACTAATCACTTTTTTTGTGCTGGCGCACTTCTGAGGCTCCTTGCAGCTGCAGCAGGTGAATTGATCTGTAATGGTAGTACATGAGATTGCATCCAACTTGAGAAATGCAATAGTGTCCTGACTGCCAAAAATCCTTCAGCTAAGGTGAGTGTCACAGAGCCCCAGTGACAGCCTCTCTGCTGTGCAAGGCTCAAAGGAATAATGAGAAAAGTAGCTACCTACAGTGAGAAGCAACTCACTCAGGTTTCTTTGATTTCCCCTCTTGACTTCAAGGCTATCCCCAAAATACTCCTACAGTGTTTTTTTTTTTTCTCAGCAAATCCGCTCCCTGCCTGGAGCTAGTACCAAGGAGATACAAGTGCCAGGGACATATTTTGGGGTCTCTGTGCTCTGAGGCATCCTTGGTCCAAAAGGAAACTTCTCTCCTTTCAATCAAGCCCTTATTTTCTTTTTGCTTGATTCAAGGAGGAACTAACATAGTTGGTTACACCAAAAGCTATGATTTTTAAGCTAAGGATCAATCGCAGAAGACAGCGCTGCTTAATCTGCTGCTGCACTCAGGTCAGCTATGTCAATGACTCTAAATACATTGTACTGCACTTCTATTGCTTTGTCTGTGGCTAGCATCCTCTTTTCTGTGTTTTTTCATATTTCTTAGCACAAAGTTTTGCATGTAAGAGTCCAACAGCTTCCACAAGCAGTCTAGTTTTTATCCTAGGAGCCTGTATCTGGAAGTCTTCTGTATACAAATGAGGAATCCAATTATTACTGTCTTTATTGAGCCAAGAAAAAAATTATTGCTTATTTCATTGCAGAAACTGCAAAACCTCCTCCCTCTAAGTCTGATCTTTTTGTGGAAGTGTGTCGTGACTATGAGAGACACAATCTTTACAGGAACCACAGCTCAGGCAGCTACAGTTATGCACTTAGATATATAGTTGTCCCCCTCTGTACATTGGTCTGGTGTTCAGTATGCAAGACTGTGTTGTGGGCCAGTAAATACTCCCTGGAATTTTATGCCTGATATATCTATGGAAGTAAGACTAATTACCTGCTATCAGAAGGCCTCTCCTGGCCCCACGTAGGACGGGGATAGGCTTTGGGAACGCATCACTCACCTTGCACAGAGATCAGCTGGGCCAGCGTTACTCCTGGCAGACATCAGTCTAACATCTGTTGGTTTAAAGGCTTTTCAGTAAAAGCACCAGCAGTTCCAGCACATTTAGTTACTATGAATGAGGCATAACCTGCTATTTATTTCATTAGCAAGCCCAGAGCTGCGTTTGGGAAGATGACTCACAGCTGCTGGCTGGGAAGGACACAATATAGCACAGGCAGAAGTGGCGATGGGCTGTGGGTGCATACCAGCGGCCACAGATGGACCACCTCTTCGTGGACATGGCAGCACTATGATGGGCAACCTGGCTGCCATGCCCCAGCCTGGGCAGTCTTTGCTGGGGGACTGTTACTGAGCCCTAGGATGGGCCAGGTCCCTGTGGCATTAGTTCAGCGGGGCAAAGCCCCCTCTTGGCTGTCCTTTCCCAGCAGCTGCCTTGTCCCTGTGGTTAAAGCAGCCGCCGGGCGGATAATCTGCCTACTCTTTCATTTCCAATTTCTGACAATCCTGTGTTTAAGAGTGAATTAGTGCTGGATCCCTGCAGGATAGCTAAGAGGATAAGCGCCAGCCAGGCGGCCGCCTGCAGGCTACATGACACCTGACACCCCGACAGCTCTCCCTCAGTGGTGTGTTTGAGAGGCCTGGAGCAGCCACCCAAAGAGATGGTTGTGTGCCAGTCCCTGCAGTCTGCTTCCTCATTGCCTTCTTTTAGGGTGGCTGGAGGTGACCGGGGGCTCTTCCAGACCATCACCATGATTGTCCCCTCTGACATACATCAAGCTTTGCTTCAGTCAAACCCACTGACCTGGAGCACGCGGCTGTTGGGAATGGACATGCTTCTGATTGTTTGACACTAAATATTTCTTGTGTTTTTGCTAAACCATTCCAGTTCAGGATGAGGCAGGATCTGGCCAACACTAGGACCTCCTGCAGGACCAAATCTCCATTTACTAAATGTGGTAAATGCTTTTGAGAAAAAGAGTGTCCTGAAATTATTCTCCCAATCTAGCCCAAGAGATGAACAAGGCACCACAGTGCTGCAAGTCAAAGTAGCTCTCTCTCTCACCAAGTTACTAGTTTGTAGGACTGCACTATGAAGCTGATGGGTGGGATTGTCACAGCCTGTGGTGTGGTATTATGGGAACAGTGTGTAGCATGCCACATACCTGTGCCACTGCAGGAACCAGCCTCCAGAGTCAAAAACTTTTCAACGATCTACCTCTTACTGTCTTTAAAATCACTTTACAGGCTGAAATTAAAGAGTAAATCTGTACAATTTATTTCACACTGTTTAGCCACAAAGGCATCAGCTTGGGCATTGAAAAACCACTTTTTTTTTTTTTTTTTTTTTTTTAACCGAAGCTGTTTTGAAAATTGTCATTGCAATGGGATGTTAAAGAGGGATTTCTCCCCTACAGTGCAGGTGGAGGAGTAATTGCCAATGCCTGCCTGGCTGGCTGGTGTTCCCAAGCACTGCTTTTCCAGCAGAGATCATGCTGCTAGCGGTGGTTTCCTCTTCCCCAGCACGTTGCCTCCATCTGCTCCATCCCTGCATTAGACACAGCCTCCTGGTGCTCCTGTGACATCTGCCTGCCCTTTTCCTTGAAATGTCAAACCTAGCTCTGATGTTTCCTGGTCCTTGGCAGGTAAATATTCCAGGTAGCACCATGGCCATCTGCAGCTCACCCTTGGGATTGGTTCGAGGGGACAGAGTCTCACAGCACTCAGCACCTCAGAGCACCCAGTATGCTGTGAAAACCCATTGCTCTGGTTATGAAACTCCAGCGACCTACTTTACACTCCCTGCTTTTGTTCTTAATTCCCAGATATGGCTGCTCTCCAGATTTTGCCCATCAAGGCAAATTAATTGGAGTAGATCCTAATTTGCTCTCTGCTATTCTTTGGTCAGAAGATTAAATGCTTGGTAGACATTATCTCCCTTTCTGTTTTCTAGGAGACAAACCTGAATTATTAAAAAAAAAGAAAAAGATAAAGAAATGGAGAGTTAGGTTGAGTTGATGCATAAATTCATTTTTTGTAATCACAGAAGGGACTGGAGAGGCTCCTGCATCCTTGGGCAGCTGGAACCAGATGGTGACACTATTTTAGTCAGTTGTGTGACTGAGACACCGCACATGGCACTGAGATGGGAGGGCCTACCTCATAGCCATGTCATCTTCTGCTTCTACCACTCAATATTTTAATTCTCCTTTCTGTAACCCAGGGAATTTCCTCCTGGCAAAGATGAGTACCTCTTTCTCTGTGGGGACAGGTATGGGCTTGCCCTGTGGCAAACCAACATCAGTTTGTCTGACAAATGGTTTGAAATTGTGCCTGGAGGTCTTTATGCTGCAAGGGGATGGTGCTCCACATTCTCTTTTGCTTCAGTGTTTCCTTGTCCTCTCCTCCATGTCCCAGCTGATCTCAGGGGCAGTGGAGATGGGATGGCTTCATCCCCTCCCACGGCCAAAAGTTGTTGCTGCTGAGCCCTGGGTGCCTGCAGCATGCTGCCACGGACCCCAGGGCCCAGCCTCCCCATGGCCTGACGGGCAAAGCACCTGTTGTAATGGGCCGAGCTGCCTCCAGTGTTGCAGCATTAGCCAGCGCTCCAGCACACCATCTGGCCCAGGGTCTGCCCCATGCATTGGGGCTGGGCTGAAATGAATGCCTCATCCAGGAGTGCTGTTTTCCTGGGGGATGCATCTCCAGGCCATGCGGCTGGGAAAAGATGTCTGTTACACTGGTGGTGTCTCCCTGATGAGCACCCAGTGGGTACGAACGGAGAGATAAAGTTGTGGGAACTGTGCGTACCCTGGAGGATGCAATGTCTCAGGGCTAGTCTCCACCCAAGCTCACACAGGGACTTCTGTTCAGCCAAATGTCGAACTTCCAATAAGGAACATGAAAAGACAACCTCAATCCCTGTGGGTTAGATGTAGCTGGAACAGCTGAGCTGGAGTCACCTCTGCTGCTGGGGAGAGTGCTCAGCCCCCAGCCTGGCACCTGTAATACCCTAATGCGCTCAGCTTTGGGGCTTTTTCTCCACTGAGGCATATGGAAAGTTGGATTTCTTTTTTAAGCAGATTTAATTGAACATCCTTCCTCTCTGACCTTTGCTCAGCCTTGTTGGGATGTCCTTGAAACCAGGCCCATCATGGCTGCTTTTCACGATGGGTCAGACTGGCCACTGATGCTATGGGCTCACTGCCACTTGGGTCTAAAACGTGGCTCAGATGCAATCTAGATTTCCTGCATCACTGCAGGTCCATTTGATGGCACATGAAAGACCCTTATCTCATGCACTGAGGATTTTTTACCTGGCAGAGCACAAAGCAGTGGGCTTCCTGAACTACCTCAGTGCCCTGGTAGGGCTGTAATATTATATGGAGAGTTGCCCAGTTCTTGGGAGTGCACAGGCATGATTGGCCCAGCCAGGTGATGGAGGTGCAGGTGATTTCCACCAGCCTACAGGAAATTATGGCTCACTGTACCCTAGTGAAACTCAGGATTTGGATCACAGCATATGTATCAAAGCACAGGGGGCTCTGGAGGGCTCTAGTCCAAGCTCCTACTCCAAGCAGGGTTAATGTCACAGCTGGAGCAAGTTGCTCAGGGCCTTGTCCTGGTGGGTTTTGCATATCTCTAGGGAGGGAGGATTCACCACCTCTCTGGGTACCTGGCATTGGTGGGGTGGTCCCAGCAGGCTACCTACTGCCTGGCTTCAGAAGATTCCTCAGGGAAAAGGAGAGAGATCTCCTACCAGCTCTGGAGGGCTGGTCACAGGGACACGTTCCTCAGAGTCTAGCAACTGTAATCCTCATCACTCTCATTTATGCCCACAGTATTCCCAGCCCCAGGAAGTGACTCTGGAATATGCCTGGTTTGCTGTCCCGTGGCAACAGCCTTTCACAGCGCTGAAGCAATACAGTTCATGTCACTTGAGGTCAACTCACTACAATCCCCCACTTCCCCACCACCCTCTCGCCAATCCAGCCTGCTCCCAGCTCTGTTTTGTCTTGTCCCATAGCTTCATAGGGACCCCAGGCCCTTCCAACCATTACAGTGTGGGAAGAGATTCAGAAAAGCAAGCAGCCCAGGGCTGAGAAGACCAGGGGGTTCAGCTGGCTACCTTGGGAAGGGATGAGAGCCCTCCTTCAGCAGCACATGGAGAAGGGCTGCTGGAGAAGGTGGCTGGGGTATAAGCATTTGTATGGGATTTCTGAAGGGGTAGGGAAGGAGGAGCAGGGTGAGGCATCCTCTTTTGGTAAAGCAAAATACTGAAAGTGAGGAGGCAGAAACAGGTGAAGGTCAGCCAAGAAAACATAAGGAACGTGACAAACAACATCCCTTTCAGCAGGAGGCAACAGAAAAACAAGCCGTTAGCCCATGGCCACATATAAGTGCTTCTGTATGAGCATATCAAGAACTGGCTGACTTGAACTTCCCCCCAAACCCCTTATTGGTCCCCTTTTGTAGGAGAGAGAAAGGTCAGCAGGGTGCATGGGTAAGCATAGGCATGGCTGCAATGCAGCTCAGACAAGGCCCAAGGAGGAGTGCTGAGCAGCTCACCTGGCTCTGTCTCACATCTTGTCTGTGTCCCAGCAGCCTGCTCCATGGTTACAGTCATGCCATGGCAGAGCTGGCTAGGAGCCTAAGCATGCAAACCCTGGTGGGGGCAGAGTCTGCAGAAACTGCTCTGCTCCTAGGACCCTCATAATCCCTGGACCCCAGCACACAAAACATTTATCGTGGTAATAAAATATTTCTTGCTGTAGTTAGGAAAAATGACTCTAGGTTGAATGATGGATTCCTCAGTTTTTTTTTCCAGGTGAGTTTTCATTTCAAGATTAAACCCCCAAAGCCATGCCTTTGTCAGAATGGCCTTGCTCTTTTCCCCTCTGGACCAACACAAAAAATTGACCGTAAGTCAGAGGTGGTTCATCTCACAGCAGTTTGGCTTATACATGAAGCAGGTTTTCTGTCTAGTTCTGGACCCACATCCACAAAGTCCTGAATGATCCGTCACCAGATGGATCCATAACCATTCTTCTTACTCAGGGCTCTACAATGGACACAGTCCCCAAACTCAAAATGGGTGCCAAAACCAGCACCTGTGTAGAAGAGAGAACTATTCCCCGAGACCTGTGACTACTCTACCTACTCTTCAGCTCCTCCAAAGACTTCATACTTCCACCTGATCTTCTGCAGTGAGCTACAAGTCCTCCCTACCTTGCTCCTTGGGTAGTGTTCAGGATGAATACTGCTGGCTTCTTGCACATGCCTGGTGTAATGTTCTTTTGGTTCTGGTGGGCCTCCAAGAACTATCACAGTATAAATAATACAAGAAAGAGCCACTCTGATAGAAGTTCTCAGAAGTCTATGGTTCTGATCCAAGTGTTTGATATGTGTTGGTTCTTTGACTTTTTTTGTACTGGAAATTAGTGGTGGTGATGGAGATCCATAACTGCCTTATTTGATGTTCTCATGAATAAACCGGGAAACAAAGCTGTGAGGAAACTGCTAACAGAAGATGCAAAACCCTAAGGAAATCCATCCTTGGAGTGTGGTTACTGCTGTCAGAGCAGATGTAAATAATGTGAGGCTGTCTGTCCTGGACTCAGTGCTATATACACTTCCACTAACAGTCTGACTGATGAAGAAGTGCATGTTTTTTAATTTGCTGGTGGCACCAAGCTGCAATGGGCTGCAGTCACCTGGAAGGACAGGACAAGGATTCAGAATGATCCTGAGAAACTGTCTAAAATGATGAGATCAACTCTAGCAGGAACATGCTCAAGATACTACATTTAGGCACAGGCTAATCCACCTCACAGAAACAGTGCCAGGGACAAAAGCCTGTGAAACCAGCCTCCAGAAGAAAGTTAGGGGACAGAGAGTTAAAGGACTGAAACTGTGACACTGTAGTGTCATTAGTGTAAAAGACAAACAGATGGCAGCCCTGTACAACACACCGGCTCTGTTGTGTGCAGCCTAAGCACCCCTTCTCAGATGTGTCACTTGCTATATGTACTTACCTTATCTACCAGAGTCTGTATAACACTGAAAAGATCATGACAATAGCATATGTCAGCAGATATAACTTTATTTATTATGGTATCATTTCTTATGCATTTTAAATAGCCAAAGAGCTCACAAGCCTGACAGTGTCATGTTTACATTTCCCCAGAGTAATGAGTACCAGAAACATCTATGTAATAAGGTGTACCTCTGCAATAAGATGTAGTATCTTGTCCCCTGCTTTCAGGTCATCTAAAACTGCAACAGGGAATACTTGGTTTAAGGATGGGAAAAGGATAAGAGGAAGAAAGTCCATCAGCAGTTACCAAACAAGCTTTGTGTGGGTTTCGTGACGCTTAGTAGTAAGGGAAATGAAAGGAAGAAGGAATGGACTTCATTATTCTGTCAAGCACAATCGCTAGCCCAGAGGGACCGGGATTCACTGCCAAAGAGGTTCAGTTCTTCCAGGTGGCTTTCTTGCAAGGGGAGGTTTTGCCAGAATATGTTCTGATTCCACACAGCTAAGTAAAGCCATGTGGGGGTCCCTAAGAGCTACTCAGTGGGGAGCAGCATTTTCAGTCTGCTTTGGAGGATCATTTGGGTTTGGTTGACTCCAAAAATTGGGCAAGAGTTTTCCCTCCTTGGGCACTGGGTCGCTGTAGTTACCCTCAATGAGCAGGAGTATGAGGAGGTGGAAAGTTATGCCCCTTGGGCTCTTTGCTGTTTCTCACACATAGGATGGGTAGGAACAGGTCCAGGGGCTCATGAGGGCAAGTTTAGCCCTCTTTTGGGGTTGATGTGCACTGGACCCTGTTAGCTTCAGAGCTCAGCCTCATTCCATGGGCCTGCAGCTCAGGCCCCTGCCACTTGGTGAACAGTGGCACCTCCTCCATGGCCCTGGCGGCCCTCATCGTGGGGTGGAGTGGATGGTCCACTCAGGCGGCAAGGAGCCGCCACATTTGCACTCCAGTCAACACTCAGTGGCAGCCACATGCCCGGACCCTGGGGGAAGCTGGCAGTTCAGTTGGTAGTCACCCTTGGCTGGGGACAGCACCCTGGGGGCCGGTGCCTGGGGCCCAAGGTCAGGGCAGTGCACCCGCGTGGTGCCAGGCACTGTGGATCAGCCCAAGAGCCCCACACCAGGCCTCGCTGACAGGGCTGCTGGTGCCCAGGCTGGGCCTGTGGTGCCAGGGGCTTCTGGGACATGTGGAGTCAGGCGGGTCCTGGTGTACACGGGGCCAAGGGGGTTCCCGGGCCAGGCAGGGCTGCGGAGGGGGGCTGAAGTATGTGAGGGGCGCGGGGGTACGTGGGACCGAGGAACGAAAGCCCTCGGAGCCCCGGCGGGGTGCAACTGAGCGCGGGCCCCGGCGGAACTGCACCCCCTACAGCCGCGGCCCCGCCCACCTTCTCCGCCAATCGGCGGCAGCCGCGGCCATCCCGCCCCATCGGCGCGCGGCCCCGGCGCGCGGTGCTGACGTCGGGAGGCGGGCGTGGCGCCACGGGTCGGGCCGGAGCGGGCTGAGGTGAGTGTGGGGCTTGGCCCGTGTCTGGAGTCACTCTCGCTCCGCCTGCGCCTCGGCCCGGCCCGGCCCGGCGGCGGCCGTGGCCGTTCCCGTTCTCGTTCCTCTCCTCGTTCCTTACGCTCCGCTCCCCTCCTCTCCCGGGGCGTTGGCGGCCCTGCCCGGGGAGCCGCAGCCCTCGCTTGCCCTCGGGGCCCGGGCGGCGGCACAGGCACCGTGGGCCCCGACGCCTCGGCTCTGGCGCTGCCCGAGGCGTGGCGAGGCGAGGGCGGCTCGGACGCCCGGCGGCTGCCGTCGGGCATTGTACGGGCCCGGGGCCGAGTCTCGGGCCAGTGCAGTCCTGCTGCGGGGTTGCTTCTTGGAGGCAATGGTGGAAAAGTGGTCTAGATGTGGATGAGCTGCGGGATGATCCACGTTTTGGAACTTGCGATTTATCCTTCCCATTCCTCTAGTCACAGGCTTTGGCACAGCTTCATGAAGGGCTACATCAACCCCAAGTCCACAAATGTGTCCTTGGAAGCTTGCAAAAGACCACAGGGGGCTACACTGCTGTCCAATTAGTTGGGCAAGTTTTATTTGAAGCAATGAGGTGTACATTTGAGATTTGCTAGTAAGATTAAAGGCAAGGCTTTCAGAAAGTTCTCCACATAGTGCTGTTTTGGCATAGGTATAATTTGAAGATTAGCATGTGAGCATTTCTTGTATTTTCTTAGTGTCAAGAGAACTTAACACTGAAATACAGAAAGTTTTCAACTTTCTGCATGGGCATTCTGTGGTGATATGGAATTCTACAGCTTCAAGTTTTGTGAATTAAGAGACAGTGAAAGGCCTGCTAGGCCTCACGTAAATCCCTCAGATGACTGATGCCCCTTATCCACAGGGACACCCCTGTGTGGCTTATCGAACCATTAAGGGCCTGATTTTTCCAAGATGTGATGGATCCTTCTGAATCACCAGGAACTGAGGTGTTGCTTTGCTGAACAGCAACATGTAATGTGCCAGTTATCTAAGGAAAGAAGTGGGTAGATATTGGGGCATAAAACTAATGTTCCTTCTCGCCAGTTATAAATGTAGCTAAAGCATGCTGTCATTTCCCAATGATTTGGGTACCTGCAGAGCAAATGATTTCTGGCTTTGAGGGGCTTGTAATGCTTCATTTCTTTAATACATTTGTTTCTTCTTCCCCCAAACACTTGGTAGTGTTCCACAGGACCATTTCTGCCTGTACTGGTAGGGAGTTGAGGAGTTAGGGCTTAGCCAATCCTGGCTTCTGTACACAGCTCTGAGATTCTGTAGACTTGACTGCCATGCTAAGACTCTTATGTGTATAAGTGTACAAGGAAGAGCCGTTATTGGCATAATTGTTAGCTGAAGCCTGGTCTCAAGTGAAATTATTAGCAATAGCAGATTAATATAGTCTTTTTTAGGTCAGCATTTGATCTTTTTTACTGTTTACTTTTGAAACATTTTACAAGAGTGCTACTCTGTATGTGGAATTACTCTGTAAAATCTTGCTTGTGAATGATGTTATTCCACTTCTGTGTTAACCTAACATGCTTTAAGAGTTAGGTAAGAAAGGGTGAGAACTGTCCATGTGAGGTTTTTTTTTTCCGAACTAGCAATAGTACTTTATTTATTGTCACAATACCTGGATCTAATTGAACATCCAAGTATGAAGTAGCCCTCAGTGAAATTCAAATGTTGGTTAAGCTTTCTATGAAGCTGGTCTTTATTTCTGCTGCTTGTACCCTAATATAGGCATGTTTATATACGACTGGTGTACTTGAGTTTGCAGTACTGCCAGGAGGTGTTACAAAAGAAGTTTCTGTGTTGGTGTTTTGTTTTAAATTTGTATCTGAACAATAGATTCACTAAAATCTTGCTTTCTTTCCAGATTGAATGTAGTCTAAACTGCTTGATGTCCCTGTAAATTACTTCTTTTCCACTTGTAATTCTTCTGATGGAAGACAAACTGGCCCTCCCTTTCTGCTGTTTGCGCTGATATTGAGTAGAGAAGGGGTGAATGAGTGAAGATACGTTTGGCAATGGTAAGATATATGATTACATTTTGAGGCTAACAGCTTTCCCATAATCTTCTGTGAATGCTCAGGCACCATATTGATGGGGTCTGAGCCAAAAAGTAGACACTTAAAACTGCTAGGCTATTTGCCAGAATGCGTGTTGGCAGTTTTTCCCTCTCCTAGCCAGTCATCTTGTTATAATCGGCACATAAAGACTTGCTGAAGTGCAGCTGATTTGATTCTGTTAGAATACAGTATGATGAACAAAAGACCTCTGTTTGCTGTAGTCTGGAATAGAGGGTACAAATTCTGCTTCCTCATTGGTAGGTAGATGCGTTTCCATATGGAAAAACAGAAGCACTGCTTGGTACCTGAAGATGCAAAAGAAAGCAAAGCTGGGCATTCAGATCTTGAGTCAGGATGTAAGAAAACATCAAAGCCCACCTTAATTTCTCAGGGCTTGAAGCATGGATATATTGTTAACTAAAAGCTGTTCCAGATAAATAATGCCTTTCTTTCTGGAGGGAATGCAGTACTGTTAAAATGCATCTTAAAACAAGCGTGCATCTGTCTCAGTCTTCCTTGCCTCCAGCATTGTAACTGAGAGACAACTCTGTTAGCTGGAATCTCAGATGTGAGCTGACTTACGCCGTCCAGTTCAAAGCCTGATACAGTTTGTTCTCTGTGCTAAGCTGGTCCATTCTTGTACTAGACTAGTTAGGAGCTTCTGTGTTCTCTGGACTGTGCAGCAGCTTAGTGTACTCTGATAGCAAATGAATCTTGGGCTGCCTTCTCAGCTGCATGTAACCAAGTTTGGAAATGGTCTCCTTTGCTTTTTGGAACCATCACCATCATCTGCCTGAAATGTCTTGAGCTATGAGTTAGAACACAGGATAGTTAGGAACTGGACTGAAGTACCATTTAAGGTGTTGGAGGATTTATTCCACATCTAGTCCTAATTGGTATTTTAATTACAGTTCTGGAAGTTGAAGAAGTCAAACTGAATCAAATTAATGACTGGTACAGAGATCAAGTTTCGAAAATACCTGGATGGACAGGAATGATCAGCATTATGATTGACGTAAATGAGTGAAGCATTCCAAAAATAAGCCAAAGGGAGAGCCAGCAGAGTGAAGCACGTAGATATGTGGATATAGAAGAATAATATGAGGTATTATACTGCGGGAATAACTGGCCAGGCAATTATAGTAACAACATGATTGGAGAGAACAGATATTTGCTGATTGTGGTGATTTATTGTTTCTGTTCTGTTTTGTTTATTTTTTGAAGGTTCAGATGTGGGAATTGCCCTGGGTGTGGTTGCTGCTGATGCTGCCCTGGGAAAATGCCTTGATAGGGAATTAACAGCGTTCAGTGATGGGCTGTGGGACAAGCAAAGTGCTTCCTGAACCCCCCAAAGATGTGCACCTAGATCTGGTTAAAAAAGTAGAACCTTACACAGGCCACAGTGACATATACAAACATTTCATCAAGGATGATTGTGGGGCTGTCATCAAAGCTGGCTCTCCCTCACCTCCACATCATACTAACCCATATCCTGGAAACAACCTGCCTACCCACATGGACCAGCCTGAGCCCCGCAGGAACAAGGTGGCTAAATACCGTGCTAAATTTGACCCCAGAGTGACAGCAAAATATGACATTAAAGCCCTGATTGGAAGAGGAAGTTTTAGCCGTGTTGTGCGGGTGGAACACAAAGCTACCAAGCAGCCCTATGCGATCAAGATGATAGAAACCAAATATCGGGAGGGGAGAGAAGTGTGCGAGTCAGAGCTTAGTGTGCTGCGACGGGTCCGGCATACCAATATCATCCAGTTGATTGAGGTGTTTGAGACCCAGGATCGTGTATACATGGTGATGGAATTGGCTACTGGAGGGGAACTATTTGATCGAATTATTGCTAAAGGCTCTTTCACTGAGAGAGATGCAACACGTGTGCTGCAGATGGTATTGGATGGTGTCAAATACTTACATACACTGGGTATAACGCACCGGGACTTAAAACCAGAGAATCTGCTGTATTACCATCCCGGAACAGATTCAAAAATCATGATTACAGACTTTGGACTGGCAAGTGCTCGGAAAAAGGGAGACGACTGCCTGATGAAAACCACTTGTGGGACCCCGGAGTATATAGCTCCTGAGATCCTGGTCAGGAAGCCCTACACTAATTCTGTGGACATGTGGGCTCTGGGTGTGATCTCATACATCCTCCTCAGTGGCACTATGCCCTTTGAAGATGACAACCGCACCCGTTTATATCGGCAAATCCTGAAAGGAAAATACAGTTATTCAGGGGAGGTGAGTGTGGCAGGGGTTAAAGTAAGGGCGAGTCAAACAAGAAGCTCTCTATACATGGGTCTGTGTGATGACAAGAAGCTGGCTGTCATGTGCAGGATAGTAACATAAGTGTCAAAGAGCCTGGTCTCTAAAATCCAGTCCTGTGTTCTTTATGGTTTACAAAACTTCTTTCAGTGCAGATTAATGAAATCCTTTTAAAAATGTGTAAGGAGAGAAGAGCTCACTTCTGGTAAAACAGAACAGGAGGGACTAACAGAATTTAGGATGCTGGTGGATTTTTCATTTTGGAAACCTGAGCTGTGTTAGACTGCTGTTTGATGTTTTATGGTTGAAGCTCATGCCGGAGGGAGTGTTTGAAATGTAGTGTGCACATACCTAACTTGATTTTAGATATAAATGTAAGTGTAGTCTGAAAAATACCTTTGCTGAAAGATATGTTTATAGCGTACAAAAAGGCACTTGCTTTTTAGGTCCTGAGGCAACGTTTTTGTACTTCATCTGCATTGTCCCTTGAACTTAAGTTTGTGCCAAAATTGAGGAGAAGAGTAATGGTTCTCTTAGGTAACTATGGGAAAGAGGACCTTAGGGGATGTTTTTTAGGCAGAAGGTGGGTGCCTCCACACTACCTGGAGTCCCATCACTCCACAAGAGTAGACATGTGGCTGAGTGCCAGGCTCCTGGTTATGTTGAGAAATCTAGGTTATGAGCCAGCTTTTCTAGCACTGTTGCTCAGTACAGACATAACCTCGGTTTAGGAGTCACACTTACAGAAAGTGTAAAAATCCAAATTTGCCAGTTGGGTTTCTGCCTATGTCCAGTACTGGAAATATTAAAAAATTAAGATTTTATAGCTTACTATGATGAGGGAGGAAAGTGTTTAGCTTCATGAACATCATTACTCTGTGAGATGGAGCCCATTGGGAAAGTGTGAATGTGTGACTGTTCCTGATGCAGAGGATTCTGAAATGACAGTAAAGTAAATGTCAGGAAAAACAGAACACACTCAAGTTTCGGTATTTTTAACTGTGACAGGTATGTTGGCATTTCAGTAATGGATGAGGGGAGTTTAACATGTTTAGTTTTTAAACATATTAAGTGCCTTTAGGATTGCGCTCTAAAAAAAAAATCACTTTCTGAAGGATTTTCAAAGGCATCAATAAGCATTTTATTCTTTCAAGTTGTCAGGCCAGCTTGTGTTAATAGTTGGAATTTCCAAATTAAATGAATATTGGTGTTTGCATTGGAGGCTGCCAAGGAGAGCCCAGATTTAACAACTTGGTGAAAGCTGTTTTTTTTTCCTTTGAGGAGTACTCAGAAATTCTCCTGGTACATCAAGAAACACGGACGTGAAGGGTCATAAAAGCCAAATGTTGACACTTTTTGGACTAAGTGTGTTACTTCCTTTAGAAATAGTAATACTTGTTTAGTTTTTTACTGAAAGTATTCTATCAGCTGCTTCTTGGAACTCCAAGTTTCAACTGATTTTGGCAGACTTTTTCTTTTGTGAACTTGCCATACTAATATGAATTGTTAACCAGTTGCAGGGTTCTAAGAAAACAATCAGGTTATCATAATGCAGAAGTAGATTAAATATCAACAGCACATAAGATCCACACTGAAGTGTAGTTTCCTAGTTACCTTATAACCAGTAGTAGTAGATAGATAAGAAAGCATGTAAGAAATGAGCCAATACAGTGATTTTTCTCATGTAAAAAGGTCAGTTCATTCCAAAGTTTGTTGCCTAGCAGAACTCATTCAAGTGCATGTGTCTTGTAGTTTCTTGTACAACCAGTAGACAGGTCTGTTTTTACTCAGCCTGGATCTTGGCCTCTAGATTTTAGACTGTTCTGGATTGCTTGTCCAAACTCAGGTTTGGTCCTTTTCAGCTCACTCTACTGTGTTTTTCTTGGCCATTCATTTTCTCCTCTTCTTGAAGTCCTTTTACTTTGAATTGTTTTTTATTTCAGTTTGAAAGTTATTCCTTTCTTGCCCCATGAGTTTTTAAATCTCAAGTCTCTGATGTTCAGAATTGAAGGAATGTTGGTAGCTGCAAGTGGCATCTTGATTATCCTGCTGAACAGTTGCAGGTGGACCAACAGTGTCTTAATTTTGGCAGAGTAGCACATCTTGCCTTTCTAAATCTAAATGCATTTTTCTAAGTTTAGATTTCTTTCCCTCTGGCCCCAATGTATGAGGGCATGAGGTTGCTATTCCTGCAAATGGCGCTTTTCCTATGTCTTAATAGTGTTTCAAGTTCCTTTTCTTCCTCACACATTCCCTGCATTGATTCCATTAATTCTTTGTCAGCCACGTGCCTTAAGATGTCTGAAGGTCAGTGAGACAGTTTACTTATTATCAGTGAATTTGTTTTTTCCATTGTGGGGAGCCCATTTTTTTTCTTAGCCTATCTAACACTGTGGCAGAGAGTTTCACAGTTTATTTCAAAAAAAATATAAAAACCCTTCTTTTAAGTTTTGTCAAGTTTTATCTGTCTGTGGTCATTTCGCTAGTATTTTCCTATGTAACGTTTCATTAGCCCCTTTTACTTGAGAAACTCATGAGTAACTGTTCCCTGTTCACATGTAAGTTATGATGTTACCTATTATTCAGATCAAGCTGTGATTAGAGCCCCACGGAGAAGGTATTTCATAGCTGTGATCTCTGCTGCTACCCTTCTCTAGTTCACTTCTTATTTTTGAGGTGGGGGTGATTATTCACACTGTTCAATGTATGTGAGCATCTTGACTTTGTGCAGTGGTACAGAAAATTCTCTGACTAGTTTACTACTTGTTCTCTAAGGATTTCTGATGCTGTATTTGTTTCTTTGATACCTCTGAGCATTAGGCTGGTGATTTAGAGAGTGGCCTATTGTGACTCCTAGACATTTCCTGAATGTAAATAGTTAATTTTGCCTGTCGCAGTATATGTATCATCTGGCTTTATTTCATCTATTCGCTACAACCCTGTAGTGCAGATATTTTGACTAAGTTAAATAGCACGATATCCAGGACAGATTATTTCCCTTACTGTGAAATGAGATAATTCCAGTGTCCTAGAAGCAAACTTTGGGATACAGCCTTGACACCTAATAAATTATTCAAATGATACTGAGCTACTTGTGTTTAAAAATAAGATAAAATAAAATAAAGCTATCTGAGATACAATACAAGAAGAAGTGAGAGACCACATGATAAATTGACTGATGTGGACAAGTATGTGTGGACAAATATGAAGTGGTGCCTGTGGGAGAAAAGGCCTCCATATTTTCCATAGATGATGGTGGGCCCTGAAATACTGCTTGCTCTTAAGAAGGGACAGTTTGAGGCTAAACATTTCTAAACATCAGCTTGATACTAATGATCAAAAGCCAACCGATATTAGGAATTAGTGCTACTATTTCAGGAGTCCTTGCTGTGCCACGTCCATCATGGATCTGCGCATTGAATATTGAGTGCAATTTTGTTCCTCCTGAGAATAACACAGAACTGAAAAAGATGAAGAATGGCATCATGAATAATCAAAGATGTAGGCTGTCTTCCATGTGAAGAGTGAGAGGACAGACCAAGGCACTTCATCCAAAAAATAAATATTTATAGAAAGGAATATGGCAGAGCTCAACACTGTCATAAGCAAAATAGGGAGAGTGAATAGAGAGCAACTGTTTCAAGCATTCAGGCAGAGTTCAAAGGGTTGTCATTGGTGGCATAGAGTCTAGTGGGAGGCCTGTGGCTAGTGGAGTTCCCCAGGGCTCAGTACTGGGTCCCATCCTGATCAACTTATTCATCAGTGACCTAGATGAGGGAACAGAGTGCTTCCTCAGCAAGTTTGCTAATGATACCAAGCTGGGAGGAGTGGCTGATACACCTGAGGGCTATGCTGCCATCCAGAGAGACCTGGACAGGCTGGAGAGTTGGGCAGAGAGGAACCTCCTGAGGTTCAACAAGGGCAAGTGCAGAGTTCTGCACGTAGGGAGGAATAAGCCTAGGCACCAGTACAAGGTGGGGGCTGACCTTCTGGAGAGCAGCTCTGCAGAGAAGGACCTGGGAATGCTGGTGGATGACAAATTGACCATGAGCCAGCAATGTGCCCTTGTGGCCAAGAAGGCCAATGGTCTCCTTGGGTGCATTAGGAAGAGTGTTGCCAGCAGGTCGAGGGAGGTGATTTTGGCCCTCTTCTCAGCCCTGGTGAGACCTCATCTCGAGTACTGTGACCAGCTCTGGGCTCCCCAGTACAGGAGAGACATGGAGCTACTAGAGAGAGTCCAGCGTAGGACTACAAAGATGATCATCTGCTAGAGCATCTACCCCCTGAGGAATGGCTGCAAGAGCTGGGCCTCTTTAGCCTGGGGAAGAGAAGCCTGAGGGGGGATCTTATCAATGTGTGCAAGTACCTGAAGGGATGGTGTCAAGGTTGATTAGGACAAACTCTTTTCAGTTGCCCTGTGTGACAGGATAAGAGGCAATGGGCACAAAGGGAACCACAGGAAGTTCCGCCTGAATGTGAGGAGGAATTCCTTCACTGTGAGAGTGACAGAGCAGTGAAGAGGTTGCCCAGAGAGGTTGTGGAGTCTCCTTCTCTGGAGATATTCAAAGCCCACCTGGATGCAACCCTGCCTAACATGCTCTGTGTGACCCTGCTTGAGCATGGAGGTTGGACTAGATGATCTCCAGAGGTCCCTTCCAACCTTACTGCTTCTATGATTCTGTGATTCTCTGGAGTAATTTAATTTGATGCTCTTTAGTCCTCTTGTCAGATCTGAATTATTTTGAAAAATCTTATGAATTAATTGTGACTAGAACTACCGTATTCCTGTAGGTTGCATAAGCAAAGGTAGCACTTGTACAACAGAGAAAGCATTGAATTGTATGTATTTTGACAGTGCCTGTATTGAAACCTGAAGCATTTTGCTTGTTGACCACTAGAAATAACATATTTTAGGAGGCTATTCTCGGTACTATTTGTGATATGAGTGGTAGTTTTGGAAAGCTGTAGATAGTTTCCTCTTTGGAATGAAATAGGTATCAGCCAATAGCCTTTATTTTTTTGCCCAGCTGCTTTCTATTCTTCCAGAGCCAGTAATAATGGGTGCTTTAATTTATCAGTTTAACTAAACATATGTCCCTGTATTGCAGACATATTTGACTGTAACCACATATTGGCAGAGATACAGTAACAGGCTGCCCAGTTTGTGAATAAATTCCAGGTGGAAGCAAAATGAGCCAGAGATTCAGAGATGTCTGGCACGTTTCCCACACCTTGCCAACTTTCTTTAAGTATTCTTTTCTGGGCTTAAATATCAGAAATTTGGAACAATTTTACAGAAAATTTCTGCTGTTTTTTATGTTACATTGGAAGAAGTGGGAAGATGTCAGAAGTGAGCCTGGTGATAAATTTGTCAGATTCACAGGGAAATGCAGGAGCTGTAACTGATGGTTTATTTGGAGTAAGACTGGGCAGGACACTTGGCTGTTGCAACAACTGTCTATCTTGGATAGATACAGAAGCATTGATTTCCTGGGGACAATCAATTTTCTTTTTTACAGTATGAACTTTGATGATGTAAAATGAAAGAGGAAATGTTAAAAGAAGCCTGCAAAGTACTAGGCCCGGAGCTGACAGCTTGAGTTAGTCAGACAAGTTTCAGTAACTAAGGAACTTAAAGGAGAGGAGGGAACCATATTCCTAACTATTGCTGTACCCTGTCACACAGCAGCAGAGGCACAAGTTTACAGAGAATCAGAATGAAGTCCCACTTTTTGAGAGATGGCTGCCCTCAAATCCTGGTCAGAGAGGACAAAGCTGTATTGAAGAAGGAATAAAAGGCAAAATACATGCTGACCTGAAAAGCAGTTCCATATTCTTGAAAAACAAATGAGTTCACCTCCAGCTAAAGTAATTGCTTTCTGACAGAGATCTACTTACCACTACTCTCCTATTCCTGGAGTGTGAGGTCTGTTTGAAGAGGCTGTTAGCAGATCAGTAGACAAGGTCTCCCATAATAGCTCATTCGGGTACTGCTGACATCACTATTCTGATTATCTCTTGTATCTCCTTCCTGAACTGCTTGGAGTAATGGGTAGGGTGAGGAACCAAGAAAAGCTAAATTGGTAACAAGAGCATCTCTAAGTAAAAATTCTGTGGCCTGTTAAGACTGAGTTGTTGTCTCCTACAAAATCAGTCTCTTCTACTTGTTTTATTAGAGCTAATTAAAAAGAAAAATTGGCAATATTGTAGTTGAAATCTCGGGGATAAAACTGATTTCTGGGGCTCTCTGTGTAGCTTAAAAAGATACCTGATATGCAAAGCTGGAATTCCATTCATAGTTACTATTGAGTTTGAAACTGGAGGAATGAATGTCAGGCCATCATTATCCTGCTGAGACAGGTTTGTTTTGATTCAAAGCTTGTCTTCTTCTTGAATACTGACTTTATGTTGCTTTAATACACTTAGAAAAGTAGCTGGAAGAGGCAGGATATAATATATATTTATTAATAAACTGGGAAACTGAACTAGGCTATGTTGCTGATTCCAGCTTTGGTAATCACCATTCAAACATGGCAAATCATTTCACCTTGTGCATGTTTCCCATTCACAAAACAAAATCAACATTTTCAGTATGTAGTCTGTGGGTGAGTTTGGTGAGTACCAGCATAGGAACCTCTCTTAATGGAGAATTTGCTGAAGGATACATTTTAAGTTGAATAAACTATAGAATATTGGGAAAAACAGCAAAAGTATTTAAATTATCTGAATCAGACAGCACTGACCCAAAGGTTCTAGAAATTCAAAGGTGAAATAAGTGACAGTGGTATGTAACTTTTCATTAAAAAGCGCAGTGATCATTAGTAAGTAGGGTAATGCTGGTTTTAAACAGAGTTCCAGAGGTTGTCTAAGAAATTTGAGTAAGCTTGATATCTCCCTTGGAAAAATTAGCTTAAAACCAAAAAATTCTGATTCTTAATAATGACACTAGTGGATGCATTTATCAGTATCACAGAATCGCAGAATGGTTGAGACATGGATAAGATCCCCTCACAGTCTTCTCTTCTCCAGGCTAAAGAGGCCCAGCTCTTGCAGCCTTTCCTCATAAGAGAGATGCTTCAGTCCCTTCATCTTCGTAGCCCTGTGCTGGACTCTCTCCAGTAGCTCCAGACTTCTCTTGTACTGGGGAGCTGAGCAATGGACACAGTACTCGACATGTGGCCTCACTAGGGCTGAGTAGAGGGGCAGGATCACCTCCCTTGACCTGCTGGCAACACTCTTCCTAATGCACCCAAGGATACCATTGGGCTTCTTGGCTACAAGAGCACATTGCTGTTTCATAGTCAACTAGTTGTCCACCAGCACTGCTAGGTCCTTCTCCTCAGAGCTGCTTTCCAGAAGGTCAGTCCCCACCTTGTAGTGGTACGTAGAGTTATTTCTTTCTAGGTATAGGGAAAGTCAATGGCACTTTACTAAAGTCCCTCACCAAAGGCTCTTAAAAAAAACTTTGCAGCTGTAATCCAATAATGGCCTTTGTATGGATAAATAATTTGCTGAAAGTGAGAAACACAAAGTTGAAATAAGTGGTCAGTTCCATGGTGGAGGTAAAATTGGAGTAGTTTCTGAGGGATCTGTGCCCAGTGCCCTTCTGCTCAAAATTGATCAGAACAAAATTTGCCTAAGAGCAGTATGATTGCTGATGGTAAATGGGTTCTTTAGATGGAGAAAATGGAGTGTGTGAACCTTCTTGATGCAGGGAGTTGTGGACTGTAAAAGTTTGCCTAGATCCAAAGAACCGTTGGATGAAGTCATAGAAGCAATGCAGAGAATGACATTAGAAAGTTCAAATGTGGATAGAGTGTGGATCTGTGTCCCTGAGCCACAGATTTACAAGGCTTGAGAGTACTTGGACTAGAGGGGCAGAGAGAGGAAGGGGTACTGCAATGTACTTAATATTTTCTGCTCTTTTTTAGGCATCTGCTATTAGCTGATGTTGGAGACGCAATATTGGACTCCGATAAAACCACTCTCTGATGTTCTTAACCTTTGCTTAGGGGTTAGGAGGTACCTGTAGTACTTGCTGGGAATATTAATCTTTACTTCTCTCATTTCACCCTTTAGTTTGGAGCCTGGTCCACTTCCAAGAGTTATTGGTCAGGGTTGAGTAAATACATAGCCTACAGAGTAGATAGCACTCTGAGGTCTTGTGTGTCACGTTTGACACACTTGTTTATGTGCTGATGGCATTAGGTGGTCTCATTTGACAGTAATTGAACAGGCAGTGCATCTCTTGTGCAGTCTTGGCTTGCGGTTTGGAGGCAGCATTATTTCAAGTGAGGATGAGAGTCAGAAATCAATCTCAACACTTACCAACTTCCACAGATTAACTTTATTTGCTGTATAATAGTCTTGTGGAAAAGCTAGAAATTTAAAAATTGAGGAGGCTAAACATTTCCCATCCAGTGGAAATGTTCTTTAACTCCTCAGTTATGACCTAGTGCTGAAGTTCCTCAGTAGGCTGGTGAAAAGGAGGCATCGTATATGGACTTACTTGTAAAGAAGAGTGCATTTTGCAGATGATTAAATGATTTTCATTTTTTCTTTCCTGCAGAAGTGACATTTTCCTTGGGATGAATGAGTCTGTCTTGAATTATACATCTATAAAGAAAAATCTGGTGTGAAATACGTTCTCTTTGTGGCTCTGCCCTTCTCTTTTTGGTGACTCCTTCAGGCTTGAAACATGAACACAGAACCTATCCACCTGTCCTGACCGGATTGCTCCCTAGTGCCCTTAGTATGGCAGCTTCATTTTTTTGACAGCTCTTCCCGTTAGTTTTGTTTAGGCTTTTACTTGCTTACTTTCTTTGTGCTCCTTCTAACAGGATGGATCTGCTCTAAAATGCTGTGTTCCACAGCTTTCCCTGTTGCTTCTACAGTCAGAGGTGAAAGGCTGACAGTTCTGGGGAGAGTGGCTAAAGCCCTAAGTCTAGTGTTTAAGCAATGGCTTGTGATTCCTGTGAGTGTGTGGTGACTTTCCTTGCTGAATTCATGTGGAAATTTAGCCCTTCTGTAGTTTTAGAAATGTGAATGTAGTTCAGGAATTTTTCTTTTGGGATAGTGCCAAATGAAGTGAACCTGGTTCCCAGCCCTTATTCCTCTTCTCAGTTGTGCCAGCAGAGCACACCTGTGCAGCTGAACAGGTAAATGAGTTTGAGGACCTGATTTCAGTTGCAAATAACCATTTTCTCTGGGTTATTTTTTTTAATCAAGTTCGATTGGTCATCCTGTGCTGGCACAAGTGGTGGTACCACCACTGTTGAGGTTAGAGGAAGGGTAGGTGGGAGTGACTTTGAGGAAGGAGACTGCTTATGCTGGAGTTGCTGCTGAAGGAAACACGTTCTGCTACCCCTTTCTCACTGTGAACAAACCTACCTATGGTACTGTGCAGCCTGGCTCCTACTTATCTTGTCCTCATGGAAATACTCTACCAATCTGTATTAGGGCCACATTTAAACCTAGTGGGCTAGCTGTTAACAAGAAGTATGAAATTCTGATCACACACACCCAAAAAAACAACCCTTTTGTGTATGATTAGAGTCTAGAACTGAATAACTTCTCTATTGAGATCCCACTTCTTAACTAGTGTGAAATGTAAGAATTTGCTGGCCTCTGGCCTCTTGTTCATGAGAGGAGAGCAACCAAGTTTTGGACTGTATTCTCCCAGAGCTCTGAAAAGCCTCTCCTGAATATTACGTTCATTTTGCTTGATTGTTTCAAAGGAGACCAGTGTCTGCCTGTTGGCTAGAGCCACTGCAGTTTTGTATTTCCAGTTGGGGGTGGTGTTCCAGAAAGATGAATAATTTGGAGAGCTCCTTTTGCCTCTGTTTTGCAGTCAAGAATGTTTATTTTTTTATTATGTTGATTACTTTTGATGTATATTGGCAAGAGTTCTGTCATGCTGATAGCATTTCAGATTAAAGGATCACAAAACTGAGGATGAGTTTTACCAATAAAAGGGGTGTCCTTTAACAGGATCAGGGCCTGTAGCTCACACTTGTCATCAAGCCTGAGATAGTGTAGCCATGACTTTATATGACCTATTTGTCCAAGTGACAATTGCTTTCTTGTGGAGGGATTGTTCCTCTGATTATCCAAAATGGCCTGCTGTGGCAATTTGATTGCCCATGTTGATAGAAACACATTTTTTCTTCTCTGAAATCATAGTTGTTCTTGCCAAATGCTCCCCCCTTGGAATTGGAGAGCCTCTTTGTATACTCACCTTCAAACAAGTGTTGTCTTCATATTAAATGTCTTAGAACTGTGAACGATCCAAAGCACATGCAAGGTCTCTTTTGTCATCCTTGAGACTCTTGTATACTTCCATGCAATCTACTGTATAAACAACCAAGGAGTAACCAGATCTACTGGTTACCTAGTAACACATTTCCTTTTCTGGAGGGGACAAAGCTGTGGATGTGGGATATTGCCAGGCATGTCTTAGAGAAGCTGGGAAGGCAAGCCACCAGCTGTCTTATGGATGACTGAGTAGGGCCACAGGATCATGAGTGGAAGATAAAGCCAATCATGCTTACTTCATTTAACTGAAGAAGATGAGCTATTGTCTTAGTCTGGTGAAGGTCCACTTGATTATCTTTGCTCTTCCTCTCAAATCAGTTGAATTTCCTGTTCTTCTATTCATTGTTGAAAAGTGTTCATTTGATCTTTCTTTTGCATCTCAAGCCTTTGAACTCTTCTCTTTGTAGTTAAAAGGTGGAATTTGTTTCGGCTTCTCACGACAGTGAGAAATTTGGGAGAGATCGAGACACTTACAGCTGTCTTTCTATATATTGCTGTTCTTTGAAGATGGATTTCTTCTCCCAGGATAGTCGGAGTTCTGTCTGGATTATTTTATTTTATTTTTTGCCACATGTTCAGTTAAGTGCTGTCATATCCATGAAATGTCCTGGACTGTCTCAGTGTTTGGTGGTGTAGTGCTTAAGTGGTTGTTCATAGGTGGGGCTCATGTACCATTTGTTGACTCTGCAATAAGTTTCCTAGGGCCTGACACTGATAAATGTGCATGAGGACTCCTAGTCAAAGGAGACTAGGAGAAATGGAAATGGTAGTGGATTTCCTATGCTGAGTATGCCATACACAGAACAGGAGAAGGGAAAAATATCTATTCCATGGATCCTGCATACGGTCTCCTGCAGTAGTCTCGAGCAGTTGCAGTGTTAGGATATGGATACACGTGAGAAACAAAGTCAGTTACAAGGAAGTAAGCTTTTTTACTGGAGTTGGTTCATGGTTTTCGGAACCCTTTTGGTGCCAGTAACCTTTTCTGGCTTACAACAGTTAAAGCCAGTTAGGATGAAATCCTCAAGGCCCCTTTTCCTCCAAAGAATGTAAGGCAGATGGCCATCATTCGTAGACTTTGGAACTTTGCACAGTCACAGCCGAAAATAAAATTGAAGGAGATGTCATGTCTGTACTCTCATTATTGCATCAAAGCCTGGGCTGCACTAGTTCTCTTGATGGGTGAAAGTTATGTATTTGATATGTGTTTTTAGAAGGAATTCAGAAAGTGGCTTGCTAATGTCTTTTCTGTCCATCTGCTTTCAGCACTGCTGATGGCTTTGAGTCATAGCAGCTTTTACCTTTGAGCTCCCTTCCCCTCCATAAATCACCGAATCATAGAATGGTTGTGGCTGGAAGGGACCTCCAGAGATCATCTAGTCCAATCCCATTGCTCAAGCAGAGTCACCTGGAAGCATATTGCACAGGATTGCGTCCAGGTGAGTTTTGAGTATCTCCAAGGATGGAGACTCCACAACCTCACTGGGTAACCTGTTCCAATGCTCTGTCACCCTCCCAATAAAGAAATTTTTCCTCACATTCAGGTCGAACTTCTTGTGTTTCAGTTTGTGCCCATTTGCCTCATTGCCTCAGAATTGGCCTCATCCTCTTTATACTTTCCATTCAGATACTTACACGCACTGATAAGATACCCCCTCAGACTTCTCTTCTGCAGGCTGAACAGTCCCAGCTTTCTCAACCTTTCCTCCTGTGAAAGATGCTTCAGGCCCTTCGTCACTTTAGTAGCTCTCCACTGGACTCACTCCAGTAGTTCCTTGTCTCTCTCGCATTGAGGGGCCCAAAAATGAACATGGTACTCCAGCTGTGGCCTCACTAGGGCTCAGTAGAGGGGCAGGATCGCATCCCTTGACCTGCTGGCCGTGGTCCTCATAATGCAGCCCAAGTTACCACTGGCCTTCTTGGCCACAAGAGCACATTGCTGGTGCATGGTCAACCAGTTTTCCACCAGGACTCCCAGGTCCTTCTCTGCAGGACTGCTCTCCAGCAGGCCAGCCCCTAGGCTGTACTAGTGCATGGGGTTATTTTGTCCTGGGTGCATGCTCTCTGCACTTCCCTTTATTGAACTTCATGAGGTTCCTCTTTGCCTCTCTCTTTGGCCTGTCGAGGTCCCTCCAAAGGGCAGCACAGCACTCTGGTGTGTCAGCCACTCCTCCTAGTTTTGTATCGTTAGCAAACTTGCTGAAGATGCATTCTGTCCCTTCATCAGGTCACTGATGAATACGTTGAACAATACTGGACGCAGGGCTAAGCCCTTGGGAAACTGCTAGCTACAGGCCTCTAACTAGACTCTGCACCACTGATGACAACCCTCTGAGCTCTGCCTTTCAGCCAGTTCACAGTCCACCTCACTGTCCACTCATCTAGCCTGCACTTCCTGAGCTTGCCTAGGAGGATGTTATGGGAGACAGTGTTGAAACAGTTATCATGGGTTTAAATCACTATGCTATGTAGTACTCTCTTCAAAGATCTCTGGCTTGCTCTGTGCCTGGTGGCTGTGTATCTATGGGCAGATAGTTTTGGAGTGCTGCTGGGCCTGGTGGACATACATCCAAGGATATGAATAGTTCAGAGAGGAGAAAGTTCAGTATTTGAAAGAGGAACCAGTATGTTTGCTTTCCACAATGCTACATTATATGAAATTCAGGAAGAAACTTTCATGTGGTTCACACAAGATTCAGAACTCGGCAGTGTTTACATGGGTTTATGGAACTTCAAAATATTAGGTGCTGTATATTGACACTAGATTGAACAATGAAAGTATGTTTGGTATCAACTTAAGTAATAGCCAGGTAGAGTTTGCTACCTGCGAGTATCCACTCAGATATGGAAGATCAGAGAGGGCATTTTACTCTCTGCTTGTTTTTCTCTGAGTGGCTCTCCTTTCTCCTGCAGAGCTGGCTGCAGGAAGAATAGGGAGGAAGAAGAGCATAGTAACCACGGAAAAGTATGTTGGGGTCCTGGTTGTGTTGTAACAAGGGAAAGTGATGTCTTATGCTGGTGGCACATGTGCCGCTGGTGAACTTTTTGCTGAACTGGTAGAGCAGCAGTTCATATCAGCCCAATAAGAGCATGTTGGTGGTTAAAGCTTACTATGGGACCTCTTTCATGTAGAGGATTGTGGTAAAACCATACTGAGGGAAGGTGGTATGGAAGGAACTGCATGTAGTTCACCAGATCTGGTCATAGGTTTCCCCTTTCATCACCTGACTTCAGCTGTCCATCAACCCACTTCCTGTCCTTCTCATATCTTTTACATCTTTACAAACTGACTGTCTTTTTGTCTGCCTTCAGGTGCCTTCAGCTTTTTCCTTTTTATATCTCTCCTGTTGCATTTGAATGGTACTAACCTATTCATCTCTCACAGACAGCAAGAGGCTTTATGAAGCATAGTATGCATCTTCTTGTCAAAATGACATCTCTGCTCACTTCTCCAGACCTTGCTCCTTTTGCCCAGATTTAGGATGAAAAATAAATCTGGGATCTTGGGAGTATTTAGCCATCAGTTTAACTAAACAAGAACAGTCTTTCTACCCTAGCACACTGCATTGTCTTCCTCAATCTGGGCAGTGCTGGTGTGCTGCTTGTTACTCAGACCTGTGACTCTGTCCCCTTCAAACTGGATAGTTTTATGAGTCTTCACTAGACCATAATATTTAAGACCTGCTTGTTCTTAATTAAAAACAGGCCTTTTCTCTCTAAGTCTTAAGTCTTGAAGTATTATTTCCTTTGGACTTAAATACTTCTTGACCTGTACTCACTCATTCAGATTTCTGCTGTCAGCTTGTTGCAGTGACCATACCCATGCAGATTTCATCTTCTCCGTCTCTTTGGGTTATTTTTGCTCATCTGCAACCAAGGTTTGCCCCAGTCTGTGGCTGCTCATTTGGTAGTAAAGCTCATAAAGCTGAAAGGGAGTGCTGTGGTCTCTTAGTCTGTCCCTGACACGGATGATGTTTTCCTAGGAAAATCAGTAAGACTGGAGACTTACTTATATACTCTAAGTGGCTGAACTATGGAAAAACAGTGGATACACATAATGAAAATATGTAATGATTTTATAATATTTTTTCTGTGATGTCAGTGGTTGAAGTTATGTCAAATCAAATAAAGAGGACCTCTTTCTAAAGCTATATGCCATTATTTGTGATAACTTTATGAAGAAATTCCTATTATTCATGAATTGATCAAATATTTTGTTTTGAAACAAACTGCGCAGGCTCCACTCCAGGCAGCATCAACAAATGGTTGGTCTGGCTTGCTGAAGTACGCTGTTGCAATGCATGCAGCCAAAGTTAAAATCATGAGAAAATACAGGTTCATGAGACCTCAGGAAATCTCTAGTCCAAACCTCTGCTCAGAGCAGGACTGACTTTAAAGCTAGATGAGGTTGCTTAGGGCCTTGTTCGCTCAAGCTTTGAAAGTTTGCATGAATGGAGATGCTACCACCATGCTGGGCCCTGTGGGGGCTGGGCTGCCCCACGCTCATGGGGAACATGCTTATCCTTATGTTTACTCAGAATTTCCCTGGTTGCAGCTTGTGACAGTCACCACTTGTCCTTTCACTGCATGTCTCTGAGATGCCTGGCATTGTCCTCTCTTTTGATGCCCTGATGGTAGTGGAAGCTGTATTTAGATCCCTCCCCCATTTGTCCTTTCCTGTCCATGCAAAGCCAGCTCTGTTGGCATCTCCTCATGCATCACCTGCTCCATTTCCCAGCAGTTTTAGTTGTTTTCCACTGGACTAGCTCCAGTTTCAGTCTCCTTCCTGTACTCAGAGTCCAACACTAGACACAACACAGCAGATACGTCCTCATGAGGGTGAAATAGAGGAGACAGTCGCTTCTCTTGACCTGCTGTGTGTGCTCTTTCCAGTGCAGTCAGTATGTGGTTACTTTTCCTAGAATCGGTAAGGTTGGAAGGGACCTCTGGAGATCATTTAGTCCACCCTCCACACAGGGTCACACAGAGCATATTAGGCAGGGTTGCATCCAGGCAGGCTTTGAATATCTCCAGAGAAGGAGACTCCACAACCTCTCTGGGCAACCTCTTCCACTGCTCTGTCACTCTCACAGTGAAGGAATTCCTCCTCATATTCAGGCGGAACTTCCTGTGGTTCCCTTTGTGCCCATTGCCTCTTGTCCTGTCGTATGGCACTACTGTAAAGAGTTTTTCCCCATCCCCTTGACACCCTCCCTTCAGGTACTTGCACACATTGATAAGATCCCCTCTCAGGCTTCTGTCCTCTAGGCTAGAGACCCAGCTCTTGCAGCTGTTCCTCAGAGGGCAGATGCTCTTATCTAGAAGTATTTCAAATAATCCCCCAAATCCTGGCCAAAAGTAACAAGAAGTGAGTACTAGAAAAATTGTAATGAGAAGAAGAAAGTTTGTGGCACAAATTTATTCAGAGCAAAACCAAAGGACAGATTTAATCTGCGGAATTTTTATTTGAGTAGAATTTCCTTTTTTTGTTGTTACCTGTTCACCATCTTCACCAACAGTCATCTGTCATAGTTCGGAATTGGGAGCTTCAAGTTAAATGACAATGAGTAACTTTGCAATGAGTAACTTTGCAAATACCATTAAGGCTGGAAGGATGCAATTAATTGCAGGAAAACTCAAGGGTCCTGCTTGAAGTTGAGTGAAGTGGTGTGAATGCTACCCCAGTAGGATCTAATGACATCCATTTATGTAAAGAAAAGAAGCACGTTCTCCCAAAACCATTTTCCTTTACTGTCTACAACTGATATTGGAAGCAGGAAGGCAGAAGTCCATTAGCAGATGCATTAGCACTTACTGGCAGGTGCATTAGCAAACAAATTGTATGCCTGTCCTGTTAGTTACTACCTGACAGTTAACAAGGTACAAAACATAAGAAGCAATTTCAAACCAGCTGATGATTTTGATTCATGAGTTACATGATAAGTTCTTACACCAGGTACGTCAGTAAATGTGCAGCGTACTTCCAAAGTATTCTTGTAATTGTCCTCATCTTGGAGGCAAGTTAAAAGACTGTGGAGGACTTGTAAACCCCCAAATCCTGGTGACATAAAATGGAGAAGTCAGATAATAGTCTTGTCAACTTTTAATATTATTTCCTGCATTTATTTAGCTTTCTAGGAGAGAATAGGGTGGAACATGAACACAGACTTGTTACTTGAAAAATGCTTACTATATCCCTTCTCCCTCTACAAGAGGACACATCAGTAGGTGTGCTGTGAGCATGAAGGCTGGATTTTCTAATAAATTACAGTCTTGTACTAGATAAGGCATGCGCAACAAAAAGACCGCATGAGGCAATTACTTTGCTAACCCCCTTCCTCTAAACGTTGCAGGCAGAATTATATAGAGGCAGCGATCCATAGCAAAAATCCAAACTTCCTATTTTCTTTACTTTTATTTTAATGTAGAAACTGATTTCCTGTGGGAGAGGAAAAATATTTTCACATAGCAAGGAAAATGTTTTTCCACAAACCCTATCACTTTGCAGGGGAGTTCAGTCAGTATAGCACAAATATTTTTATGTTTTGTATCTGGCTGTTAAAAAAGTAGTAAGTTTTGTATTGATACTGTAGCAACTGTGATTTTTTACTGCCTGGCTGCCAGACCTCAATTGACACCTGCACCTTTGCACATCTGGTAACTTAGATCTCTGAGTTACTTGCATATACACCTATGTAATTGAAAAAAAAAATAGCTTTTTTTTTTGTTTTTTTTGATAACAAAAAGTGCAGCTGCTTTAGAAAAAATACCAACATAAAAAAATTCAGGTGTTTAGCATTGTATTATCTTTATTTTCTATTTTATGCTTTGTTTGCCCCATAAATTTGTCCCTATCTTTTCCTGCAGTGTGTAGCTATAGCTTTGATATGTATTATAAAAATATATGTAATACAATATATGCAAATGAAATGTATTGTAGCATACATTAACATCAGGAAAACTCTCTGTTGATGATTTCCTTCCTTTACATCTCCTGTTTAAGACAACCTGGTTTTACCTTTTTTGGACAAGTATATGTTTTCTGGAAAACACTCAAAGTAGATTTTAAAAATTGCCAGGAACAGAGATGCACCACTGGCCTCTTCAACAAAGAACCCCACCCCCAACCATCTACAGCAGGCCAGGAATATTTATAACCCTTTTAATGAAGATTTACCTTTGTGTGTTAGCCACTTTGTTCTCCTGTACTTTGATGTGGTGCCTGGGAGAGTCAGAATACTGCTGAACCGCTCGGTCATGCGGACTACAGCCAGTTGCACTGACAGATGGTGTCCCAGTCATCCCTATCTATCCCAGTCAGTCTTCTCACCACTGGACGCTTTTTGGGAGACACCATCATCATCTTGTTCTCTAATCTACCTGCTATCAGAAAGGGTTTTTTTTTCCGATCAGCAGGGAAATCAACTTTCGCTCTTCTTCTTGGAAACTGAGTATTTCCAAACTGTTGAAATGCAGCGTAACAGGGAAAGTGGGCACAGGGCAGTTGAGTGAAAGCTTGTAAACCATGTTTGCAGTACTTATTTGCATGGTTGTATGAATCTCTGGGCCCATGTTTTAGCTTCCTTAGGGGAAGAGAGAAGCTTTTTCTTATAGCAGCCACTGTGTTTGGTTTTTTTTTATACCATGGGCAACATTAGGCAGTAGCAGTACTTTGTAAAAGGCCTGTTGTGACGGAAATGCATGTGTTTTTTAAAAATCATGTTTTTTTTTTCTATGTAAGGAAGAATTGTTCTTTTTTATGTAACCCTCAGTCCTCTGCCTGGAAAAAGAAAAAAAAATGTCAATTTACAGAGGAATGTGTTTTTGCATTTCATATGGCTGTGAGAACATGGTGATTTTTAAGTAGAGCAAGAAGAGCATTGATGGAATGCAGTCAGATGGCTCCTTGTTGAAAAGGACACTATATTGTGCTTTGAAGAGCTGGAGCACTTCGACAGGATGAACGTGGGGGTCTCCTAGCCTGGCACAAAACCCTGAGACCAGCCTCATAAATATACTTCTCTTAGCTTCTTTTCTTTCTTTTCTTTTAATACATCTCCTTAGTGGGAGTGAGTCTGGGTGGATTTGTGTTGCTCCATACATGTCTAATAGCTGACGTGTTTGTCCAGATCTCTTCTACTGCAGGAGCAGATATCTCAGGCAACATTGTAAGTTGAGTTAAAACCTGGAAAATCTTCAACCTCCCGCCAGGCATATAGCAGTGACATGCTGCTGAAGATCTTTCACATGGTCTATTGGAAAACACATTATTTAAAGAAAACCTCCTGCATTAAAAGGGCACTGAGTAGGCTTAAAACCAATGCATGCATTTAAAAATCAATTCCCCTTCACTCAGTCTGCTTCTTGAGGTTTGGAAGATTGTTTCCTCTAAAGGAATTGGTGTGTCATAAGGACCTTTATCAAAATCATTCCTGCTGCTTCTCTACCATGTACTTGAGCTTGTGTTATGAATATTACCTGTAAAGTGAACTCAAAATCCTAAGGTAGGATAAGAATGGAGAGAAGTGATGTTACTTTGCGTAGTAGAAGTATTTCTTCATTTCCAGGCAACTGCAGTCTGCAACACCCTGTTAAGATTTTGTCTTGTAGAATCATGCGTCTTGTCAGATCAGTGAATTTCCAGAATCAGTGTCTCATGGCTGATGAGTTGACCAGGCTTTCTGTGATCTTTGTTCCACAGTTTCTGTGGCTAGAAGCCTCTCATAGATGGTGAGGTGGAGATACCACAGCCTTCATTTTGATGGCTTTTTTGAACACTTATACTCAAATTTATTTTGGTGTATTGAGCAGAGATGCAAAGGGTGGAATCTGCGCCCAAGCACCAAGAAACAAAGGAAAAAGTGAATTGATCCTCTGGGGAAGTTTGCCAGGCTGCTCTCCATCATCTTTGAAAGGTCATGGAGAACTGGAGAGGTGCCTGAGGGCTAGAAGAAAGGCAGTGTCACTCCAGTCTTCAAAAAGGGCAAGAAGGAGGACCAGGCAACTATAGGCCGCTCGGCCTCACCTGCATCGCTGGAAAGGTGATGGAGGAGCTCATTCTGGATGTCATGTGTAAGCATATGGAGGAAAAGAAGGTGATCAGGAGTAGTCAGCATGGATTCACCAAGGGGAAGTCCTGCTTAACCTATCTGATAGCCTTCTATGATGGCTTGTCTGGCTGGGTAGACGAGGGGAGAGCAGTGGACGTTGTGTACCTTGACTTCAGCAAGGCTTTCAACACTGTCTCCCATAACATCCTCTTAGGCAAGCTCAGGAAGGGTGGGTTAGAGGAGTGGACATTGAGGTGCATTGAGAACTGGCTGAAAGGCAGAGCTCAGAGGGTTCTCATCAGTGGCACGCAGTCTAGTGGGAGGCTTGTGGCTAGTGGAGTTCCCCAGGGCTCAGTACTGGGTCCCATCCCAATCAATTTACTCGTCAGTGACCTGGACGAAGGGACAGAGTGCCTCCTCAGCAAGTTTGCTAATGATACCAAGCTGGGAGCAGTGGGTGATACACCTGAGGGCTGTGCTGCCATTCAGAGAGACCTGGACAGGCTGGAGAGTTGGGCAGAGAGGAACCTCCTGAGGTTCAACAAGGGCAAGTGCAGAGTTCTGCACGTAGGGAGGAATAAGCCTAGGCACCAGTACAAGGTGGGGGCTGACCTTCTGGAGAGCAGCTCTGCAGAGAAGGACCTGGGAATGCTGGTGGATGACAAATTGACCATGAGCCAGCAATGTGCCCTTGTGGCCAAGAAGGCCAATGGTCTCCTTGGGTGCATTAGGAAGAGTGTTGCCAGCAGGTCGAGGGAGGTGATTTTGGCCCTCTTCTCAGCCCTGGTGAGGCCTCATCTCGAGTACTGTGACCAGCTCTGGGCTCCCCAGTACAGCAGAGACATGGAGCTACTAGAGAGAGTCCAGCGTAGGACTACAAAGATGATCATCTACTGGATCATCTACCCCCTGAGGAACGGCTGCAAGAGCTGGGCCTCTTTAGCCTAGAGGACAGAAGCCTGAGAGCGGATCTTATCAATGTGTGCAAGTACCTGAAGGGAGGGTGTCAAGGGGATGGGGACAAACTCTTTTCAGTAGTGCCCTGTGGCAGGACAAGAGGCAATGGGCACAAAGGGAACCACAGGAAGTTCCGCCTGAATGTGAGGAGGAATTTCTTCACTGTGAGAATGACAGAGCAGTGAAGAGGTTGCCCAGAGAGGTTGTGGAGTCTCCTTCTCTGGAGATATTCAAAGCCCACCTGGATGCAACCCTGCCTAACATGCTCTAGGTGACGCTACTTGAGCGTGGAGGTTGGACTAGATGATCTCCAGAGATCCTTTCCAACCTCACCCATTCTGTGATTCTGGGAGAAGAATATGTCTTCACCCAGTAGATTCTGGTATAGGCCTTGTCCCTGACACTACTTTCCGTATGGGCTGCACCTGCACGTTCAAGACAGTACAGCCACAGTGAAGAAGAGCAACTGAGTATTTTGGTTAAGATTTTGGGTGAATGATTAGGTTTGGAGAAGTGGTGCTGAGTGTACAACACAATTATTTTAGAGGTGGGGGAAGGAGTGAGCCAGACCAGGGGGAAAAGGACTTGAAATAATGCTGTAATTCAAAGTATTATATTTTTCATTTTTGCATCTGAGAGCTCTGTAAAATCCTGTTAATGGCAGAATATCATTTCTGCAGTGTTAAGGATAGAGGGATAAAGGGACATTGTTAAGGTAGAAAAAGAATATTAAGCTGCCTCCATTCAGAATATAAATTATGAGCAGAAAAGATTTAACCTATCAATAGCCACTGATGGCTTTATTTGACCCCTTTGCAATTCCTCGAAACTAGACAAGGCAGCTTCCATTTTTTACCTTTGGCTGACTTCACTACCTTACTTGTTTGCTATGTGTTTCCACTACTCCAGTGGAGGTATATTTTAAGTGACAAGGCATGCTGTTGCATGCTGATTTGCTTAAGAGCAAGGTTCAACCAGTAAGAACATATGTTAATTCTTCAGTGAAAAGAGCTCTTACCCACCAGGATGATGGTTTGTATTTGTCCTTGCTTGCTCATCTGAATCTGGTGTTTCGCTTAGGCTCGTTTATGGGTAATATTCCGGTGGCGATGCAGGGAACCTGCTAACAGTTAGCTGTCCTCGTCTGTCCACTGGTGGATGTGGTAAAAAGTTGAGGCCTCCTACAAGGCTGTAGTCAAGGAGAAGGAGTGCTGCAGCCCTGTGGGCTTTGAGAGTTGATCTCTACAAACACTTTTTAAATATGACAGCTGTCCACTCCTGCCATTTGCTGGAGATGGTCCCTGCAGTGGGGGCCTATGGGCTGCTATGCAAAGCTGATTTGAGATTAAACTGCCAATGGAGCAAGGATTGAGTGAGATGCTGAACCAGGACTAAGGCAGCAGGGCGGAAGCACTCGTCTTGTTCTGTCATTGCTGTGATACATATGGAAGTTTCTAGCAGCAAGTTGTAGGGGCTGGGTAAATGGGAACAACCTCTTAAACTAGTTCAGTTAGGTTTGCAAGACCTGATCTGCCAAAGACCTGAAGGCTGTGAATCCAGAAGATTATGTGGAAATACAGAATTTACACAGCAATTCAATGCTATAGGAGGCACAGGAAGCCCTGACTGTGATCTATGAAATATCTTCAAAGTGAGGTTTTGGGTGGGTGCTGTAAATGGATTGTACTCTGGATAAAACTACAGTCTCATCTAAGGCCTGGAACTGAAGATTAGAGTTGGAGGTTTTGAAGAGCTGGCACCTAGTAATACTTCCAACTACTGTCCCCTTTTGCATGTTAAAGGGTGGTTTTATTGAATAAAAACTGAGGTCTGGGAAGTAGGACTACAGGCACATGCCTTGTTGCAAATCCTTCTCTGGCTACCACTGACGCTGCCTTTGAGAGAGGCCAATTGGACCTGATATATTTGGAACAATCTGCTGTGAGTGGTGCCTCTAATTTCCTGTGCCCAGAATCTGGAACTCTCATAATGGTTGCAGTGTGCTCCTACTCCGGGGTGAGACGACAGAGTAGTTTACCAGCATGCACAACGTAGGCAGTAAATGTAAATCAAGATTTTGATCTCAGAGAGTTAAGATCTCTTTTTAGTTGCAAAAGCTGTTATGTCAGTGCTGAATTGGAGGGCTAGAAAGATGCTCCCTAAACCCAGAGTTTTTCTTGGTAATCTCTCTACTGTGAAATCCTTAAATCTGACAAAATTGGTATTGAAACTTTCAGGCAGGTAGGCACAAGGGAAGTGAATTAGTGAGTTCGGTCAGCAAGGGGTAGCACAAGCCAACAGCAGTACATTGGAGTCCTTCGTCAGACGTTGAAGCATGGGCTTCAATTCTGGTCTCTGGGCAAGCTCTTCTGCTTGAATGGGGTCTTTTCTCCCCATTCTCACCAGCTTACTTCCTTACCCTCCTATTGCCCCAAGTGAGTGTGAAGATAGAAATCACAGGCATGTTTTGCAATTCATTTGTTGTTTAAGTGGATGCTTTTATGGATTTTCCTGAAACCTGAACTTTTTCTAATACATCAGTCAGCAATGTACCCTGGTGGCCAGGAAGGCCAGTGGTATCCTGGGGTTCATTAGGAAGAGTGCTGCCAGCAGGTCGAGGGAGGTGATTTTGGCCCTCTGCTCAGCCCTGGTGAGGCCTCATCTCGAGTACTGTGTTCAGTTCCGGGCTCCCCAGTACAGGAGAGACATGGAGCTACTGGAGAGAGTCCAACATAGGGCTACAAAGATGATCAGAGGGCTGGAGCATCTGTTTAACCTGAAGAAGAGAAGCCTGAGGGGGGATCTTATCAATGTGTGTAAGTATCTGTAGGGATGATGTCAAGGGGATGGGGACAAACTCTTTTCAGTAGTGCCCTGTGGCAGGACAAGAGGCAATGGGCACAAAGGGAACCACAGGAAGTTCCGCCTGAATGTGAGGAGGAATTTCTTCACTGTGAGAATGACAGAGCAGTGGAAGAGGTTGCCCAGAGAGGTTGTGGAGTCTCCTTCTCTGGAGATATTCAAAGCCCACCTGGATGCAACCCTGCCTAACATGCTCTATGTGACCCTGCTTGAGCGTGGAGGTTGGACTAAATGGTCTTCAGAGGTCCTTTCCAACCTTACCTATTCTGTGATTCTGTAATATTCTCCAGTCTTTTGGGGAACAGAAACCAGCAAGAAGATTCTGCTATACTGCATTTTCAAGATCTTTCAGAAGTGATGCAGGGAGAGGTTGGGGACCGAACCTGGCTTTCTCTTTTATTTCCCAGAACCCATGTTTTAAAATTGGTAAGAACTTACTGGTGGCTCATCATCAAAGTGGAATATGTAGTGACCATGATTCTCTAGAAAATTGCTAAACTTCTCGTGTTATTGGAGGCTTTGTTAACGAACCTAGCTGAGGAAAGAGAGGGTATGTCCACTGTATTTGCAAATGACATTGAACTAGAAGGGCTGCAAACTGCATTAAATTCCAGATGGTCCTCACAGATTTGAGCAATTCAGTTCAATAGCAGATGCATTTTTTTAATAAATAAGATAAGTAAATACCACAAAATAGGTGAGGGATGGAAGATTAGGAAATGTTGGCTTCTCAGAAAAGAGTCTAAGCATGGATCCCAAACTATACATGAGTCTGCAATATTCACGCTATTATGAAAAACAAAAAATGTACTGAAATGTATGAACAGAAGGATAATACGGTTCCAATCAGTGTCAGATGCAGCATGGTAAGCTGAAATTCTGACACTTCTGGACAATATACTTCAAAAAAATTGCATGCCGAATGGAGAGACATGAGAAAAGATTAACAAAAAATAATCAGAGGTTGAAAAACCACAGCCTAAGAAAGATTGAAAGAGTTTTGGCTGTTTTACCTGAAGAAAATGTGATGGAAGTTTGCGACTGTGCGAAAATCTACTTCAAAGAGGAAGAGGAATAATCTATTTTCTATATTATAGAAAAAAAAAGAGCTTAAATTGCACCTAGAAAGAGTCACATTAGACATTGTAGAACATGGCTAGAACCTCATGCTCCTAAAATAAATTACCAGGAGGATTACTGAAGATATCTTTAAGAACAAGTTAGGCAGTCATCTGTCAGGAATGATGTATCTGTGGTGGATTCTTTGGGGACCATATGATGGATTAGATGATCCCTTGACATCCATTATAGCCTTGTTTTTACTCTGATTTCCTGAGGAGGCAAAGTTAATGCAACTGTGCTGTCTGTCTTTCATTCTCCCACAATTAACTGTTTAACTTGTAGGACAATTTCAGGCAAATTTGAGAGGTGTGGAGAATTCAAGGACCTGAAATTTCTGTGAATTTTATACAAATCAGTGGCTTAGTAGGAGAGAGAACTAAATTCACATCCTTGCTGTAAGAAAGGTAATTAAATATCATTTTGAATTGATCCAGAGAGCTGATCAGGGCAAGTTTATTTCTTAACCACTTGTACATGCTTGACCCTATTAACCACAGGATGGAACTTTGCCAGTGGTATATGTGGGAAGAAGAGAGATGCTGCTGCCATGCAAGGGGAATGCCAGTACTAGCAGGGGCAATGAGAAGAGTACAGGACACAAAAGCACTGAACTTGTAGAAACCTTAGTTACAAGAGACCTTTGGAGATCTCTGGTCCCATCCTGCTTGAGATGGGACTGTTACCAATACTAAATCAGGTTTGCTGTGACTTTGTCCTCCTATGACTTGAAAGACTTCAAGTTTTCTTCAAGATAGAGATCCTCCATCTCCATGTTGACTTCTTCCAGGGCTGCACCACCCCTATAGTGATTTTTTTCCTGTTGTCCAACCTGAACCTTCCAAGATGCAGCTTCTGCCCATTGCCCTTACTGTATCATCTGGCACCACTGTTTGGCTCTGTAATCCTTGTAACTACGTTCAAGTCATTGTAATCTGCTATTATATTGCCCTTAGGCTCCTATTTGACAGACTAAAAAGTCCAGCTCCCTCCACATTTCCTTGCAAGCCATGTGTTCCAGACCCCTGGCCATCTTGGTAGTCCTTAGCTGGATCTTCTCCACATCCATCTTGAACTGGGGGATGTCCACCACCATTAAGTCTTTTCCAGTGGGTTCCTATGCAGCCATTCACTTTTCAGCCTTTACTTGTTCCTGGGATTATTCTGCCCCAGATGCAGAATTTACTGAACTTTGTGAGTTTTCTATTGAGCCAATCCTCAAGTTTAGTAGTGTCCTTCTTGCCTTTTGTTTTGGGTGGATGTGATGTTAGCTCAGTCACCAGGGAACTCTCCCTACTGTCCCTCTCTTTGAGGGAGGAAAGACTTCATTAGATCCTTCGCATATGGAATGATCTGTTTTGTGATTCTGGGTGCAAGGAGCCCGTTTGACTCCCCTAGAAAAGTTACAGTGAAATGGATCTAATTCATAGAATTGGTAAGGTTGGAAGGGACCTATGGAGATCATCTAGTCCAGCCCTCAGATGAGTGGCCCGTACAGGGACTGAACCCACGACCATGGCATTATTAGCACCATGCTCTAATCAGCTGAGCTAAACCTAACACCATAATTCATGACACACTTATGTAGCTGTCTGTGGGCTTAGCTGTGATTCCAAACACAGCTTAACACTGCTGATATGTCACAGCTGCAGTACTGCTTTCCTTGGCAGTGCCCTTCACAATGAAAAGGTTTGTTCTGGGGTTGCTTCCCACCCTTTGTGGATTGTGTAGCAGCATAAGGGAACTAAAGTGGCAAAAGGAGAAGATGTCATCTAGTTTGTGGTCTGCAATGTGTCAGACTCCATCCTGGCTCGTCTGACTAAATAACCTGGTAGAATGTTATAACTGATTTCTACATTTTTCTGTGTTTCTTGTACCTACCAGACAGTCCTTTCTTTAGCCAGAACCTTTTTTTCTGTCTCAGAAAAAGCTCTTTAAGCTGCTCGAGTGCTGCCATGCAGTAACTAGAACCCTGAGAAGATAATAGCTTACTGCTGATACTAACTAATCCTTTAGATCAAGTTATAGAGGTTTGAGGTATGTATTTTAAAGAGCTTGTGTTCTCATTGTTAACCAGGCTAGACAATATTTAGTATGACTCCACATAGGAAACTGAAAACATTTGATCTGCTTTTTGGAAAAAGCAGTGTGGGAAATAACAGAACATAAGTCACAGTGCTATAAGATTTTAGTTGCAGAGTTAGGTATTTATAAGTTAGGGATGCTTGAGCTAAGGTTGTCCTTGCTACTCTAATTTTATCTTCTTGTGTATATGCAGGTTGGTGCAGTTTCAATTATATACTTAGCTGTTAGTAGAATCTCAGTCCTCTTCGCTGAATAATTCGGATGATGGAAGAGGAAGGAGAAACATACAGAATTGGGGCCCAGAAGTTATATTCAAATCTTGACTCTGCAAAAGACTTCCCAAATAGTCCCAGGAAAGGCAACTGTATACTAGTGAACTGGGATGGTCCAAAAAACCTTATTTTTAGTCCATCCTAATGTTTTATGAACTTGATGTTTTCAAAATGGTGGTAGTTTATATTCAACTTACCTAGTTTAAGCAGTGCTTTCTGGAGGAGGAAGACATCATTAAATCAACACATATTGGTTGAACTTAGGAAGTGCTTAGGTGCTTTAACCTATGTTTTGTAGGAAATGGTATGACAGGAGGAATGGGCATTTCACCATCTCTGACCCATTTTAGGGTTGGACTGTATTTAAAGTTGAAAGATTGACTATAATAAACAATAATATATCATGCACACATAGGACACAGAGGTGCAGAAGGATGGGATCTGTAGGGTTGAATGTGTGGTGTGCCAGTGTGGTGGGCAGCTGGGCCGCAGGCAGGTGTTCCCAGAACATTGCTCTCAATAATAGCACATTAACCATGATTACCTTTTCCAAGTTGGAGAACAGGAGTGAAAGATAATGAACAGTGCTCTCACTAGGGTTTGGAAGGCAGTGCAATTCTTTAATTAGGATCACTTTAGAAAAGTATGAAAAATTCCTGTGCTGTACAAACCCCTGCAACGATCTACACAGCAACACAGCGCAGCATCGCAATGCGGAAACAAGGGCTTCTGCTGGTGTCAGTGAATCAAGTGGCAAAAGTTGCAGTGTGGTTTTGCTCTGATTCTGGTATGTGTGAATGTTTATGGATTGCCATTTTTTATCTGAACTGTTATTCTGACCTGATAACTAGAAACATTTATTAACTTCAGTTCCTTTTCACTTCAATAAAGGCTAAAAATGATAATTCTAATTGTTTGAGAGAACAGCATTCCAATCAATTTTGAAAGTTTCTTTTGAGAACAAAGGCAGCAGAGATGTCAAGATACTTAGATGTCATGGACAGTTTGGGATAAATATTTCCCCATTTAGCTACTGCAAATACCATTGTGAACTGGTACAGTACCAATATATTGGGAAATTGCTGACTGTTTCCCTTGCTTGACTTTTTACTGACAGTCTGTACTTGGTGATCTAGTCTTTTCATGTACATTTTCTGAGTCCAGGTCTCTCAGGCATGAGCTGTCTCAGCACAAAGTTTCTCAGTCAAGGTAGTGGTTAAAGATAAGGTCTCCTATGCCTAGCTGTAGCTTGCTGACACATTTTTAAGAGAGGGATACAAAGTGGTACTAGCAGAAATATGGTATTGACTCCTTTTAGCATCCTGATTATTTCGCTAGGCAAAGTAACAGCATTACAGTTAGGAGAGCCATCACTGGCCGTAGAGGAAAGCTTTTTGTTTATTGGTTTTGTAGCTGCTGTAATTTTACTACATGATTCTAGCTGAATACTCTATGCTTGTACAGGGAAAATCGGCTGGCTATTTCTGTTCAAAAAGCTGGGTTATGGAAGTTCACAGCAGCAGATGGCTGCACATACTTATGATGCTGTGGATTAATAAAGGGCTGTTTTATTTGCCTCTTTCATCCTTCCTTTATTCCTTCTCCCCACATCAACAAATTAAGACAGAATGCCTCTCCTCTTAGGGATACTAGCATGTAGGAGGATGTATCAATCTAAGGACAACCTAGATATGTTGTAAGAAAAGGAAAAGATACTGGACTCAATAACTTAGAAACCTGAGTATAATAGAAATATTTTTAAAAAATTGTGCCTAATAATGAAATGGACTAGAAATATATTTACCATCTATTTTAAGCTAAAAATAAATAAAAAGCTAGTATAAAGCATTTATCTTGTTAGCAGTACAGGTTTCAGTGAACCCTTGACGGGAGTGTGTGCTTCCTCCCCAGGCAGAGTAAAATCTCTTGTCTCTGCTCTGATATCTAAAGCAGGACATTCACTCTAATTGCATGAGACCTGCTCTCCCTAAGTAGCCCTGGCTTCTACCTCCAAGCTCGGTTCCTGCATTTAGTGAGATGGGAAGACTCACAATAGTAATACAGGTCAGAATTTCGTTTTGAACATGCATGTTAGGAGCCAGGTTCATGCTGGCTTCAGCTCTGAGTGAAAGAGGTGGGTTGGTCGTTCAAATGACAAAACAATGTGTGTATTTGTTCCCTCTGTGTGCCAGTGTGGACTGTGCTTCAATAGCTTTTTGTTTTTTGTGTTTTAAATGTATTCAGTAGCCAATATAAATAACAAGCAGATGTGTTGATGGGATTTAATCACAAAGGGCCTAGCACCATATGCATTCATCCAGGCTAAGTGACACTCATTTAAGTCTCATCTTACTTTTCCTGTCCTCCTCCTCCTCCTGAATAGGAGCCTGAGCTGAATAAAATTTAGCACACTTGAGAGCTCTCTAAAGCATTGTAAATGAGGCTGCTTTCCTCTGGACTTGTTATCTAGCAGGGCTGAAGTTGCAGATCAGAGATGTGCCCCATGTTTTATGCAGCTTAGAAGTTGAGATGGTATTTTTGTAGCAAATGTCACCGTACCTTGGAAGCATCAGTTGTCAATCCTGAGGGGCAAAAACTGCAATCTCCACAACAGGAACCTCTCGCAGTGTCATTACGGCTGTCAGTTAGACTGTGGCAATGGTTTTGTACTTGGCTGAAGTGCTGCTAGTTCTGGACTCTGTCACATGCTCACGTGAGCTGACGTAGTTGCTTCCGTAGCCAAATGATGGATCATATTAAGAAACAGTGGCTGAAAATGCCATCAAAATAATTAATACAGTCTCCCTGATTTAATTCACTTTGATGGTTGCACAAATATCTGTGCTGGCACGATGGAGAGTGCAGCATCAAAATGGGAACGAACAGTAGAAACAGGGCTGAAGAAATGCACATGGCACTCAAGCCTGTGATTCCTTCTATCTGATAAGCTACACCTGCAACACAGTGCTCTGCTTTGCTGGAGACAGCATGGAAAGCCAGCTCTCCTTTGAGTGCTTCTTCCATTTTGCTGTTTTACTGAGGATTTTCCTTATAATGCACCTTAGTGTGGTAGATTTTTAAACTAGAATTTGCCCAGAATTTCATGGCAGCATTGCTGTCCGTTGCATCTCCATCTATTCTCTAGGGAGCAACTGCTGCAAGGAGCTGTCATTTTTGTTTTCTTAAGGCCAGATTCTGTCCATAGCGTCCAACCTTGTTCTGTACTTCTCAGTGCAGCAATCAAGCTGCCTTAGCATCCTGGCTTAGGCGGTGTTACCTGTCAGCTTTCATGCTCTGTGCCTTGTTAGCAGGGCAGGCACATGTATCTGTGATGTCAAGCATCTCTGTTATTAGCAGTAAGAGCACTATATGAAGGCTGTCCGTCTGACTAAGTAAACACATTCAGTGCAGTCTGTCTGTTGGGGTGGCCTAGTTTCCAATAATTCTTTTTTCTCTTGTAAAGCTTAAAAGTAGCCATCTGGTAGTTTTCTTTAGGAAAAACTGCAGGAATCCACCTGCTGTTGTAGGGCTTCTCAGTCTCCCTAGAGCTTTGAGGCTTCTCCAGTACTTGATCCTGCTCTTCCCATGAAACAGTGAAGCTGGAATATAATATTTCTGACCTAACTAGAGCAGTCTTCTGAATCTGTGATAACATGCTTTGTGCTTTATCTTTTTGTAAAGACTGACTGGCAATGGAGATTCAGGCCAATGCAGTTCTGTCTGTCCCTCATCTTCCTCATAATGTTACCTTTAGAGATCATTTCAGTTCCTACTGAAGACAATGTGTGACTTGTGTTGGATTCATGAAATCAATCTGTATTTTTTTCCCCAAAATGTGTGCTTCCAGGCCTGAAAGCAAAGCTTGGAATTCAAATGTCTGTTTTTCATTTATTTGCACAGGACTAACCAGAATATCCTTCTGCTGCTTTGTGTCTGTAGTAGAAATGTCAAGGAGTTTGGCTGTTTATGTTGAGGCTTGTGCATTTTGTAAGCAATTGAGTCAAGAACAGCTCTCAGACTACCAAAGAAGACTTGCCATTAATTAGGACACTGTGGTTGTACTCAAGCAAGGCATGTGGAAGAAATGTGTCTATCTGAACTCTGCCTAGTTGCCATTTCAGGGTCCATTCATGGTTTCACCAGATAGTGAAAGTGCAGTCAGCCTCTGAGGTCTGAGTGCTTAGCAGAGTGATCCTACGTTATCTGAGTGACCCTGTGGTCCTCTTCTGTGTTAGCTACAAAGGTGCAGAGTGCTGGCAGGCATCATCCAGGGCTGGAAGACAAGGGGACAGGCACTCTGAGAAGAAGGAAATGTTGCTTATAACTGTATTTCTTAGATATATGATGTCCATTTACGTGTTTATAGCCTATCTTCTTTCTCCTCTTTCTGAGAGGCCTTTCAAGTTCTTGGATTCAGTTTTGAATAGAATAAACCCTAACAAAAGAGAGAAGTGAGGGATGGATGACTGCACATCTCATCTCAGAAACTGTGTGTTATTTTAGTGGCTGATTTTCTGCTTCAGATATCCTGAAATTCTCTAGAGAATTTCAGTGCCCTCTTCTCCTGTCCTAGGGATCTGCACATACCTAAAGGATCGAGCTAGTTAGTACGTAGGGTGTTTTTTTGTTGTTGTTGTTTAAGGATGCTTTACAGGTAACAGCAGCTCTAGGGTTTGCTTTCCTTGGATCTTGGAAGCACTGCATTCCTGATCCTGCATGGGAAATAGAAGGGAGAGCACTTTAGACCTGTTGTGGTGTAAGCATGAGCTGAGAAGTCCTCTCCAGCACTTCCTGATGATTAAATTATGGAAAGCAAAATGATAGCAAGACATCATCCCTTTACTCTCTGCTGAGCCTGCACACAAGAGTGAAGATGTACTGTTGTTTCCTTTGCTTGTTGCAGGGATCCTAGTTATTCCTATGCTAGTGTGAGCTATTCAGACTTCCTAGTTAGTACAACTCTTGCTCTCTTACTTTTTTTGAATCCTGCTGGATGATATTTCTCAGCATTCTGTTAAATTCTGCGGATGTGGACATTTTCTTCCAACTGATGTTCAGTCCTCCAGCACAAGAGCCAGTGGTTTCCAGTGTTAAAGCTAGTCTGTGTCCAGTGTTTATCACATGAGAAATGAGATTTGGATCCTGCATCAGGCATCCTAAACAAAGTACCTTATTGCAGGTACTTGAAAAGCTGGTCACCTTTACAAGGCCGTCACTGACATTCAGTGAGTACTGCTGAAGTTCTACTTGGAAGATTATTATTCTGCCTTTTTAAAGGTAGAAAGAAAGATAACAGAACTACTGTAGTACCTTTTACTTCCAAAAGAATACAGTGTAACAAAGGGAAGTATACAGCAATTATGATACTTGAACATTACACTTGAAATCAATTCATAGAGGAGCAGGGTTGCAAGGTGAACAAATGATGATTTCTCCTCATTTTTGTGATACTTCTGTGCCACAAAAGAGAGGAATTTATTATTACAGCAGTGAGGTTAAGGGAAAGGCTGCATTCTATGGTTTGAGGGGATACAATGGTTCGCTGCCACTGGATGGGAGCATATTCCTCCCAAGCCATTATCTGTTTCTCATGTCACTGCACCATGAGCTGATTCAGCTTTCTAATATGGCAGAACACTATTCTAGCAAGAAATGAGAGAAAGGCCAAGTGGAGGGATAAGGAGTGCTGCTCCTTTCCGGGCTAGGATACTGCTGCAGTTTGACTGTAACATCTCTGCATTCAGTGAAGAGCACTAGAGCTGGTGGAAAGGAAGGAGAAGAGGGACAGAATCACCCTAGAATTCTTCCCTGTTGATGGAGAGCTGTTGTCTCAGTTTGGTCATGTCGCCTTATATACTGCGCACATATCCCTCTTAGGGTTCTCAAAATACATCAGTGCTGACCTTCCTCAGCTTCTGCACAGAGTTCTACTGTTGCCTTTCAGTATTAATCAGCAGGGTTCATGGGGTTTTGCTAAGTTAAGACTGATGTTTTGTCAACTGATGCAAAGTTCTTGGAAAATGGATTGAAAAATTACTAAATTCATTTCACTTGGTAATTCAGTTGAATGTAGTCTTACCTGTTTTTAAGGAAAAGTCTTCAGTGAAATAAAACCAAAGATATGTACAGTACAGCAAATGAAACCTTCAGTTGCATAAACAGATCAGTAACCTGATTTGTGTTTGCTGACCAGAAGAAAAATCTAATTGCAATACTCCGTATTGTACATTTGCGGTGGAACTAGAATAAGGTTGGCCAACCTGGTAAAGAGGGCTTTAAACTAGGTAGGAAGGGGGAAGGGGAGAGTCATAGAGAAGGTAGTCGATAAAACACAACTCGGGTTGGGGGGCCTCCAAAAGGTGCATGCAGCTGGGGAAGTGCATGTGGGACATGGCTATGGGAGATCCCCCTACACCCTTCCTGGGAAACCTGTATGTATGACTACCTCTCTGAAATGCCTGTACACCAGTGCACACAGCATGGGGAATAAACAGGAGGAAGTGGAGATCTGTGTGCGGTCAAAGGGCCATCATCTCATTGCAATCACAGAGGCATGGTGGGATAGCTCACATGACTGGAATACTATCATGGCCAGGAAGGTGAGGTAGTGGAGTTGCTCTTTATGTGAGAGAGCAGCTGGAATGCATGGAGCTCTGCCTAGGGGTGGAGGAGGAACCAGTCAAGAGCTTATGGGTGAGGATCAAAGGGCAGGCTGACATGGGGGGTCTACTATAGGCCACCTGACCTGGAAGAGGTAGTAGATGAGGCCTTCTACAGACTGCTGGAACTAGCCTCACGATCACAGGCCCTGGTTTTCATGGGAGACATCAACCACCCTGATACTTGCTAGAAGGACAACACAGCAAGGCACAGACAGTCCAGGAGGCTCCTGCAGTGCATCGATGATAACTTCTTGTCACAGGTGGTGGAGGAGCCTACATGGAAGGGTGTCCTGCTGGACCTTGTCCTAACCAACAAACAAGGACTGGTTGGAGGTGTGAAGGCTGGGAGCAGCCTTGGCTGCAGTGACCATGAGATGGTGGAGTTCAGGATCCTGCAAGAAAGAAGCAAGGCAATAAGCAGGATTGTAACCCTGGACTTCAGGAGAGCAGACTTTGGGCTCTTCAGAGACCTACTTGGAGGAATCCTATGGGTTAAGGCCATAGAAGGAAGGGGGGTCCAGGAGAGCTTCCAGCATCACTTCCTCCAAGCTCAAGAGTGGTGCATCCCAAGGAGAAAGAAGACTGGGAAGGAGGGCAAGAGACCTGCATGGATGAGCAAAGAGCTCCTGACAAAACTCCAACAGAAGAATAAAGCACACAGAATGTGGGAGAGGGAACAGGCTACTTGGGAGATTTATAGGAGTGCTGCTAGAGCACATAGAGATGCGACAAGGAAGGCTAAGGCCCAGCTGGAATTAATTCTTGCAAGGGATGTCAAGGACAACAAGATGGGACTCTTCAAATATGTCAAAAGCAACAGGAAAACTAGGGAAAATGTGGGCCTGCTACTGAGTGGGGTGGGGGCCCTGGTGACGAAGGATGCAGAGAAGGCAGAGTCACTGAATGTCTTCTTTGCTTCAGTCTTCAGTGCTAAGGGCAGCCCTCAAGAATCCCAGAGCATGGAGACGAGAGAGAAAGTCTGGAGAAAGGAAGACTTTCCTATGGTTGAGGAGGATAGGATTAGAGCTCTTCTGGGCAAGCTTGACATCCACAAATCCATGGGCCCTGATGGGATGCACCCACAGGTACTGAGGGAGCTGGCGGATGTTGTAGCCAGGCTGCTCTCCATCATCTTTGAAAGGTCATGGAGAACTGGAGAGGTGCCTGAGGACTGGAAGAAAGGCAGTGTCACTCCAATCTTCAAACAGGGCAAGAAGGAGGAGCAGGCAACTGTAGGCCGCTCGGCCTCACCTGCATCGCTGGAAAGGTGATGGAAGAGCTCATTCTGGATGTCATGTGTAAGCATATGGAGGAAAAGAAGGTGATCAGGAGTAGTCAGCATGGATTCACCAAGGGGAAGTCCTGCTTAACCTATCTGATAGCCTTCTACGATGGCATGACTGGCTGGGTAGACGAGGGGAGAGCAGTGGACGTTGTGTACCTTGACTTCAGCAAGGCTTTCAACACTGTCTCCCATAACATCCTCTTAGGCAAGCTCAGGAAGGGTGGGTTAGAGGAGTGGACAGTGAGGTGCATTGAGAACTGGCTGAAAGGCAGAGCTCAGAGGGTTCTCATCAGTGGCACGCAGTCTAGTGGGAGGCCTGTGGCTAGTGGAGTTCCCCAGGGCTCAGTACTGGGTCCCATCCCAATCAACTTACTCGTCAGTGACCTGGACGAAGGGACAGAGTGCCTCCTCAGCAAGTTTGCTAATGATACCAAGCTGGGAGCAGTGGGTGATACACCTGAGGGCTGTGCTGCCATTCAGAGAGACCTGGACAGGCTGGAGAGTTGGGCGGAGAGGAACCTCCTGAGGTTCAACAAGGGCAAGTGCAGAGTTCTGCACGTAGGGAGGAATAAGCCTAGGCACCAGTACAAGGTGGGGGCTGACCTTCTGGAGAGCAGCTCTGCAGAGAAGGACCTGGGAATGCTGGTGGATGACAAATTGACCATGAGCCAGCAATGTGCCCTTGTGGCCAAGAAGGCCAATGGTCTCCTTGGGTGCATTAGGAAGAGTGCTGCCAGCAGGTCGAGGGAGGTGATTTTGGCCCTCTGCTCAGCCCTGGTGAGGCCTCATCTCGAGTACTGTGACCAGCTCTGGGCTCCCCAGTACAGCAGAGACATGGAGCTACTAGAGAGAGTCCAGCATAGGACTACAAAGATGATCATCTACTGGATCATCTACCCCCTGAGGAACGGCTGCAAGAGCTGGGCCTCTTTAGCCTAGAGGACAGAAGCCTGAGAGGGGATCTTATCAATGTGTGCAAGTACCTGAAGGGAGGGTGTCAAGGGGATGGGGACAAACTCTTTTCAGTAGTGCCCTGTGGCAGGACAAGAGGCAATGGGCACAAAGGGAACCACAGGAAGTTCCGCCTGAATGTGAGGAGGAATTCCTTCACTGTGAGAATGACAGAGCAGTGAAGAGGTTGCCCAGAGAGGTTGTGGAGTCTCCTTCTCTGGAGATATTCAAAGCCCACCTGGATGCAACCCTGCCTAACATGCTCTAGGTGACGCTACTTGAGCATGGAGGTTGGACTAGATGATCTCCAGAGATCCTTTCCAACCTCACCCATTCTGTGATTCTGGGAGAAGAATATGTCTTCACCCAGTAGATTCTGGTATAGGCCTTGTCCCTGACACTACTTTCCGTATGGGCTGCACCTGCACGTTCAAGACAGTACAGCCACAGTGAAGAAGAGCAACTGAGTATTTTGGTTAAGATTTTGGGTGAATGATTAGGTTTGGAGAAGTGGTGCTGAGTGTACAACACAATTATTTTAGAGGTGGGGGAAGGAGTGAGCCAGACCAAGGGGAAAAGGACTTGAAATAATGCTGTAATTCAAAGTAGTATATTTTTCATGTACAAACGGAGCCACAGGAAGTTCCGCCTGAATATGAAGAGGAATTTGTTCACTGTGAGAGTGACAGAGCAGTGAAGAGGTCGCCCAGAGAGGTTGTGGAGTCTCCTTCTCTGGAGATATTCAAAGCCTGCTTGGATGCAACCCTGTCTAATATGCTCTACGTGACCCTGCTTCAGCATGGAGGTTGGACTAACTGGTCTCCAGAGGTTCCTTCCAACCTTACTGATTTTATGATTCTAGTATTCTAATTGGAATAAGAAGAAATCCAATCTGCTTTAGTTTGGAGTTTATTTTTGTTTTTTTTTTTTCGATTTAACTGGGCTGGTTTAATGTGTAGGCCTTTGAAAGCTGAGTCTGGTAGTTATTCCCAGTTTCTAGCTCCTCAGTCAGCCTGACATATGCTTTACTGATTTCTTCAAATTCTAAATTGTCAAATTTGCCCGCTCTTAATATGGCATGAAAGGATTGAAGTAATATTGTTCCTGGTGTTTAGAGACTCATACGATCCACTAGAATTTTTTGTAGTGTGTTTAGCAGCCATGAAATTCGAATGCATCTGAACAAAATAACTCTCAGGTTATTTTGTCCTGGGTCTGCATGATTATTAATATCCCAAGGGGAAATAATGCTTTCCTGAAGATGTGTGTCTGTAAAAAGTATTGTTGTGTGTCAGTCCTTTTTCATTTGAATGCATCTTTTTGGATTTAAGTAAAAAGAGGATGGAGATTCTTGTATGATTCATTATATATCTATGACAGACAGGATTCAGGAAGATAAAAAGATTGTAGAATGATATGAACAAATTTCCCAGGAGAAACAATCAGGTTGGAATCAGTAGGATTTTTTTTCCCATTTGAGAGGAGCAAAACCTGTTTCAAGATATTTAAGTTATCTCAGTTGCTTGTCACTAATGAGGTAGCTGAAGATGATGGTAAAGAGCTGTTAACATTAAATATCGCTGCAAGGAAAGCAGAATCATCATTAACATTATTTTGGCTTTGAAGTCAAGTCAGTAACTTGGATAGACGTTGTTAGCATATACTTGTCATTAGCCTACCATATGACTTGTAGAATGGAAAACCAGTTCTCTGAGAAGGAAACAGAAGTGAATGAACTTTCTATCTGCTATGGTGAAGAGAATTAAGGAAGTGATTGGATGTTAATGGGTTTTAGGCAGGTAATGATGAATTTGTGATTTTAACTGTATAGATAGCTGATACCTTACACAAATTTAGAAGAGAGATACAGGAAAAAAAATGGGTTTTGAAGTTAAGCCTGAGGAAAATGTTTTAAATATTTAAAAAATTATTTTGGAACTTTTTTTTTTTATGTATAAGAGCAAAATACTATTTATAACCCACTTCCATTTCACTTTTTCCTAGGTTCATAGGAAGATTTTGGTTGGAACAGGCCTCTGGAGTTCTCTAATCCAACCGCTTGCTCAAAGATAGATCGTTCACATTTGAGTTAGCTTTTCTTCAGAATAATTTTGGTGAAATACCTTAAGTCTCATCCACGGGATTCAAGGGAGGAGTTTTCTGTACTTTTTGTGATCTCTGTGCTATAGACAGGAAAGGCTTCCCGGTTTTGCTGTTGTCACAGGAAACTCGGTTCTTACAGCTTGTTGCTTTGTCTGGGAAACATCATCGCATGTTGTGCATCCTTTCCCAATCTGTGAATTGCATATCAGATACTAATCTGGATTCATCAGGGACTTAACATTTAGAACTGCCTTAAAATTCATTTGCAACCTACCTAATGAGATCAGAAGGAAGGAAACCTTGCAAGCTGCAAGTCAGAAAAAAATCAGGGTCAACAGCAGCACAACCTAAATCCTGAACCTTTCAGTTAACCACTGTTGTGTAACGGATACTACATGCATGAACACTAAGCAGATGCCCTGACATAGGCTTCTAATGTCATTTAATGTGTTGTAGGCTATTCTGGGCATCCTTGTGGGGTAAAAAATCCCTGATGGTGGACCTCCAGGAGTTCTGTGCCCTTCTGGACCAGCAGCTGGAAGCCAGATGGGATAACACAAGCTATCAGAACCACGTCTAAAACACCTATTTGCAAGGCAAACTCAGCGTTAGGGTTGGTTTTGTCGTGACTGTCTTCTGCTTTAATCAGAACACAAACACATTTACATTAAACTAATGTAAATAAATTGACACAAATTTATTTATGGAGTTAGTTTCTCACTAGTAAAATGAGACAAAAGGTCCTGTAGACAAGTTGTTGAGTTTTGTAACTTCATATGCATGTTACGTAAAGTGTTTCATTAACTTTATCGTGCTGGAAAGTACAGATTAGCAAATAGCTTTTTGTTCCTTTTTAAATGTTGGATTACTCAGAGGTAGCAGTGAGAGAGTGTTTAACCAGACAGACCATTTTAACTGATTTAAATAAAAAATGTATAGGAGAGGAGCTCCTTATTTACAAGTGAGTAATAACACTTACCTGCTTCGTACTGAAGTTTTGGCTGCTGCCTTAAGTCTTGGCTTATTTTGAGTCAGATCATTTTGAGAATCAGCACTGAGAAGAATAAAATTTGTACCTTTTGCATCAAGAGCCAATGGCAAGAAATGAGCAGGAAAGCACCAAATCAAGGACTAGAGCTCAATTTCATTGCCTCTCCACTCATCAGACCCCTAACTTTCTTGATCCAAAGACAAAAATAAAACCACAGAAGAGATAGCAAAATGAAAGTAAAGGCAAAACCTCTTATTTCTGTATGTCATTTAGTTTCTTCATTCTGTGGAAGAGAGAAACCCAAAGGTCATCTGTAACTGGAGATCTGGAGTTTGAAAGGACTTGATCGTTCTTAAATGAAAGATTCCCTCTGGGCTGATTGCCTTTGCTGTATGTTTAACAAAGGAAAAAACACATCCAAAGGTCCAGTAAGTCTGTAGACTTGAAATCTGATTTATAGCTCCTCACAGCAAAGGTAGATTTGGCTTTTTGGTTCGGTTGTTATAAATAGCATAAAGGCTGTGCTCTTCAAAAGTTACATAGCTCTCCTGTAAAACAGACCGCTATGTTCAGTTGCAATTGTAATCTTTATTATTGTGCTTTTTTCTACATTTAAAAGGTTTTTTGTCATTTTATTTGTCCTCTTTATAAGTGAACACTTCAGTGAGTCAGCTACTCTGATCAAATATTGTTTATATTCTATTATGTAATGAGCACCTGATTTTTTTTTTGTTTTGTTTTTACTATTCATTTCAAGATGCGTTTCATCAGTGAGTTAAGTTATTTAATGGCAGGTCATGGCAAACTAATTATATTTGAGAACAGTAGACAGAACAGCTTGAATTTGATGACTTTTTTTAAAACTAATTTTGTTCTTGAAACTTGTGTGGTGGTAAATTTTGGGTCCTTTTTCAAAATACTAAACTGGTATGGAAGCTTTCCTTTATAAAACAACACCTAGTCCATGGGACAATGTCATGCTTTCTTCCAGAACGTTATGGCTGTAATGACTAGAGGTATTGCGATTTTGATCCTGAGCGCATTCAAGAGCATTTATAGCTTTTTATCCACGTATTGATATTTTCTTTTTGTTCAAGTAGTTCATATCATTCTTCCTCTTGCTGCTCTCTTTCCTCTTGTCAGGTATCCTACATCTCCAGTGACTACTCTAGCTAAGCTAAATAAGCCAGACCATTTTAGTCTTATCTTGTAAACTAGACTTGCTAGACCCTGATCATTCTAGTAGCCAGTTCCTTAGCTGGAAGCTGAGTTTCTCCTTCTTGGCCACGTAGGACAAAGAAGGGCACTGAGTGTATGTAGTCTAAGGCAGGGAACAGTGCTGTAGCTCTGAGACCATCCTTCTTTTCATTATATAATTCTCCAGTGGATTAGCTTAAGCTTTCCTTTTTACCAGTGGCTTCAAGACTTTCAAAAGAGAGAATGGCTTTTGGCAGTGATAAATTGCAGACCTCAAAAAATCTGGACTGTAACATTTTTGGCCCTTTCGCACAAGAAAAGGGCATCACATCTGACTCTTCAGTTTGTGGATTCTATGTTTTAAAATAGCTGGGGTTTTCTCCTTCCTCACCAAAAGAAGAGAGGAATGAAAGACACATATATTAGTTGAACAGCAGCCTTTTTTCTTTTTTTAAGCAAGAATGTTGTTTACAACCAGTTACATATGTTTGTGTATGACCTTAAATATTGTATCCAAATCTTCACTTCATTGCATGAATATACTCAGGCATTTTTTAATGCTACTTGGAATATAATCTCCAGGCTCTTGGAAACTTAAGCACAGGTGGTTTCAAGTGTAAGACAGTTTTCTTCCTTCTTTTGTTCACAGTTGTACCTCATTCTCAAAGAAATGTTCCTATTTCTTGTGTTAGTACTAATACAGTATTTTATCAGCAATGAAATGATTTCAGCATGCATAACGGTGTATGTTTGTACCATTGTAAGTTTTTATCATCATCCTTCTGTGTATTATGGGGATATACGAGTAATGAATTATTTTCTGACTTGTGTGTTTTTGTTTCTTTAAAACCAATAATTTGCCCCCCCCCCCCAAAAAGAAAAGCCTACCTCTTTTATTGGTATGTATTCATAAAAAATCCTTATTTCAGCATTACTTGTTGGATTTGGAACTTTTTATGGAATGGTTTTCAGTCAGTCTGGGTTACTTGTCTGTTTCAGGGTTAACACTAGTAGCAATGTCTTTTATATTTAGGTGTGGTAGTAAGACCGAGTGTCAGTGCAGAAAGATCTCCCTGGTCTTGGTTTCAGGTTTGATGCAGACTTCAATGCTTGCTCACTAGATCTGTGCTGTAAGAGGAAGGTGCAGAAGAGGACCAGGGATCAGGCAGTGTGTCAGGGTCAATCCTCTGAACAAGAGGACTGCAGCAGTAAGAGGTTTCTCAGATAAGCATTTGGACTGAGGAGAATCTTCAGTGGAATACACTTACTATTAATTTTGTAACAATTGTGTCATTTTGGAAGGTGTGAAAATGGGTGCTGTGATTTAAGGAGGGAAGCAAGTGTTATCAAGTCAGGATGGTTCATTCAGGATTTGTGAGTAACCAGCTTAAATGTGACATCCCATTCTTTCTGTAAATGAAGGTGCTAATGAATATCACTGTTGTATTGGTTTGTCTTTCCATTCAGATATCTCCTAAGAAGATCTCAGTAGAAAGGTGAAAACAAAGAATGTATGTTTTTCTATAATTGTAGCAAATTTTAAGCACACTTTCCTGGCCCCATTTTCCCATGCTTTTATATTCAAGACTTGGCTTTTACATTCAGGATTTGCCTTTTGGACTTGCGACAAGTGCTTGCGTAGTGCAGGCAACCAAATATATTTTAAGTGAACGAACATCAGAGAAAAGGAGGAGTTAACTGAAAAAGATGGGACCACAAGCAATTCAGTATGAGTTAGGTAGCCACTTGTGCATATTAATTAGCAAATTCAAGACTTCTTATGTTCAAATATACAGTTGTTGTGAGCTATTCATGAAAAATGCATCAGGTAAAATATGATTAAATAAGTTACTGATCTCAGCATCCATTTTTAAAAATCATAAATCAGCAAAAAATTGGAGAAGGACTAAAATTGAAGGAGGAATTGTTCACACAAAAAAATGTGCAAGTGTTGAAGTTCCTATATTAAATGGTTATTCATCATTGTGCCATGTCAAAAGAAGGAATGATGAATTTCCCAACAACTGTGCATCTTGCTGTTGAAAAAGGTAGGAGGCTTTTCTCAAAAACTGTTTGGTTAATGAAGGGCTGGAACAGAAAATTCCCTTTCTACAGCCAGGTGTTTACCTCAACACTATATACTGAAAGCATCACTTTAGGCGTCTATAATCTTGACATAGAACAGTAGTGCAACCTTAAAGGCCCAGTTCTTTAGCTTGCACAAATTAATGTATGTTTGAATTAACTAAAAACTTCTGAATTATACCAACAAAGAATTTAGATATGTGTGTTTTGGGGAGAAAGGGAGTTATAATAGGCAATTTGAGAATGTCTCTTTAAGTAGCTGTATCTTATTCTCTATGGCCAGAGAGTTATATAGCTTGGAAGATTTGAACATGGAAGACAGAATGGAAGAAACAGAATGCCCAGAAGGGCTTTTTTGGAAAGGAGGAGCTGATGGATCAGCAAGGTTATGCCAGGATGTTTCACTCTAATCCTTTCTCTTTTGTGTTTCAGCCCTGGCCCAGTGTGTCCAACTTGGCCAAGGATTTCATCGATCGTCTACTCACGGTGGACCCCAGTGACAGGATGACAGCCCTTCAAGCCCTGAAGCATCCATGGGTGGTTAGCATGGCAGCCTCTTCCTCCATGAAGAACCTACATCGTTCCATCTCTCAAAACCTTCTCAAGAGGGCATCTTCCCGCTGCCAGAGCACCAAGTCTGCACAGTCCACCCGCTCCAGCCGCTCCACCAAATCCAATAAGTCACGACGGGTGCGGGAACGGGAGCTGCGAGAGCTCAACCTGCGCTACCAACAGCAATACACTGGCTGAGCATTGCATGGGAACCTGCCAGAAGTCTTTAGAAATGCCTTTCATGTGATGTAGGTGTGCAATGCCTTGCCACACACATGCTCAGTGAAGAACATCCAGGTTCCTCCCTCCCTTCCTTCAGATGTCCTTCCTGTGACCATGAGGTGTGGAGGAAAAGGAACCTTGAGGTGGCCATTGCACCCTGTGAGCACTCTTGAGTGAACTGAGCCACAGGGTCTCAGTGCAGTAAATGGAGTAGCAAAATCCTTTGCTGAGTCCTAGCGGGCTCAGAGCAAAGTTCAGAGCATTAAGCAATAAGCAAATTAAGGAGCCACACAAGGAGAAGATCTCCCTCCATAGCCCAGGAGCTTGATTGTTCATAGTTATTTATTAATTCTAGAGTGTTAAATTTCTCTCACTACCATATTAAAAACAAAATCACTTCATGTCTATATGTATGTAAATGCACGCACATGTGTGCACATATGCACGTGTAGGCGTGTATATGTATTTAAAGATCATATATATATATATATATATATAAATATATATATATATATAAATTTTGAGCTAGTTTAGTCAGACATTCAGATGCCTTTGCAGTGAAGTTGATGTGAGTCACATACAGTTAGAACTAGGATAGCTCTGACTAACCAGCACACTACCCACCAGCTTCTCATCCTAATACAGTGCCAAGGAGATGCCAGACAGCAGTTTTTCATGACAGCTGTGGAGCTGAGAGGTTTCCCCCAAGAGCTGCCATTGGCCTGATGATGTCAAAGGTTTACTCAAGTTGTGTGAGAGTTGCTGTGCAAATTGGCAAACAGACTGAAGTGTTGTCAGCTTGGAGCTCTTGTCTAAATCCTTTTATCCTGACTAGGTGCTCCTAATGGAGGGGTAGGAAGAGGATAGGTATCCTGCTTGAGCTTCATGGTGCACCAAAAAGCAATTTTCTAGAGGTTCCTTGCTGTCCTCCTTGAATTGTCCTACAGCAGTTGTACATTAGGGGAAAGGATGCTTGTGAGTTGTTAGAGAGTAGTTGGTAAGGAGTGATATGTAGGAAAGGCAGAATGGAGAGTTCTGCACTGCTAGGGCAGTTATTTTGCCCATCTTTTGAGACGTGAACACAAGAGCAAATGCAAGTACTCAGTTGTACTGGTGGAGGCTTTTTTCCTGTGTGTAGCAGGATCAGTTGCTACTGCGCGGAGTTCGTTCTTCTTATGACTTAGCCCTTTCAGTGCTGCAACCTGTTATGCATCTTGCATCCTTCAAACTGGTATTTCTGACTGTGTTGCTTCAGCACAACAAAACTTTAGTTGTTCCAGGTATTGCTCCCTGGCCCCAGAATTTACAGCAGGGCTCCCCTGGTCTGCACACCCCTTCTGCCCCAGTATAACCGTTCCTGCTCTAGGAAAGTGAAATGGTGTTGGGCAGCCATTGGAATGGCCACAAATCCCTCTGCAGGATCAGAGTGGGGCCTGGAGTGTCGATGGCAATAATACTCAGGAGACATGGCACAAAAACCTTTTTCAACTGTTAGATCTGGCTTAAATCCAACATGAAAAATCTACTTTTCAGGCTACTTTGTGCTAGCAATGGGAGGGCCTCTTGTGAAGGGCCTCTCAGGGAAGATGGGTGCTTGTAGAACTGAGCTTTGCACAGATCCTTTGAGTTGTTGTCTCTTAGTAGTCAGTGCAGCAGAGCAATGCTGTTGGCATGTTCAATCTCAGGGAAGAAGTGGCCTCTTGAAATGGCAAAACCAAGGTTGGAAGTGAAGGTAAATGCTGGATTTTAAAGATTTCCTTATGAAGCCATACATTTTGCTTCATACTGTGCACTTAGGAAGTGCTTTCTCAGCTCTGGGCTGGAGAAGTAGTCTCTGCACACACTTGGGGCCCTTAAGAGGCTGACAAGCATGGCCTTTCTGTACTAGGACTGATGTCTGTGCTGCTGTGTTTCAGTGTCAACAAGGTTGGAAGTGGTCTGTTTTATTTCCAGAGAGCACTAACTCCTCTGTCCATGGCCCTCTTGCTCACCAAACAGGAAAGCATCACAGCTTCAAATGGAGAAGACTTAAGTTTTCTGTGAGGAAATCTGAGGATACATTTTCCACCCCAGAGCTATAACTGGGCTAAGATGGGTCATAAGATGAGCCGTAAGATGGGCCATAACTACAGTGAGCACAGCTGGGTGTTCCCAAGCTTGCTGTGGCGAATATGACTGATGAAACCTGAGGACAGCACTCTTCCTCACCCATGTGTAGCAAGAGAGAATTCTAAACCCTTTGTGTGGTTATACCTATGATTTTGGAAACTCTGGATTCTTTGCAGGCTACCTTTTTGCTGAGTGGCCATCCTCCCTTGTCACATACAGCCTTCTCTTTCTTCAGTCGGTGTTAACTGATATCACAGAGTTACCAGAACCTCCTTTTTTCTTTTTTTTTTCCAGCTCTATGGACTACAAGAAAAAAAAATCTTTGGTTTCTTTTACCCTTTCATCAAGTTTTCCCTGTTTCATTACAATGTATTAGAACTACAAACTAGACATGTTTTCTGGCAAAACAGACAACTCACCACAGTTTTCTTCATAAACAATTCAATGCCCCTCATTTTGCTGCTAAAAGCTCTTCAAAGCAGCAACCACTTCAAGATAGATATTAACTGGAAACTGATTCTTACTTTATACATTAAGAGATGGCAGGATGCTCTCTCAGAAGGCTTCTGTTTTCAAGCCACTACTTAAAATAGCTTTCTGAAAGTTTGGAGCATCACACATAACCACTTTGATCCATGTTGTCTAGCTAAGTTTTTCATGGGCCTCCCCAGATTATGTAGCGTGTTTCTCCTTAAAATAGGTATTTTACCTAGGCAAGTAAGTCACACTGATGAACTGAGCCAAGATCGCTAGAATCTGAGAACTAGAATCTGTTAAACACTAGACCTTTTGCATGCACATATTTTGTACAGGCCTGTACCCACAATGTTCCTTCACGCTCTCCTCTGTAAGGGATAAATGAAGGTGAAGAGAAGATTGGATTGTTGAGTTCTGACATGACCAAGCTTGTTTCTCTGCCTTCAAAAAACAGAACAAGGATCTTTTCATCTATGACGATTTTTTGCTTTATTGCTTTTGAGCAATTAGATTTGCACCAGGAAAAGTTGTAAATGATGTTGTTCATTGTAGGTTTGGAGTGGAACACATTTTTGGAAACAAGATGTTTTGGACACAAGATGTATGATGTTGCATATCACTAACATATCACTAACATTCATATCACTAACATATTACTAACAGTAACTGTTAGTGATATGAATGTTAGTGATATGCAGTGATACTCTGTGACCAGGAGGTCAGTTGACAGAAGATAGGATCCTTCAGATATGTGAGCAGTATGGGATGGCTGCAAGTTGCATGGAGATGTTTCTGCTCCTCAGGCATCACACTGGTTAGGAAACTGCACCAAGGAGGACCAAGTCAGTCCCATGTGGGGCTTCGGCTTTTCTAGAAAAAGAATTTCAATTCTCTTTATAGATACAATGTTTTCTCTTATATAGAAAAATCAATGTATACATGGGGATAATCTTTATGTGCTTTCCTTTCATCATTTAATTTTAATGGTCTTGGGTTCAGTCCCCTCCCTTTTTTTTTTTAATTCAGTGTTTGCAAGACCTCTTTTACCCAGACAGTAATGTGCATAAGCAGAGAGACTAGTAGAGCTCTGATCAAGTATGTTTTGGGGACCCTGGTGACCTTTGTGTTTTCACTTTGCCTGGAAAACTGTGATGGTCCAAATGTTGCAGTGCAAGGTCCAAGTTAAGAACAATTCCTAGGGTGCTTTTATCTTTGGATCTGTTAAGGAGGGAAAACCAGTGTGCTGCAATTTTGAGCACTGATTCAAGTGCCTTCAGTCTGCCCTCTAAGAAGCTCTTCACTGTGAATTGTAGTGAACCTCTGTCTTTGTATAAATTCCACAGGTGCATCTCAACTCTCAGTTTTTCTTGAGTCTCAGGAGTTTATGCCTTGTTTGGGGATTTCACAAGTTTAAATATCTCTGAAATGTTTCCTGCTCTTAAGTTTAATTTTTAAATCTGCTTCTTCGAGCTCTTAATGGTACTTCTGAGTTTGGCTCATGGTGTTTTTGGAAGACTTCCTCTAGTGCTGAATTATCCAGAAGAATGTGGGTAACAAAATGTGCATATTCGAGGCAATAGCTGAGTTTCGATCTTCTGTGTTAGCAAGGGCACAAATCTCAGTAAATGCATGCTTTTGTTTTCCATAATTTTGTTAATGCAATGAAAATGAAGCTGGAATGACACCTAGTGGCAAATTGCAGCATATCCTCATCCACATGTATCTGCCTCCCAGTTATATTCCCACTGCTTTGGGGTTAGATGGTCTTATAAAGAGGAATCAAGGTTTGGTATGCTGAATAATAGGCCTGGGCATTACCACACCAGCAGTCCTAGACATTCAGCAACCTTCGCAGTGACATGTAGATGATAATGTCTTACTAATGATCTGTCACATGGCACTGATTTCTCCTATACTGATCATTAATCCTGAAGAACAGACTTTACTGCACAAAGGTGTGAGCACATGTTCACGTGCACCCACTAGAAGGGGACTCAATACTGGGGAAATGACACTTACAGTAAGCCTGTTAGTACCTGGAGGAAACGTTCACAACCATCCTGCCATGGGGGCACATCTCAGGGGACCCTAGGAGAAAGCAAAGACTAAAGATGCTGAGGCTAGAAGCACAAGGTTTTGGACTTTCTCCCATCATGAGACACGATGGAGCTGCTCAGGGTGTTGCTTTCCAGCATATTCTGCTTCAGGGAAAAGCAGTTTTAAGGTGTAAAGGGAAATATGTATATTTGTGTTTTGGAACTTAGCGGTACTGTGTAAAACAATCTCTCATCTTGACCTGGGAGTTTACCGGCTCTCTTGGGGAAGAGAATTACAGCTTCAAAGACTGTTGCCTATTAATTCCTTGATATTTTGGAGAGTTACCGGGAATGAATGTAAAAAGGTCTTCCAGCAATAACATTAGGTGATCTTCAGACTGTTAAGCTTTGCATTCAGATTTTTGAACATATATTTTTCTACATGTTTTGCTTAAACAGCAATCACTTGTATATGTTTGATTTACTTCTCACCCTTCTCAGGCTTCTAAAAACTAAAATGTCAGCCCAGTAGCAGAAGAAAAGTGCATTCCTTCAATTTAGAATAAGCCTGTGCTATTTAACACTGAGATTGTGATAGCATCCAGCTATCTGTTCTGCCAGTTCCTGGACTTGGTTGTGCTTGGAAACCTAGAAACATGCATGAAGGACAGTTTTATCGCCTTGTGATACATGTAAGCCCAGACAAAAAGAGTTCTGACCTCCTGGCTTATTTAGTGATACAGAAACCAACTGCAGTGTAGTGCCAGCATTAGATACTTGTTTTGGAAATGTTAAACTCAGGCTATTAACTTTTTTGGAATTTGGATAATTTCTTCCTTTAGTTCAGGTATTTTCTGCTCTAGTAATTTACATTCCTTTGCATAATCTGTTCCATTTTTTGATCCTGCTTTCTGCCAGAGCCATAGTGTTTGGTTGAAAGACCAATATAGTCAACTTTCTAGAGTATGACTTGTGGATAACTCAGCTACTGGGACAGCAATCCTGGAATTGGTTCTGCAGGAGCCATGCTCAGTCCTGGAGCAACGTAACAGCATTTGTGTTGTGCATTGCAGGTGGAAGAATGCTCCCTTTGAGGAGCCTGCAGTGCATCAGCCTTCACCTTTCTCTACAACCTCTCCATTATATATATTCTTACTTTCATTCTGTGGGCATGCATTTATCTCATTTGGGATTGCTGAATTGCTTCCATTGTTCTTCTGCTCATCCCCCACTGGGGCAACTGAAGTTGGCTGTATGAATGTTGGTGCTTCCCTGGTGACCCATCAGTTCTGGTGGAAATAATCTGAGACTGTAGATGGGGATGAACTAAGCAAGGTTTTGTGCTGTTCATCTCGCTCTGATAACTTGGTTGGAACCTAAGTGAGCTGCCCAGTGTAGGACCATCCCTGTAGGAATCCCAAAATGAATCAGGACTGAGTGGGTTTGATAGAGAGGATGGCCCAGCCACTGCCTGCCAGTCTCCAAGCACAACTGCTACCATTTAAATTTGCAGCATTACTGAGTGTCAGAAGATGGAGTAGAGAGCAGGGTGAGAGAGCGGGCAGGCCACTTGTTTCTATTTTATGTTGGTGTGGTAACTGCACTATTTTACAGCGGATACCAAGGTGATATTCTTAGGGTGTCCTGTTCCCGCAGCAAGTATGTTTTTGGAGCTTGTCTGTGCTGTCTGTCTGGGGTACCTGGGTTATCTGTATGTGCTGTCATCACTAACACTTGTAGAGTGACAGGCTTGGGAGGAGTGGTCAGCAGTAATGTTGTGTACTGCTAGTGCAGATTGCACTGTAATGGAGGCATGAGAGTCTCTGATCACTGTTCAGACTACATCTCGTTATGGTCTTCCTCCCTATCAGCACATTTCTGGTTAGGAAGGATGTAGCTTGCATGTCAGAATATCATCTGTCTTTCCTTCTATGCAGTTCAGCCAGCCTTACTTATATTGGTGGTGTGCATTACCTCTATAAAGAGATGATCCTGTACAGTGTATAACACTAACAGGCCTCTTACTAGACTGCATGGGGCCACATTCCTGTTTTAGGTGATCATACTACGGATTCTGAGGGCTTGGGGGAGCTGGTTTTTGTTTGGTTGGCTTTTTGGGTTTTTTTTTACAGTAAATTAAAATCTCTTCTTTTGACTTTAATATTTTAAATGCTGAAAAGAAAAACTAAAATTGGCTTTTGGGATCAGACCCTCTGGAGGAGTCACAAAGTATTATCTGCTCTTAGTGTATTCCAGGTGGGCCCTTAGATGTATGGTGAGGATGGTCATGTCCCAGTCTCCCATGATCTCACACAGTCTGTGAGTCCAACTCAAGATTCATCATGGAAAATGTGCCTGTACCACTCAGAGCTGGATGCCCAGCCCTGAGTGGTGTGCACCACTCTTCAGAGGGTTCTGGTGCTTTTTCTGACCAATGAGTCTCCTCTTTCAGCCTGGATTAAGAATACAGCTTTTGGGTGCTGCGGAGGCATGTTCCTATATGTGAGATAGGCATTACTGAGCAGCAAATTTGCCAAAAAATGTGAAACAGCAGGGATGTGCTGTGGTAATGGCATCATGGAGCTTGGTACCCTCTGCCCATAAATGTCTCTTTTGTGGAGAAGGCATGGGAGGCAACGGGCTACTGTCGGCCCAGTTATGCTTTTTATTCATCTGCTTGTCTCCTGCTCTCCTCCTCCACACAGTAATAGTGTAGATCCCTTGTGTGTTATGGAGAAGCTTCTTGCTGCTGTTGCGAATGTATTGCACTGTGTTTGTAGAATGTGGAGCAGATCTTGGTCCAAACTAGGTGTGTGTGAGAAACAAGCATGGATCACAAGCACGCACAGATGCTGTAGGTTTTACTGTTGCCTTTCACTACAGAAAGACGCTTTCCAGGAAGCTCTCAAGACTGAAGGTCTTCCGGTGCTTGCTGTTATTTTTGGTTGCCAGATTTCCTGTGCTGGGTTGGAGCTACTTGGAAGTAATTCTGTCATGTCCTGTTCATCATCTAACAGGGGCTATTTGTCTTGAGAAATATCCAATTTTGTGACTTGCTTTTGACTCCTGCTTTTACACTAAGGACTGTCTTGCAGAATGAGGTCTGAACCATTGTAATTAGTCTGTAACATTATGATTAGAGTGTACAGAATTATTTATTTTGTGTACTCAATCTGTTAAACATGTAAATGTATTCTGTGTATCCAATAGCTCTTTTGTCATTACTTCTGACTGGTGGAGCACAGTGTGACAGCTGAAGGGTGCTTCTTTCCAGAATGTGAATGACTACTAAACGTATTGAAAGCCAAGAGCTTCTCATTCCTCTTGGACCTGAGCAAGAAATACCAAAATGCCTGAAAAGAGTTTGCTTGTTTTCTCCTGGTTTCTTAAATGTACCTACTAGGCCAGGAGCTGGGTGAGCGAGACCTCATGCAGGGGATGGGATGTCCATGGGAGTGACATTTAGCTAAAGCTCCTGTTTGGAGGGCTTGGAGCTCAGTCCCCTGTTGGAAGTCACCGTTTGGATGTTGAGCAGGCACTTTTGGAAATTTCATTCACTTTTCTTGGTTACAAAGAGAAATAATCTGGCTTGCACATGGCAACTCTTCACCTCTCCAGTTTCTGTTTGAGCAGCTTTTATGGGTCAGCAGAAAACAACTGTAATACTAAGCAAAAAAGTATGCACTCCTTTTGAGCCCCATCATCCTGGAAAAGAGATGATTTTTCAAGGGCAAGAGACCCTGTCCCAGCAATGGTAGGGAGACAGTGACCTGAACTCACAGTGTGAATGACTCATAGTGTTGCAGCTGATAATTTCTGTTAGATGCTCTGTGTGCCTAGGAATTTCTTCTGCCTGTATGCCTTATCCTCACATCTCTGACATCTAAGTGTCTTTAAGGCTCATTTAGGAGTTAACTAAAGTCTAAAAAGAGTATGCTTGTTTTGTGTGATAGGTTTTTTTCAGGTGCCTCTGAAGCAAAGCACAGCCTCAACGTCATGATGGACCATTGGGGTTGGAGTGTTCCTAGTGCGGGTGCTACTGCTTGCCTTAGGGGAGGTTTCCTTAACAGAGGTCTGCAGGGAATTCAGCTTCAGTGCCCTTTCTTCCATGCACCCCAGACCATCTTTCTAAGGCAAATAAATCCAAAACCTTCAGAGTTTTCTCACAAGCCCCGTTTCCCAGTTTTTACTTTGCTCCAGTTGGTCTTGCAACTGCAAAGCACACCCAGGAAGCTGACCACTTGTGAACTAAATCTTACCAATCAGTCCTGAGCTATTTCATAGCTCAGTCACTTTTGTTTATTTTTTTCTTTACTCCCTGTTTGTTGTCTGTAACACCCTTCAACCCCAGCCCCTCTAGATAAAACTTTGTGCATAGACTGGTGGTTTCTCAGGGACTGTGGGATTTGAGAGTGATTGCAGTGTTTTGGGGGCTGTGATTCACAGAGCAAAGATTTTCTATCACACTCACATCAGTGATGAGGAAAGCAAACCCCATACCTCTTCCTGGGACAGCCTGATCTTGGTCTCCTCAGCGATGTCCTCATTACCAGTACTGTTCTGAGCTACCAAGAACCAGCTGTTATTCCATCTGTGTTTTGTTGCTTCCATATCACACAAGACTTTTTCTTAAATCAAGATGACACGTGATACGGAAGCAAACACCTTGAAAAAAGCCACATACACCTGCCCAGCTGCCTTTGTCCAGCACCTGCCATTGTCTCAAGAACATGTTTGTATGAAATGACCACCTTCTTTTGAAAATCCGTTGCCTGGTCTTGAATTTTGTTTTCATCCTCAAATTTTACTTTTGGAGAGCCTTATATTTACTGCCCTGTCAGTTTGCTAATCTGCATATGCTTACCAGCGAGTTGTTCTCTGGCCACCCACTTCTAACTTTCCGAAGAGCTAGAGCCGCCTCTGGCATTTCTCCCTTTCAGCTGTTTCTGGGCTGTTTCACGAGTTACTGCTTTGAAATCTGGGCAAAGACCCTTTAAAATCCACTGTGCCCACCAGCACCCACCTGTCCTTTCACTTGGTGCAAGTCCAGAAGAGCTTGCAGGTGCCAAACAAGGCAGGCTGCAGCTCTACAGCCCTCCCAGGGAAGAGGAAAAATTTGCATGCTGGTGCCTGAAAGTAGATCCATTTGCTTGAAGTTTTGAGCCATGGCCAGCCCTGCTCCCCTCAGACCAATGCATTTTGTCACAAAATCACAGAATCATAGAATGGTCAATGTTGGAAGGGGCCTCTGGAGATCATCTGGTCCAACCCCCTGCTCAAGTAGGGTCACCTAATGCATGTTGATTAGGATGGTGGTGTGTCCAGATGGTTTTGAGTATCTCCAAGGAAGGAGACCCTTCCGCACAGCCCCTGCAGTCCTGACATCTCTGAGCTTGGCAGGTCTCAGCCAGGTACTGTGCTGCAGCTCTGGGAGATGCAGGGATTTGGGAGAGGAGCACCCAGGCATATTTCTTAGACACTTTGGCCCTTTGCATAAAAGAAGGCTGGACCAAGCAATAGTGATACAGTAGGCTGGTGGTGGAGGGCTGTGGCAGGGACTCATTGGGATGTAGCAACGCTGCACGGGTGATCATCTTGGCAACATGGGAAGCTGCGGCCGGTGGGAACCACAGGCTTCCCTTGTGTCTCATGCACCTTGCTGTGCTGCAGCAAGAGAAAAACGAGCTGGATGCAGTGCCTGGCACAAGCAAACACTGACACTTTATTACTTTGTGGAGTGTGTGTATGGGGGGTCTGACTTCCAACTCAGCTTCTTGATGGCAGTCCCAGAGGCACTGGTAAGTTCTGCTGAGCTCGCCTTGCCTGAGCCGAGCAAAGAGATCTCTCTGGCATTGGTTCTATTCCAAAGTGACAACATTTGTTGATCCAGTTTTGGAGATGGCTCACATGGTGTAGACTGCAGGAATATGGCTGTTGCAGTTGCTGTTTTCCTCCAGGAGACGATGCCAGTCAAGGTCCAGATGTTCCCATTCTGGAGAGGCCCCCCAGAATAGGAGAGGGCCCCCAGAGTCACCCTACAAAGAGCAAACCTCCTGCTTAGTGGTGCTTCTGCCCTGCCAGCTCCTGGCAGTACCAAGGTACCAGCAGAGGCATGGGCACATGCTCCACACTGCCTTGGACGGCTAGTCCCACCAGGTACTATAGCTTAACCTCAGGCTCCAGGAGCACAGGACCACATGGATCTTCTACCTTCACCCTCCTAGTGCAGACACTGTGGTATAGGAGGAGTCTGTGTCCTTACTTGGCAGGAGGAGGCTCTGACCCACCCAGCACAGAGCATGAAGTGGTGATCTCGTTGCCCCAGTGCTACATACATTGGCTTGAGGAGATCAAGGGCAGGGCTACCTGCTGCAGGCACTGCACCAAACTATTGAGTGGGGGGGAGGGGGGAAGAACTGCTAAATTGGTGTAGGAGAGCAGGTCATCTTTGCTCAGGCATTTGGGAAAACTCACATTGGTACTCCATCCCAAACATATGAGCACCACCATACAAAGAATCTTCTCCCACGCAAACCTTCTTTGTTTTCCCAGTGCATGACCATCACTGTGTGAATGTGCAAGTAGAAGGACACCTTCATGCCTATACAGAAAGACCCGTGGGCATGCACACACATCCATATGGCTGGACAAACATGTGCCTACATCTGTGCTTGCACCAAAGCACAGATACGCACACCAAAGCATGGTCACCCCACAACACAAACCCACTGCTTTCCCAAATGACAGGTAGGCTTACCTACCAAGTTTCCTACCAGGCTTAACCACCAGGTTCCCACAGGTAACTTTGCACCTGGATGAACCTTGCAGACATCCACATGTGACTGTGCATGCACTGTTTTCCTTGCACTGCAAGAGAAAGCTCGCAAGGCACAGAGACTCTGAGCTGTGGCACTGGTGGATGTGCAGTGCTCAGCAGCAGCACCAGGCTCCTCTGGGTGCCCTCCCCAAATCTGCTGAGGTTGCCTCATACATTAGTTAGGGGGTTGTTGTGCTCCCAGTAGATGGTGATGCACTGGAGTTTTGGCAGGCAGAGCCACATTGGCAGGGGCGGGCAGACAAGGGACACAGCAGGACAGGTGAAGAGAGCTTCAGCAGGTTGATATCCTTGTTGAAGGTTTAGGCATGCCACCCAGAGTGTGTGATGGCCTGCCAAATTCTGTAGTGCTGCATTCTAGCCCTCTGAGAGCAGCTGTGCCAAGGTGCGGAGCTGCAACCTCCTCCCAGGACTCATCAGCCTGGCTCACCTTGGCCACTGTCTTCACCTGAATGGCTTCCACCCTGGAGAACTGGTTATAGTCCACTGAGAACAATGACATGGGCATACAGGCTGTGAGAGGGAGGGAGTCTTTTTTTTTTTTTTTTTTTTTTGGGGGGGGGGGGGGGGTGGAGGGGGGCCTTAGGGCAGCCAGCAATTGGCCCAAAGGTTCTCCAGCCCTAGGACTGCCAACATAGCCAGCACTGCAGGGTCCTCAGGGCAGGCTACAGCCCTGGCAGGGTCTGGTACATGGTGTTCCCAAGGGATGCCACTCCAAAAACAACCAGAGAGAGAATTCCCTTGCTGCTGGGCATTAGGTTTTAGGGCTGTCCTGCGCATCACTCTATAGTGCCAGCTAGCCCTGGTCTCACTACCTGGTCCTCCTCTGACAGCAGGAAGCCTTGCTATGGGCTAGTGGGTGTTTTCAGTGTTCTCTTGCTGCTGCCATCTCTTGATGCCCTTCTTGAAAGGAACAATGCTCTGAGGACTGATCCAGCAGCCTCCTTCCATCCCCTGAGAACCACCCCCCCACACACACACAACTGCTTCCAATACAGGTGATGCTGTGGCTCCACTATCACCCATGTCCCTGGGCTATGCTCCCATGGATGATGTTGGGTGTGGAAAGCCATCCCTGGGGTGGTGCTGAACATGGGGATGGATTCCCACCCTTCACGACACCCACCGACCCCAATCCCTGCCCTGGCTCACTGAGAAACTGAGTCCAGATGCTGGTGAGTGATTGGAGAGTTCAGCCCTTTATTTTACAGGACAAATGGCAGAGTAGGGCTGTACAGCCCATTCCAAGGGAGCAGAACACACAGACACTTTGCCTCTGACCTATGCATGGCAGCTGGGGAGAAGATGACCAAGGCATGTAAAGGACAGTGGAGAGCCAGAGCCTGGGGTGGTGCTGCCCTTTGTCGAGGACACTGGGATAGGAGGTTACTGGACAAACTAAATGCAACTTGGTTAATGATCTCAAAGAGCCTGGAGATATTGGACTCCAGTGCCCTCTTGAATACCAGAGAGGCCAGGGGCCAGGAGTTGAACAGGGGGCCAGGAACTCAAACAGTGCTGTCCCTTTGCACTGACAGGGATGGGGTTGGCTACACTACCCAGGGTGGTGGGACACCACTGTACCCCCTCCACTCTGGGGCTGTGAGCCACACTGGCTAACGCACCCCCCCCTTCCCTTCCCCAACCACCACCATTCCATGGCAGGCCCAGGCCAGGGCAACAGGGAAGGTAGCCCCAATCTCTAGGCTGAGCCAAGTGATACAGAACAGAAGCAGCCCTTACATGGCTAAAACGCTCCTGCAAGCCTGGGTCTAGCAGGGCTCCAGCTCATCCTTGAGCCAGAATAACAGAGTCAAAGGCCAGGACACTCTCTGCCACAGATGGCTGGCTGGATGCTCAGGGAAACCCAAAATCTCTGCAGCCTCATTGTCACTGTTCACCCTACCTGCGGTCTCTGTTGCTTTCCTCTGCTGCTTACCTTTCTCCTGCAACGATAGGCTAGCCCTGACCAGACCCAAATTACTGCCTCAGCAGGCCAGCGAAAGACCTATAGGTTGATCTTCTCCTGCTCTGGGTTTACTAGTGCTGGTGCTTGGTGGAGGGTTTTGGGGGGGGGGGGAGGGAAGGTTGTGGTGAAAGTAGGCTCAGTGAGGCAAGACTACCTGAGCAGGGCATATGTTCAAGTTGTTGTCAACCCAGGCCTGAGTGGTATGCATGGGAGGGTGCCACACGTCATCTCCATTGTGCCCTCCACACAGCTTCATAGATGTCCTGCTTTGTCCATATATCCAGAGAGGCAGGGGAGCAGGCTGGGGTGCCCCCACATCAAGCACACTTGCCCTTGCGAAGACAGAAGGGCAGCTCTGGTGCAGGGATCAGGATTATGCTGAAGATGGGCTGGTAGCTCTCAGGCAGGGCCTGGGGGTGCTGCGCCATCATTTCCAACACCATGTGTCGCACCTCCTTGGAGACATCACCCCGGAGATCCAGCAAGGTGGAGACATGCTCATCGCTGGGTAGAGCAGGAGGTGAGCCCAGGTGCAGCCAGCCCATGACACCATCCTTTGCAGGCCTGCATGCCATATGCTCTATCCTTGCAGCTCACCACCTGTAGCACTGGTGTTCCCCACTGCAAACCTCCCATGACCCAGGGAAACAGAGCTGAGGCTAGGGTAGAGCTGTCACTTCAAACAAGACAAACTGCAAACCTTGTGATTCTTGGTTTTGATATTTCATAGGTTTGGTCTGACTATGACATTTCCAATTTGGAGCTTTGTGACTTCTCACACATTTTTGTTTTGGTCACCAACATCCTGCAGTGACTGTGATCTGGAAACTCTTCTGCAAAATCAAACTGCTCCTCAAGCAGGATGCGCCCTTGAACCTCCATTCCCCTCCCAACACCCTGCTGGCTCTGAGCTGCATCCTGGATCCCAGCATGACATGCGAAGGTCACAGCAGAACTGTTTTTTCCTTTGCACCTTTGCCCTTGTAACTTTGCAAGAATCCCTCAAATTTTGACCATGGAAAAAGGAAACCTGAGGGGCAGGGGAAAAAAGCTCAGGTCTCTGCACACAGGACACTACAGGATAACCCTATGAAGTCCAGCCCAGACTTGGCTCCCCTGAGCAGAGTCATGTCTGTTCCATCTCATAGGACATTAGAGCTAGGCTTCCTACCTGACATCAGGGTACTTAGTGATGAAGCCTAGCACCTCCAGGCTGAGCAGTGCTGGGTCCTTGAGACAGATCAGCTCACGCAGGGCTAACACAGCCTCGAGGCTCTGCTGGCTCCTGTCCAGGCCCTGTGAAGGAGAGCAGGCTGTCTGAGAGGAGGCCACTATGGCAGCTAGAGCAGAGATGCAGCCTGGCCCTCAAGATGCTCACCCACACTGAGATGTAGCCCTTGCTTGTAGCTTGCCCCCCTCCTTCCCTGAAAGGATGCTTGTGCTGGTGTCTTCCGGCTTAGCAGTGTTCCAGCAGTCTGGGCTGGCTTGGCTCCCAGCACAGTGCCCCAGTCCAATATGAGATGAGGCTGTGCAGCCTCAGCAACCTGCACTGGCCAGGATGGCCTGCAGGTTCTTAATTCAGCCAGATTCTTTGCCTGCTCTGGCTGTACAGCCATGCCTTGCCAGTGGGCTGAGGTCCTCATTCTGTCTGCTGCAAGCTGGGTTGGGGTCAGGGTGAGTGAATAGGGAAGGGGAGAATAGGAGGGCAACGGAGGCAAGCTACGAGCTATTTGCTGAGCTGGGCACTGACCTCCCTAAGGGGCAGCCTCATGGCCTGTGCCATGCCCTCTGTAATGGTCCAACCCCGGTTCCCTGTCTCACTCAACTACTTCTCACCAGGCCATGGAAGAGCTCCTGCAGCTGTGTGGCATCTTGCAGCAAGCGGTTGCAGAGCTGGCTCCGCTCTTCCTCACTTTTGCACACCATCTTCTTTTGCATGAGTGCCCGCAGGTATTGGCTTGTCACCAGGCGCTCACTCTCCATCAGCAGGAGCTGGGCACCAGGGCAGGGGAGAGCCATTTGCTGTGGGCACCCTCAGCACTGGCCTGGGAGCCAGGGATGGGTTGGGAAAAAGCAGAGGGGAAGGAGACCGAATGCAATGCCAAGCAGTGGGGACAGCCTATTGGGAAGCCCCTTTGCCAGAGGGGCAAAGAGGCCAGCTGAGCTTGAGGGGAACCCTGAATGTCTCTATGTGATGGTGCCCTCTGGGCCACTCCAGAGGAGACACGCTCTTCAGAACATCCTGCAGTGACTGTGATCTGGAAACTCTTCTGCAAAATCAAACTGCTCCTCAAGCAGGATGTGCCCTTGAACCTCCATTCCCCTCCCAACACCCTGTTGGCTCTGAGCTGCATCCTGGATCCCAGCATGACACCCAACTGTCCCACATCCTTGCCCTACAGATGAGAAGCCACTTGGAGGATGTACGAGGGATGCCTTGTAGCAACTGTACCATGAAGATGGGTTTCCTGACGTGGGAGAAGTCCTTTGCATACTTGTCTATCACTTCGCATATGCTGCTGACCAACTGGGACCCAAAGAGCCACTTGCGAGAAGGCAACTGCATGCACAGGGGCTGAAAAAAGCACAAGCACAGTGTAAGGTGCCCTGCATTGCACTGCCCTTGCTGTAATTCCCAGTCAAGGGGCAGCATAACATCCCATAGTACCTGCCCTGCTGCTATCTTGCAGCCTGTCTGCTTTGCCTTGCAAAACCCCCAAGCCCATTGCTACAAGAGGATTCTGCCAGCCAAAAGTCAGCATCAAAATGTAGGAGTGGTCTAGACTGGGAACAGTATGGAAATACACTGGGGCCACCCTTCTCAAGCCACCTTGATGCCTGACAATCAGCATTTTGGGGGTTCATTTGGGTCTTGAGCTTTGTTGTTACTACTGGGCACCCCACTGTGGGTAGCAGTGGAGGCCTGGTGCAGTGAGCTTCTCCTTGCACATGTTTTTTGGCCTTCCCTGGTGGCTTTTTATTTTTAACTTTCCACTTATTTCCATTTTCCATGTGCAGATATAAAATTCAATTTTGACTGAGGACTTTGATCTCCTCTTCTCCTGCTGTCCTTTCAGGTTGCATTTGCCCTTTCCGTGCCTGGAGGCACACAGCTCTGCTAGGGCCACGGCAGTCTCCATGTTGCCCAAGAGTATTTCATCTTTTAGCTGCCCCTTTGTTTTCAGGGCACGCACCTTCCTGCGTTATTTTTTCCAGATTTCATCAAAAGATTTAGCCTCCAGGGAGGCTTAATTTGCTTAATTTGACTACGCTGGCAGGAAATGACTCGGGCAGTTGGCCTATATCCTCCATGTAGCCATTGCCTCTCTCCTGTTTGACTTTCTGCCATGAAACAGCCATAAAAACAAAAGAGAGGAAGCTCAGGTGGGCTGTGGCTCCCAGTCTCTGTCAGTTACTGGTTTTGGGGCCATTCGCTAGTGCCATAGTGACACAGCACCATACTGGCTGGCAGCAGACACCAGGTGAGCTGCCTGCAGTTTACCAGGGCCCAGGGAGCCAGGCCAGCAGAAACATATGCAGGATAATAGGGTACAGCCCAATGAGATAGGAAACATGGTAGATACCATGGGCAGGAACAGGCCCATGTCTGGGTGGGTTGCAGTGGTGTTGCTCCTGCTGAGGACAGGGCTGTCTCAGTCCTGTCTGCCTCTGGAGCTGCAGAGGCACATACCTGCAAGTCCAGGAGAAGCTCCTCCAGCAGCAGCTGGCAGGCTTTCCTCTGCGTCCTGTCTAGAGCAGCCCGGAGGGACACAGGGACTTCACTCAGGGCAGTATTGGGGTGCAAAGAGGGGACAGAGGAGCTAGGAGAGAGAGAAGAGAGGGACAGGCAGCCTGGGAAGCACAGTGGGGATACTGGCCCTGCAGGAAGCTTGGCAGGGGGCTCGGGAGGATATGGCCTCCCTGTAGGTAGTAGGGTTGTTCTGGGAGGCAGTCATAACGTGGTTTGAAGTGATGCATATTACCTGAGAGCAAGGTTGTTGTTGAGCACGGCAAGCAGATAGGGGATGTAGTACTTGGGTATGGTACGGTCCTTCTGGTGCTCCTTCCCACATTGCACTAGAGCTTCTCGTAGACTGCAACACAGCGAGGGAACCATGATGGGCAGAATCCCAAACATCTACCTACAAGTACCCGGACCCAGGATGCCCCTTCAGCCCTTGGAGGCACAAGCGCCTCTTGCAATTCTCCCGGCTTTTATGGTTCTTCCTAGGCCCTGCTACAGGCTAGAGACAGTACTGGACAGGGCAGGGTAGGGGAACGTATTTTGGACCTCTTGGGAGAGCAGGCCTCAGTGTCACCAGAGAGGCTTCTGGAACAGCAAGTTTCCAGAAGCTAATAGTCCTGAGAAGCTGACTGAGACAATTTGGACCACCACTAGACACCCTATGGCAGATCTCTGCCATCAGCCTGTGGTGGTAGGCTGTGGAGTCCTGGGGACTGTGAGAATGGTTAGGGCCATGAGAAGCTCCACTGACCGGCCCAGAAATGCCTCAAGCTCCTCCATAGCCATGCTGTAGACCTTTTGCTGCAGAGAGCCTGTGATCAGGGAGGCCACCCGGATATTCTCATTCAGCATCTGCAGAGGGAGAGGAGGGCAAGAGGGGGATCAGTGAGAGGCTGCGAGCCACAGCCTACTTTTTCAGGGGCTCTCAGCATGGCCCTGTCCCACCTGCAACTCAGGGAGCATTACACATCCATCCCTCTCTTGACGGCAGCTCAGGCTAGGGGAGAAGAGAGCCTGACTGCCTCTCAAAGCCACAGAAAGCATAATGCGGCCCTGGACAAGCCCTAGCACCAGGTCAATGCAGTAAGGGCACAAGATGGCTGGTGCCAACCTGCAGTGCCGGGGACCCACCTGCACAACAATGACAGGCAGGGCTGACTGGAAGAAGCCCTGGTGATCCGTCTCAGGTTCTTCCTCCCTGAACCACTCCTTGAACTCCACCTCCAGGGTTCTCTGCATCCACTCAAGCACGCTGGCCTGTGGGACAAACACCCACCACGGCCTGCCCAGGGAGTTCCTTCAGACTCAATACATAGCATAGCACCACATCACAGGCCTCAGGGGGCTTGTCCCACAGCTCAGGGGCTTATGCTGCTGTTGGAGCTGGCACAGTGGCCACGGTTGTTTCCCCCTACCCTGTCCATTGTACATGTTACTCTGCTCACTTACCTTCACTTTCACCACATATTTCCTCTCTGTCTGATCCACAAGTTCAGGAGAGATCAAGGGACCCAGAGCTGAAACATCCACTTCTGGGAGTAGGCCAGGGTGACTCATCATCTCTGGGCTGGATGACAGAAGTGGGACAGGGCTGGAAGGATCTGTGGTTTAGAGTAGTTCGTCCCTCTCCTTCTACCATCCTGGTGTTCCTCCCCAGCTCTTCTGGCCTGCCTGCGTGTCAGTGACACAACCCAGTTCCACTCACCTCCCCTGCTCACATGGCCAGGGTTGGCACTGACCTGTGATATACATGAAGCACCCACTCAAGGAGGAGAAAAAGTGCCTGTTTGTCCAGATCCTCTTGGAGAATGTCCTGGAGATGGCTGGTGAGGGCCTGGTGGTACATGGCAGTGCAGATGCTGAGGATGTTGTAGTGAGCTGGAACACACTGCACCATCAGGTCCTTCACCACATGCAGCTCAGTCACGACATCCCTCTGCAGTGCTGCCAGGTGTCTGGATAGCCCTGGGCCTGTGGTGTCCACACAGGCAGTGCGGAAGTGGGATCCTGTGATGGTCTCCTGAAGGATACAGTAAAACTTCTGCCTCCATCCCTTAGGGCGGCCAGGAGGCAGGAACGTGGCATCCAGGAGCAGAGTGTCATCTATTTTCTCCTCTCGCTCGATGATCCTTACAGCAGAGACAAAGAGGACTGGGTCCTCCTGCACCAGCTGAAGGCTGCGACCCACGATGCCCCACAGCTGCTTGGCCAGGCTCTCATTGAGCTCCTGCAGGCCACTGAAGTAGGACAGCACAGTGCCCTGGGCACTAGAGAGGCCACGGAGGTGCAGCTGGAAGAGGATGTCATCCCGGAGGTGCTCCAACATCATGAGCTCAGCATGGGCCTCCAGGAGGTGCTGCTCATGGAGCAGCTGTAGAGTATGGGAAAAAACTTCATGGACTGTGGGAGAGGGAGGAGAAATGACAAGATTGAGCACTGAGGGTAAAGGGGAATGGCACTGCAGTTGTGGGCATGGATTAGCAGGGAGATCCCAAGGGGAAGGGGCTGAGACTTGGGGCTCTGCAAAAACATTGCTGGGACAGGTCTTGGGGAGGCAGTGGCATCTCCATCCTCAGAGACTTTCCAGACACAACTGGATGTAGCCTGTGCAACCTGCTCTAACTTTAGCCAGCAGACCTGCATAAAGCACAGAGTTGCACTGGAGCACTCCCAAGTGCCTTCCAGTTGAAATCCCCACAGACTGGGCCAATACCTTACCCGAGAATAGCTGGGGCAACACCTTGACCACTGAGGCCAGTTGCACATGCTCTGCCATCAGTGCCCGCATCTGCTGTAAGATCTGGAAGTGGTCAGCACTGTCAAGTAGAGCCCACCGTGCAGCTCCCAGGTCCTGGCACACGTTCTGCACCTCCTTGGCCGCTGACCGCAGCTGCTCCAGCCCTGCACTCGCTCCCTCCAGGTAGGACTGGACAGTTGACTGGGGAGCAAAAGAGGATGAAGGGGCAGTGGGAAAGCTCTCAAAGGATGGAGGACTCACACTTCCTTTGTTCGAGTCCTGCCAGGCCTCTGCAGCACATGGTCTCCCACTCCCACAAGACTGCATCTACCTCTCTCATCACACCATCACATCTCCCACAATGTGCCTATCCCACAGCTCCTGCTCCTATCACATACACCTAGCCCCAGGAAATCTGCTCCAGCAACAGGAATGGCCATTTCACCTTCCCATTGGGTAAACTAAATCATATAGCAGGGTTGAGGCGCAGTGGCTGCTGTGCATGAGAGAAATCACTTTGGGGTTACCAACAGTGAGGTAATCAGTAATCAGACGTCTACTTTCAGCTTTAAAACAATACTTTGCTTCTGCAAAATATTTGCTGGCCACCCAGACAGACTAATGGTGTGAAACACCTCAGTGGCCACACAAATGTTCCTCCAAAATGTATTTCCATCTTTTCCGCCCTATAGTTGCACTGGTACATCTCCATGCCCTCTCTGCTCATTTAACCCCTGGCTTCTGATGTGAAGAAGCATTTTTATCCAGCATTGACAGAAATAAGTTGTTTTCTCTGAGGCTACATTATTTAAAATGAGTCTCCTCCTGGACAATTTCCCCATATTTGGAGCAGGATAAAGCACCTCCAAAATCAGGATAGCCAGAACAAGGTTAAGGCTGCTCAGACTACCTGAGCCTGAGGTCAGTCTTCCTTCAACTCATGTAAAAAGGGATCGTAGTTACCCTGACCATATATATGTGCACAGGGACCAGTCAAATCCCTTATTTCCGTATGTAGAAATACTGTTTCTCCTGTGAGGATCTGCAGGCAGGGACTGGGCAAGCTGGAACTCTTCATTGCCTTCCAGCCATGGGGAAGAGGAGCCCTTGGTGCTGGGATAGAGAAGCAATGGGGAGCACTGGCTCCTGCATATGGAATGCATTGAATACCTTTGGTATTTTGCTTTTAATTATGGACAGAGACATGGGAATCCCATTTTAACACTTCAACTGACCTCTAGGGTTAGGGTAGGGTGGTTTCTACCACATCTTTTCGCCTAAAAAATTGCATTTCTCTGACCAATAGCCAGCGTAAAGACAAGATTTTTCCAGAAGTGGAAAAAAGGATGATTTGATGCAGAAGACTAGGGATCCCATGCATGGGATCCCTGAATGAGGAGAGGGTAAAGCTGTAGATGTTCTTCAGGTGGGATGCGGCAAACACCCACCTTTAGCCGGGACTGAATGGAGTTGTTCCTCTGTGTTTCTCGGCTCCGGTACTGTCCAAGTGCCTCCAATTTCTCGGGGCGGTAAAAGACCCCTGAAGCCCATTTCAGAGCAGCTCCTCTCGCTAGCTTCTCAGCCTTCTCTGCTTCTGGCCATTCCTCATCTGGGGGTGAAGCCAGGGGTTAATGAGAGAAGAGTGCCTCTGCTTGTGGGGCAGGAAGGGCTCCCAAGGCCAGAGGCAGGAAACCAGCTACAAGCGGATGTTCTAGCACACACAGATATTGGAAGCCAGACAGCGTGGCAGCAAGCAGGCCCTTCCATGAGGGCCCTGAGAGAGGTCCCAGTGTCACAGGTTAGGGCCAACACAGCAGTCATGGCAGAAGACTACCCCAGGAAGCTACCAACACCCTGCCAGCTCAGGCTGTCACTGAGGCTGAGTGTGTCCTCTTGTCGGGTAGGGGCAGGATCTCCTACCACTTGGGAGGTCTTGGCAGGACAGAGTCCTCTGCAATGAGTCAGCAGAAGGAATGGAGGGGTGACTGCTTGCATAGTCTCTCTACATGAAGAAGTTAGAGGAGTTGATTTAGAGGGCCATCCTTGCTTAGGAAGCTGCATTGCTGAAGGCAGATCCAGGCTGAAACGAGGCCAGGAGGCTCCTGAACTTGTGGGTCTCCCAAAGGTAATGGCTACAGCTGTGCAGGACCACTGTGTCCTGCTTGGCCCTGGCACAGCTTATAAAGCCATGTCAAGGGCCATTTTTACAGCACTGGGGACTGAGAACTGGCACAGTCATCACATGCTCACCTCCATCCTCAGCACCTAGATTCATTGTTTTCTACTTTCCACAGAAGCTCTCCCAGCTCAGAACTCTCCACAGCCCCACAAGAACATCACCCAGTCCGAAGCCAGCATCTCACACTGCTGATAAGCCTGTTTGTACTGGGGTCATGGACTCTGGGGAAAAACAGTGGGTCTGGAGAAGAGCTGTGCAGTGAGTAGCACTTTCCACAGTAAGTGCTACAATGGTGGGCATCTCACCAGGAAGGAGGGGAGATCACCCTGCATAGCAAGGGATGATCACAGCCTGCTGCAGTTAGCACTGACAGGAAGCAGGGCTGGACTTCTGCCCACTCAAGGCAGAAGGTATTGGCCCTGGCATGGGGAAAAGGTCCATCAGATGGACAGACAGAGGCTGGTGGAGCACAGGCATCACTGAAAGCCCCTAGCCCTTGAAATGCACTGCCAGTGGTGGCATCCCTCCCCTGCCCAAGATGCCAGCTCCCTGGGGGACCGCGCTGTCCTCATTACCTTTGGGGCTCATGGTGTGCTCATCCTCGGCAGACATGCCCATCGTCTCAACGCTGCATGAGAGCTCCAGGGCGCAGGGCTGGGCTGTGTGGAGGAAGCCAGCAGCCGTTTCCTCAGCGAGCGCATGCACACTCCTCAGGGGCTCATTGTGTTCCTGCAGACAGGCTCAGGATGTCAGGAATGGGGCGGGGGAGCGGGGGGGGGGAGGGGGGAGAAGGCACCGTAGTCACTGCGGGTCTCAGGCTTTGCAAATAGAAATCATGTTCTGTGTGCCCTCTCCAGCCTAGCCTAGCCTAGCCTATCCCAGCCCATCCCAGCCCAGCCCACCTCACTCCCCCCTCCCAGTCTGGTTCATCCTGGGCATGCAGCCAACACAGACCTAGTGCTTGCCTTGTCGGGTGGCCTCACTCACAGCTGAATGTTGTAGCACAGGGCTGCAAAGCAGCTCAGGTGGCTTAAGGAAGGTGGTGGGTGTCCCTAATTGTTATCCAGTGCCCAAGGGAGTGCACCTGCCTGGGCAGTGTGAGTGGAGGCTGTATTCTCATTATGTTTTCTGTCTCTGTAGCAGGAGCATACCGGAAGTCTGTATGGTCAGGAAAAGGTCTGTATGTAACAGCTGCACTCAGAAATGAGAGCACAAGGAAGCCGGATGAACTGTTCCCATCCATGGTTGCTAAGGAGGGACTTGGAGATGTCCCCATGCCACAAAACACCTTTGCAGGGCTTGGGTGGAAGATTCACTTCCAATGCAAGGACCAGGACAAATTTCAGAGCACACAAATACAATACACCCAGGAGGTCTAAAGAGCCCAAGTATGAACTTGCTGAACTCTTAACTGTAGTGTGTACTTTTTACTTTGGTACCACAGGACTGGGAGGGGGTAAATGCACAGCCAGTTTTGAAAAAGAGCTCCAGGGATCCCAGACAATCTGCCCAGGGAAGATGGCTGCCCTACACATCTCTGGAAACAAAACTATCACCAGTAGCCTGGATAAAGACAGCCTGACAGAACTCGTCAGTGGGACTTTCAGGGGGAAAGGGGGAAAGGGTCAAATCTCAGCCATCCAAGGCATCATTTAAAGGCAGGGTATACGGCAGAGATACCTACTTCATAACCTACTGCAACTGCCAAACTAAATGTAACAGGCTCCTCAACAAAGGCTCCCAAAATGCCAAAGCTGCCATGAAGTTTGAGGGAAAGGCCTAATATCCAGCAGCAAACCTGCAAAACCCGTGTAAATATGGCACCAAGATGCCCCTGGGCTCCAAGAGTTGTCTCCAGCGGCACAAAGGCCAGCTGGCCACCGAACTCTTGTGGTGTTCCTCCATGGCTGGCACTGGGGCCAACACTGCTTAACGTGTGTATTAGCACCCCGGCTGAGGGCGCGAGAGCGGCGGGTGGAAGGGCGCGTCTCCGGGAGCGTCGTGTCCGACGCCAGCCTTGCCCGCTAGGCGGCAGCAGCCGCCCCAGGCGGCCACCCGCCCACGTACCCCAGCTCCGCGTCGCGCGCACGCGCATGCCCGCCGCGAGCCTCCCTGCCCCCTCCCCTCAGGCCAGCCCGGAACGGAAGTTCCCGTCATGCCCCGCGGCCCAGAAGCGGAAGCGCGGCGGGGCTGGAGCCGGCGGCGGGCAGATGGCGGAGTGTGGGCCGCAGCCCCCTGGGGGTGGGAGCGGGAGCGGGAGCGGGGCTGCGGGGGCGCCGAGCCGGCATGAGAAGAGCCTGGGGCTACTGACCACCAAATTTGTTTCGCTGCTGCAGGAGGCCAAGGACGGCGTGCTCGATCTCAAGCTGGTGCGGGGGCTGCCGGCGGGTGGTGAGGGCCCTCCTGCCCTGCCACACTGGGGCTGGGATCAAGGGGCGCTCCACCGGTGCTGGGAGTCGGGAACCTTCTGCTTGAACTTCTGCGGGCGCAGCTGAGCTAAACTCCGGCAAGCCGGGAGGTGGCCGGTTCTCTAGATGGTGAAGCCCCTTTTGGGGGGAGAGTGTAGAAGTGGCGGTCTCTTGTGGAGTACATCTAGGGAGATGTGGCTCCCTCACTAGGCAGAGCTCAGACTGGGAGCAGAGTCCCCAGGAACACCTGGGGATGCGGCAGGGCTACCAGACTGCAATCAGAGTATGCAGAGGTGGCTGTACGCCTGCCGTTACAGTGTAGCATTTGCTGCTGCTGTTTCCTTCAAAGTAGTTCTCATTACTCAGCGTTTGTGTTTCTGTTTGAACTGTTTTTGGCTATCCTGTTGTCTTCCATGTTATTTGCCAGGTTTTTAGAAGGCCAGATGCAGGTGCTGTTCAGTCTAACATGCTTTTTGCCTCATGTTCTGTTGTGTGGTGCTCCACTCTCCTCAAGCTGCTGTTTGAACTCAAACACTAACGATAGATTCCTATAGTGCTTCATCTAAGAGCTATCGAAATGGAGAAACTGTTGTTCCTTACTGTATTTTGATTCTCTAATATGCAGCAGGAAGGCAAGTGAAATCAGATTCATCTCTGCCAAGGACTGCACCCTGATATCCTTACACTAGGGAGAAGTGTTCAGCAAATGTATCTCTCTCAAGCATTTTAAAGATCTGTGTCTAGAGAAATTAACTCAATGAAAAATACAACACTTATACCTAGGCCTCCTCTGCGTATGAAGTTCCTTCAGTGTGGTTTATACCAATATCTCTTATGTGGCTATGTGTGTGAGTTCACTCTGATAGCCTCTCTATAGGCTCCAGTCAGGTGTGGGAATGCACAAAAATGGAAGGCTGGGAGGCGTCTTCTGATTGTAGACTCTAGTCCTCTGCAATGGCAAATTGTCAACTCTTTGGATTTTGTCAGAAGAGCAGTATTTTCTTGCTCAAAATCTATGTAAGTGGGATTCATATTTGTCAGTGTGATTTGAGCAGTACTGCCATGTAGGGTCTCTGAAGCTCTCGTCATTACGGTGAAGGTGTGTGAAAGGGGAAAGTAGTTTCTGTGTTAAGCTGTTCTGTATACAGTGCCATTCACATTATTTTAGCATGCCAGCTAAATGTGGTGCTAAGTTGCCCTGTGGAGGTGGAAACAAGAGGCTCAGCATTGCCTGATGTATGCAGAACGCTGAAGAGAACTGTGGTAGTAGAACCTCAGGGCAAACAGCCATAAGCAAGGCATGGAAGTTGAAGGGTTGCTCAGGAGCTGCATTCTTACAACCATATTCTTCCCCCAGTGGAGAGTTTTTCGTATAAAGAAATCTGCCTTTTGAGAAGGTATCAATTCTTTCTACCAAATGACAGGAGATTTAGATAGAAAAGGCCTTTTGAATATCCACTGAATAGCAGTCATTTGTACAGCCATCTCTCTTCCTTCTTTCCATTCCCATCTCTCTTACACTGAACAAGTGCTGATTTCCTTTTTTTTTTTTTTAGGCTGTCAGACTAGTATCTTTTAGCACAGCTTTGCTGCTGAGGAACAATGATTTTTGCACCAGTCCTAAGTGAAGTGGCTGGAATTTGATTTGTGATTAATTGAAAGGTTGCTGGGTGGTAAGAAAAAGAATAAAGGGGCAAGGGGCAGTGGCTGCTTCTGATAATTGCAATGACATTAAGAACATAGCTTTGTAGTTTGAGGCACTGGGGCAAAAGAGGCATGAGGTGGGGAGTGTGGCTGAGAGTTTGGAGTTAAGACTTCAACTTTTCTGCAGGCTGCAGATACGTTGGCAGTGCGGCAGAAACGACGAATATACGATATCACAAACGTCCTGGAAGGCATTGGGCTGATCGAGAAGAAATCGAAGAACAGTATCCAATGGAAGTGAGTGACAGAGAAGACTAAATTGTTCATAGGTCCCTTTTAGATCAAGGTCCTATCTCACAGCTGTCTCTTCCCCAAGCAGGAAAGCAGGGCTTCATGTGGCTGTTGTCTAAATGACATTGTGATTAAAATGCCCTGCTCAGAGCAAGCTACCTCAAAGGTATGCTTATACTTCCACCAGCTGAGCTGTGCTGATGGTAGTGATGAGGAAAGCTGAAGTACGTGTGACATGTTGCTTTTCTAGTAGAGCTGTTATTTGGGTACAAATTAAATGTTTGTATTGCTTTGGATTAGAAAAGATGCATGCTGTGGCACTGGGGAGGGAGAGAGTCCTGCTAGCCTGTGGGAGGATGCACTAAATGTTGCTGTGCTAGGAGGGATGTAGGGCAGGTACAGGTAAAACTTTCTAGGAGATTCAAGCTTGCCATATGGTAGAGGTGGCAGCAAGGTGTCTGAGAAATGTTGGAGTTGCTTTGGATGGCTCAAGACACTGATGTATGTTTTTACATTGCACAGAGGGGTGGGTCCTGGCTGCAACACACGTGAAATAGCTCACAAACTTATCGAGCTGAAGGCAGATATAGAAGACCTGGAGCAGCGGGAACAGGAGCTGGAGCAGCAGAAGATGTGGGTCCAACAGAGCATCAAAAATGTTACAGAAGACGTGCAGAACAGTCGATATCCTTTGTGTGCACTGATTACTCCATCTCTTTGCTGGGCTGGAAAGTAAAGATGTGAGGGCTTAGTTGGCAGACTGCCTTGCTCAGAGTGGGGAGGTAGTGGTGATGACCTTATGTTTCTAGAGGATCTGTGCTGAAAGGGTCAAAGAGCAGTGTCTTGCTTTGCAAGCAGAGTGACCCTTTCTGGCATAGGAAACAGCTTCCCCTGCAGTGCACACAGCACTATGAGATGGTGAGCTCATTGTGCATCCATGAGTCTTGTCTGGTTTCTTGAAGTTCCCTGGGGCTGATGATGTTGGTACTGATGAGAACTCTCTTCCTCTTTGAGCCATGGATGTGTGTGATGCTGCTGTTGCGGCTTTTCTGTCCTCTTAGGGTATCAGATCTGACAAGTATGGAGCTTGCAGACCTCACCTTCAGACCACTTCAGAGGATGGCATGGAGAGCCTTCTAGGAATGCTGTTTCTTTGGCTCAGGAAGGAAACATCAGGTGCCCTTTGAGTTCTGCCTTCACAGGAAACTGTAGCCTTTCTCCTTAACTCTGGAAACATTAGCATATGTGACGCATGAAGATATCTGCAAGTGCTTCACAGGTGAGGAAATAATGCTGCATAATAAAGATGTTTGTCTCCTCAGTCTATCCCTGGTGCTCTCCTTTTCTCAGGAAAAAGAAGCCAGTGGACCTTGGCTTAGGTTCCAACATGGACTGCCAAACAGCATCAAGGAAAATGTAGTACAAGCTCTGAACTCATGCTGTGGTTTATGTACCATTGAGCTTTAGCTTTCTCATTGCCATCAGAGTGGTGCTGAGGGGGCAGAAGATTTAATTGCGCTCATATTTGAAGGAGTGTATCAGCTGTTCTTGAGACAGTCTTAGGAGATCTTTCTGCTGGGTATCACTGTGCTTGTGATGCTTACTGTCCAGAGCCTTTGCACATGACGCTTCCTTCTATTTCTACATTTCTTTATTTTCTTATGTATGTTATGTTGCAAGCATGTTACAAGCCTTTTATTTTGAGGGCTTGGGTAGATGATATTCTTATAGGGAGCAATGTTTTACTGTAAGGTAGAAATCTGGATGTAAGCAGGAAAATAGTGGAAAAAGTGTGTTCCTCTGCTGCATCCTGTCCTCTCCCCAGAAGAATGTGAAGAGGAGATAGTAAAGAGTAGGGCAGCAGGGATATGTCACATACTGTGACCGTGGTCCATTGTGTGCTGCCTTGCAACTTTTGCAAGGTCTTGTGTAAATAGCCATATGCTCCATCTCTGTGGGACATAACTGAAGAAAACCAACAGGAGTCTCTGTTTCTTCTCTGCTGGCAATTGTATTCTGGCTGCAGGACAAAAAACAAACAAAAAAAACCCTCAAGAAACAAACCCCCCTAACTATGGCCACTGTGCAATATGTCAGCCTGCAGCACATAAACTGTGCTTGCTAGCAATGGTGGTGTAGAGTTGCAGCTTCTTTCTGCTTCAGTGAACACCTGCCCTCTCCTGACTACAGGCAACCTGCATCTGGTTGCTTGCATAAAAGCATATGAATTGAAGCTACTTACCCTGCTTGCCCCAGCCATGCATAATCTCGCCCATGTCTGATTCTTTTAATCTCTTCCCGGGCTATTTTGTCACTCTACTCTTTGTTAGTTCTTATGTTTTTCTTCTTTGCCTTTCTGTGCTTCCCTTGTTTCCCAGGTTTTAGTCTCCACAAGTTCCTGCCAGTAGCTTGTGCATGCCACTCCTTGCTTTACTGTTTCTTGTGGTTTAAGTTAGTGCTTCTTTGGGGTAGGTACTGTGTTTTCAGTTTGACAGTGCTTGGGGCCAGGTCATTTGTAAGACTGAAGGAGTTCACTGGAGACCCGCAGACAGCCTATTGCTTGGTTGATTGTTTTGCATTTTATTGCACCTGTTTTTCTAAGTCAGTTTACATCTGAAGCTAGACTTCACCAAAATGTGAGGAGCAGATTAGATGGCAGATCTGAATTTCTTCTGTAGCAGCAGCTTGGTACAGGTTTTCTTCTTGGCTGTTCACTGTATGCCTGGTTTTGCTGTATGAATATGTGACTTACTGGGTATATGACTTAATTATAGTGTATCTGAATCTTCTTGGAGAGACTTTTTTTTTGTGATTGACAGCTATTGAACTCACTTTCTCAAAATGAGTTATGGCTTGAAGATTTCCATGCTTGGCCTTTTCTCAAATATGTATTCATTATTTGGATTAAAAAAATAGTAAGGATGTGTTAATTTTTTAATGACTGGGACATACATTTTTCCCATCTGTTACTGTAATATATTCTGCAGTTGCAGAGTCAAAGAGGAAGTGAGATGCATACATTGTTTATTTTGCAAAATTGAGACTTAGCTATAAAGGAAAATAGAAATGCAATGCCTGTATTGTTGAGCTAACAGTTCTTAAAGCTTTAGCTCGTATCTTTGAGCTTTATTGTAGATTTTTAACAACTTATAGCATTTTTAAAGTATAGTTTGTTAAAGGAATCCCATCTTACTGTGAAATCTTATGGTAGTTTTAATCCTTGTATCTTCTGTTGCTCTGACCTTTAATTTCCTGCTGGAAATTCTTCTGGTGTCCATTCTTTCTCATCACTCTGGAGATCTTTTGTGTTAATGATCAAGTGAAGTTTAATGCAAAATACTAGTGAAGTGTAGAGACATGAATACTAACCACACAAAAGTTCATATGTTAGCAGCTTTCACGTTGGACTGCTTAGGCTAAATATGGCTAGCGTCCATGGCACTGGTATTTCTTTGTTCATGTTTCCCTTTTCAAATGTGAACTCCAGTGTGGAGTGGAGGTTTTTCATCTGTGTTGTATTATTAAGGATGCAGTGGAAGTGTGGGAAGTGCAGGGGATCAGATGGCTGAGGATGCCTCTGGTGTCACTGGTAGATAGTAGAGAGGGCTTTCAGGAGGAGCTCTGTGTCAGCATAATAGTTTGTGCCTGCTGAATGCTGACCAGCCTGTTTTCACAGGAGATACCCTCCTTGCAATTCGAGCCCCGTCAGGCACGCGTTTAGAGGTTCCCATCCCTGAGGTGAGTGATGGATATATGGGAAGTGAGCAGGTGGGGAGGGTTGCTGGATGGAACAGGCTGAGAGTTGTTGTTGGTGGATGTGATGGTGTTGGAAGAATGGGCAAGCCCAAGGCCAGCCCTGAGTATTAAGTAATTGTCAGTTCTGTTTAGAAGTACCTGAGTAATTGCAGGAGCACCAGAGGGAAGGGTAGTTCTGGGAGTTGGGGAGAACCTCTGAGAGAACTGTCCTGGGGTGTCTGGACAGCATACTGTGCCTCTGGAAAATTCCTATTCTAGTAATGTATGTCTGTGTGTTTTGCTTCTGGCCTTCTTCAGGGCATGAATGGGCAGAAGAAATATCAGATCCATCTGAAGAGCACAAGTGGTCCAATTGATGTCCTCTTAGTAAACAAAGATGCTTGGAGTTCTCCTCCCGTAGTGCTACCTGTCCCTCCCCCTGAAGACCTCATTCAGTGCCAGCCAGTTATGCCCTCAAAACCACAGATACCACCGCTTGCCCACTTCCATGAGGCATCTGTTCCCAGCAGCACCCAGCCCTCCACACCAACACCTACCAGCACTCAGGACCACAGCCCTCCCACACAGAAAGCTACTAGCACAGGTGAGGGGACAAATATGGGATCCTGATGTCTGAATCTGCCAAGGTGTCTGTTGTCCTCATTATATCATTTGACACCAATGAGAAGTTGGCTCCATCCTCTTTGTAACTGCCCCTCAGGAAGCTGTAAGCTGCTATTACATTGCCCTTAGCCTCTTCTTGCCAGACTTTGTAAGCCCAGTTGCCATTACTCTTCATTGGCCATGTTCCTCAAACTCCAGCCATTCTGGCAACCCTTAGCTGGATCTTCTGATGGCCTTCCTGAATTGGAGGGTGGTCAAAGCTGGACACAGTGTTCCAGGTGCAGTCTCTGCCCCAAACAGGAGAATAACAACTTCCCATCATCTGTTGGCCATGCTTCTGGTGTGATTGATGTGTGACTTGTGTTAATTGCTGTGAGAATGTGCTCTTGGTTCATGCGCAGCTTGGCATCATGAAGACTGCTCTCCAAGCAGAGCTGCTGCAGGACCTGGGAGAAAGAGAAAAAGCCACCTTCTTGCCATACAGCTGTCTGCTTGGTCAGCATTGCCAGTGAGGGTTTGATCTGTGCTGTGGTTGCTTGCTTTGGGGCTGGCAGGGTGGATCTCTCGGAGATAACATTTGTGTGTGTCTATGACTTTCTCCAGAATGCAGTGTGTCAGTGGCAGAGTCCAAGAACAGTGGTGACTTTGACCCTCTCAGCTCTATGTCTGCACCGGCCAGCCAGACAGCTGGGTTAGATACTCAGCCACTGCAGTCTTCTGCCTCACTGGACAGTGGCTCCATCCTAACCAACCCCTCTACCTCCTTTGAGCCGATCAAACCAGATTCCACAGGAAGTGAGTATGCACCCTCGTTTCATTTGTTGCTCCAAGAGCATGCTGCTGCAAGGGATGGAAAGGCTTCTTGCTCTGCAGAAGCAAGCTGAACTCCATTTTGCCCTTGCTGTCAGGCAGACTCTGCAAGGGATGAGAAGGCATTGACCTGTGAGAAGGAGCTGCCTGTGTGAGAGTACTGAGGAACAGTACAGAACTAGAATACCTGCAGGGGCACCTACATGACATGTGTTTCAGCTGTTATATGTAAATTTATTCCCTTTCAGCCTCTTCTGTAGTGCAAAGTCCAGGTTTTGAGACTCTGTAAAGCTGTAGAGTTTCCAGCCTTCACCAGGAGCACGTTTGTAACCCACAGGAGGTTTTTTCTTACTGGCAAAGCTTATGTCTGTTTTGTTGCTCTACCGAGGAATGCTTCGTCTTTAATGATGCTGCAGTCTTAATGGTCTCACAGTGTAAATTTGGGGAGCTTCCTGATGTGCTTAGTGAGGTGAAGTGGCCTTTAAATAAGGAAGATTCAGGCTTTATGGAAGCCTGGCCAAAGCAGAGAGAAGCTGGGTAAGGCAGTATACTTGGAGATGCTGTGGAGTCTGCCTTCACTGCAGAAACACTGGACTAGGGAGTTACAGTTAGAGGAAAGAATCTTGCCCAAATGTTAGCTTATGCAGTGCTTCCTTCACACTTCTGAAGTAATCTTGATTGTGGAATGAGGCCTTTAATGCACATATACCTTGTTGTATCCCAGTGGGTCTGTACCGACTGTCTAGAGGCATGCCTCTCCTACACAAGATGAATCAAGTTGTTGTATGGAAGCTGAGGCTGCATGAGGCTTGCATATATCCTGGGGTGCATTGGGAAGACTGTTGCCAGCAGGTCAAGGGAGGTGATCCGGCCCCTCTACTCAGCCCTGGTGAGGCCTCATCTCGAGTACTGCCTCCAGATCTGGGCTCCCCAGTACAGGAGAGACATGGAGCTACTGGAGAGAGTCCAGCATAGGGCTATGAAGATTATCAGAGGGCTGGAGCATCTGTCCTCTGAGGAACAGCTGCGAGAGCTGGGCCTCTGTAGCCTGGGGAAGAGAAGCCTGAGAGGGGATCTTATCAATGTGTGTAAGTACCTGAAGGGAGGGTGTCAAGGGGACGGGGCCAAACTCTTTTCAGTTGTCCTGTGTGACAGGACAAGAGGCAATGGACACAAACTGAACCACAGGAAGCTCTGCCTGAACGTGAGGGGGAATTTCTTCACTATGAGAGTGATGGAGCACTGGAACAGGTTGCCCAGAGAGGTTGTGGAGTCTCCTTCTCTGGAGATATTCAAGGCCCGCCTGGGTGCAACCCTGTCTAACATGCTCTAGGTGACCCTGCTGAGCGGGGAGGTTGGACTAGATGATCTCCAGAGGTCCCTTCCAACCTTACTGATTCTATGATATGGACAGTTACTCTAGAGCTGCTGCCTGTGTTAACATGTTCATGTACCAGGGCTCCTACAGTTATATTTTAAAGTAGTCAGGCTTAAGTATTTTATTGCATTTATTGATCATTTGAGCAGATATAATTGACACAGTGCATGGAAGCAGAACTTGTGGATGGTGTAGGATGATTTGGGTCCTAAATATGAGACTACAGCCGGACTGTAGGCAATTACGTTGTAAAACATGTCAGGCTCTTCATGTAATGATGCAAACCATTTGGTTTGTTGTATTTCAGTACTGGAACTTCCCAAAGAGCTCTCGGAGATGTTTGATCCAACAAGAGGTATGTTCCTTCCCTGACCATGGCCTTGTTCTGAGCTCACTTACCCACAGAAGCAGGACAGTTCATTTGATTCATTTCGCTTTGGATTGTTTTGGGGATGTAGCTTCAAAAGGTGCTTGTGGTCAACAGTGGCTGCTGGTGCTCTCACTTGTAGATCGACACTCTTAACACTACTGTATTCTGCATGTATCTGTCTCCCTGTGCCAACAGCCTCTGCAGAATTTGCCCTGAAGTGTGTAGGTGAGGGCTTTCCAGCCCTCAAGCCCACTCCAATCTGTATTCTGGTTTCCTGAGATCCTTCTCCATCTTGTCTGCACCATTTGTAGTTATAAGGAAAATCTCTATTAGTTTTGTTTCAACTGTAGACTTCCTAATGCTGATCCAAGCAAATAATCTAGGGAGTTAGTCTCCTCTCCTTGAAATATCCCTTAGTGGTTTTGTTGATGCTAGTAACTTGGGAGCAGTAATGGAGGGGATGCTGATATATGTTAGGTGTTCTGCCTCAGTCCACAGAACATCTAGGAGTCACTGCCTAATTGTGGAACAGGCTTTGGTACTAAGGGCAGGAGAGGCGATGGAAGTTGTTCTAATGCAAGCCTGACTTGGGAAACATTTTTTTCCCCCTCTTTCCTTCTAAATTTGCACATTTGGACTTTTCCTTTGAATTTGACATAATACTTTCTAACCTTGAAGTTATGCAGAGCTGAGTTCCCACAGGCACTTTGCAGAGGTGAGAGGGTTTGTTAGAACTGTTCCCTGGAGTCCCTAGTCCTCTGTTTTAGCAGGTGCTTTGTGAAAGCATTGCTTTTGTTTAAAAAACTCCAAAATCTCAAATGCCATCTGCATAACCTTCTGATCTGTGTGATGGGAGCCCTGGCACAGGCTTCAAGGGAGGTCTGGAGAGCAACTTTCAACATGCTCAGCCCAGAGCTCAGAGCACTCACTGTTGTAGAGAGTGGATGAGGTCATGATAATGATTAAGTATATCCTAAGAGTAAATTGGACTCTTTGCAAGCTGCTGCAAGGCTCTGGCCTGTGCAGAAGAGAGAGCTTAACCCAAATTGTCTGTACTATGTGACCATATGAACACTGTGAAAAAGGTGATGCTTATTGCCTACATTCGGGTTTGTTTATCTTGTTTTATGGATTATTCCTACCAATGCGGAAAGGGAAGGTAGAGATCTAAGAGTGAAGGAGAATACAAATGGCAATGTGAGATTTTAACTGTGATCTCCTTTTGAATTATGAATTGTCCATAGAAGCTGCACTCTGCAAAACAGAGGTGACAGCTAGAGTGGCAAAGCTCAGGACTGGAAAAAAGCAACACCCTGTTGCTCAGAGAAATGGCCTTGTAGCATGCTTCATGCATCTGTCAATTCACTTGGCATTGAAATTCTCCCATCTCACAGTATCAAATTAGGTAGGTAGGTTCTTGTCCCCTAGAAAAGTAGCCTATTGTAGATAAGCATCTTTAAAATGGGCTTATTTGAGTTTCCTTTGTGAAAGCTCATTTCAAGTGTGGATAGCATCTCATCAGTCCAGTTAGACTGAGTTAGATCTTCATTATTTTGTCTTGGCTAAGCGAGAGGAGTTTTGAGAAACTTGTTTTCAAATGCGTAGTTTCTTAGAGAAGAGACTGATCTGGACATGCTTTGGCTGCCTGTCTGTTTACCACTCAAGTGCCTCCTGAACCTAGCCAAGATCAGCTGCACTGGAGGAACGATGACCTTTCAGACATAATTAAGTTTTTAATAATTTTGTGTGGGCAGTAGAGAGGGGAACAGAGTTAGTGGCCTATTGAAGGAGAGCAGAGCTGGGTTGTTCATTCTGTTTGGTAGTAGACAACCAGAAAATCTGTCTCTGTGTATTGCTGGATTAGCTCAACATGATAGCTGTTGAACAAGGGAAGCAAATTAGGGGAACAAAGGGTACAAATCTGGAGGAGAGTGGAAATTAATTAGTTCTGCTGCTTATGGAACAATGTCTCCCCTCTCCCCCCTCCTCCCAACTCCGCTTCAGCAAATCCAGTCAGTATTTGAGGACTATTAATGTGTCAGGCTTTAGCAGCTCACCTTCAGATGCATATTGAAGCACACAGCTTCCTTTGGATGAGTTTGGGGGCATTTCTGGAAGGAGGGTGTGTTCTTTTTCTGCATCAACTAGCACAGCAGTGTAGGGATAAGGCATAGCCCATCATATGAAACACTTGCTTACGGTTGAGCTAAGCAGGCAGAAATCTCCTGCAGAATCTTTTTACATTGCTTGAATTGTCTGACACAGATTTCCCTTTACTCATGCTAGGAGGCCCAAGCTTTCTTTTGCCACTGCCTGCATGTACTCCGCCTGCTGCCCTCCCTTAGTCAAAGAAATAATAACAAGGGTGAGGACCAAGAGAGGCTTGGAAGGGTGGGAAACAACACAGGCACAGACCAGGAAAGTAAAGCGAGTTGTTTACCATACTTTTCTCTCCCCAGAATGTATGAACTCTGAGTTACTGGAAGAGCTGATGTCATCTGAAGGTGAGTCTCTGAGTTTCTACCTCATGCTACAAGCTCTCTGGGGAAGGAAGGCTGTCCTGCGTGACTTTACGCATGCTGTGAGCTTTGCGCTTGCAGACTCACTCTCATCTTTTTTGGGCTCTGGACACAGACTCAGTTTGTACTGTCCTGTTAGCCCCTGAAAGATGGGTGAGAACTAGAGGAGCTTGCCTCTTCAACATTGCAAGGCTGATTCAGAGAAAACTCAAAGCAATGTCACTGTGAAGTGACCTCCCTATATCATAAGTAGCTCCCACAGCTCTGTGCCCCTCAGAAATTCTTGGCTAGGTGTGGAAGTGCTGAACTTTGTAACCAAGGATTTCTCTTTCCTAGTGTTTGCCCCGTTGCTCCGCCTCTCTCCTCCTCCTGGAGATCATGACTACATCTATAACCTGGATGAGAGTGAAGGCGTCTGTGACCTCTTTGATGTGCCTGTCCTCAACCTCTGACTTCTCAGTGTGGCTGTGAGCCTCTCAAACACAGACCATTTTGTAACTCTTTGGAAAGTGTCTATTTTTGGATTCCTTTTGTGCTAGAGCTCGATGAGTGAGCAATGCAGAGATGCTTTCATATGGACTCAAAACCAAGAGATGTGGACTTGCAGGCTGGGAGCCTCCCTGTAGCTTCTTTTTCTCCCTGTGTTGCACATGCGAGGTTTTTGACTTAACTCGTTCCGCTGTATCCTTGTCTCTCCACTGGATCCTGGGCCTCAATTCAAAGGGTCTATGTTTGAGTGTTCCCAGTTCAGCTGTAGAGTTTGCCCATGTGCCTATCCAAGCTTCCTCAAATCTGCATGTCTTGGATTTCCTGCAATCCTAGATGCACTTTGCACCTCCTAGGTACCAGCTGCTACAAGGAGCCTTAGTATTGTGGTCAGTTCACAAGCCCGGAGGTAGTTAGCTAGATTTTCAGTGTGAGCGGTTCAGATTGGAGTGGTTATGTTTTGAATGAGAACGGGGGAAAAAATATGGCACCAAAGTGTCCATTTCTTCCAGTGATTCCAAACCAAGTTAATATGTTTTACAAGTAAAAAGCACTTTTTTTTAGCCAGCTGTGCCTCCTAGTAGGAGCCAGGAGTTCGGCGAGTGTTTCCCTGCTTGTTTGTCGGCAGGAATACTGTTTCTGCAGTGGTATAGTTCACCGCTTTGCTCATGCACAAGCCCAGAGGGTCCAACTTCTTGGGCAGCAAGTGTGCTGCTTCTACAGGGCTAAAAGAAGGAGTGCCATTTTTTTTTTCTGAGTGGAGAGATGTTTGAAAGAACAGACTGCTTCAGTTGTTGTCTGTAAGGTACTCTAGGTAGATCAGAGCCTGCTCACATTTGCAAATAGCTGTATTTTCCAACCATTGCACTTGAGCCTTCAGCTGTCTAAAAGGCAACCAGACAGTAATAATTTAGTAGTATTTTGCTGTGACAAGTTACATAGATGTTGTCAGAACAGACAGTAGGGTTTTTTTTTCCCTTTTACTCTCTTATCATCTGCTCAGGATCAGACTTTCTGTATATTTGAATTTGCTCCTCCAGTGTCCGTACCCGTGCTCCTGATTCCTGATCCTGTGGCAGGTTGCTGCCTAGCATGATGCTTTCTCTGCATCATTTTTTTCCAAGCTTTTCTTCATTGCTTTGTAATGGAAGGTCTGCTGTAGGGTCTTTATGGTGATCAGGTGATACCAGTCTTGGATCCTATACATTTTAGTTGTTGGAGTAAAAAGCCCTCATGGGCTTGTGGTATTTTGCAACCCCCTGCCTAGGTCTTTGGGCATATCCTGTATTTGAATGTCTTAGTTTTGTATATCTTCCTGCCATTGCAGTGGTAGCAGCTGTCATATCTTCCCTGTTCAGCAAACTGCCAGAGAGGGAGCTGGACCAGGAAGCATAGCTTGCCATTGCAGGGAGGTAGCTCTCAGCCAGCCATGTGACCAGTTGATGTTTTACTTCTCTGCTCAGCTGCCTACTATATGCAAACCACAAAACCTGCTGTGGTTCTGTGTGCTGTCATATTTTTTTGTGGGAGTCCTCCGGAAGAATCGTTCCTTTCCTTGGGAAGCTCGTGGCGGCTGAGTTTTGCTGTGAAGTACCGGCATCCTCTTCGGAAAAGTGTGAATTCAGTAGGAACAGACACTACTGGGCCTTTTCTGGTTCAGCTGCCAGCAGTGGGCAGCCAGTGCTGATGAGACAGATTGTGTGGGACCCCATGTGAACTTCAGTCACAGTTCACCCCAGTGAACTTCAGTCTGCATGCACCAGATCATAAACCTTCCCTCCTTTTGCATGGAAGCTACCTGAAGACTGTTGGTCCTCCATGTGTGTTAGCTAGGCTCCATGGCTTTCGTGTAGCTAGAGCTCTTGGTGTACTGCCTGACCTGTGCTCTCCTTCGAAGTGTTAATGTTTGCCATCAGTTAGACAATGTTTGGAAAAGATATCTAGAGAAACTTTACAGTAACAAATGAACTTTGATTCATATATAAAGATTATTTTTATACTTTTTGCAAGGAAAGAAAATTGCTGTGATATTTGTACAGTGTTCTCCAAGTGAATAAACAACCCCTTTCCAGAGCTTCCTCTCTGTTCCTCTGCCTTTCTGGGCCTAGCACCTCAGGGTTCACCTTACTGGGCCCAGCAGCTGAAGGAGGTGGTGCTTGGGCCTGGCACAGCCCTGTGTGCGTCTTCTGTGCTATTTCAAAACGGTGTTGGATAAGAATCGGCTTGTAAGTGGGGTTAGAAGCTCCCGGTCACTTCCTCTGGCCTGTGGCGCTGCTGTACGCGGGGCGCGGCCTCTCCGGTGCGGTACGTCACCGAAGGTGAGGGGGGAAGGGCCAGGTGCGGGCAGGGCGCGGGGGCACCTGTGCACGGCGCGGAGGTTGGGCGGCCCGGGCTGGTGCAGCGCGGAGCACCGGGCCGCGGCGGGGGCGGGGAGCCGTCTGCGAGGGCTGCGGAGGCCGCGCCCGGGCGCGGGGTCGGAGCCGGGCCCTCCCAGGGGCGGGGAGGCGGCGGCGACCCGGAACTGCGGCGCGCGGGGCGGCGGCGGCGCGGGCGCCCGCCCGCCTCGAGGCCGGAGGCTGGGGCGGCGGGGTGGTGGTGGTGGCAGCGGGGCCGTGACAGGGTACCGTTGCAGGAGCCATGGCGCCGCCCAAGGACGTGGTGAAGATCGCCATCCAGATGGTGGGCGCCATCCCGCAGCTCATTGAGCTTCAGCAGGTACTGCACGCATCCCCCCACCCGCCGCCGCCACCACCGCCGCTTCTCTCACGGCAGCCCTCTCCCCTTGCTTGCAGAGAAAGCCCCTGGCCTCCGTGCTCAAGGACATCTGTGACGTGTGAGTATGCTGGCTCCTGCTCCCTGCCCGGCACCCTGCCCTGGAGGGCCAGGACCTGTCTGTGGCCGTCTGTGACTGACCATGACTGACCACGGCCAGCCTGTAACGGGCCGTCAGGGGGCCAGGACAGGCGGTGGCAAGCCCTGGTGGGACTGGGACAGACCATGACCAGCCTGTGACAAGGCTGCGACAGCCTGTGGTGGGCAGTGACAGGTCATGACTGGCTGTGAGAGGCCATGACCAGCCTGTGGCAGGCCGCGAGTAGGCCTTACCCTGCCATGACCCAACTGTGTGTTGCTGCAGGTGGAGCCTACCTAACCCAGAGCACTATGCCCTGCAGTACGCGGATGGGCGCCAGACATATATCACTGAGTCAGTGAGTGACTGCCCGCCCTGTCTTCAGTTCCCCATGACTTTGCATTCTCCTAACAATTTACTTTCTCATTACAGAATCGTGGGGAGATTAAGAATGGAAGCATTTTATGGCTGACCACCTCTCCGGTACATCCCTCTGTCTCTCTATCTCCTTCTTTGAAATGTGCTCTGGTGTCAGCCTGCAGCTTCCTGCAGTGGGGAGGATGAGGCATTCCAAGCCCACCCTAGTGATGCTTTGCCAGGGCCTTCTCTGTGACATCTGGCCGATTGTAGCTCCTCTCTGTGCCTCATATCCTGCATAAATAATGTGGGGAGACTGGTCTCAACCTTCTTTCTTTTCAGTAGAATTCAGTAGAGTTTAAGGAGAAACTAAATAATGTCTTGCAAAAGGCTTTGGACCTGTGGGCAGACTCACAAACTGTTTTTAGTCCTGCTCTGGTCTGACATCCTTCCTCAATTTCTGCTAGTTTCTGCTCTGATCACTCTGCTTCTCAGTCCTTCTCCTCACTGGAGCTGTTCTAGCCTGAGCCTCCTTCCAAAACTTTCACTTGAGCGCTCCAGCCCCTGCTTTACTCTGAGTTTCTTGCTGTCTTTCAGTGAGCCCCTTTGGCTTGATTCTTTCCTTCCTGGTAGGATCAAGAAGCAGAAAGGTTGTACAGTGGGATCCAGAGCAACAACTTGGATGTCAAGTCTGACTCACTGAAGAGGCTTGCAAGCCTTTCCCAAGATGTTACCTTTGCTCAGGAGTTCATCAGCAGAAATGGCTTGAAACAGATTTTCTCTGTTGTGGAAGAGGGGAATGAGTGAGTATCAGCAGAAGAATTTCCATGTGGTTGTTGAGTCTTCTTCTCCATTGTAATGCTGTACAACCTCTGAGCTGGGCATTGCCTGCCTGCTCTATTCAGTATTCCTGGCTTATTGATCCCTGAGGCCCCTTTCTCCAGAGGCCTTGTGCTGTGGCACAGAGGGCAGCATTGGCAGCAGTGCTTTTGGTTCTGTCTGACGGTTTTAGCTGCCAGAGGTCTGCAGGTGGCTTGAGAAAGCCCTGATTGCCTAACTAGTGGCTTTGTGACTCTTCCTCTCAAGATGCGATGCTGTGTCTTCCCTGAGCTCTCCTTTCACAAAGGATCTGGAGCCTAAAATTGGATAGTGCGCTGTCTGGCACTTTTGCAGGTGGCAGGGAGAGATTTGGGGAGGTTTGAGTTTTCTTGGGGCTTGTGTGTTTGGTTTTTGTATCACAGTAGCACAGACTTCCAGAAACTGCCAAGCTCCTCCCTGCCTTGACTTCCTGGAGTGACTAAGTGCAAGTTTGATTTTTCTAAATATTCTTTCCTCTGTTCTCCCTCTATTCTCTCCATTCTGCATCCTTCTCCATTCACCTCCATTCTCTTTCCTCATTCTATCCTTTCTTTCTTCTGCTCACACTTCTGTTTTTCTAGTTGTTTCTGATATACCCAGCAATGTGTAACTGGTTGGCTGCTCTCTTACCTCACAGTCGCCACTGTAAAGTATCTGGACCATTCACTTGTTTTTTCTTCTGTTTCATCAGTACAGGGGAGATACTAGCTCACACCCTGAAGGCCTTCATGGAGCTGATGGAGCATGATTTTGTTTCCTGGGAGACACTTAGCGCAGCCTTCATCAAAAAGGTAGTGTATTTTGGGAGATTCTGCAGCTTGCACCTTTGGGGTGCCTTGTTGCTCTAGTTACCAAGCTCAACCTGCCTTTGATATTTCTGTGCATTGCAGATAGTGAGTTATGTCAACATGAATGCACTGGATGCCTCTGTCCAGCAGCTCTCCTTGTCAATCTTGGAGAACATGGTACTCAGCAGTCGCCTCCTTTTTGAGCTAGTCAGAAAAGAAGTGACTGTGGATCGTCTTCTTACCCACCTGCAGGTGTAAGTGGAGGGGCTGGAGCCTTGTTACCCCTGAATCCTAGAGCCACTGGGAATGTGGCACTGGAGGGCATCCCTTGGGTCTTGGAGATGTGTTGCTGATTATCCCTGGCATAACATTGTATTGTCCCTTCATAAGTACATTCTGTGTGATCAGTCTATTCTGTCCCCGTTGCCATGAGGCTGGGTGGAGGGATAGACTGTCCTGAAATCTGACTGCTTGGCAGTTAGACACCATCCCATTTCCAGATCAGATTAATTCATGGCCTGTTTCGCCCAGATGTTTTTGTTTGTTAGCTTTTCCAGCATTGGCTCTTCCTGCCTTTTCCCAGAGTATTTATGAACAGTAGCGTGTTCCTCACAATTTTGGGGGGCTGTACTGCATAACCAAATTTTGTTAAATCCTCCTACTGAGAAAGGTTCTTTGTTCCTTCATCTTCCTTATACCTCTGCATCTCTTCAATTTTGAGGTTTTCTTTCTAGAAAATGGAGAGGCCTAAACTGTGTCCAGGACTCCTGCCAGACAGAAGCCTGCCACTTGCCTTGGATTTCCTCTCAAGCCCTTCCTGTGGCTCCCACGTGCTGTCTCCTACCTTTTCACAGAGATCTTGTGTCATACAAACACTTCTCCTTCATGCATAGGCTCTTCTTGGTTATCACTTCTCAGAGCTCTCTGGGAAGCTGTACTCACAGAAGTGTCTGAAGCAATATCCATTGTTCTGTATAGGGGTGCTCCTCAGTCATAGGTGTAGGGAGTCTCTCTCTTGGCCCTGCAGTGCCCCTAGTTCTGCTGCCAGCAACTCCTTGCTGATGGCTCCAGCCTTGGGGCATTGTTTCCCCAAGTCCCTCAGCTCAATGCAGTGGCGTCCAGCAGTCAAGGGGGAGAAATGTCTGCCTTGGGGAGGGCAAGTCTCACATGGTGACTCTCTTCATCCTCCTTCACTAGGACAAATACTCAGTTGCAGCTGAAGGCGATGGCCCTGCTCATTGCGCTGCTGCTGGGTGCTACCGATGCTGAGAGACGGGTAAGGAGCTGGTTTCCCTGAGAGTAATATGGCTGCAAAGTAGTGGGTGACTGCAGGGCAGTGGGCATTGCAGGCCTGAGCACAGTAACACAGCCATTACTGAGGCGTTCTGCTGAGAAGCTTTTGGTGTTCTACGCTCTGTGGAGTAATTTTGGTGGATGCAAGAATTCAAATGCTAGGAGCAACATAAGTGTGGTGCTGTCACACAGACTGCGATTGCCCAGATGCAGAGCACAGCGTGAATGGATTTGGCTGAGCATGGGAGTTGGTGGTGCAGAGCAGGGATTCTCTCATCTGTGACAGAAGGTGTGGGCAGCTGGGATATCCTGCATTGTAGTGTTTGCATCCTCTGGGATTGCTGGACTATGAGGAGGTGACCAGAGTCATTTAGTTTCCCTGCTTTGCCTGGCACAGCTTGTGTCAGTGGCCTCGTGAGACAGAGTCTGCCTGGGCCCTGCTGGAGCACACTGGCTCTGGGTGCCAGGGCGATAGGAGCTGAGGACAGATTTCTGGCTCACCAGTGTCAATCCTCAAACTGCCTGTTCTTTTTTATCCCTACTCTGCTTGTGGCCCAGAGCCTGACATAGTCGGGGTGGGGGGTCTGTAAAGGGAACACCGGCTTTTCTGGGAAAGAGTAGCATGCTGAGCTGGGGAGTGTTTCACAGTCTCTTCCCTTCCTAGGATATGATGGACTACCTGAGGGAGAGGAACATCAGGCAGTTTATCCACAAGGTGTGAAGCAGGGGTCATACAATGGTCTGCTCTGTGCCTCTTCTATCCTTCCTCTCTATCCTCTGCCTCTTTGTGTGTGCCCCCCTCAGCTCATGCCTTTGATGGCTCCCTGTCTGCTTGGGTTAGCTGCGTGCCCCACTTCCCTTTCTCGATGTCTCCTGTGGGTGCTGTTTTGCCCCTCTGAGGGGGTACCCCAGCTACCTATAATTCATGGACCCAGCTCTTGCCCAGCTCTAAGGGAGCTACCCATCTCCTATAGCCCCACTGAGCAGTAGGGCTTTGGCTGCTGGATCTTAAACCTAGAGGGACTGGGAGCAGTAGCCTGGGGGAAGCTTCTCACTCACAGTCTCCTGTAGAACATCATCCACAGCTCGGAGCCACTGGGGGACGAGATGGCCCATTACCTGTATGTGCTGCAGTCCATCAGCCTCAACCTGCATGAGCGCCGCATGAAGACCCCCATGGATCCCTATTCACAGGTCTGGGAGCACTCTTCTTGCGGGTCTGGCCCTCTGCTTTGTCCTACTCCCTCTCTCCCTCCCCTGATGCTGCTACCTTGAATGGAACTTTCTCTTCCACCTGTGGAAATGGAGGCGGATGAAGATTTGCCTTGGGTGTGTTCCTTTCCCAATGGATTTCATTGTTGGTTTTAGTCCTGGGAGACCCTGCTTGCACAGGACTTGCTGGCATCCCCTCTCTCTGCTCTCCCTGCAGGAACAGCGGGAGCTCCTCCAGTCACTGCGCCAAACTGCCTTTGAGTCAGAGAGCGAGACGCCCACCAGCAACTTCAGCACTGAGCGCCGGCGCTCCCTGTGTGCCAAGGAATTCCGCAAGCTGGGGTTTGTGGTGCGTCTGCCCTGTACCCCGACCCCATCCATAAGCCTGTTCTACCACCCAGTCTTGTCAGGGCCTTCCGACATCTTCCCTGGGCTTAGTATCCCTGTTGATCCCAGTGGGCTGCTGTGCAAGACCTCCTTTCTGCTCCCTGAGCACCACTAAAGATTGAGTGCTGCAGAGCTACCATGCACTGCAGGGACCTTTAGTACCATTCTTTGCTTTACTTGCAGCCCTTGTTTCAGTGAGCAAATTCCTGAGCTGCAGCAGTGAGGGGCTCTTGGAAAAGAAAGCAGTTGCTAAATTGCGTCCTTTTGTGTTCTCTCAGAACAACAGCAACCCAGCACAGGACCTGTACCGTGCCCCCCCGGGACTCCTTGCCCTTGACAACATGGTGTATTTCTCCAGGCATACCCCCAATGCCTACAGCAGGGTGAGTTCTGTCACTTGGAGAATTCCCTGGGAGAGAGGTGTTTGTAGATCTCCTGTTTCTTGAGTCTGTCCTTGGCGAGACCCAGGCTGGGATACCGCAGCTTCTTGAGCTGGTGTTCTAGTGTTGCCCTGTTTGACTTTCAAAATGCATCTGAGTCCTTCCTCAGGAGCTGTTTGAGGCTGATGGCACTCCACGAAAGGGCCCCTGTTTATTTTAGTATTTACTTACAGCTTGGTTTCCAGGTCTAGTCTGAATCTAAGCAGATCTGGGTAATTTGGGCAAAACCAGTCAGTGGATGCAGAGCGTTAGCCACACTCTAACCTATTCTGCCTGTGCTCAGCTCCAGCACTGAGGCAGGAGGATGAGGAGACTGGGGCTGGTTTTCATGGAGAAGCTAAATACTTCTATTAGGTGGGAATGGCTCAACTAGAAAGCACAGGAGCATGGGGAGTCCAAGCCCTGTATTGCTGGGACACCACTCTGATTCTGTGGTGTGTAATGTGAGGCAACAACCTATTCCTCCAGTTTGTGCTTGAGAACAGCAGTCGTGAAGACAAACATGAATGCCCATTTGCTCGGAGCAGCATCCAGCTCACCCTGATCCTCTGCGAGATCCTGCACGTGGGAGAGCCATGTATGTGTGTGCCCTAACCCACCCTTCTCTCTGCCCTGCTGTGTCCTGGTTGGCATGAGTGAGGGCAGGCATGGTGCCGTGGCTGGGGGGCTGTGTACCTGCCTGCCCAGCAGGGCGCCAAGCTCAAATGTGGCTGACACAGGGGGAAGCAGAGGTAGCGCTGGGAAATATCTGGGTTTTCCTGGATACTGAAATTCCCTGAAAAACTGGGGAATCTGGCATCATCTATCCTTCTCACTGCAGGCTCGGAGACGGCTCAGGCCTTTTACCCTATGTTCTTCGGGCAGGACCATTTTTTTGAAGAGCTTTTCTGCATCTGCATCCAGCTGGTAAACAAGACCTGGAAAGAGATGCGTGCTACCCAAGAGGACTTTGACAAGGTGAACGGGGATGTTAGGGCCACAGATGGGAGCCAGGGCCACAGAGTGTATGAGTGTTCAGGGGCTCTGGGGAGCATCATCAGGTTAGGAGTGACACCCTGCACCTCATCAGGTGCTACAGGTGGTGCGGGAGCAGATCACCAGGACCCTGTCCCTCAAGCCCACCTCCCTGGAGCTATTCAAGACTAGAGTGAATGTGCTGAACTACAGTGAGATCCTGAAGCTGCGGCAGACGGAGCGGCTGCACCAGGAGGAGACGCTGTCTGTGCCTGTGCTGTGAGTGGGGTGCGGGTGGGGAGCCTGAGTTGTGACATTGCCATGCTGCTCCAGGCAGGGACTCTCAGGCAGGGACACAAACCCTACCTGTAGTGGGAGGGAGATTCTGTGGGGCTGGGAAGGCCCTTGGAGAGGTGGTGGGTCAGTGTTGGAGAGTCCATGCTCCTCTCCTTTTTGCTCTTGGCCCAGAGAGTTGCGTGAGAGGCTGAAGCCTGAGCTGCTGGAGCTGATACGACAGCAGCGTCTGCTGCGTCTCTGTGAGGGCACCCTCTTCCGCAAGATCAGCAGCCGCCGTAGGCAGGGTAAGTGTCAGCCCTGTGCCTGCCCCCTGGATAGGAGTGCTAGGGTGAGGGCAGAGGCTGAGAAAGTGTCCACTTTCCCTGCCACAGAGGAAGCCACAATTAACTGTGGCTAGTTCTGTGGTGAGCAGTGTGCCCAGCTCACAAGAAGGCTGGGTCAGGCTGAACCACATGGTACCTGGGTTGGAGTGCTGAGAACATGGGTGTGTGAATGGGAGGCTATTCACCTGGACTGGGCACTTGGCTGGGGACTGAACATATCCCTATGGCCTTTCTGCTGCAGATAAGCTGTGGTACTGCCGCCTGTCACCCAACCACAAGGTGCTGCACTATGGGGATGTGGAGGAGGGGGTGCACTCTCCCCCCATTGAGAGCCTGCCAGAAAAAAGTAGGTGATGGTGGGAGAGAGAGAAAAAAAAGAGAGAGAGTGGGAGGGAGGAAGGGAGGCAGGGAAGGAATCCTTCACATTGAAGCTCCAAAGTGCTGGGGATGCCAGAGGGTGGGAATTGGCCTCCTGCCCAGGTGCCACTTGTTTGACCCAATACGTACTGGTGCTGTGGGACTATGGGCTGTGGCAATTCAGACCAGGGCTATCTGGTTCTGGAAAGAGCACTGAAGAGTAGCTTGAGCTTTCCTGAGTAGCATATGGATGTGAGACCCCTTGCTCAGATTCCACTGAACTCTGAGTACCAGAGACATGAAGGAGACATGGTGTTGGGGCCAGGTTGCTTCCTGCCACTGCCAACAGCATCTCCATGGCCTTCTCTTACTGAAACTGGCCCAGAGCCTGGTCTGAGCCCAGATGTCCTTCTGGGATTGTGACTAATAGCCCATCTTACTCAAATTGGTGACCCAAGAGGTCTGCAGTGGCCTGGGGTCCCTGCCTGGGGCAGCAGTTTTGTGGGTAAGGAGGGAGGACAGTAGGCACTCACAGCTCCTATGCCTGCCTCAGTTCCCGTGGCAGACATGAAGGCACTGCTTGTTGGAAAGGAGTGTCCACACACGAAGGAGAAGAGCTCTGGGAAGCAGAACAAGGTCAGCACCACCCACTATCCTGCAGAGTGCCTGGCATGCTCCCCTCCCTCCTCCTTGTGCACACTAGACTGCACTCTCCTGCCCACCACTGTTGCTCTGTACCTGCCACATGCCACCTACCTAGATTATGTCCTGAGGTACAGCTGTCCTTGGCAGCTGGCCAGGATCCAGGATTAACTGTCCAATTCCAAAACCTGGAGGCCTCTGAAGAAGATCTGGGGATGGACAACCATGTGGCAGGTTTTGGCCTGTCTAGATGGGGGGTAGGCTGGAGGCATGTGGGGTCTTCTGGCCATGTAGAAAGAGGCTGGGAAGGTAGCTCCTGCTGTGAGCTCCTGTGGTGAGTACGCAGAGCAAGTTCAGTTGAGAAGCCAAGGAAACCTTTTTTGCTAACTCCTGTGCTTTTCCTGCAGGATGTCCTGGAACTTGCCTTCTCCATTGTGTATGATGTGGAAGAATACTGTCTGAACTTCATTGCCCCCACACGATATGAGGTGAGCTCCGAGGGCTAGGAGTGCTGGAAGGCACGCTGTAGCCAGATGTCCTTGCTAGAGGGAGACAGGCAAGGAAGGGCTCATCTCTTTTCTCCTAGTCTTGAAAATGGGGGCCAGCTGCAAAGTACTTTGAGCACTGTGGTTCTCAAATGTGCCACGCACACTCAGCAAGACAGAGGAGAGAAGGGGCTGAGGCAGGTAAATCAACAGTTGTTGGCTTTGCCCTGGATTTGGACACCAAAGGGTGATTGGTGACACTGGGAAAGGAAGTGCCCACTCCTGCCCTTCACTGTATAGCTCAGAGGAACTGGGATTCCCTGGCATCCAGCTAGTGTCCCAGCTGATGCCAAAGGGACAGTAACTCCTTTGTGCGCGTAACTGAGGCCTCAGAGGAATGTGAGAATGCCACTCTCCAGCTGGCTGTGAGCTTTGGGGATGAGCAAAGACCCAGCCTGGCTGGAAGGGTCACACATGGAGCTCAGAGGGTTGAGAATGGACTGTGGAAGTTGGGGTAAGTGGCTGGGGGAAGGTAGGGCTGAGGCCACAGACTGGAAAGCAAGCTGATGCCTTCTCTGACTGGAAAGAAGGGCAAATGCTAGTCTTCCCCAGGGCAGCACTGCATGTCAGACATGCCACTAGGCTTCCCCAGGGTTCTGGGCCAGGCTCCACATGGCTGAGAGCTCAGGGCATAGTGGCAAGGGAGAAAAGAGCATTGCTTTTAACTGCATGACTCTGCTGGATTGTGGGCAGCCAGTTCTTAGAGGCTGAAGCCAAGCTGCCCTTAGCCTAGGTGAGGGCAAGGTGAGTGTGGCATGGCGAAAAAGGTATGGGGAAGGAGGAACTCAGTGCAGAGCTACTCTGGGCATGTGGCCTGGGGTGGGTGCAGTGGCACATGCCAGACAGATTGCGAGAAGGGTTCTCTCATCACCTGACAGATGCTGTAAATGCCTGTTCTTTGTTCCCCCAGTTCTGCCTCTGGACAGATGGGCTGAACATGCTCCTGGGCAAGGAGATGACGAGTGAGCGAACACAGACAGATCTTGATGTCTTGCTGTCGATGGAACTCAAGCTGCGGCTCCTGGACCTGGAGAACATCAGCATCCCTGACACCCCCCCTCCTGTCCCGAAGCCCCCCAGCAACTTAAACTTCTGCTATGACTTCAGCCATGCAGAGCAGTGAGTTCCTGTGTCCCTCTCTGTGCCCTACTCCTCTGCTCCTCTCTTTCCTCTACAGGCTGCCCTATTTGGCTCTGTGGTGGTTGGAGCTGGAATCATTTTGCTGTCTGCCAACAGCAAAACCTTTCTTGCAAGCTCTGTCCTCCTTTCCTGCCCAAAGGGATGAGCCTAAGTGCTGGATGGTGGCCTGTGCCTGTGCTACCTGTCCCCCTCCTGTGTGCAATAGGCTATGAGCAAGCAGGGTGGTCTCTCTCCTGTTCCACACCTCCTGCTTGCCCAGCCTGAGCTCACCAGCACCCCAGAGAAAACTCCCCATTTCTTTTCACCTGTGCGCTGCTCTCCCATGAGAGCACAGGACTCAGCCACTTAGTTTCCGGCTTCTGCTCTTACCATGCTACTGTTAAATGGAGGCTGGCAACTTGTCTGTTTTGCTCCCCTGCTATGGGTAGGTGAGCAGAAGCACCTTTTAGGCAACTGAGCCCTTCTGTGCTAGGGCTGCCTTCCTCTACTTTGCTCCAATCGGGCTTTGGGAAGAGGGCAAGGAAGCCAGCAGGAATAAAGGTACAAGTGTAGGGCTGTGACAGTGTGGGGACAGCATTACAAAGGTACAAGTCTGCATAGCCTGACCCTCCCCATAATAGCTTCTCAGGGTATAGAGGGTATTGGAGAAGAAAGGAGTGAGAAAAGAAGAAAACACCCCTGCTAAGGCTTGATGACCAGTGGCATTCTCCCACCCAGGCCATGGCCCTTAGGCAGCAGGGAAGCTTATGGACAGAGCTGTATCCTAGCACCAAACAGGTTGACTGATCGGCCAGTCACTTAGGCACTGCAAATTTTCTGCTGAACCCATCTCCTCCCTTCCTTATGTAAGTGCTTCCAGAGGTCATGGCACAAGTCCTTTCTCCCCAGCAGAACTTAAGATGGTCACAGGCTTATCCCCACTGTGCCTAATGCAGCAGGGAGACCCCCAGTCTGCCCTTGCTGCACAGCACTGAGATGCTCATGTTAATCCTGGTGCCTTCCCCTAGTTTGGCAGATACTTGCACACTTCAGCATGCTGCTCCACCAGTGCTGTACAAGCTACCTCCTCTATGGCACCAGACATCTCCCACCCTGGTGCCCCTACTGTTAATGGTACCCTGCTGCTCTGTGCCTCCTTGTGCCTACAGCTTTTCCAAGGGCTGTTTACAGCAAGGGATTAGTCTGTGAGCCTATGACTGTCTAAGCACTGTAACTACACATCGCTGGGGTGTCACGGGCTGTGACTGTGCCTATACCTCCTGCGTATTTGGACAATAAACACTTGTGAAGAACTCAGCACTGTGTCATTTTGAAAGATTTGGGGGGAATGGGTCAGGCTGAATGTAGGCAGAAAAGGCAGGGCCCCTGGCTGGATTGCAGCTGCATCACTGCTCTCTGCACCACACCCATACCTTGGTTAGACTCACATCAGTCAGCTTGTGGCAGGAAATTAGGTCCAGCTCCTGCAGGTGCTGGAGGGCCTGAAGAGAGCCCTTACTTCTGGGACTTCTGACAGTCTGAGTCAGGAAGGACCCTGGAAATTTCTTCCAAGCTTCGGTAGGGTAGCAGGATAAAATCTATTTCCAAAGTTCCTGCAGAACTTTGGCCCTACTTTCTCCTGCCAAGGAAAGGAGACATGGGTTAAAGCAGCAAGGAGCAAGGCACATGCTCACTGTCCCACTGGAGAGCTGCAGCAGGAGGATCAACTGCTTCCCACAACCCTGCTGATAGCCCACAGGGGAATCCCAGTCCCAGTGGCATTGCCACACATCAGTTGGAGGAGAGGCCAGCCAGCAGCTGATGACAGCAATGTCTCAGTGCTGAAAAGGCTGTTCCAGGCCATTTCCTCTGTCTCATTTGGGATATCCACATTTCTTACCTCTCTGCTGCTCTGTGGCTTTCTTCTGGGTTTCTAAATGCCCGGGAGTCCCCAGTCTGTCAGTTGTTTACACCAGGACAGATGCAGGACATTCAAGAGGGTGAGATAGGAGGAAGGAGCTTTGGATACTTGCATAGATCATAGAAACACATGAGAATAGCTCTAATGCATGCAGAGTGCTGTTCAGAGACCTGTCCAGGCAGAGGACAGAACTGTCCTTAGGAGAAGGCAGCAATGGGTGTGAGGCCAAAGCTCAGAAGACAACATCCCAGGCTGCATGAGCCAGAGAAATGCCTGCTCATACAGCTTTGGGACCTCAGCCCAGCAAGTGGTCCACTTGCCCTTAACAGCTCTTGCCACCTGAACAGGGAGACAAGCTCTGACAACAGCCCCTCTCAGACGTCGCCATGACTCAGCAACTTACTCTAAGCAAAGAGCAGGAGGTAAAACTGAAGGAGGCCAATTTAGGCTGCCATTCTGAGAGAAGAAAGCCTTCACCAACTCACTGCCACTCCCTTGGCTGCACACAGACACATCCAGGCTCTGCAGGCTCCTAAGCTCCTCCACCCTTCTGAAAGCCTCCTCAGTCAGTCCGCAGAGCTTCCCCGGACACAGGCGCTGCAGGCCTGGGAGATGGGATGATACAGTGAGGGTTGCCCTGTCAGTGAGGTCTGTGCATCCACTTAGGTCTAGACAGGTCAAGCCTGGCTGGTGCTCACAGACGAAGCTGATGCTTTCAACAGAGAGGTTCTGGGAGTTCTGAAGTATGAGCTGCTGGAGACATGATTTCTCTACTTGCACTAGGATTTGCATAAGCTGTGCTCTGATGCTGGTGCCGTGCAAATCCAAGGCCTGGAGACCACTCTCCCGCTCCCTCAAGAACCTCAGGAAGTTGTGGAAGGGCAGTACAGAAGAGGACTTGTAGTTGTTGGAGTCACGGAAGGGGTCAAACTCAAAGCTGAAGCAGTGGTGGGCCAGAGAGCACATGGTGAGCCACAGCATGCAGCCAGTCAGGCTGTTGAACCTGAGAACAGACAAGTATTGCAAGCTGGACAAGTTCCGTTCCTGCAGGTGAGTTGGGGCCTCTTGGGCTCAGAGGATTGTCTCAGGCTTGGAGAACAGAGTCCCAGACATCAGGAAGCAGAGCCAGCGAGGACAAGCAGGGATATGCAAAGGCAAGATTCGGGAAAAAGCCTCCGCGAAACTGCTACCCTGCTGAGCCAGGCACTGCAGCTGCTGCCCAACGCACTGAATCCCATCCTGGGAGAGAGTGCAGCAGTCAAGGAAAAAACAGGTCACCCAGGTTTGGCCTGGTTTCAGGCCAGGCTTTTGATGGTTGTGCAGGACTGACATCCCCAGGATGTTGTAGATGACTTTCTCCTAAGAGCCAAAGGGGAGGGAATGGGGGAGAAGGGGAGACAGCAACATCCTGAACCCAGAGGCAGCACAGCGACCCTGGCGTGCAGCCTGCGGGGACAGGCATGACTGGAAGAGGGGCCCTCCGGGGAGCCTTGAGGCCGGGCCAGGGGTGGGAGAGGCCCGCGGGCTGTCCGTCAGGCAGCGCAGCGCTTTTGCCACTGCTTGCAGGGAGGTGTAGGCCAAGACACGGGGCGGCGGCGAGGCACCCGCACGCCTCCTCCCCGGCCCGGCTGTTATGTGCCCGCCCGCTACATCTCCCCGCTCTGCCACGGAAGTGCGGCGGCCCACGGCGCCCTTCCGGTGAGGTCGCAGCGGCGGAAGGCGGCAGTGCAGCGGCAGGCTGGCGCGGCCATGGCGGTGAGTGGCATGGCGCGGCGCGGCGCGGCGCGGCCGGGCTGTGCTGCGCTGTAGCCGGCCACTGACCCGGATCTCTTTGCTCTGCAGCCCAAGGGGAAGGCAGGCACGAAAGGCAAGAAGCAGATCTTTGAGGAGAACAGGGAGACGCTGCGTTTCTATCTCCGCGTCATCCTCGGGGCTTCTGTGAGTGCAGCTGGGCCTGGCGAGAGTGGGGCCGCGCCGCCCAGGCCTGGGCCAAGCCCTGCCGTGGGGCAGGCCCGAGGGGCTCTGTGGCTGCGGTAGCGCGGGCGCAAGGCCCGCTGCCCCTGCGCTGCAGCCTCGCTGTGCTCTTTCTGCAGGCTGTGTATGCGACGGTGAACCTGGTGATCTGCTACCCCACGGCCTCTGTCTGGACATGGGTGAGCAGTGGGATGCCCTCACCCCATACGCTGCAGAGGGCAGTATGGGCTGGGGGGTGGTGGTGGCAGTCATTCCTTCCCTTCGCTGGGATGGTGGGGGCCTCTCACTGGTGGTGGCCCTGTGTGCACTGAGGCCAAGCAGAAAACCTGGTCCTTTCAGGCGTAGTCCTGATGTCAGTGGTGGGCAGGCACTGCGTAAGAGCAGACTTGTGCTTCAGCCCTTGCTGCTTTATCTGGGGAGTCATGGCTTTCCTGGCTGACCTCTGTTTCCATGTTGCAGCTTGCGTTTGTGTTCAGTTTGGTGGTATACGGCACCAGCTACCGCTCCATGAACTCCATGGCAAAGCCGTCTTTCACAGATGATGGCAGCCTTGCTGACGGGGGGATTGACCTGAATATGGAGCAGGGGATGGCAGAGTGAGTGTCCACACCTGCACGAGTCCAGGTGAGCAGGACCTGCTGCCTGAGCGTGCAAGGAGACCCAGGAGAGCACTGGAAGGATGAATCTAGACCTTCAGCTCTAAATCCAAGTTGTCTCCCAGTGCATGTGTGGGAGGAGCTGGAAGCACTTTCCTTACAGTGCATTTTGCTTTTAACCTTTTTTTCCCCCCAGGAATGCACCTAACTGTTCTCATTATCTGAATGCCTGACTTGGAGTGCACTAGTAGTGAGCCACCATGTGAATGTGTTAGCCTGGAATAGTCACTCTCCTTAGGGCATTTACTCAGTAACCAGGTAGCAGGCCACAAGTAGCTCAGCTGGAGCAGCTGAAGACCTTCTTCCAGTGAAAAATCATCATTGACCCTGTGCATACTTCTGCACACAGTGATTTTTTTTCTTTTTTTTTTAGATCACTACTGCAGATAGTATTTGACAGAGCAGGAAGGCACAGACTGTCACTTGCTCCACCTAATCCAATTACCTTCACACCAAAACCATCCCTGTTGTCTTAACCAAACAAAAGCTACCTGCTTTCCTTTATTTTTTTTGTCTTCTATACTTGTGTGTTACCCAGTTCTCTTGTCTTTTTCTTGATCAGAGAACACATAACAATTCCTGGAAAGTGATATTAAGTAAAATAAAGAGATAATCGTGCTGAAGCAGTAGAAATATTTTCTAGATTTCTGTATCTTCCAGTAAGACCCAACCCAGTTACAGAAAACAGTCAAATAATTGTTCATGCTTCAAGTTTTGTTCTCAGCCTCCATCTCTTTGTTCACTCTTTGTTAGTTTTTTTTAGCATGTGTTCAGTGATGTATCCAGAGTACTTTGTTCCTTCCTCAGATGTCCATGGAGGCTGTACACTTTGGCATTTAGGACTGACTGCCACTTGCTGCCAGTCTTTTGAAGAAACTCAATGGGGCCACGTTCTCAGTAGCTCTCTAGGCAGAACCGTAATCCAAAAGCAATAGGGCAGGTGACACAAAGCAGGAGACAGGCTGCCAGTTTGTGCTGGGTGGATTAGCAATGCCACTGTCTGAGTGAGGAGGCAGTACATGAGGAGCATTGCTGGTTTCTGTTGTGCTCTTCTTGGTAAACAGGTCTCTTGCTGCAGCTTCTTGCCTGCCAGTCAAGAGGAGTAACATAATAGTCATGTTCGGGGAAGCAGCTCTGTGTCATGTCATGTTCTGAAGTGTTACTCTGGCTGGAAGGGCATTTCTGCAGCTAGCAGATCCATTGGAATGTTAACAGCAGGCTGACGTGTGCAGCACAGAACCTACTGCTGTCTCTGTACAGGACGATGTCTCACCTGGAGTGGTTTTGTTGGAGTAGGAAATTTTCATGTGCAAAGTGGCGCAAAAGGCCCAATGTAAGAGATTTAGGCACAGGGAGGAGGTGTTCAAAAAGAGAGGAAATTACTTATTTCTAGTGTGGTGTGTGAGCGGTGTGTTTTTCACCTTGTTTGTCCTGTAGTAACTTCTTTTTTCTGCTTGTCAGCATAGTGTTTTTCTCCTGTCTTATACTTGCCATGTCTTTTGGCTCTCCTGACTTATTATAAAAGCATATAAAGTATTTTGAGTACCTTTGCTTGTGCAAGACACCATATGGGACATTTGAATAAGGAAAATAAATCTAATGTCATCTTTGGTATTCTAGTTCTAGGAGAAGCTGTTGGGATGTAACAGGCACCAAAGCACACTTGGTGCCCCTGCTAAGTGATCCATGGATGAGTGAGATGGCATTGTAAGGGGAGATGACTGACAGATTTCAATATAGGAATTCTGTTGACCTATTGTGAAAAGATGACAAGTACAGTTGTAATACATCCACAGTCCTAGCTGTAGATGCAGAACTTTCCCTGGAAGGTACTGGGGCCACCAAAGTATTTTTGTCTAAGCAGTACACAGTAGGGGTGGTTTTTCTGGTAGGTTAAAACTAACTGGTGTTTGTCTGAGGTAAATAATAAGGGCTGTGGAAAATACAATGTAGCACAGAGGTAATGCTGTAAAAACACAAACTGCACAGTTGAAATAACCATCCCATTCTTGCCCGACACTGTTGTATCCAAGCTTTTTCAGAGCCCAAAGTCCTGAGAGTGCAAGTCCTTCATTATTTTAACCCCTTTAATCTTAGAGTGGCAGGTACACAAATGTTAACAATTAATATTCAGTGCTCCTCCCACTGTGTGTGTCCATTTGTCATGTGAAGCACTTTGTAAACCAGAGGACTAAGCTAGAGGTTACTTTCAGAAAGCAGTGAATGTTTTCCTGTCTTTCAGTTGACTATGCTACAGTTAAAGCATGTTCTTTTGAAACTGTTTCTTGAACACTGCTGATTTGAAGGTGTTTCCCTTATGATGTCTGTAACTGAAATGGATGCCAAGTATTGCTCCAGGATTGAGGAAGGCTGATCTTATGGT